>NC_053489.1:621021243-621656243 GCF_905171775.1 Rana temporaria | reverse complement strand
TCGGTCATCCTAACAGAAGATGAGCTCCAGGTTTTAAAACTGGGGCTCACCTTCTGTCCGGACTCTAATCTGGACAAGTTCAGTTTCATTAAAGATATTCATTTATTTGCCCGTAGACTTATGTATAAAGTTTTATTTGACAAACCTTCAGACTCAGCCAACATATGCCAAGTCGACCCCAATGATAGGGCTGCGGAGCATCAGGCTCTGACGGATTTACAGGAGCTTTGGGAGGAGGGCCACACCTCCGACGACGAGGCCGCTCTGGCTCCTCCACAAACCTTGTCGATCGCAGGTGTGACCTCCCCCCCACCCTCCTTACAGTCTTTCAAACCCAAATCAAGGAACTTTACTCTTTTAAATACCAATCCCAACATTTGGGCCTTTGTACAGCAAGTATCTCAAAATATCGAAAAGCGTAAATTCCAATCTTCCCTTGATTCCAATCTAACTTCAACTCAAAATTGAGGCAATCAACTCTTTACAGACCAACCCACATATAATAATAAAGCCAGCAGATAAGGGGGTAACCTTGTAATCATGAATGTGGAACAGTACGAATTTATGTGCACTAAAATCCTGGAGAATTCTGATTGGTATAGACCTATTTCCAAAACAGTGCTCGAAAATTTCTACACAAAATTTCAAGGTATCATTTCAAGGGCCCTCTTTCAAGGTACCATAGATAAAGATACATGGACATTTCTCAACACGAATACCCACATTCTATGCCCTACCCAAAACTCACAAATCTTAAATAGATCCACCAGGTCGACCTATCTTCTCAGGATGTGCTAGCTTGACCGAAAATGCAAGTTCATTGATAGACAGCTACTTATCTCCCCATGTTACATCTTTAAGTTCCTACGTGAAGGATACTATCGACCTATTAAAAACCTTGGAAGACATTACCCTTCCCAACAATACTATATTGGTAGCGCTTGATATTGAAAGTCTATATAATTCAATACCGCATAAAAAAGGTTTAGAGGTAATTCATAGTTTTTTGATTGAAAGAGGCCCTTTGGCCCTTAAATATAATACCTTCATTTTGGATCTCCTGAGATACATTCTTGAACATAACGTTTTCCTATTCGGTTCCTCCCACTACCTCCAGGTACAGGGGGTTGCGATGGGGACTAGTGTGTCCCATCGTATGCCAACCTGTACCTGGGGGGGTGGGAGCGAAACCTTTTTTCGAGAGACGATCTTGCCCCCTACCTGGACAAGAGATTGTCTCTTGGTACAGATACAATCGACAATGTACTTTTATTCTGGACTGGCAGTGAATCACAGCTGCATGAGTTTATCATGCTCATTTCTAAAAATGTATTCAACCTCAAATTCACGATGGAATACAGTAGAACACAGATCCATTTTTTGGATTTAACTGTGTCTATCGATGAACAAGTTCAAATTTATTCATCGCTATACAGAAAACCTACTGCAGGTAACACTGTTTTACACGCCAGCAGTGCTCATCCGGAGCCTCTTTTGAAGAGTATCCCATATAGCCAATACCTACGTCTAAGACGAAACTGCAGCCGTGATGAAGATTATCAAAAAAAATTCACGAAATTTATACCAGAGATTAAAACTTAGAGGCTATAGTCATAAATGTTTAAAACAAACCTATAATAGAGTTAAGCACCAAAAAAGGAGCTCTCCTATTTTCTCTACTAAAGATCACAAAAAAACTGACAGTTCGTATCATCACTCGATATTCGAACCAACACAATGAGATGAGACATTCTTAAACAATTTTGGCCTTTGCTATGTGCAGATCCCACTATAAACAAATATATAAAAAACTATCCGGAGATCACGTACCGCAGGGTGCCTTCACTTAAAGACCGCTTGGTACACAGCCACCATAACACGGCTCCCTCTACAAAGGCTTCTTTAAGGGGGGGCACCTCACCTTGTGGTCACTGTGATATCTGTGCTTATGTTTCCAATAAGGAAAGATTTAAAAATTACCCAACGGCCTTTGGCATACGACCAAAACTTTGATCACTTGCCAAACCACAGGAGTAATCTACCTTGCTCAATGCATCTGTGGTAGCTTTTATGCGAGGAAAACAAAAACGTGTTTTTTTTAAGAGAATTAGGGACCACATCAAACCAATTCTCAATAAGAAAATAGTAACAGCTGTGAGTCTACATGTAGCTACGTATCATAACTTTGACCCCAATGTGATGTCTCTATATCAATCATTTTCCCAACAGGAATATGTGTACTTTATGTAATTTTAACCCCTAATCCGCCATCATATGCATTCACCCTTATAGATTTTTCTGTTGGGACCTACCTTGAAATCTCCCCTGCATTGCTGCTGCAGGGGTCTGCACATGTCAGCTCATGCCCCAGAGGGTTGTTCAGCATTGATTTTGGTGGATGTATGTGGGTAAGCATGGTTTTGCTGCGTTTGTCGAACTCTTGGACCAATTGCTATTACAAGTTATTGTTTTATGTCAATGTCATATCTTTATGTTTTTGTAGCAGGGTTGTATTGTATATGGCTAATGCATGTATGTTTTTTATTTAGTTATTAAATTGGATATCGTTTACCCCTGAGGAAGCGGAACCCCGCGAAACATGTAGGGATATGCGATTTTCCTGTTAAGTTTACCACAATCTCGCCTGCAGATGACCATTGATATCCGTTAAATCAATTGAACAAGATATCTTTTTTGCAAATTCCTATGTATTAAATAAAATGTATTTTGTATTTTTATAACAAAGACATTGTTCTTTCTCATCATTTCCACCAATTTAAATTGCACCGTAAATTATCCCTTTTTCCCTTACCAAATGTGATTGGTAATGTTTTTATTTTTCTGCTTGATGATTACTTATAAATATATGGCATGGTCACTAAAACTTTATTAAAACAACAAAGCTGGTGGTAGCCTAAGACTTTTGAACAGTGCTCTATACTATACTATACTATACTATAAATGAGATATATAATTAGATATAATAGATGCATTTTAATATTATAAATCATACAAAGACAGTTCTATAAATGTAAAACAAAAATAGTTCAACATTAAGGTAATCTATTTATATTTTTTATGCACAGATTAGGAATTACATTGGTCTTGTGTGGAAGAATAATATAGCAGAGGAACATAAGCAAAATAAAAAAGTTGGTTCTCTACAGCACTTGACAAAGTGCAAATGGAGAGATCTCAAAACAACAAAATTGGCTGTGAAGTGGTCACATAGATGGGAAACAATTTCCACAAATAGATGGTTTACAGAGAACAGTAGTGCTAGCTGCAGTAATTTATGGTGAACCAGTTGGGTCACCAACTGATGATTTCATTCAAATACTACATGTGCATGGCAATCACTGGGTTACAGTTAGTAACCTTTATTCCAAAGGAACTGTTAATGTATATGACAGCATGTACACCGGTCTTGATTCAGAAGAAATGTTGATGATATCTTGGATGATGAGAATGTTTGTAAACAATGAAATCCAAATAAATGTTAAGAATCTTCAGAAACAATTCATGTGATTGTGGAGCCTTTGCAATAGCATTTGCAATCAGTTTAGCGATTCATAAAAATCCAACAAGCCTTACATTTGACCAGGCAAAATTAAGATCACACATTGCATCATGTTTCAAGGATCAACTCATAATACCTTTCCCAAGTAAAAGTAGAAGAGAAGCACTTGACCTAGACATTGCTGTGCTCCCACTGTACTGCATATGTAGGCTTGTTTACTGCGGGGAGATGATGATTCAGTGCTCATGTTCAAAATGGTATCATCAAGGATGTCAAAATATACCAGAGATTGCAATTAAAAAGGAGAGCTATGTATGGAAATGCAAAATTTGTAAGTAAACAGATCAATTCATGTCAATTTAAAACACACCCTATTTTATGAAAATAAGTACTGTACACACAAAGTTTAAGTTTCCATTTTGAACATTATTCATACTAATTTGTATAGTGTATGTATATATAATTGGATAATTGTTTTATTTTTGTATTTTTTTATTTTATTTAAATCTATCCCCTTTTATAATTGTTTATTGTAAAAAAACAAAAAAAAATTCAATAAAACGAATTTGATTTGAAACCGTGCTTACTCAGTTACATGTAAAAATGGTTTCATCCTCCACATGCTTAGGATGGTGGCTATCCTTCTCCTCCTCATTATGGATCCTCCAATAATAGGTATGGCATTTATGACTATGGGACTAATGGTGATCATCCCTATGGGGATGGATCGCATTACCCCCAAGATAGACCAATTCCCACACAGAACAGATATGCCCCGTTATCTGACCAAGCGCCCCAAAATATGGGTGATTTTTTAGGGCCCCCCCGATATTCAAACAGAATCCAGGGGAATGGTGGAGACAGCCCCCACAACAAATGCTACAAACTCCACCAAGTATGGGCCTATTAGGAAAGTGAAAAGAACGAGAGGAAGGAGAGGGGGTAGGACAGGGATATGCAATTAGCGGACCTCCAGCTGTTGCAAAACTACAAGTCCCATCATTCTTCTGACTCTGGTGTCATGCTTGTGGCTGTCAGAGTCTTGTTATGCCTCATGGGAATTGTAGTTCTGCAACAGCTGGAGGTCCGCTAATTGCATATCCCCGGGGTAGGAGATTACAAAAGGTCCAGACCGTATTAGGAGCAGGAATTTATCATCTGAGTGATGTTTCGTTAAATGAGGATGAACTAAAGGTTTTAGACAGAGGTCTTAAGTTCGCTCCCACTAAAAATCTGAAATTTGTTCAGACATATGCGAGTTTACAAAAATATATGAGATCTCTGAATATGAAGAAATATTTTCTTTCGCACCCTAGTAGTAACTCTTCACTTGGGTATAAGGATCATTCCACATTACTTAACTAATCCTTTTTTAATCCTTTGAATGCAAATAAGTTTACTGATGTGTTTAAAAACATGGTTACCAAAGATCTGAATGATCTTAAAATTAAAGAAAGTTATGGACCCACAGTTTGCACTTGAATGGAAGGGGGTCTGCTGTGCTGGGGGAGAGGTTTATGGGAATGCTGGAGGAGTATTTAAACTAGGATTGAGGGGGAGGGTGAATTAGAATTACATCGAGCAGACAGGTCAGTTAGTGGTCAGACATTAATGGAGAGTGGAATGGGGATAGATGGGGGGAGGGTTATGGCAGGTGACAAGAAAGTTCCCATGTTGCAAACAGCCATTGGAAATAATAGTGCCATTTGTACTACTATAAATTATATGTAAAACACCAGAGAAAAATGTAACAATACATTTAAGTGTTTGTTCACCAATGCCAGAAGTCTGCCAAGCAAAACAGGTGAGCTGGAAGCTCTGGTGCATGAGGAGAGCTATGATGTAATCGGTATTGCTGAAACTTGGCTTCAATCCTCACATGACTGGGCTATTAATATTCCTGGCTATGCTCTCTTTCGGAAAGACAGGGTAAAAAGGAAAGGTGGAGGGGTCTGTCTATGTGAGAAGTGACCTCAAAGCAAGCGTGAAAGAGAACCTGGTTGATGGAGAGTGTGATGAGGCTGAAGCATTGTGGGTGGAACTGCATACAGATGTGCGTAGTTCAAAATTTATCATTGGAGTTTGTTATAAACCACCCAATGTTAATGAGGAGGTGGAGACTCAGCTCCTTGCACAGATGGAAAGGGCTGCAAGGGCTGGGACGGTGATAATAATGGGGGATTTTAACTACCCAGAAATTGACTGGATTAATGGCACTTCTGGGACAGTTAAAGGACAAAAATTTAAAAACCTATTGCAGGACAATTTTATGGTGCAGTTTATTGAGGCCCCAACTAGGAATGATGCCCTGTTGGACCTGATAATCTCAAACCATGCAGAGCTTATTACTAATGTTCAGATAAAGGAACACCTGGGTAGCAGTGATCATAACATGATTTCATTTAATGTTAACTATAAGCAAGAAATACATACAGGAAATATTAAAACACTAAATTTTAAGACAGCAAATTTTCCAAGGATGAGGGCTGCTCTCCAGGACTTGGACTGGGAGGGACTATTGGCACAGATGAACACAGAACAGAAATGGGAATTCTTCAAAAAGACTGTGTGGAACCTCACTGCAAAGTATGTTCCCATGGGCAATAAGTTTAAAAGGCTAAAAATAAAACCTATGTGGCTCACGGTCAAAGTTAAAAAAGCTATAAACAATAAGAAAGTAGCTTTTAAAAAATATAAAAATGAAGGAACACTAGTGTTGTTTAAATGTTACAAAGAATATAACAGGATATGCAAAAAGGAAATCAAGGATGCAAAAATTCAAAACGAACGACAGATTACAAAAGATAGTAGGACAAACCCCAAAAAATTCTTTAAATATATTAATAGTAAAAAGGTCCGAGCATGTAGGCCCCTTACAAAATAATCTAGAGTGGGTGACTGGGGACAAAGAGAAGGCAAAATTTATTAAATGTTTTCTTCAGCTCTGTGTATACAATGGAGCATGGGGGAGCTCATGTCCAAAATGGGGGTGGGAGTGACACAGCCTCAAATCCACAATGGCTCAAAAGTGATATGGTCCAGAAATATTTAGACAGAATAAAGGTGGATAAAGCACCTGGACCTGATGGCATCCATCCACGGATCCTAGGTGAGTTGAGCTCTGTCATTTCAAAGCCACTGTATCTAATATTTAGGGACTCATTAAAGACAGGAATAGTACCACTGGATTGGCGCAGGGCCAATGTGGTGCCCATATTTAAAAAGGGAACAAAGTCTTTACCAAGTAACTATAGACCTGTTAGTTTAACTTCTATAGTTGGGAAGATACTGGAACGTTTAATAAAAGACCACATGGATGAGTGCTTGCTGGAAAAAAACTATTTAAGCAGCAGACAACATGGATTCATGAAAGACAGAAGTTGTCAGACAAACCTGATTTCCTTTTATGAAGAGGTAAGTAAAACCCTGGACAGAGGCGTGGCTGTGGACGTGATATATTTGGATTTTGCAAAAGCGTTCGATACAGTTCCGCACACACGGCTCATGTGTAAGGTAAGGTCTACAGGATTGGATATATCAGTTTGTAAATGGATAGAAAACTGTCTGAAAGACAGAATTCAGAGTCGTGGTTAATGATTCTTACTCTGAATGGTCCAAGGTTATCAGTGGTGTACCCCAAGGTTCAGTGCTGGGACCCTTACTTTTCAATATATTTATAAATGATATTGGGTTTGAGATCAAAAGTAACATTTCTGTCTTTGCAGATGACACCAAGCTATGCAGTGGAATAACGTCCTTGCAGGATGTCTCCAATTTACAAGCCGACCTCAATGCTCTGTCTAATTGGGCGGCTAAGTGGCAGATGAGGTTTAATGTAGATAAATGTAAAGTTATGCACTTGGGGGCCAAGAATATGCATGCATCATACATACCATACTAGGGGGAGTACAACTGGGGGGATCTGTAGTGGAGAAGGATCTGGGGGTTTTAGTTGATCATAAGCTCAATAATGGCATGCAATGCCAAGCTGCGATTTCCAAAGCGAGCAAAGTCCTTTCTTGTATAAGAGAGGTATGGACTCCAGAGACAGAGATATAATTTTGCCCCTGTACAAATCATTAGTAAGACCTCATCTGGAATATGCAGTTCAGTTTTGGGCACCAGTTCTCAAAAAGGACATCGGAGAACTGGAGAAAGTGCAGAGAAGGGCAACCAAACTGATAAGAGGCATGGAGGAGCTCAGCTATGAGGAAAGATTAGAAGAACTAAAATGTATTCACTCTTGAGAAGGAGAATAAGGGGGGATATGATCAACATGTACAAATATATAAGAGGTCCATACAGTGAACTTGGTGTTGAGTTATTCACTTTACGGTCAACACTGAGGACAAGGGGGCACTCTTTACGTCTAGAGGAAAAGAGATTTCACCTCCAAATACGGAAAGGTTTTTTCACAGTAAGAGCTGTGAAAATGTGGAACAGACTCCCTCCAGAGGTGGTTCTGGCCAGCTCAGTAGATTGCTTTAAGGCCTGGATTCTTTCCTAAATGTACAGAATATAACTGAGTACTAAGATTTGTAGGTAAAGTTGATCCAGGGTAAATCCGATTGCCTCTCGGGGGATCAGGAAGGAATTTTTTTCCCCTGCTGTAGCAAATTGGATCATGCTCTGCTGGGGTTTTTTGCCTTCCTCTGGATCAACTGTGGGTATGGAGTTGGGTGTATAGGATTTTACTGTGTTTTTTATTTTGTTTTTTTATTTTTTGTGGTTGAACTGGATGGACTTGTGTCTTTTTTCAACCTAACTAACTATGTAACTATGTAACATCAAACGCAGGATGGAATCTCTGGAGGTTCGGAAAGATATTGTTATCAGACCTGCTGACAAAAGGGGATGACTTGTCATTTTGAGTAAGGAGTATTACCAGACAGAAATGAGTCATCTTTTGAGTGATGAGGACACTTACAGTGTTCTCGGGAGGGATCCCATGTTATCATTCAAAGATGAACTACATAGCATTGTGGAGGATGGGAAGAATCAAAAGATCCTAACAAAGAAGGAGGCTCTGTATTTGGACCCCCTCTTTTGTAGGACTCCTGTAATATATTTTTTGCCCAAAATCCATAAGAACAGTACTACCCTCCCAGGTAGGCCCATTGTAAATGGGATTGATTCCATTTCCACGAGATTGGGACAATACATTGGATAACAAGAGGCTGAAGAAAAGAATCAAACACCTGCTTTCTTAAAAAGATACTAAACACATCATACAGTTACTTGAATCCCTGGAATGCACATCGTCCACTATTCTGGTGATGGCTGATGTAAGCTCACTATACACAATTATAGGACATGGTGATGCTATGTCATCAGTCCAGTGGGCTTTGCCCTCTTCTAGGTTATCGGGTAGACATCAGGAATTTCTGGTGACTTGTTTGAATTTCTGTCTCACCAGGAATTATTTTTGGTACGATAAGGAGTTCTTACAGACCAGGGGGGTAGCTATGGGAGCTCGGTTTGCTCCCAGTGTGGCCAATATATTTATGGCCCACTGGGAGGAGGAAGCCATTTTTGCCCACCGCCCCCCTGAATTGGTCTGTTATCGCAGATTGATTGATGATCTTATTCTGATCTGGGAAGGTGAAAGATCATCTCTGTTATTTATTGATTCACTAAACAATAATGCCAAAAATATTTCTCACTTGGAATATCAGTAATGATCAAGTGGTATTTTTGGATTTAGTGATCAATAAACCAGATGATCATTTCAAACTGATCAACCACTTCAAACCTACCGACCGCAATTCCTATATACCTCTGGGGAGTTGCCACCATCAATCGTGGTTGTGCAATATCATCCCCAGGGGTCAATTTATTAGGTTGCGTCGGAATTGCACCGAAGTTGGCGATTTCATCAGCCAGTCTAGAGTGCGGTCATCTAGGTTTGAAAAAAAAGGTTACGCCAAAAGTGATCTTGAAGGTGAGATCACTAAAGTTAATATGATGGAGAGAAATATATTGGTTGCTGACCATGTCAGTAAACCTAACCCAGATGTTAATAATTTCAGGATGATTCTTGATTATAACGTTCAATTCAAGGCGTTTTAGAGAATCATCAATAAGAATTGGTCCATCTTGAAAAATGACAGAGTGTTAGGACCTGTTTTGCCTGCACGTCCGCAGTTTATATACAAAAAAAGCACCCTCGCTGAGGGATCGTCTAGCACCAAGTTTCCTTAATCCACCGATCCCTAGGGAAAATAAGTTGTTCACGTTTTTGGGAGGCTTTTATGCTTGTGGTCGGTGTGTTTCTTGTAAACACTCCAAAACAGATGTTATGAAACGGAAAAAGTTATCATTTGCTACAAGTAGAGAATATGAGATTAAAGGGTCACTAAAAAGGAAAAAATTGTATTTGCTATAATGTATGTCTGCAAGCAATACAGACAGAATAGTTTATTGATGCCATTTAAAAACGTTTTAAAAATGATTAAATCCAATGATGTAATTTACCTGGGGCTTCTACTTTCGTTTCTGGTTTTCATTTCCTGTATTGTTGCGCTCGTCCGTCTGATTGACGTCGCCTTAGCACCAGGAACTAATTTCCCAGTGTCCATTGCGCCTCGCGCATGCGCAGTTTAAAAAAACCGGGCAGGACAGCTCGTTCATGTATATGAACTATACCGCCCAACGATTGATATTCATGATCCCATACCCACCCACACAGCCATTAAGAGCATTCAGAGAAATTGAACAGCAAAAAAACGAAACACACGGAAATGGTAAGTTTTAAATAGACAGCAATTTTTAGACGAAACTTTTAGAAAGAGAGGTGCTGGGGTGTTAGACACACCCACTATGTCACAGCTCCTTCCAGTCTGCAAGACGTAGACAGCGTCCTGACGCAGATCTGTAGTCTACAGCAGAAAGAGCGAGCACGTTAGTGACCACACTGTGAAATCCTAGCTCTGCTGACTTTTTCTCACATAGACAACCAGGAAGTGGGGAGAAAAGACAAAAGATAAATCAACTTCAGAGCAAAAACAAACAAGCAGGAAATGAAAACAGCACTGCACTAAGGTAAAGGAAGGTATCTAGCTAATAAAAATGTTTCCTTTAGTGACCCTTTAAGCAGCTCATCACATGCGATACGGTCGGTGTTGTATATATGTTGCAATGTGGTTGTGGGTTGCAATATGTAGGAAGGACATCTAGATCTTTGCATATGAGAGTTGATGAGCATGTCAGAAATAATATTTCTGTGGTTAGTAGTTTTATTAACCACAATGTATCTAGACATTTTAAACTAGTTCATCAAAAAAATCCCAAGAGCTTACAATTTTGGGGGATTGAAAGGGTTACCAAGCACTGGAGGGGGGGGGGTAATCTTATTCGTCTGCTGAGTAAACGTGAATCCTATTGGATACATGAAACCGAGGTGCTTGCCCCTGGGAGATTGAATATTGATTTCGTTATCAATTGTTTTATCACTGATCGTTAATTGTTTTATTCCTTTGTAATGATGGCTGCGGGTGACGTTGCAATTTTTTCGTTGCCGAAATTGATTTTATATTAATTTTGTTTTTTATTAACATATTTTTAAAGTGATTAAATATTATCTATTTTTATAGCCAATTAGCATAGGAGTATTATTTACACTTTTAAAAAATATTCGAACCTGTGCGTTTTTTTTTTTTTGCGATAATATACATTGCAGGATGATGAGTCCTATGCATGAGTGTCTTTTTGCATGGTTTGCGCTGAACACTGCTATGCAAATTAGCCTTCTGATACTCGGTGTATGTTGACTCTCCATAAATAACAGGCTGGGTTCCTATGGCAACTTACACACATAAATAGCGGGTGTTCTCCACGCCTCCTTCACTGCTGAAGAAGTCCCCGCCCATAGAGGATGTAACGTCACCCGCAGCTATCACTTTGCTTAATATACACGCTGTATACATCGGCACTGATCGTGGTGCCTTCATTGTGAGTGTTTTTTTTATCTTTTATTACAATGAAATCGTTTATCCAAAACGGAGAGCACTATGTTTTGGCATTTGTTTATTACATGACCTGGGATGACCTATCGGTTTCTCTGTGATGTTTCTACTACTGTTGGATTTGCTGATATTTACACATAAAGCGCATTTGACCCTCTATAATCAAAGGGTCCAGGTGGTGAGGTGAGAGGCCATTTCATGTGGTGGTGGATGTGTGTCTAGCACGTGTGAAGTTACCTACACAGTCATCTGTCTGTCTACATTGGCACTCACTGGAGGTGTACTGCGATTTTATGGACTTTCTATTCATCTTTTATTATTTTATTTGAGCGCTGCACAATCTGTATTTGTTAAAATCTACAGAAATATATATCTATTTATTCACAAGTAGACTGTTGTGTTCCCTCCCCCAGATTAATGATATTTTTCATAATTCTCCATGGAATTTGCCATGGATTTTTTTAAATATGAAAGCAACCTTTAAAATACATTTGTATTATGTATTTTGAGTCTTAAATGATCAATGAGAACATTTATTAATCCTTCACAATAAGAATTAAATGGATTTAAGATGAAACAAGGAGGGATCATATTTATGCATCAACAGTGACCATGCTGGTGTTGTATACGAATATGTTTTATTGTTACAATATTTCCAATCTAAGTACCAACCACAACATAGTTCGACACATTGTCCGAAACAGGAAAATATGTATGGTACACCAATGTTTTTAAACAGATATGTCTCTGTAAACTCTTCAATCTAATATAAGATATTTTCTCAATATATATATTAAATTATGAAAACATAAATTTCGATGAATGGGCTAATATTTAGTTATATAGTTGGTCAGGTTGAAAAAAAAAAAAAAAGACACAAGTCCAACCATAAAATAAAAAAATTATATATATATATATATATATATATATATATATATATATATATATATATATATATATATATATATATATATATATATATATATAAATAAATAATAATAATATCATACAATCCCATTTACCAATCCAGAGGAAGACAAAAAACCCCATCAGAGCATGATCCAATTTGCTACAGCAGGGGAAAAAATTCCTTTCTGATCCCCCGAGAGGCAATCGTATTTTCCCCAGATCAACTTTACCTATAAATGTCAGTACTCAAGTTATATTATGTACATTTAGGAAAGTATCCAGGCCTTTTTTTTAGGAATATACTGAGCTGGTTAGAACCACCTCTGGAGGGAGTCTGTTCCACATTTTCACAGCTCTTACTGTGAAGAAACCTTTCCGTATTTGGAGGTGAAATCTCTTTTTCTCTAGACGTAAAGAGTGCCCCCTTGTCCTCTGTCATGACCGTAAAGTGAATAACTCAACACCAAGTTCAATATATGGACCTCTTATATATTTGTACATGTTGATCAAATCACCCCTTATTCTCCTCTTCTCAGGAGAGAATAAATTTAGTTCCTCTAATCTTTTCTAACAGCTGAGCTCCTCTATGCCTCTTATCAATTTGGTTGCCCTTCTCTGCACTTTCTCCAGTTCTCTGATATCCTTCTTGAGAACTGCGGCCCAAAACTGAACTGCATATTCCAGATGAGGTCTTACTAATAATGATTTGTACAGGGGGCAACATGATATCTCTGTCTCTGGAGTCCATACCTCTTATACAAGAAAGGACTTTGCTCAATTTGGAAACCGCAGGTTGGCATTGCATGTTATTATTGAGCTTATAATCAACTAAAACCCCCAGATCCTTCTCCACTACGGATCCCCCCAGTTGTACTCCCCCTAGTATGTATGATGCATGTATATTCTTAGCCCACAAGTGCATAACTTTACATTTATCAACATTAAACCTCATCTGCCACTTAGTCGCCCAATTAGACAGAGCATTGAGATCGGCTTGTAAATTGGAGACATCCTGTAAGGACGTTATTTCACTGCATAGCTTGGTGTCATCTGCAAAGACAGAAATTTTACTTTTGATCCCAGACACTATATCATTTATAAAGATATTAAAAAGGTAAGGGTCCCAGCACTGAACCTTGGGGTACACCACTGATAACCTTGGACCATTCAGAGTAAGAATCATTTACCACGACTCTCTGAATTCTGTCTTTCAGCCATGCTTGACAAAGTCTTTTTCCAGCCTTCAGGTAACTTAGATTTGCATGAAGGACATTTCTTTTTGTTCCCTGGGTCAGTCTTAGCCTGCCATGATAAGGAAAAGAAAAAGGAAAAAGACAAACCATCCCTTTGGAGTCAGCCTGAAACCCATTCAAGATGCTCACCACAGGTGCACAGTGAGAGATCCACTACACTCATGTGCCCAGACAGCCCCTCGGCACCAGTGGGAAGAGAAACTCGAACCCCCCTTAGGGTAGAAGAGAGCTAGAGAGAGACCCCATAGTAAAATAAGAGTAGAACCTCAGTCTACTCCTTACCTGGGCGGTGGGTTGTGTATAACACATCTGCTTTGTAAACGTATTGGTCCAATGGGAGAATTTGGTTTGAACCCATTTAGAAGCATTACAAAAATGTCCCTATGTAACCAATAGGTTGGTATTTGGGGCTCTGTTCCTTTAAATGTCCACAGTAAAATTATACCGTATTGTAAGATATCATAGAGGGGGGTGTGTATGACACATCTGCATTGTAAATGTATTGGTCCAATGGGAGAATTTGGTTTGAACCCATTTTGAAGCATTATAAAAATTTCCCTATGTAGCCAATAGGCTGATATTTGGGGCTCTGTATGTATGTGTAACAACTCTGTGTAATCATTATTTTATAATTTTACATTACGTTGTATCTAGATTTCCTGTGTTGTATATCCAACCAAAAAAACTTCTCTGATAGCTTGACCACGGATTTAGGACTGTCTGATGGCTTAACTCCAGTTTAAGTGCCCAGTAGGCAAATGGATAATGATCCTGTCATATTTCCTATATATCTGTATAATGATCCTGTCATCTCTCCTATAAATCTGTATAATGATCCTCCAGCATCTCTCCTATATATCTATATAATGATCATAGGCGTGCACACGGGGTCTGCCTGGGCACACCCTAATGCTCAGGCTCATCTGGCACACCCTAATGCTCAGGCTCATCTGGCACACCCAGGGCTTATTTTCTGGCAGCATGTGTAGGATCTCCATTTTGCCATCTCTGCTATGCCACAATGTCAGTGCTGCGAATGGGACCGTTTTTCATTTGGCTTTGTAACTCCTGTGTGTTCAAGCCACTGGCCGCGGAGTAAGCTGACAGGCAGCCGCATTTTCCGATGCTACCTCTATAGTTCCGGCTCTCTGGCAGCTGAATATCACTCCGCTGCCTGCTTACACCGCAGCCAGTGGCTTGCACTCACAGGAGCAAGCCAAAACACACACAGCAGGAGGAAGAGGAATCTGTCTCCTCCCCCTTCTCATTCAACTCTGTATACACACAAGAGGAGGGGGAGGAGGAACGCGCTCTGACTTCAGGTCTGTACAAACTTTTCCATGCTTTATAGATAGACAAAGAGGAGGGGAAGAGAGTGGCTGGGAAGGGGGAACTAAAACAATGTACATACAGTGCAGCCTGGGATAGAACTACAGGTCCCAGCATGCCTTGTTCCTCTATTGCAGCCTGGGATAGAACTACAGGTCCCAGCATTCATTGCTTCTCTATTGCAGCCTGTGATAGAACTACAGTTCCCAGCATGCCTTGCTCATCTATTGTAGCCTGTGATAGAACTACAGGTCCCAGCATTCATTGCTTCTCTATTGCAGCCTGTGATAGAACTACAGTTCCCAGCATGCCTTGCTCATCTATTGCAGCCTGTGATAGAACTACAGGTCCCAGCATGCCTTGCTCCTCTATTGCAGCCTATGATATGATAGAACTACAAGTGCCAGCATGCTCTGCACTTTCATTGCAGCTTATGATAGAACTAAAAGTCCCACTATGCTCTGCAGGAGCATTACATCCTGTGATGGGGCTACAAGTCCCAGCATGCTTTACAAAAGTGGGGCTGAAGACCAGGGGGTACAGAGGTGAGACAGATGTTGGGCCAGATGAGCAGGAGGGTTCAGTGTTGGGGAAGAAAAGCAGGGGGTGTAAAGCAGTGGGGCAGATGTAAAAGGAGGTGTATTGGTGGGGCAGATGAGAAAGCGGGTTACATTGGTGGGGCAGATGAGTTCAGTGTCAAGACAGATGAGAAAGTGATTCAGTAGTAAGACAGAAGAGCATAGGGATATGGCGGTGGACAGATGTCCAGGGAGGTAAAGTGGTGGGGCAGATGAGAAAAGGGTTCCCCCTTACATCAGAGTCCTCACTTACAGTGTACATAAAGGGGGACTCTGGGTACCCTTATATAAGAGGGGATGCTAGGAACTCTGATGTAAGGGGGACTCTGGTGACCAGATACCCTCTTATCTCGAAGTCCCCCTTTACACTAGAGTCCACAGCATTCTTTACATCAGATTTCCCAATGTGAAGGGGAACTCTGGGGAATCTGATGTAAGGGGGGCTCTCTGAGAACCCTAATTTAAGGGCGGAACTGTGATATAAGATATTGTAGGGGCTCATTCACAAACGCCTTGATTTCTGAAGAGCGATCTGCAAACAGATCGCTATTCAGAGAGCATTTGAGAAGCAGTGAGGAGTTGTATCACCTCCACACCACCTGCTTTACCCTTTGAACTGCACATGGTTGAGGGCTGCTTGCAGAGTAATGCCTTTCACTTGAATGGGTCATGGTCAGTGGGTGCTATACCTGCTGAAAGCAACAGGGTATAATTGCAGGTGTGACACGTGAACATGCCCAGTCGCTGCCTCTACAGCTAAAAAGGTGGTAGGGGTGGTAAAGGCATGGCTCAACCGCATTGTTTTACTGCCCCTAACCACTAGTGTGAACAATTAATTGTTACAATTTAAAAATGAAGTGTTAAATGTTTGAATACATTTTAAAATGTTTGTTCACATTTATTTATAAGAGTTCCTGTGTATAGTGTGTGTGTGTTATATATTATACGCACACACTTGTGTTTGAGCTTTGGGGTGCACACCCTAATGCAATAGGCTGTGCACGCCAGTGATAATGATCCTGTCATCTCTCCTATATATCTGTATAATGATCCTGTCATCTCTCCTATATAATCTGTATAATGATCCTCCAGCATCTCTCCTATATATCTGTATAATGATCATGTCATATCTCCTATATAATGATCCTTTCATCTCTCCTATATATCTGTATAATGATCCTGTCACATCTCCTATATATCTGTATAATGATCCTGTCATATCTCCTATATATCGGTATAATGATCCTGTCATATCTCCTATATAATCTGTATAATGATCCTCCAGCATCTCTCCTATATAATCTGTATAATGATCCTCCAGCATCTCTCCTATATATCTGTATAATGATCCTGTAGCATCTCTCCTATATAATGATCCTTTCATCTCTCCTATATATCTGTATAATGATCCTCCAGCATCTCTCCTATATAATCTGTATAATGATCCTCCAGCATTTCTATATAATAATCCTCCAGCATCTCTTGTATAATGATCATTTCATCTCTTCTATATATCTGTATAATGATCCTCCAGCATCTCTATATAATAATCTTCCAGCATCTCTGTATAATAATCCCCCAGCGTCTCTCCTATATATATATCTGTATAATGATCATTTCATCTCTCCTACAGATCTGTATAACGATCCCCCAGCATGTTTCCTATATATCTGTATAATGATCCCCCATCGTCTCAACTGCTCACTCCATCCGAGTTCCGTTCCATCATCCTCAATAACAGAACTCTATGAAATACATAATCTGTCTCCCATCATCTTCCTCTACCCTACACAGCCGATATTTCTTCTCCATTATAAATGCACATTCCTGTAATCTGCCAACTAAAATTAACATGCCTCCCACCCAGCCATTCCCTTCCTCGTTTCAGCACACACTACTTCCCCTCCCAGCATCCTCTGCCTTTTCTATTACCTCCTACAACACTAGAGGACGA
Organism: Rana temporaria; assembly: GCF_905171775.1. Lineage (NCBI taxonomy): Eukaryota > Metazoa > Chordata > Amphibia > Anura > Ranidae > Rana > Rana temporaria. Next base: position 621,638,736 of record NC_053489.1, on the reverse strand, counting down.
GCTGTCTTGTAATTGGGCTCCGGCCATGGCGGCCATTTTGCCGTGGACAAACTGCATTGATTTATAATAAGAGATTTCCAGAACACCAGAGAACAAATCTTTACCTGTTTTGAGTCCCTAGCCAGGCGACACCATTTTGTGCAGCCCTCAAAACACAGAAATATATGTATATCTATGTATATAAAAGATATATATATATTATATATATATATTTAACTTGCCCATTGATATCAATAGGGCCACAATGCAACAGCAAGCTGAACACTTGGCTCACAGTTGTGGGGTAATCCTGCAATGTAAAATTGCTGTTCAGTGATTACAAAAAGAAGTAAACAAAATAACAGGCATCAGGAGGTGACAGCGTTGCCTCCTAAACACCTGCCAGCCACTGTTATACCACATTCTGATAAATTATTCACATTGTAAAAGAGCCCCAAGGCCTTGATCACACGGGGCGTGCTACAGTGTCAGTGTGAATTGGGACACAGGTCACAGGACCTGCATGGACACAGACTTCTGAAATGCTTTCTATTCATTGCAATGGGCAGGGGCATTTTGGGAGCGATGTATACAGCACTCCCAAACCGCCCCAAAGATGCTGCTTGCAGGACTTTTTCTAACATCCCGCAAGCGCACCGCCTCAGTGTGAAAGCACTCATTGCAATAATAGGAGGCAGTTTTCAGACGCTTTACAGGCACTATTTCTAGTGTTAAAATGCCTGAAGCTGCCTCAGTGTGAAAGGGGTCTTAGTATGTTCTGCGTTAAAAAGGCCTAAAACTTCAGTATATCATCAGGAGTTATGTGTAAAACATCAGAGAGACACACTCACAGAAATTACCATTTATTAACCATTTCCCCTTCACAGAATTGGTTTAATTTTTTGCTAATACACCCTGAGCCTCGCCAGCTCCCAGGCATCAACAGTAAAGCGCCGCTAGTTTTAGCGGCCCTTTACCAACAAGTGCTTTTCGGGTGCTAGCAGGGAGCTTTTAACTCCCGCTAGCAGCCGAATAAAGGATTGAAAGCGCCTGCTAAGCGGCATTGCCAAGGCACTTTGCAGGCGTATTGGCGTCGCTATCCATTGATTTCAATGGGCAGGGGCTCTTTGATGTCCTGCCAGCCAGCGCCCCAATGTGAAAGCACTCAGACTTTCACACAGGGATTGAAGATGATTCTTTTTTCAGGTGCTTTACAGGCACTATTTTTAGCCCTAAAGCACCTGAAAAACGCCTCCAGTGTGAAATGGGTCTAATGTTGATTTATTTTAAAAGTTCTATATCTTATGTAGAGATATACAATATTGTTAGATAATGTCTTTATATTAAATCTCCATTAACCACTCCATTAACCGCCCTGGAAGGTTTTACCCCCTTAAAGGGGTTGTAAAGGTTTGTTTTTTATTTTCTAAATAGGTTACTTTAAGCTAGTGCATTGTTGGTTCAGTTAACTTTTCCTTCCATTTCCCTTCTAAATGTTTTTTTCTTTGTCTGAATTTCTCACTTTCTGTTTCTCCTCAGGAAGCTTTCCACCATCATCAGAGCGGTGGAAAGTCAGTCAGAAAAGCTGAACAGCTTACTGAGGAGGAACAGGAAGTGAGAAATTCAGACAAAGAAAAAAAAACATTTAGAAAGGAAATGGAAGGAAAAGGTAAGTGAACCAACAATGCACTAGCTTAAAGGAACCTATTTAGAAAATAAAAAATTAACCTTTACAACCCCTGGCCAGGCCATTTTTTGTGATACAACACTGTGTTAATTTACCTGACAATTGCATGGCCGTGCGATGCTGTACCCAAATAAAACTGATGTCCTTTTTTTCCCCACAAATAGAGCTTTCTTTTGGTGGTATTTTAAACAAAAAAAAAGACAAACAATTTTGAAAAAAAAAACAATATATTTTACTCTCTGCCTTGAAGCATACCCAATAAAAAAAATAATAATAATCAATTTCTTCATCAATTTAGGCCAATATGTATTCTGATACATATTTTTGGTAAAAAAAAAAAATCCCAATAAGTGTATATTGTTGGTTTGCGCAAAAATTACAGGCTCTACGAACTAGTAATGGTGGCAAGCAGTAATTTTTAGCAGAACTGCAACATTGCAGTGGACAAATCGGACGCCAACTGACACTTTTATGGGGCCAGTGACATTATTATAGTGATCTGTGCTAAAAATATGCACTGTTACTGTACTAATGACACTGGCAGGTACGGGGTTAACACCAGGGGTGCGCAAAGGGTTAACGCTCCTTCCATACTGAGGCATTTTTCAGGCGTTTTATCAATAGAAATAGCACTTGAAAAATGCCTCCGATGCCACCCAAATGGGAAAGCCTGAGTGCTTTGTGTGAACAGGGATCATCCTGCTTGGAGAGAGGTACAACACATTTCCAAGGCATCAGATATATCACAGAACACAGTGAATATGGTCATCGACAGGTGGAGAAAGAGCCCCAAGGCCTCGTTCACACAGGGCCTGGTACAGTGTCAGTATGAATTGGGACACAGGAGCTGCATGAACACAGACACTGCTGCCAATATGACAGCCATGTAAGTGCGGGTGTATGGTCCGGAGTGCAGATAGTAAACATTCAGGGGCTTACACTGACACCCACATAGCTGTCACATTGGGAGCAGCATCTGTGTCTGTGCAGCTGCTGCATTCCAACTGACATCAATGGGACTTCCTGTATGCAACCCCTGTACCCCCATGTGGGTGAACATGGCCCTCACACAGGTGTACACTTAGAGCCCTTTCACACGGGGGGCCGCCCTTGCATTAGCCCCAAAGAAGGGGCTAAAAAAGCCCATGTTGCAGCGCTTCCGAAATACTTTCCATTCATTGCAATGAGCAGGGGTGTTTTGGGAGTGATGTATACAGCGCTCCCAAACCACCCCAAAGATGCTGCTTGCAGGACTTTTCCTAACATCCCGCAAGCGCACTGCCCCAGTGTGAAAACACTCATTGTAATGAATGGGAGGCAGTTTTCAGGCACTATTTCTAGTGCTAAAATGCCTGAAAACTGCCTCAGTGTGAAAGGGGTCTTAGTATGCTCTGTGTTAATAAGGCCTAAAACTTCAGTATATCCTCAGGTGTTATCAGAGAGACACACGCACAGCAATTACCATTTATTAACCATTTATCCTTCACAGCGATGGTTTCATTTTTTTTCTGACTTTTTTCAGTAAAATAATACACCCTAAGGCCCCTTCCACACTGGGGCGTTATTCGAGTGAAGCCTCATCTGCAATCCCAATGTGCTGGTAAAGCACTGCTAACACCCTAACGTTTAAGTGCGTTTTTGCAGTGCCTCAGTGTGAAAGGGTAAGGCGTTTTTACAGCGCTTTCAATTCATTTCAATGGAGAGGGGCGTTTTTGGAGCATTTTTTTCAGCGACCAAAAGCTGCTCCAAAGATGCTGCCTGCAGGACTTTTCTCAAAGCCCCGCCAGTGCAACGCCTCAGTGTGAAAGGGTAAGGCGTATTTACAGCGCTTTCAATTCACTTCAATAGAGAGGGGCGTTTTTGGAGCGTTTTTTTTCTGCGCCCAAAAGCTGCTTCAAAGATGCTGCTTGCATATCTCAGTGTGAAAGGGTCCATTGAGATGCATAGAGAGCGTTTTATGAGTGTTTTAGTAGCGCTATTTTTAACGCTAAAATGCTGTAAAAACGTTTCACTGTGAAAGGGGTCTAAGACCCCTTTCACACTGCCAGTGCTCGGGCATCGACAGTAAAGTGACGCTAGTTTTAGCGTCGCTTTACCAACGTATTTGGGGCGCTTTTAACTCCTGCTACCGACCGAATAAAGGTTCAAATCGCCTGCAAAGCGGCACTGCCAAGGCACTTTGCAGGCGCGTCGGCAAAATGCCCATTGATTTCAATGGGAAGGGGCGCTTTGATGTCCTGCCAGCACAGAGCCCCAGTGTGAAAGGCTTTGACACTGGGATTGCAGAAGAGGCTTTTTTCAGGCACTATTTTTAGCGCTAAAGTGCCTGAAAAACACCTCCAGTGTGAAAGGGGTCTAATATTGATTTATTTTAAAAGTTCTATATCTTATATCAGTGTTTCCCAACTCCAGTCCTCAAGGCACACCAACAGGTCATGTTTTCAGGATTTCCTTAAGATGAAACGGCTGTGGTAATTACTAAGGCAGTGAAACTGATCAAATCACCTGTGCAAAATAATGGAAAACCTGAAAACATGACCTGTTGGTGTGCCTTGATGACTGGAGTTGGGAAACACTGTCTTATATAGCAGCGGTCATCAACCAAGTCCTCAGGGCCCACTTCAGGCTGGATTCACACCTATCCATTGTTAGGTGCTTTTTGCATTTTGCAGATTTGCACTACAGAATGTGTTCTATAGGAAACCATGTTAAATGGACTGTAGTGCTAATCTGCAAAATGCAAAAAGCACTAAAAATGCATAGGTGTGAATCTGGCCTAACAGGCCAGGTTTTATGTATTACCTTGGGGAGATGCAGACAAGAAAACTGCAATCACTGAGCAGCAAATGATATCACCTGTGATGTATTTTAGTTATCTTGCAAACCTGGCCTGTTAGCGGGCCCTGAGGACAGGGATGATGACCATTGTTATATAGTATATAGAGATAAACAATATTGTTAGATAATGTGTTTATAATAAATCTCCATTAACCACAGCCCCAGAAGGTTTTACCCCCTTAATGACCAGGCCGTTTTTTGTGATACAACACTGCGTTAATTTAACTGACAATTGCGTGGCCATGCAATGCTATACCCAAATAAAATGAATGTCCTTTTTTTCCCCACAAATAGAGATTTCTTTTGGTGGTATTTGTTCAGCTCTGCAGTTTTTATTTTTTTGCCCTATAAACAAAAAAAAAAGACAGACAATTTTGAAAAAAAAAAAATATATTTTTTACTCTCTGCCATGAAACATACCCAATAAAAAAAAAAATGAATTTCTTCATCAATTTAGGCCAATATTTATTCTGCTACATATTTTTGGTAAAAAAAAAAAATCCCAATAAGCATATGTTGTTGGTTTGCGCAAAAGTACTTACAGTGTCTACAAATGATGGGATATTTTTATGGCATTTTTTTTAATCTAGTAATAGCAGCGATCAGCAATTTTTAGCAGGACTGCGACACATTGTGGTGGACAAATCACGCCAACTGACATTTTTGACTTTTTTTATGGGGACCAGTGACATTATTACAGTGATCGGTGCTAAAAACATGCACTGTTACTGTACTAACGACACTGGCAGGTAAGGGGTTAGCACCAAGGGTGCTCAAAGGGTTAAGGCTCCTTTCACACTGAGGCAGTTTGCGCTTGCAGGACGTTAGAAAAAGCAACATCTTTAGGGCGCTGTATACAGCGCTCCCAAAACGCCCTGCCCATTGAAATGAATTGCCTCAAATCGCTTCCAAAGCGCCACAACACAGGCAGTTTTAACCCCTTCTTAAGGCACTAGCGGGTGGTTAAAAGCGATCCGTTAGCAGCTGAAAAGTGCCGCTTAACCCTTTCACTACCAAAAAAAGTGCCTGCAGCTTGCCAAGTCCTCATTTCTCCCTCTCCTATAAGCTTATGGTCGCTTCAATGACCATAAGCTTATATCAGAATGGAGGAGGTCAATGATGTAAGGCCCCTTTCACATGTGCGGACCGTATGTCCGCTTTTTCATCCATCCGTTTGCAGATGAAAAAGGGACATACATTGGTCCCTATGTGATTGCAGGTGTTAGCGGATAAACATCCGCTGACACTCGTAATCACTCACCTCCGCAAAGATCCAATTTTGCGGACGGAAGAAAACACGATTTTTTCTTCCATCTGCGGATCGGATCGGATGAACACGGACACACGGTCCGTGTTCATCCGATCCCCCATTGGGGAGAGCGGAGAAAAGACAGGGCGGTCCCTGCACAGTGTGCGGGGACCGCCCTGTCAGCCGCCAGCTCAGCGGGGATATACGGAGCGATCCCCGCTGAGCTTACGGACACACGGGGCGGATCATTACTGACCTGCCCCGTGTGAAAGGGCCCTTAGGGGGAAGTAAATACAATAATGTAAGGGGGCACTGATTTAAAGGTTTCCCCCTTATATCAGTAATCCCTCCCCCTTACCATAGTGTATTCTTTCTGCGGAAGGTGGCCTCTGTGCTTTAAAATGTATGTTTTTTCCCTTGATGTTTGCTGTTGGGCTGGTATAATAATGCTATGGGGCTGGTGTAAACATTTTACAGGGCTATTTTATTTCTATTCCCAGTCCGGCCCTGCTCACTATATGAACAGAGAGACCATGTTCCTGCTTAGCAGGAACACAAGATCACTCTGTTCATACCTGACAGGACAGCGATCTGCCTTGTTTACATCGGCACACCGCCGTTCTGTCTCTCTGGGGAGCGATCGCGGGTGGCCGGTGGACATCGTGTCCACCGAACCTGCTGATTATATTCCCCTCTGGCCAATCGGCGTGTGCGCCTCTGCTTGCTATTGCACGGAATGGCGTACAGGTACGTTGTTTCAAGCAATAGGGCCGACCTGCTGCAGTATACGTACTGCGGCCAATCGGCAAGTGGTTAACAGATGTAAATAATATTATAGTTGGAAATATGTTTTATTCAGATGGAAATGTACAGTATTTAAACCATCTAGTGTGTTGCAGCATCAAGCTATTCCTAGAATCCCTATAATTTGTCAATAGTAAATGGTTCAAATGTGCTTGGAACAACCTAGATCTATACTCAGACAAAAAAGGTAAAGAAAAAAGAAACAGTTAAAAAAATAGGCAAAAAAAATAAAAAAATGGGCAGACTCGATGTTTCTCTTTTCCATTTTGAAGCCTCGGCTCACACTATGCGGTGTGGAAAACTGCAGGTGATTTGAACAGGAATCGCACCGCATTCCTGTTCAAATCACATGCAAATCTTCAGCTGTGTGATTTTAGCCATTATTCTGTAAGGGCCCTTTCACACGGGCGGACGAACGGACCGTTTTTTACAAGTCCGTTTACGGACTTGTAATGTATCCCTATGGGATTGTGGACGTTAGCGGATGATGCATCCGCTAACGTTCGTAACTATCCGCCTCCGCAAAGATCCGCTTTTTCAGACGGAAGAAAATCCTATTTTTCTTCCGTCTGGCGGAACGGATGGGATGAATACGGACACACGGTCCGTATTCATCCGATCCCCCATTGGGGAGAGCGGAGGAGAGACAGGGCGGTCTCTGCACTGTGTGCGGGGACCGCCCTGTCCGCCGACAGCTCAGCGGGGATTTACGGATGATCCCCGCTGAGCCGACGGACACACACGGGGCGCATCAATATGGATCCGCTCCGTGTGAAAGGGCCCTAAGACTCAAACCGTGCTGAATTCACACCAAAAACATGCAGGACCCTTATTTTAGAATTGAATTGCATGTGTGTGAACACACTGCATTTTGAAAACCAATTTCGGGGGGGGGGGTCGTTAACTTAACGTCACATCGATTCACATGGTGCGCGATTTGCATGAGGTGTGGAATCCACACAGAACTGCGAATTCACAGCGCACAAGTGTGAACAGGGGTCATCCGCTTGGATAGAGGTACAACAAATTTCCAAGGCATCAGATATATCACAGGACACAGTGAAGATGGTCATCGATAAGTAGAGAAAATTTGGCACAACAGTGATAGATAAAACTGGACCTCCTAATTTGATAAAAAAAAACGAAGGAAACTGGTCCAGGGGGCCACCAAGGGCCCGAAAGTCAAAACTAAAGGAGCTGCAGTAAATTCTGGCAAGTACTTGTGGTGTATTACATGTGACAACAATCTCCTGTATTCTTCATGTATCTGGGATGCAAGGTACAGTAGGGCGGCAGGACAGAAGTCTTTTCTTACTAAGAGAAACAGCCATGTCTGGTATATTTTGCAAACGCCTAGAACTAGTGTGCCAAAAGCATGTGGGAAATGTCTTATGGTCTGATGAGAGCAAGGTTGAACTTTTTGACTATAATTCCTAAACAAAGGCAATACTGCACATCACAAAAAAAAAAAAAGATAAACATATCCACAGAGAAGCATGGTGGCAAGCATTATGGTTTGGTGCTATTTTTCTTCAGCTGGATAAGGTCGAGGAACTTATGATTCAAACATCAGTACATTTTGGAACAAAATCTTCAGGTCTCTGCTAAAAAGCTTACAATGAAGAGGAATTTCACCTTTCAGTGTTACCAGTGTGTCCATAAGGGGCGCATGGGCGCCGCCCCCTCTCACCTGCCACCTCTCTATCACCATAGAATAGATAGATTCATGTATTGCATGAATCTATCTATGGTCGCCGCTGCCACCCCCTATTCAGGTACCCGGGCCCTTTTTTGGATGCCGGGAGCCTAAATTACAGCAGCAGGGTATTTTTTGGAATCACCTGATTAGAGCCATAGGCTCTCTAATAGGCGTTCAAAAAGGTAAACAGTGGGCGCTCACAGTTCACTCAGCGTTGTGATAGGAAAGCAAATTAATATTTGCTTTCCTAACAATGAACCGCCTCTCAGCCAATCAGGTGCTCGGGTCTGTTACCTGTCACCTGTTTGGTTGAAATGACAGGTGCTGTGATTGGACGCCTATCAGGCATCCAATCATAGCAGAGGATGGGAAGAGAGGACGGGAGAAGACATCGAGGAGCGTGGAGGACACCTCTGTGACCTGCTGCCCCACCGAGACGAGGTAAGTGCCGGTTGGGCGGTGGATGCACACTGGCAGCAGTTGATGGACACAGTGTCAGCAATTGTTGGGCACACTGGCAGCAATTTATGTGTACAGTAGCTGCGTTTGATGACACAGTGGCAGCAATTTATGTGTACAGTGGCTGCGTTTGATGGGCACATTGGCTGCATTTGATGGGCACAGTGGCTGCAATTGATGGGTTTTTTTTTTTTTTTCAGTTTGCTCCCCCCCCAAAATTTTGAGCATCAGCTGCCACTGAGTGTGACAAAGACTCAAAGCATATCAAATCAAACAAAAGAATGGCTTCACCCAAAGATTTTTTTTTTATTATGGCCGAGCCAGAGCCCAAACCTGAATCTAATCGAAAATATGTGGGGTGACCTAAAGATGGTTGTGAAAAGGAGATGACCTCACAATCTGCTGGTCCTCTAATAATTCACAAAATAGTTTTTAAACATTTCGGTAAAATCTAGATTTTGTGTTATTTTATTAAAAAAGCAAAAAAGATACTGATTTTGCATGTTCACTCAATCAGAAAATATTTTTTTATACATTTTTATCTTTTATTATAAAAAGAAGAAGAAATAAATTGTACAACAAACTAAATTTAGGATTTAATCAGTGTGGTCATTAAAAATGTGCTGTTCAGCCATGTTTTTTTGCAGCCCCGAACCACCCCCACTTGAAAAAAAATCGTTATCAGTCTGGAGAAGGGTACTAACATTTTCCATGAAATCAGATATAGTATGGGAAAGATTGAAGACGGTCATCGACAAGTGTAGAAAATATGGTACAAGAGTGACATTACCAAGAACAGGAAGATCCTCCAAATTTGTAATTAAGTGTTTTACTCCATTTTCCCCACTACCCATCCTTTTTCTACCCTTTCTCAACATGCCAAAATACCTCCAAATAACTGCTTTATTATTATATTTTGTAAATCCATCATCACCATTATTGTTAACTGATCTCTCAATGTGCCTTATTAGACAAATGTTACTATGTCAAATGTATGCTTCACAAACTTTTAATAAAAGATTTGACCAGTATGGGCATTAGCAATGTGCTGTTGAACCAAGTTCCCCACCCTCGACCCTCCCCCCCCCCCAGAAATGTTTTTTTGTTGGAAGAATTTAGTCTGGAGAAGGGTACAAAAAAAAATCCAAGGCCGATCGATAAGATCCTTACTGATGCAATGGAAAAAGCACCACATATCACTGCTCGGCCGGATCGCCTCCAAATGACGATACTCCCAAAGCTTCTTTACCTTTTTCAAACGTTACCCATCCCTGTGCCACTTGAGAAAACTTCAATCCGACCTACTTAAATTTAGACATAGAGTTCCCCAGATGGTACTAATGGCAGCACGCTCGGGCGGGGGTCTTGCGTTCCCCAATCTTGTTAAGTACTACCAGGCCACTCAGCTCCGGGAAGTAACTTCTTGGTTCACTTGGTGGTCCTACAACAGGTGGACGGAGATTGAAAAACTGTGGTTAGCCCCGACTCACCCTAACAATTTGCTTTGGAGTGCGAATGCGGAGGTCCCCCCTGAACGCTTGCTGGGCTCTGTGTCTCAGCTTCGACGACTCTGGCATCGGCTGTCGCATCCCTGTGTTCTGTCCTCGGAACGTTCGCTATTGACCTCATTCATGTATAATCCCAAGATGCCAGATAGCCTCACCCACCAAATGTCTCACCTGTGGACGTCCCGGAATCTATTCCACTTTGGGAATTTGGTGGATCCCCTGTCGCGCAAACTATTGCCCTTCTCCAGCCTACAAACTAAATTTGATATCCCTCGGCAGGCATTTTATAGTTATCTGCGAATCCGCCACTACGCCCTGTCCATAGCACCCACCCTGCAGTTTTCTCTCCAACTCCCTTTGAAAGGTTGGTCTTAGCTGGATCAGCCCAGAAGGGCTTAATCTCTGATATTTACAAAATACTGAATGCCTACCCCCTGGACTCACAGGGCAAACACTCTTACATGATCAGGTGGGAAAAGGCCCTTAACGAGGTAATTCCCATGGAGCAATAGCGGACTAGTTGGTCCCAGGCAGCAAAGAGCTCACTTTGCACACTATATAAGGAAAATACATATAAGATCCTGCTATTTTGGTATATGACCCCTGACGTGCTTCACACTATATACCCCACTAGTTCCGATCGATGCTGGCGTTGTCAAGGAGACAGGGGCTCCCTCTTCCACATTTACTGGAGTTGCCCGTTGATTGTCCCCTACTGGACCGAGGTGCAAAGACTGCTGGGACGCCTCCTAGACACACAGGTCCCTATGTCCCCCAAATTCTTCCTCTTGGGCCTATCTCCCCAAAGGACCTATATGCCCTGTAGAAAGCTAACACGCCATATCCTCACAGCTGCCTGCTGCCTCATAGCTCTAAACTGGAAAAAACGCTCTCCCCCTGACCCAGGGGCTTTGCACGCTAGAATCAAGGATGTGGAGCTAATGGAGAGAATGACTGCCAGGATACAGGACAGATTGGAAGCCCATGACGTAGTCTGGGATCCTTGGCACCTTCGGGAGGACCCGCCGTGATCTGGTAAACAAGCTTACTCGGTGACCCTTCCCTCATCTTCCCTCTCTACCCCCCCTCTTTTATTCCCTCTCTCTCTCCTCTTTCCTTCTCCTACCTATTGGGAGCACCCTTATGACTCCCTCCATGTTTAAGGTTTTGCAATGCACTTATATGTATTGATATGATATGGCACTCTCGACCTCAGCTTTGTACTAACTATTGCCTAGAAACTTGTAGACGGCCTACACTGCTTACTACTTGAGTACCTGTAATGCAGGCAGATGTGTGCCTTATCTTCTTATCCCTTCTTATGCTGTGTCATATGTTCCTGTATGCTGTACGCAATCTTATCTTTTTCAATAAAAAGTTATTTGAAAAAAAAAATCCAAGGAATTAGAGTCAAATATATTTGTATTCTGTTTGACAAAAAAAAATAATAGTACAAACAACATTCAAATGTCCGCGGGACAAGAAAATACAATGCTAATCCCACTGTCTACCCTCAGAGGGTAACAATATCAACATAAACTCAGAGGCTCCGCCGCCTACGAGGAGCATACAGTGCCATTCCATACAAAGGGCAGTGAGGGCTTAGACAATTTACATAGTACGACACTTGACTCATTCACCTGAAAATTTTTATCAGAGAGAAAGAAAAGCAAAAACGAGGAAAAGCGGGAAAGAGAGCAATAGAGGAAGAAAGAAAAGAAGGCAGAGGATATATAGAGAGATGAGGGACCGAGCAGACCACGGCATGTCAAACCTACATGATGGAATCAGGGTAAGTAGCTGGGTTAACCCAGAGGGGCCAATAACGTTTTCAGAGAGTCCGAGGCAGAGTAGTCAATCCAAAGGAGCCAGAGGGTCTTGAATTTGTCAAAGGTGTCAGTATCAAGGGCCAGCATCTCTTCCATGCGCATAATATCGTTGACCGTGGAGACCCACAAGGCCGGGGGGGGGGGGGGTGGTAGTAGTTTTCCAAAACATAGGGATAAGCTGCCTAGTGGCCGACAGGAAGAAACGCAACAGAGTGCGTTTCTGGGAGGCTATGGAAAAAAAAATCCAAGGAATTAGGGGAGACAGTGAACACAATCTTCGACAAGTGAAGAAATGTTGACACTAACAAGAACTGGGCGCTCCTGTAGCTGGCCAGCTAGAACCTGTCCTAGGTAGCTAATATAACCTACATGTATATACAGCTAAACCTGCTAAGAACCTAAATGTAGTGCACATGTTTATATGTGAGAGACAAAAGCAGTTATTCACTGTGATTTTATGCTTGAATGTCATATAACAGTTGTATGTTGTGTTCACAGAGGCAAAAGAAAAATATGCCTTTAAGAATCGTTTATTTATATCACAGTGAAGGTAAGCTTATTACACAGTATAATTCATACCAGAAAGCATAGAGTTAAGCTTTTATGACTCATCACTAGCCTTGGCCAATCACAGCTAATCTCACGAGTCTTGACCTATCACAGCCACCTTTGCATCCATTCTGTCTGGGAGGTTCCTAATACTGTACATGTGCTGCAAATTCATTCCACATGAAGACAGAGAGCAGAGCAGACATACAGAGTTCAGTTTTATGGAAGCAAGGGCCTAAATAGGTACGTTTACACAAGTTTTATATATATATATATATATATATATATATATATATATATATATATGATCTTATTGTAAATGGTGTGATCAGAATTGAATACTGATCTAGTTGTGTGTTCACTTGTAGTTCCACCAAACAAAGTCATCTAACCGAACTAAGCCACATTCAGTCATTCGAACTAAGCCATCGAACTAAGTTACCGAACTAAGTCACATCCCTTCGTGCATTCAGTCATTCGAACTAAGTCACATCCATCCACTCTCAGGCTGGGTTCACACTTGTCCTACAACGGTCCTACATTGGGAGCCTCATGTAGCGTGACGTGTGAAAATCAATGTTTCCCTATGAGAGCTGTCTTAACTGGTCCTACACAAGTCGGTCCGACTTTGAAAATGCTCCCTGTACTACTTTTGGTCCTACATTGATCCTACTTCAACCCATTGAATATCATTGAAGTCGGACCAAAGTAGTATCCTGTTCATGAAAGTAGGATGGATGTAGGACCAATGTAGGATAAATGTAGGACCAATGTAGCAGAGCAAAGTAGGATGAAAGTAGTGTAGTAGTGTGAACCCAGCCTAACCAAGTTGCAAACCAGTTATACCTTTCAGAGAAATCCGAGAATGCTTTGATAACTTACAGAAAGAGAGAGAGAGAGAGAGAGTATAAATACTGAAGAAAGAAATATATCCACCATTTTATGTTGAATGACAAGATTGAATATTTGAACCGTCACTTTGTGATATTTATTCAACACGTGTTTGTACATGGACTGTCTGCTGCAAAGCAGCAGTGTTATCTATGAAGAAAAGTTAAATAAAGAAGTTATTTTAAGCATTTGGTGTGCTCTTTAAACCTTACTGCTTCCATAGAACGGCAATAGAGGAATTTCAGAGTAATAGACAGTCTTGTTGGACTGAAAAGTCAGAGATATCACGATTCTTCTAATGCCACAGCGCATGAGGCACTTTATAGTGTTGTGCCTGCCACAGCTCCTCCAAATTTGATAAAAAAACAGAAACAAAAAGAAAACTGGTACGGGAGGCTACCAAGGGGCCTACATTATGGCTGAGTTCACACTTATGCGAATTGAATGCGTGTTGCTCCACATTCAATTTGCATGACAGCAGAGTGTGACCGGCTCTCAATGAAGCCGGTTCACACATCTTTGGGGTGGCCGCAGTGCGCACTGCCGAATGGTCCTGTGCATGGGCTCTGTCTTCAGGTCAGAATTCTGGCCAAAAATTTGGACCTGATTTGCACCTGAAACCGTAAACAGGTTCGAACTGAACCCCCTGCTGCAAGCCGCTCTAAAAATAGTGTAATCCCAGCCTAAAGGAATTGCAGGAATTTCTAGAAAGAATCAGAAGTGTATTACAATGGACAACAATCTCCTGTATTCTTCATATGTCTGGGCTGCAAGTTAGGCTGGCAGGACAGAAGTTTTTTCTTACTAACAAAAAAGTCCAGTATATTTTGTAAAAGCCTTCCAGAAGCATATGGGAAAATGTGTTTTGGTCTGAGTCCAAGGTTGAACTTTTTGCCCATAATTCCTAAAAATATATTTGGACCAAAACCAAAACTGCACTTCAACAAAAAAATAAAAAACACCATACCCACAGTAAAGTGCTTTACACTTTGGGGCTATTTTTCTTCATTTAGATCTAAGGTTTTAATCAAGGTGGAGGGACTTATGATCCAAATATCGGTCAATTTTGCAAACAAAACTTTCAGGCCCCTGTTAGAAAAAGCTTACCATGAAGAGGAAGTTCATCTGTTACCACTTCAGCCCCGGAAAAATTGGCTGCTCAATGACCAGAGCATTTTTTGCGATTCGGCACTGCATCGCTTTAACTGACAATTGCGCTGTTGTGCGACTTTGTACCAAAACAAAATTGACGTCCTTTTTTCCCACAAATAGAGCTTTCTTTTGGGTTATTTGATCACCTCTGCAGTTTTAATTTTTTGCGCTATAAACAAAAAAAGCATTTTTTTTCCCTCAGTTTAGGCCGATATGTATTCTTCTACATATTTTTTTGGTAATTAAAATCGCAAAAAGTGTATATTGATTGGTTTGCGCAAAAGTTATAGCATCTACAAAATAGGGAATAGATTTATGGCCTTTTTATTATAATATTTTTTACTAGAAATGGCGGTGATCTGCAATTTTTATCGGCACTGTGACATTATGGCGGACATATCGGACACTTTTGACACCTTTTTGGGACCATTGGCATTTATACAGCGATTAGTGCTAAAAAAAATGCACTGATTACTGTGTAAAAGTCACTTGCAGGGAATGGGTTTACACTGGGGGTCAATCAAGGGGTTAACTGTATTCTTATATTATGGGCCAAGATTTTTCATTTTTAGTCTCTGCACGTAATATCATAATTTTTCCATCAATTTTATTCTTATTTTTTAGCCCATCAAATTTTATTATTACTATTTTTCATTTTAAATTGTATATTAAACTGGACTGGGTATATATTTTTATTTCTATACATATATCTTTTTAACATTTCTACTAATTTAAGAAATTAACTTTTAAATATGGCTCAATTTCCAACAGCTTTTGTGGCATTCTTTTCCTTTTGGACATGGTTCTCCATGATTTTCCAACGGAGTACGATCGGATGCCACAAGTGCATTTAAAGTAATCATTTTGTGTTTGGGGACAGCGGCTCAAAGTGAGGCTTGGCCCATGATGCTAATGCGCCTGTCCCTAGTCAGCGGCCCAGAACGAGGCTTGGTTGGCGGGGTTGGTGCACACATGCGCACAGCTTTGCACAAATTTCTGTGCGAGGCTTGGTGCACACGCTGATGCGCATGTGCGCACGCTGCGGATCAGAGGTTCAATGTGAGACTTGGTTTGCGGACTGGTGCTTGCGCGTTTAGCCATATGGTATATATATAGGGTGTGACGTGATGCGCCGCCCGTGCCCCTGGAAGACGCAAATTCTGTTGCGAAACGACGTAGAGCGGAACTGCGCAGCAACGTCACTCTCCACTTCACCTACAAACAGAAACGTGTTTACCTGCAGGAGACCGGCCGGCACTGCAGGTTTAAGGCTGTTTTTCTAATATTTTGATGTAAGTGTGTTTTTTTTATTCCTTTTAAAATAAATCCTATACGGTTTTACACTATGGGAGCTATTTTTGTTGTCTTTTCGGCATGACCTCTAGGATTGGAATCCATTGAACCTGTGAGTGTGTTGACCTGAATCACCATCTTTTGGATCCAGTTGGAGGAGATTGAGCTGTATTATCTTAACAACTTGCCGACCAGCCGCCGCAGTTATACAGCGGCAGGTCGGCTCCACTGCGCGAGGTCACGTAGATCTACGTCCCCTCGCGAATCAGCCACTAGGGGCGCGTGCGCGCCCTCCGCTCGCCCCTGAACCCGAGGCGCGTGCGATCACCGTTACAGAGCGAGAACCGGGAGCTGTGTGTGTAAACACACAGCTCCCGGTCCTGTCAGGGGGGGAAATTGCCTATCCTGTTCATACAATGTATAAACAGCGATTTGTCATTTCCCCATGTCAGTCCCACCCCCCCTTCAGTTAGAACACAGCCAGGGAACATGATTAACCCCTTCCTTGCTCCCTAGTGTTAACCCCTTCACTGCCAGTGGCATTTTTATAGTAATCAATGCATTTTTATAGCACTGATCGCTATAAATATACCAATGGTCCCAAAAATGTGTCAAAAGTGTCCGAAGTGTCCACCATAATGTCGCAGTATCGATAAAAATCGCTGATCGCCACCATTACTAGAAAAAAAAATGTTAATAAAAATGGCATAAAACTATCACCTATTTTGTAAACGCTATAACTTTTGCGCAAACCAATCAATAAACGTTTATTGCGATTTTTTTTTTTTATGAAAAATAGGTAGAAGAATACGTATCGGCCTAAACTGAGGAAAATTTTTTTTTTTATATATATATATTTTTGGGGGATATTTATTATAGCAAAAAGTAAAAAATTATTTTTTTTCAAAATTGTCGCTTTATTTTTGTTTATAGCACAAAAACTAAAAACCGCAGAGGTGATCAAATACCACCAAAAGAAAGCTCTATTTGTGGGAAAAAAAGGACGCCCATTTTGTTTGGGAGCCACGTCACATGACCGCGCAATTGTCAGTTAAAGCGACGCAGTGCCGAATCGCAAAAAGTGGCCCGGTCATTGACCAGCAATATGATCCGGGGCTGAAGTGGTTAAGGCTGTCTTTGACCCTCTGTAATGGGGGGTCAATAAGATCTGGTAAGCAGGCATTTCTCTCGGTGGTGGACCACATCAAACAAGTTTTTCGTGAAGCAATCACAGTATATGAAAGAGACTGTTTTCACACGGGTGTTCGAAGTTTGGAGTTAAATATACCATCCTCACACCAACTTTTTATTTATTTTCATGGTGTTTTTTTGGACTCACTAGCTTTATAATTATCTATTTGCTCCATTAATAACATATGACTAGCTCATTGGACTATCATATGTGCTTTTGTGGGTTCATTTATTTGTTCACCATATCTATTTGCTATATTAATACCATATGGTTCACTTTGTTGGATTATTATATGCAATTTTTGTGTTTTCACTGATTTACATGCACTAAGTGACAATTTATTAATTTGTGTTCATAAGTTTCGCAGACCCACTATAGTTAGCGCACCCATCCTTGTTTTTTCAAGTTTTTTCACTGTTTGTTCATCAGCAGGTTGCAGCTTTCTTACTTTCACAGATACACTTGTTTTTTATTCACATTGGGACCATATATCTAATATTTTTAATTTAATTTTTAGCACAGTTTCTTTCCTCCTTTTTTCCAATTTTGCTTTGACTACCATTAACTGCTGCTTTAGTATTCATTTACAGTCCACCATGGACATGTTTGACTTCAGAGCTAAACAAACGGTCAATACTGAGGGAGTGTTTGACTTCACTCCCCTGTCTGTGGAATCTGATGTAAGTGGTCTATTTATGAGACTTAAAAATCTTACAACTTCAGAGATCCACACACAATGGGATATTGCATTCCTAGAGACGTACATTAAGGGTGCCATAGTACCCAGGAGTTTAAGGTGGGAGATCAGTCCCCAAAGAGGTAAACCGGACTTAGGCCCCGTACACACAGTCAGACAAAACCGATGAGAATTGTCCGACGGACCGTTTTCATCGGTTCACCTCTGAAGTGGCCATACGGCCTGATGTGTGTACACACCATCAGTTCAAAATCCGATCGGGTCAGAACGCGGTGACGTAAAACACACGACTTGCTGAATAAAACGAAGTTCAATGCTTCAAAGCATGCGTCGACTTGATTCTGAGCATGCGCCAGTTTTGAACCGATGCTTTTCTGTACTAACCATCGGTTTGGTCCGATGGGGCAGCAGTCCATCGGTTCGGTTTTGAAGCATGTTTTAAAATTTTTGACCTTTTGCGCTTCCTTGTCAAAAGGAAGAGTGCAAAACTAGAAAGACTTGATGTGGAGATCAAGGGCATTAAAGAACACTTGATCCCCTACAGGAATAGTGAAGATTACAAGGAGTGTTCAACTAACCTGTTAAAAACTCTAGATAAAGAGGAAAAGGATCAGAAGGTAAAGATGAAAAAGAAATTCATTATAGATTTTGAGGATCACCAGACCAGCTCTGTTTTCGTGTGGCAGAAAAAGTTAGCCTCAGAGAATGAGGACACTGATGGAATGGATACCTCAACCCAAGGAGCGGCTGGTACCGCTTCGAGAGTTATCTCAAACCTTTGTCAACTGAGCAATCACCACAGCTCACCCAAACTAGGGACTTCCTTTAATAAAAATAAGGGTAAACCTGGGAAAAATGGCCCAGTCTATGTGGGAACCCCTTAAAAAGGTCTGCAGAAACCAAAAGGCCCAAGACAGGATGGCCAGAATCAACAATTTGGAGGTGTATCTCAAAGATCACGAGAACACCCTCCAAATAGACTCGCTCCTTTCCCCTACCCCCAGGGGTATGACCGGGTCAATTATATTTGGTCACAGGAATCAAGGAGGTGGTCCCCAGAATTGGCAATTGGGTAATTACCAACATGGCTCCAGCCAATTCAGGCCAGACCAATTCACTGGTCCCCAAGGTGACTGGGGTCACCAAAGTTGGGATTTTCCCAGGGACAGCCAGGGATTTCAGGGGTCCCATAGAACGAAGAAAGGAACTAGAGACTCTGAGAAAAAATTGCTCGACAAAGGTTTAAAGTTTGCCCCATCTAGGACCTTGAGTAAATTTCAAACGTACATGGATGTCCACAAATATATTACCAAAAGCATTGGGCCACCCTTTGCAACTATAATAGCTTCAGCTCTTCTGGGAAGGCTGTCCATAAGGTCTAGGAGTGTGTCTATGGGAATGTTTAACCATTCTTCCAGAAGCGCATTTGTAAAGGGCAGGCACGAGAAGGCCTGGCTCGCAGTCTCCGCTCTAATATATCCCAAAGATATTCTATCGGGTTGAGGTCAGGACTCTGTGCAGACCAGTCAAGTTCCTCCACCCCAAACTCATGTATACATGTCTTAATGGCCCTTGCTTTGTGCACTGGTGCGTTATGTTGGAACAGAAAGGGCCATCCCCAAACTGTTCCCACAAAGTTGGGAGCATGAACTTGTCCAAAATTGTCTTGGTATGCTGACGTCTTAAGAGTTCCCTTCACTGGAACTAAGGGGCCAAGCCTAATCCCTGAAAAACAACGCTGCAGTATAATCCCCCCTCCACCAAATAATTTGGACCAGTGCACACAGCAAGGTCCATAAAAAACACGGATGAGCGAGTTTGGGGTGGCGGAACTTGACTGGCCTGCACAGAGTCCTGACCTCAACCCGATAGAACATGTGGATACAGTGAGCCGGGTCTTCTCCAACATCAATGCCTGACCTCACAAATGGCTTCTGGAAGAATGGTCAACCATTCTCATACACACACTCCCCACACTATATAAGGCTGTTTACACACGTCCATGTATAGTGTGAATTAAGAGAGAGATTAGGCAGGGTAGTTAGTGGATTGAGCATGCAGTCAGTGTAGAATATATAATACAGTGCAGTGTATATAGTGCAGTCAGTGTAGTGTATATATAATACAGTGCAGAGTATACAGTGCAGTGCAGAGTATATAATACAGTGTATTGAAGTGGTTAAGGGGAACCCTATGACAGAATTAAGAAAAAAAATGGTGTGGGGTCCCCCCCAAATCCATACAAGGCCCTTTGGGTCTGGTATAGATTTTAAGATGAACTCCAAGCCAAAATGTAAAAAAAAGGGTGTGGGGTCCCCCCCAAAATCCATACCAGACCCTTATCCGAACATGCAGCCTGGCAGGCCAGGAAAGCACGAATGAGTGCCCGCTCTCCCCTCCTGAATCATAGTAGGCCGCTTGCCCTCTAAATGGAGAGGGTGCCCCCAAAGCACCTTGTCCCCATGTTGATGGGAACAGGGGCCTCTTCCCGACAACCCTGGGCTGTGATTATTGGGCGGGGGACTAATCGGAAATCTGGAAGACCCCTTTAAAGTGGAGGTTCACCCTAAAACAATTATATAACATTACATCCAGCCTACTAACGACATGTACAGTATGTTGGTATTGTTTTTTTACTCCGTACATACCGTTTAATTGTTATTTTCCCCCCCGGCTTCCGGGTTCTGATTTCCGCGGGACTGGGCGTTCCTATTGAGAGCTTAGATGATTGACGTCTGGTGAAAAACTTCCCAATGGCGCATTAAGCGCGTCACCAGTTTTCCGTAAATAGCCGACCTGCAAGTCGGCTCTATATGGCTCCTGCGCAGTCAGCTCTACGCGGCGGGCGCAGACGCCGTATAGCACCAACTCGCAGGTCGGCTATTTACGGAAAACTGGTGACGTGCCTTATGCGCCATGGGAAGTTTTTCACCAGACGTCAATCATCTAAGCTCTCAATAGGAACGCCCAGTCCCGCGGGAGTGAGAACCCGGAAGCCGGGGGGAAAATAATAATTAAATGGTATGTACGGCGAAAAAAAAAAAAAACAGCATACTGTTCGTATGCTGGATGTAATGTTATATAATTGTTTTAGGGTGAACATCCACTTTAACATGGGGCCCCCAGATCCTGACCCCCCTATGTGAATGGGTATTGGGTACATCGTACTCCTACCCATTCACCAAAAAAAAGAGTAAAACATAAACACCACAAGAGTTTTTGACAAGTCCTTTTATTTTGTTCCGTGATCGTCAATCACACCGCCCGACGGACCCGAAAAATAGCAAAAATTAAAAACGCTCCGCCTCCCATCAACTGCTGCCTCTTCCCTTTGACAGCTCTTATATAGGCAAGGGCGGGGTCACCTGGTGGCCTAACCAGATGACCCTACCACTTCTGACGCCATGTGATGTCACATGACGTCAGAAGGGAGTGCGGTCACCTGGTTACGTCACTTGCCCTTGCCTATATAAGAGCTGTCAAAGGGAAGAGACAGCAGTTGGTAGGAGGCCTCCAATGGAGGCGGAGCATTTTCCATTTTTTGCTATTTTCAGGTCCCTCGGGCGGCGTGATTGATGATGGAGGTACATGGCAGGACACTTTTTTTTTTTTTTTTTTTTTTTAAAGGACTTGTCTAGTGTGGTTTTTACTTTTTGACACTTTTTGGGTGAATGGGTAGAGGGTACGATGTGTTGTGTAGAATATTGAAATCATGCACTGGAAGCTTCTTATTTGCAGAGAATTAGCTTTACTCATGGAAAATTATCAAGACATATCTTTTCATGGAACAGGAACAAGGAGCATACAACTACATACACTGAGAGAGATAACACTTCCTCTGATTACATTACCATAGATACACACTCAAGTGCCACCTGCTAGATAGATAGGTATAATGCACACAGTATATAGTTCACAGTACTTTACATTACTAACACAATGTACCTGATACCCATTGACATAGGGGGCCCAGGGTTCTCGGGAAGAGGTCCTTGTCGTCCCCCCCCCCCCATGTTGAGGGCATGTGGCATGGTATGGTTCAGGAGGAGGGGGCTCGCTTATCCCCCCCTTTTACATGCTCTGATTTTGGGGGGACCCCATGCCAATTTTTTTTTTTTAATTTGGGCATGGGGTTCCCCATAAAATTCAATACAGACCGAAAGGGCTTGGTATGGACTGGGGGGGATTCCACACTGTTTTTTTCCATCTATATTGCCAGGAGGCGGCAATACATTACAGCTGCGAGCAAGTTAAAATTACATTTTTTTTTTTTTAGAAATTTCATTATTGCTGCCACATGTTGTACACATCACACAGGTGCACCACTTTACAGGCAGACTAAGAGGACCCCTCAGGCACGATATTTAAAGGAATATTTTTTTTTATTGTTTTACTTTAGGCATCATTAAAATCACTACTCCTTTAAAAATGTTAATTTTAAAAACTTTGTTTTGCATTGATACATGTCCCCTAGGGCAGTACCCATACACTTTGTATGGCAATAACTTGCATATAACCCTTTAAAATGAGGACTTTATTTTTCATGCTTGTGTCCCATGAACTTAAATAGGGCTTGCATGTTCGCTAGAACTGTTTGCCTATTCAAAATGTTCTGGTGCGAACCGAACTGGGGGTGTGCATATTGGTGTAAGCACATCTAATGTTCAAGTACATCAAGATGAAAGAACAAAAAATAATCAAGCATTAAAATAAACGGGATAAAAAATGTTTCAAGATAACCTCAGCCACCAAAGATTAAAACTGGCAAACTGTGCTATACAGATTCAACAGAGCGCCATCTTGTGGATAGCTGGGAAAATAACATTTAGCACTCAGAAATTCATATACAGAAATACATATAATAAATACATATAATAAATTGAAATAGCAGAAGAGGGAAAATTGGAAAAGTATAATCAAATCACACACAGTCAGTACCAAAAAACACTAACACCTAATGGTTATATATATACAATTGATGTTTCATTCTATGTTCATCCCAAAAGGGGTGACCGTCCTTAGGTCATATATCCAGCGGGTCTCCAATTAGGAGATCTCCTGCCAGACATAACTCTCTCTCCAATTTGGGAGGCATTTGTCAATGACAAAGAACAAAGTGCCCTCTGGATTTTTTTTGTGATGGCGTGCATAGTGTTTGGACACACTATGTCCAGGAAAACCACGCCTGATATTGGCAATATGTCCTTTAATCCTAGCCTACATGAATCTAATTGTGCAACATACTTATTGGAGGCTGCATTGACATTGAATTAAAAGTGATGTGTATAGCCCAAAAATTGTTTGCATTTGTGTATATGTGTTTCCATTGGTAATTTTGATATCAGTCCCATTGTTTTTAACAATAGAGAATCAGTCCCATTTGATATATACAATTAATATGTTTTACATCTTTGCCTGAAACAAAATCTTCCATCCATTTTGCTCTACTCACGTAATTTATAGATAAATATTTATATGCAGTATTTTCCCGTAAAGCTTTTATATACTGTATGTTTTATACATTTTTCATTTACTCATCAATTGTACTCCTTTTTTATTTTGTCCATGTAGAGTATTTAATATAATACTTTGCTAATGCATTTTATAATATTTTTTCTAAAAACATCCGGTTTTCACAGACCTGTGATGGAGGTGATTGGGACTGGCCACGGATAGTCTATACACAGACTAGCATGCCAGTGTGTGGGCAGATGCCCAGGTACACGATCAGGCTTCTGTTTCCGATTCCTCTCTCTCCCCACCTTCTCTGGATATCCGTATTCTCCCCCAGAGTGGACACAGCATGGTTCCCACCTGGAACTGGTATCCACACAATTTAGGCATGCGGGTGGACGCTGTCTGCACTTTAGGGAACAACGGATGTGTTGCAGTGCCCATACAGCAGCATGGCTGCCTGTGTCGTAGGAGGATAACATTCTGAATAGGGTTAGGGTCTGCTTCATTTTTCTTTATAACAGTATCAGCATTTTATAATATTTATTTATTTTTTATATATTTTGTTATGCTGTATGTTGGAATTATTGTATTCATTATCTATATATTATGTATTTTTCTCTCGCCTTTATTGCTATAGTCCCCCCCCCCTCTAGGTGGGGCTTTTTAGGTGGGGTATCTTAGTGTGTCCTTATTTAAAGGGGTTGTAAAGGTAATTAATGTTTTTCCCCCCTAAATAGCTTCCTTTACCTTAGTACAGTCCTACTTCACTTACCTCATCCTTCGATTTTGCTTTTAAATGTCCTGTCCTGTTCTTCTGTCTGTAACTCCACACAGTAATGCAAAGCTTTCACCCTGGTGTGGATAAAGCCTCTTGAGGAGGGAGGGGGCGAGCAGGAGGGTCAGGACACTCTCTACTTTGCAGATAGAGAAAGGAGCTGTGTGTTAGTGGGCGTCCTGACTCTCCTGCTCGCCACCCTCCCCCTCAAGAGGCTTTCTCCACACCAGGGAGAAAGCCTTGCATTACTGTGTGCAGTTACAGACAGAAGAACAGGAATTGAGCATTTCTCAGAAGAAATAAGGACATTTGAAAGCAAAATGGAAGGATGAGGTAAGTGAAGGAGGACTACACTAAGGTAAAGGAAGCTATTTAGGGTTTTTTTTTTTTCCTTTACAACCCCTTTAAGCTCTTGTTCATTGGTGCTCTGGTCAGTTTAGCTCTCAGTAAGGGGGTGCGCTTGGCTATACAGCGGGATATAATTGGTGCATACATATCCTATATTATTTGGCATCTTGTGGTCTATGTGTTTTTACCAGTTGCACTTTTGTAAGTATTTAATTTTTATCCATTTTATTTGCTCAAAAACATTTTTTGGTAAGGCACTGGGTGCTTGCACCTTCCTGTCTTCTTACTTTTGTAGTTCCAGTTTGGATTCCCCTATACATGTAAGGCTGCATCCACCTAGCTTTTGGATTTATCGTATAGTCCTATTTAACAGTGGAGGACATCTGAGCCCTTAAAGTGATTGTTTTGTACTAAATAAACTATGTTTGCAGAGGAACAGGTAATAAAGGAATTAATTGCATAAATCTTAGAAGTTACTTGTGATTGAAAATGGCAAACGGGTCTATCTATTACGTTTATAGGCCGCACACTTGCAACAAGGGAAATAACATTTGAGGTCCCAAAAAATTGTTGGTTTCTTAGGAAGATCAATGTTAGGGACCACATACAGTCTAAGAGGTGGTACACCTCTATATACTACTTGGGTGACTCAGATAGCAAAGGACCCAAAAGGTTACAGTTTTTAAGAACCTTCCAATGTTTTTGGAGGATTCGTTTGCTATCATAATATTGGTTTCAAAAAGACGTTACAAAGGTAGAATTAAACTTGGCATCTGCCACTAGAGTTCTGGTTGATCAATCTGACAACATCTGATTTATAACTAAATCTTCAATCTCTTACAACTAACCGTGACTTGACTAGAGAAGCTTGTTTAAAATAATCCATCTTATGGGAACAATTGCATCCTAAACTAGTGAATTGGCTCCTAGGTACAGAGCTCAGCCAAGAGGGGTGATAGCAACTCCTTTGATTAATGAAGCTATGATGACCTGTACCCTTGAAGAAAGTTGTTGTGACAATGAAATCATTCCTTACTTCTGTATTTAAATCACAAAAATGTACTTGTTTTTTACTGACTTCATGTTGTAAGATGATGCCCAAGGAATTATTATTAAGATGATGAATGTATTTATTAAGGGATTCTAAATCGCCCTCCCTTAGGAAAAACACATCATCAATGTACCTTTGGCAAAATATCATATGCGTATGCATATGCACGAAAATACATAAAAAGAAAAATAAATTAAAAGTAGAAGCTCAAACAGGAGTATCGTGTGCAAGAGGCCTTAAAGTTGCAATACCAAGTCCCTCTGTGCAGGTAATAAACCAGTATCTTGTTGGGGAAATTTCTCAAATCCATTATGGTGCAAGATAATGGTGTGCAGGGAAGATACATCAGCAGTAGCTAAAATGTAACTGTCTATCCCACTGTAAATCCCCTAATAATCAAATAACTTGGGTGGAATCTCCCAGATATAATGCAGTCTGTGTGACCAAAGGTTGCAGGAAACCATCTCTATATTTGCCCCTATCTCGGAGGTGATGGTATCCAGGCCACTAATAATGGGTCTAATAGGAGGGTTAATAGAGTCCTTATGGACTTTTGGAGATAATAAATCACAGTGACCCGTGGAGCTACAGGGACAACGTAAGTTCTCTCTTTCTTAGTCAAAATTCCATTCATGTAACCCTGATCAATGATAACACTTTTTAAACTTAGCTGTAGGATTAGATTAAAGGGCTATGGAGATTTGAGTGTCAGATAGTATTTTATTAAATTCATCGATATGGGGGAAGATTTGTCAGGGACTACAATGCCCCCCCCCCCCCCCCGTTTGTCTGCAGAGCTCACAATAATATCTTCCCATTGTTTCAAAGGACAAAGTCCTTCCGAGAAAACTTTATTCCTAACCATGCAGGTTAGGATTAAAAAACATATTGTCAATATCGGGAGTGGTTTTCCTGACCATAGTGTGTCCAAACACTATGCATGCCATTACAAAAAAAATCCAGAGGGCACTTTTTGCATTGCGATTGAAAAATAGCTCCCAAATTGGGGAGTAATGTCCGGCAGGAGATCTCCTAATTGGAGACCCACTGGATATATGGCCTAAGGATGGTCACCTCTTTCGGAATGAACATAGAACGGGACGTCAATTGTTTTATAAATAACCATTAGGTGTTAGTGTTTTTTGATACTGACTGTGTATGATTTAATTATACTTTTCCAATTTTCCCTCTTCTGCTATTTAAAAGCTACCATGTATTTATCTTATGTATTTCGTATATGTATTTCTGTTTTTATATTTAAGAGGGCTAAATGTTATTTTCCCAGACATCCACAAGATGGTGCTGTGCTCTATTGAATCAGTACAGCACAGTTTGCCAGTTTTAGTCTTCGGTGTCTGAGGTTAAACCATTTTTTGGAGTTTCTATGTCGTAGGATTTCATAGATTTTACATTTATCTTGCTTCCAGGATTTGAACCGTGGGTTTACTTCTTGATTTTTTGTAATATAATCATGGTGAACATCAACAATGTTCCTGATCACTGCCAGACCAGTCCCAGTGTCGCCAGATCATTCCCAGTGTCACCAGACCAGTGTAAGCCACCAGTGCAAGACCAGTGTACCTCTACTGCTTCTGGGTTTTGGGACGCATGTCTATTTCTGGAGCTTCTGCTATTTAGAGCTTGCTGCCATCTTGACTCTGATAATGTTGGTTTTGAAACAAGTGCTTTGTACTTCTAGTATATTTGCGTTTATTACCTCAATAAATTAATACCTGTTTTTGAATGTATTACACTATGGGAGTTTTTCTTTACATACTTCCATGACACTGAGTTGGGTGCTTATGTGTGGATGCTCTTGCTAAATTCCGACAGAAAAAGTCAGATGAAGCCTACACACGGTTGGAATTTCCGACCAAAGGGTCAAATCGGACTTTTCTTGTCGGCATTTCCGATCGTGTGTACGTGGCATTAGATTTCAATGCTCTTTTGACAATGCTACTTCTATTGCGAGGTAACGTTATAATGGTATAATGGTAACATTTCAGCCTCCAGCGGGAAATGTTCTTATTTACAGGTTCTCCAAGTAAGAGCCTTTACACAAGATTCACAAAAACATATTTGCTTAAAGCGGGGGTTCACCCTATATAAAAAAAAAAAAAAATTTTTTTTCCCTCTAGCATTAAATCCGGCATAGTAGCGCGAGCTACACTATGCCGGTCTTAATTTTTTTTTCCCCGTACTCACTGTTATAGCGTACATAGAAGATTCCGGGGAATGGGCGTTCCTATGGACAGGGAAGGTGATTGACGGCCGGCCGTGGCACGTCACGCTTCTCCGGAAATAGCCGAAATAGGCTTGGCTCTTCACGGCGCCTGCGCATAGCCTGTGCGCAGGCGCCGTGAAGAGCCGAGACCTACTCCGGCTGTCTTCGGGGAGCGTGACGTGCCAGAGCCGGCCGTCAATCACCCTCCCTCTTGCTAGGAACGCCCATTCCCCGCGGCAGACGGAATCGTCAATGCACGATATAACCGTGAGTACCGGGATAAAAAAATTAAGACCGGCATAGTGTAGCTCACGCTACTATGCCGGATTTTATGCTGCATTGTTCTTAAGGAGGGTGAACCACCGCTTTAAGAAGAGGCATGACACCAAACATTTTATAGAGCAGATTTGGATTTTTTCTCTTGTTAAAAAAAAAAGAGAGCAGATTTGGGGTTTAAATACATTTTAAGCAGTAAAGTTCTAAACCCGGTATTAATCCAGATAAATACAACAAAAAACACTTAGAAAATGTGACTTAATTTGATCCACCAGAAAAAAAGTACTTAAAGACAATCAGTTGTCTTCCTGGATACACATCCGACAGTTATTTTTTTACAGACATTAATAGCATGGCAAATTTTGTGGTTTTAAAAACGCATCTAACTCTTTTTAACCACTTCCGGACTGCCGCATGTACATTTACGTCGGCAGAATGGCACGGACAGGCACATCAACGTACCTGTACGTGCCTGCCTAGACGTGGGTCGGGGGTCCGATCATGACCCCCCCCGATACTTGCGGCGGTCCCAGTGGCTTCAGGAGCGATCCGGGATGAGGGGGCGGCGGTTCGTTCTTTTCCGCCCCCTCCGGATCGCTCTCAGCCAATGCGCGTCCTCCTCTGCCTGCACTGTAAACACAGGCAGAGGAGGAAGTGATGTCACCGCTCCTCCCGCCGGTATTTTTGTCCGGCGGAGGAGCGGAGACATCACAACAGTGAGTACACAAGCACTACACTGACACCAGTATACATAGGCACACAAATCCCCCCCCCCCCGGTCACCCCCCGATCACGCCCCCAGCCCCCCCCCTGTCACACTGTCACTAAATAGCAGTGATCATTTACTGATCACTGCATTTAGTGTCAGTGTGACAGGCAGTTAGTGTCAGGCAGTTAGTGTTAGGTCCAGGGTAGCCCCCTACCCCCCCCAATAAAGGTTGTAACCCCTTGATCACCCCCTAGTTAACCCTTTCACCCCCCTTTTGCCAGCGTCACTAAGCAATCGTTTTTCTGATCGCTGTATTAGTGTCGCTCGTGTCGCTAGGTAGCTATTTCTTTTTTGAGGTTCACCCGCCAGGTTTTTATAGCGTTAGGTACCCCCATACATTTTCTAATAAAGGTTTTAACCCCTGATTGCCCCTAGAGTTAACCCTTTCACCCCCTATTGCCAGCATCACTAAGCAATCGTTTTTCTGATCGCTGTATTAGTGTCGCTAGTGCCGCTAGGTAGCTAGTTATTTTTTGAGGTTCGCCCGTCAGGTTTTTATAGCGTTAGGTACCCCCATACATTTTCTAATAAAGGTTTTAACCCCTGATTGCCCCTAGAGTTAACCCTTTCACCCCCTATTGCCAGCGTCACTAAGCGATCGTTTTTCTGATTGCTGTATTAGTGTTGCTGGTGCCGCTAGGTAGCTAGTTATTTTTTGAGGTTCGCCCGCCAGGTTTTTATAGCGTTGGGTACCCCCATACATTTTCTAATAAAGGTTTTAACCCCTGATTGCCCCTAGAGTTAACCCTTTCACCCCCTATTGCCAGCGTCACTAAGCGATCGTTTTTCTGATCGCTGTATTAGGCCCCATACACACGATAGAATTTATCCGCGAATACGGTCCAGCGGACCGTTTCCGTGGATAAATCCTCTCGAGGATTTCGGCGGATTTTCATGCGATGGAGTGTACACACCATCGCATTGAAATCCGCGCCGAAATCCTCTGGCGATGACGTGTCGCGCCGTCGCCGCGATTATGACGCGGCGACGTGCGCGATGCTGTCATATAAGGAATTCCACGCATGCGTCGAATCATTACGACGCATGCGGGGGATCCCTTCGGACGGATGGATCCGGTGAGTCTATACAGACCATCCGTTGGGATGGACTCCAGCAGATGGATATGTTCTGCATGTCAGCAAATATTCGATCTGCTGGAATCCATCCCAGGGGAGATATATCCGCGGAAACAGATCCGCTGGCGTGTACACACCATAGGATCTATCCGCTGAAACCCATTTGCTGGGATTTATCTGCGGATGGATTCTATCGTGTGTACGGGGCCTTAGTGTCGCTGGTCCCGCTAGGTAGCTAGTTATTTTTTGAGGTTCGCCCGCCAGGTTTTTATAGCGTTAGGTACCCCCATACATTTTCTAATAAAGGTTTTAACCCCTGATTGCCCCTAGAGTTAACCCTTTTACCCCCTATTACCAGCGTCACTAAGCGATCGTTTTTCTGATCGCTGTGTTAGTGCCGATAGGTAGCTAGTTATTTTTTGAGGTTCGCTCGCTAGGTTTTTATAGCGTTAGGTACCCCCATACATTTTCGAATAAAGGTTTTAACCCCTGATTGCCCCTAGAGTTAACCCTTTCACCCCCTATTGCCAGCGTCACTAAGCGATCGTTTTTCTGATCGCTGTATTAGTGTCGCTGGTGCCGCTAGGTAGCTAGTTAGTGCCAGTAACGCTTACACCCACGCGCAAAGCATACTCCCCCCATATGTGGAATTACACCCCAAAATACATTCTGCTGCTTCTCCTGAGTATGGGGATACCACATGTGTGAGACTTTTTGGGAGCCTAGCCGCGTACGGGACCCCAAAACCAATCACCGCCTTCAGCCTTTTTAAGGGTGTAAATTTTTGATTTCACTCCTCACTACCTATCACAGTTTCGAAGGCCATAAAATGCCAAAATAGCACAAAAACCCCCCAAATGACCCCATTTTAGAAAGTAGACACCCCAAGCTATTTGCTGAGAGGGATGTCGAGTCCATGGAATATTTTATATTTTGACACAAGTTGCGGGAATATGATAAACGGATTTTTTTTTGCACAAAGTTGTCACTAAATGATATATTGCTCACACATGCCATGGTTATATGTGGAATTGCACCCCAAAATACATTCTGCTGCTTCTCCTGAGTACGGAGATACCACATGTGTGGGACTTTTTGGGAGCCTAGCCGCGTACGGGACCCCAAAAATCAATCACCGCCTTCAAGATTTGTGTGAGTGAAATCAAAAATGTATGTCCTTAGAAATCTTGAAGGTGGTGATTGGTATTCGGGGTCCCGTACGCGGCTAAGCTCCCAAAAAGTCCCACACATGTGGTATCCCCGTACTCAGGAGAAGCAGCAGAATGTATTTTGGGGTGCAATTCCACATATAACCATGGCATGTGTGAGAAATATATAATTTAGTGACAACGTTTTGTATTTTTTTTTTTTTTGGTCAATATTCAATCACTTGGGGCAAAAAAATTAAATATTCCATGGACTCAACATGCCTCTCAGCAAATAGCTTGGGGTGTCTTCTTTCCAAAATGGGGTTATTTGGGGGGGTTTGTGCTATTTTGGCATTTGATGGCCTTCGAAACTGTGATAGGTAGTGAGGAGTGAAATCAAACATTTGCGCCCTTAGAAATGCTGAAGGCGGTGCTTGGTTTTCGGGGTCCCATACGCGGCTAGGCTCCCAAAAAGTGCCAAACATGTGGTATCCCCGTACTCAGAAGAAGCAGCAGAATGTATTTTGGGGTGCAATTCCACATATAACCATGGCATGTGTGAGCAATATATCATTTAGTGACAACTTTTTGTAAAAAAATAATTTTGTCATTATTTAATCACTTGGGACAGAAAAAAAAAATATTCAATGGACTCAACATACCTCTCAGCAGTTTCCTTGGGGTGTCTACTTTTCAAAATGGGGTCATTTGGGGGGGGGGTTTGTACTGCCCTGCCACCAGCAGGAGACACCTGCTGGTGAGATGCAGTACTGCGAGCCAGGTAATAAATAGCACCAGCGGATGGAACCTTTCCTGACAGTAGTTTGCACTCGTAGTGCAAAGTGGATTTGTCTTTCGTAAATAACCCTGTGTCTCAAAAAATGATATAAGATTTATTTTAGTGCACTATTGCATGAGTGAGTTTGGTCGGTAACTGTTTGATATTAACCACTTAACCCCCGGACCATATTGCTGGTCAAAGACCAGAGCACTTTTTGCGATTCGGCACTATGTCGCTTTAACTGACAATTGCGCGGTCGTGCGACGTGGCTCCCAAACAAAATTGGCGTCCTTTTTTTCCCACAAATAGAGCTTTCTTTTGGTGGTATTTGATCACCTATGCGTTTTTTAGTTTTTGCGCTATAAACAAAGATAGAGCATCAATTTTGAAAAAAATGAATATTTTTTACTTTTTGCTGTAATAAATATCCCCCAAAAATATATTAAAAAAAACGTTTTTTTTTCCCTCAGTTTAGGCCGATACGTATTCTTCTACATATTTTTCTAAAAAAAAAAATCACAATAAGCGTTTATTGATTGGTTTGTGCAAAAGTTATAGCGTTTACAAAATAGGGAGTATTTTTATGGCATTTTTATTAATATTTTTTTTTTACTAGTAATGGCGGTGATCAGCGATTTTTTTTCGGTACTGCGACATTATGGCGGACACTTCGGACACTTTTGACACATTTTTGGGACCATTGGCATTTTTGCTTTTAAATGTCCTTATTTTTTCTGAGAAATGCTCACTTCATGTTCTTCTGTCTGCAACTCCACACAGTAATGCAAGGCTTTCTCCCTGGTGTGGAGAAAGCCTCTTGAGGGGGGAGGGGGCGAGCAGGAGTGTCAGGATGCTCTCTACTTTGCAGATAGAGAAATGAGCTGTGCGTTAGTTGGCGTCCTAACACTCCTGCTCGCCCCCTCCCCCCCTCAAGAGACTTTTTCCACACCAGGAAGAAAGCCTTGCATTACTGTGTGGAGTTACAGACAGAAGAACAGGAAGCGAGCATTTCTCAGAAGAAATAAGGACATTTAAAAGCAAAATCGAAGGATGAGGTAAGTGAAGGAGGACTGCACTAAGGTAAAGGAAGCTATTTAGGGAAAATAATTTTTTCCTTTACAACCCCTTTAAAAGTTTTTATATTTGAGACCTTGGTAATCTCTTTTAAGCACTGCACTGTGTATGTTTTATTTGTGTTATATTGTTTCCCTAGAATATTGTGCTAGCATATTTTGTAATTATTTTTTACTTTCTAATTGGAGGATCTATAGGCTTTATAAAAAAAAAAAGGCAGCAGCTATGAATGCTGTAAAAAAACACACACGCCAGTCCAGGGATCCAGCTCTGTCCTGGTCCCAGTTGGTTCTTCACCGTTCTTCGGATCCCGGTGCAGCCTTTGTGGTTGTGGGATGCTGGCTCTCTAACGTCCTGGTGTTTCACAGCCTTCTCCCCACTGTGTTTGCACGAGATTGGGCTGCACTGACAGATTGGTCCCGCAGCCTCCTGGGACAAGTGACATGCCCCAGGAGGCTGTGGGCGGGAGTGGGGTGGCAAACTTGTGTAATTTTCACCTAGGCAAGTATATACCTGTCAGAAACAAAAAAGCTCCCAAGGATGTCAGAGGAGGGAGAGGCACATTAGCTATTCTAAGAGAAAGTCATTGCATGCACTGAGAATTTTCATACAAGTTTTTAATATATAGCCAGCTTTATAGGCAGTTGTAATTTTACCATTGTTTCAGTTGACTGTGTACCACTTTGATTTAGCTTCACAACAAATTCACATTTGCCCATTTAAACGTCAAGCAAACCCATGATGAGCATAACAGAAACATGCAAATGCCGTGAGAAGTATACAAACAGCTGTACATAATGAAGTGACAAATGTTCCGTCACCCAGGCTCATTATTGACATTTTCGGGCTGATAATATTATAATGTCTCATGGAAGATGTAACAGAGCTTTCTGACTATGAGTGGATTTCTGGGCACAGTGATTCAGCCGAGTTGCCTAAAACAGGTAGTGAAACATCTGATATTTCTTATGTAGGAAAGTCGATTGAAAAGGTCAGTAGAGTAGTTTTGTGTACATAACCCGAGGGCAGTATAAAATCTTGTAATACCAGCAATGACATTGACTAACTGTTACTGGAACATAAGAGACCTTGCAGTTTATAAACTCCATTGCATAACGTGTCCTTCTTACTATCATTGCAATTTATAACTGAATTAGAAGCGAGGGAGTTAAGAAACGGGAAACACATTGTAAATGAAGAAATTGTAAAACTTATGCTGTAATTGTGTATTGCCCTCTATGCTGTAAAGTGCTGTGTGTACTGTGGGAAAAAGGCAGTAAATCTGTTTTTATGTAATCACATTTGTCATGCTTATTTCATAGTGGTAAGGGTGACTAAAGACACAGGTAGATCCGGTTAGGGTCTAATGCCACTGGAGTTCAGATGTGTAGGCAGAGGGCACAGGTGCACCATCCAACCTTGCTGCCAGCAGCCTGTAAACTCTACGAAAGACTGAAACTTGCTGCTGATGGACAATACAATGAGTGGGACCAATTTTTGGGTCTTATTCACACTGTTCGCACACAAAACCAGTGCAGTTTATTGTGAAGGCAGTTGTTCTTTTAGGCTGCAGTAAGCTGTGGTGCAGTGGACGTTTTACGGCACCACACAGTTCCTCCCCTTTTTATTTTTGCAACTTTATTTGAAGTGCACAAAGTGACAATTCATTCATATCACAGAACATCCACCCATCAGCCAGTTTTTTATGTAAAAGGGACATTTCAACAAACACCACCTTACACACAGGTCCCAGCGACAGCGGGCTAGTACTGACAATTAGGCACCAGGTATTTTTAGCCACCTCCAGGTGTCAGGTACACCCACTACTAAAGGGCTGTATGATGTGAATGAATAAAGCCTATATCTGAAATACATCAGTCTTTGTGTGTGTGTGTGTGTGTGTGTGTGTATATATATACCGTATTTTTCGCACCATAAGACGCACCTTACCATAAGACGCACCTTACCATAAGACGCACCTAGGTTTTAGAAGAGGAAAACAACAAAAAAAAATTATTAGGAGGTTACTATACATTAATGCTCGCTGATTGGTTGCTAGAGGTTACTACACATTGCCACTCACCATTCAGTCACTAGAGGTTACTGCACACTATTTGCCTGCAACTCAGTGTCCCCCTCTGCAAACTGCTCAGTCCTGCTGCTGCTTTATCAATCCCAACTCCTGCTGCAGACAGAAGAAGGGTGAGGAAATAAAATGCCCTACTCAGCTCAAGCTGCTGCCCAGAGAAGGAGTAGGGAACAGAGAGCCCATTATGCCTGGAGAAGGAGGGGGACAGAGAGCGCGGTGTGCCTGAAGGAGGGGGAACAAGAAAGCCCGCTATGCCCAGAGAAGGAGTGGGGACAGAGAGTGCGGTGTGCCTGGAGAAGGAGGGGAAACAGAGCGCGGTATGCCCAGAAAAGGAGGGGGGACACGCTTTTTGGCCACAACCTAATCGCTTCATTTGGAGAGGAGTCAACAAGGCCTATGATGAAAGGAACACCATTCCTACTGTGAAACACGGAGGTGGATCGCTGATGTTTTGGGGATGTGTGAGCTACAAAAGCACTGGAAATTTGGTCAAAATTGATGGAAAGATGAATGCAGTATGTTATCAAAAAATACTGGAGGAACATTTGCATTCATCAGCCAGGAAGACGCGCATGGGACGTACTTGGACATTCCAACATGACAATGATCCAAAAGACAAGGCCAAGTGATCTGTCATTGGCTACAGCAGAATAAAGTGAAGGTTCTGGAGTGGTCATCTCAGTCTCCTGACCTCAATATCATTGAGTCACTTTGGGGAGATCTCAGACGTGCAGTTCATGCGAGACAGCCCAAGAATTTATAGGAACTTCAGGCTTTTTGCCAAGGGGAATGGGCAGCTTTACCAT
Organism: Rana temporaria; assembly: GCF_905171775.1. Lineage (NCBI taxonomy): Eukaryota > Metazoa > Chordata > Amphibia > Anura > Ranidae > Rana > Rana temporaria. The sequence goes on along the minus strand of NC_053489.1, from coordinate 621,603,036 downwards.
CTGAGCAGATAAAGAGCCTCATCCACAAATACCACAAAAGACTTCAAGCTGTCATTGATGTTAAAGGGGGCAATACACTGTACAAAGAACTGGGGTATGTAAACGTTTGATCAGGTTCATTTGGGTAGTTTCTGTTGTCATTATGATTTGTGTAAATACAGTTGATTGATAATAAATGGCTTCAGTCAAACACTAACAATGAGTGAAATAAAAGTTTTTGTGTTATCATTCATATTCTCTGAAAAATGGCCAAGAAATCATAAATTCTGCCAGGGTATGCAAACTTATGAGCACAACGTGTGTGTGTGTGTGTGTGTGTGTGTGTATGTATATTATGCACAGGGGTTGTATAAAATTATAGAAACAAGTATGGTAAAAGAATGAAAACATAGGGTGCCACAAATCGAAATCTTAGATGGTGGATAATGGAATCCAAAAATCTGGGTCCCAATCCTGCAAAATGAACTTTACCATGTTGCGATTAGTTTACCATGTCAACCGCGCTTTTGCTTATCAGGCAATGTTTTCCCAGAAACTGTATATTATGTATATATAAGATAAAGTTGTGGAGAAGTTTCAAGCAGGGCTAGGTTAAAAAAAATATATCCCAAGCAGTGAACACCTCTGGGGGCACTGTACAATCCATCATCCGAAAATGGAAAGAGTATGGCACAACTGCAAACCTACCAAGACGTGGCCGTCCACTTAAACTGACAGGCCGGGCAAGGAGAGCATTAATCAGAGAAGCAGCCAATAGGCCCATGGTAACTCTGGAGGAGCTGCAGAGATCGCCAGCTCAGGTGGGAGAATCTGTCCACAGTACAACTATTAGTCATGCACTCCACAAATCTGGCCTTTATGGAAGAGTGGCAAGAAGAAAGCCATTGTTAAAAGAAAGCCATAAGAAGTCCCATTGACAGTTTGCAAGAAGCCATGTGTGAAAGAAGGTGCTCTGGTCAGACAAGACCAAAATGTAACTTTTTGGCCTAAAAGAAAAACGCTAGGTGTGGCGGAAAACTCACACTGCACATCACCCTGAACACACCATCCCCACCGTGAAACATGGTGGTGGCAGCATCATGTTATGGGGATGCTTTTATTCAGTAGGGACAGGGAAGCTGGTCAGAGTTAATAGGAAGATGGATGGAGCCAAATACAGGCCAATCTTAGAAGAAAACCTATTAGAGTTTGCAAAAAACTTGAGACGGGGCAGAGGTTCACCTTCCAGCAGGACAACGACCCTAAACATACAGCCAGAGCTATAATGGAAGGATTTAGATCAAAGCATATTCATGTGTTAGAATGGCCCAGTCAAAGTCCAGATCTAAATCCAATTAAGAATCTGTGGCAAGACTTGAAAATTGCTGTTCACAGACATTCTCCATCCAATCTGACAGAACTTGAGCTATTTTGCAAAGAAGAATGGGCAAACATTTCACTCTATAGATGTCCAAAACTGGTAGAGACATCCCCAAAAAGACTTCTGGTTCTACAAAGTATTGACTCAGGGGGGCAGAATACAAATCCACGGCACACTTTTCATATCTTTATTTGTAAAAAAAATTGAAAACCTTTTATCATTTCCCTCCCACTTCACAATTATGTACCACTTTGTGTTGGTCTATCACATAAAATCCCAATAAAATACATTTACATTTTTGGTTGTAACATGACAAAATGTGGTGGATTTCAAGGGGTATGAATACTTTTCCAAGGCACTGTATCTAATCTTGCCTACTCTAAAAGACATTTCTAGGTTTGTGTCTTTGTTGGAAAGATTCTTCCTTACTTTCTGTCCTGGTGACAGAAAAACATGAAGTGAGAGGAAATTGCTCCAATGGAGGCACAGTGGGGGTGGATTTACTAAAGCCAAATAGACTGTGCACTTTGCAACTGTTATTGCTCTAGAGCGGGGATATGCAATTAGCGGACCTCCAGCTGTTGCAGAACTACAATTCCCATGAGGCATAGCAAGACTCTGACAGCCACAAGCATGACACCAGAGTCAGAAGAATGATGGGACTTGTAGTTTTGCAACAGCTGGAGGTCCGCTAATTGCATATCCCTGCTCTAGAGATTAGTAAATGAGTAGGAGCTCTGCTGAGCTCTGTCATCCAAACATGTGCTGTTTAAAAAAAAAAATAATCTTGCATGTGACTGGGTTTTTATTGTAAATTGATGTTTTGGCTCATTTACTAAGCTCTGGAGCAACTGCACATGTAGAGGCAGATCCACAAAGAACTGCCTATCTTTAGGCAGGCGTAGCGTATCTCAGATACACTACACCACCGTAACTTAGAGCGGAGGTTCCTTATCCACAAAGAATTTGCGCCGTAAGTTACAGCGTCATAGTGTAAATATGTCGGCGTAAGGGCGCGAAATTCAAATGATTAAGATGTGGGCGTGTTTTATGTTAATTCATCTTGACCACACGTAAATGACGTTTTTTTTTAATGGCGCATGCGCCGTCCGTGGGGGTATCCCAGTGCGCATGCTCAAAATCACGTCGCAAATAGTCAATGCTTTCGACGTGAACGTAATTTACGCAAAGCCCTATTCGCAAACGTTTTAAGTAAACGACGGAAAATTCGACGCTGCCCCGACGTCCATACCTAACATTGCGTACACCTCATAGAGGCAGGGGTAACGTTACGCCGAAAAAAGCCTTACGTAAACGACGTAAAAAAAAGCGCCGGGCGGACGTATGTTTCAGAATCAGCGTATCTAGCTAATTTGCATACTCTACACGGAAATCAACGGAAGCGCCACCTAGCGGCCAGCGTTAATATGCACCTAAGATCCGAAGGCGTACTAAGACGTACGTCAGTCGGATCTAGCCCACATTCAGGTGTATCTTGTTTTGTGGATACAAAACAAATATACGACGGCGCATCGTAGAACTTATGCGGCGTATCAATAGATACGCCGCCGTAAGTTCTTTGTGGATCTGCCTCGTAGAGTGCAACTGCACTTGCGATTTTACCGCGATTTCGCGGCCGCGATTTTACCGCGATTTTGCCGCGATTCGCGGCCGCGATTTCAATGAATGCCTGTGTAAGTGGCATCAAAATCGGACTACTTTGAAGTAGGCACAACTTAAAGTCGTGCCAGTATGAATGGTAGTCATTGAAAATAATGGAGAATGACTTTTGCAGTCCAAAATCGTGGGACAAGTCGTATAAGTGTGAAAGGGGACTAAATCATTAAAAATAAATAAGAGAAGCCATTGATGATTCAATTTTCTTTCCACCAGATGGCTGGTAATGATACATATTAAATATTTATTTGTAATATTTTATATTTACCTAACTAAAAAAACAAAAAAGGTGTTTTTATTAGTTTTGGACATAATAAACAGACAGGGAAAATATATATAAAAACTATACATTGTGGGAAATGTGGGCCACTAGCGGAAAAAAAAAAAAGTTTTTATCAAAAATGTTGTTTGCTGCAGTCAAAGGTGCATTCCACCCTAGAGTGGAATGTTGAAAAAAATTAACATTGTGTTGACTGCTCTAACTCCTAAATAAATTTGTATCTTACCACTTCTGTTATGGCCGTGAAAATATCTATTACCTATTACTATGAAGGGTCCTCACAGGTTACCCTCCATTACCCTACTAGGTGATGGATTGTTTAATTAATTAATATGTGTGCCCAAAATATTAAACAATACACTTCAATAGCTGAATTACGTGCTGCAGTAAGAAAATATATGTATAAATTATAAATAAATATATAAAAAATTGGAATAATTTATTAATCAAATAGGCATGTGATCTAATCAAATATACAGTGCTAATAAGACGAAAAATAAATAAATAATTAAACCAACAAAGTGCAAATATATAGAAAATCCCAATAGACAACTTCAATGAATAATCAGCTTATTTTAGTGCATCTGTAGCACCCCCTTACTTTCAGTATGGGCACTACGCTAAAGTCAGTGGGGAATGGGAGAGTTATTTTGCTCCCATTCGCAATTTGTTAATTTTGGGCTGCTGTCATTCCTGAACTGTCGCTTTTCCCCAGCAGCCAATTAGAGGAGTTTTCCCTCGCGGAGCATGCTGGGGAGGAGTATATCTGTGGCAGACGCCCTTTTCCTTGGTCCTTCGCGGGTTCCAGGTGCGGCACCCACCTTCAGGGTGTGCGCATCCAACGGACCCCGGTGATGGCCTACCAGGCCGGGGTCATACGCTACGCGGAGCTCCATGTTCCTGATAGGGACCCCAGTGACTTACTGGGTTCCCAATTCTGTTAAGGAGATCCCAGGCAGGATGCTGTTCGATGGGGGGGGGGGGGTCAGCTTGAGGAGAACCCGGATGCAGGTTGCCCAACAGGGCTTGAACGAACCATCGGGGATCTGGTGACCGGAATGTTGACAGGTACACTATTGCTGTCATCCGGTGACCTATGCTTAACCACTTACCCCCCGGACCATATTGCTGCCCAAAGACCAGAGTACTTTTTGCGATTCGGGACTGCGTCGCTTTAACAGACAATTGCGCGGTCGTGCGACGTGGCTCCCAAACAAAATTGGCGTCCTTTTTTCCCCACAAATAGAGCTTTCTTTTGGTGGCATTTGATCACCTCTGCGGTTTTTAGTTTTTGCGCTATAAACAAAAATAGAGCGACAATTTTGAAAAAAATGAATATTTTTTACATTTTGCTATAATAAATATCCCCCAAAAATATATAAAAAAAAATGTTTTTCCTCAGTTTAGGCCGATACATTTTCTTCTACATATTTTTCGTAAAAAAAAAATCGCAATAGGCGTTTATTGATTGGTTTGCGCAAAAGTTATAGCGTTTACAAAATAGGGGGTATTTTTATGTCATTTTTATTATATTTTTTTTACTAGTAATGGCGGCGATCAGCGATTTTTTTTTCCAGTACTGCGACATTATGGCGGACACTTCGGACACTTTTGACACATTTTTGGGACCATTGGCATTTTTATAGCGATCAGTGCTATAAAAATGCATTGGATTACTATAAAAATGCCACTGGCAGTGAAGGGGTTAACACTAGGGGGCGGGGAAGGGGTTAAGTATGCCTGGGTGTGTTCTTACTGTGGGGGGGGGGTGGCCTCACTAGGGGAAACACTGATCCTCTGTTCATACATTGTATGAACCGAAGATCAGCATTTCCCCTGCTGACAGGACCGGGAGCTGTGTGTTTACACACACAGCTCCCGGTCCCCGCTCTGTACCGAGCGATCGCGTGTGCCCGGCGGCGATCGCGCCCGCCGGGCACACGCACGGGAGTCGGGGGCGCGCGGGGGGCGCGCGCGCGCCCCTAGTGGCGGCTGGGAGAGAGGACGTCATATTACGTGCTCTCGCCCAGCAGAGCCACCTTGTGGACGTATAATGACGGTGCGCCGTCGGCAAGTGGTTAATCTACTGGGAGGATTCGCTCAATCTCAATTTGTTCATTTAGCTCATTCAAGTAATTGGCCTGTGGCAGAGGCCCTAGAGCCAGGTCTGTGGCAGAGGCCTGTTCCTCCCAGAAACCTAAAGTGACACTTCGGCTGCCAGGCTCGTGGCGGAAGTCTGTCCGGGGGCACTTCGCCCACTCTGGCTAGAGTGGCGACGGATTGCAATTAATACTACTGAGAGCAGGATTGCTCGGTTCATATCCAGGCCTGATACTGCAAAGTTCTCTCTCTTGCTTCATCAACCTTTTCTCCTCATTTGATGTTGATGTTGGCCATGTTGGGCCTGGAAATAAAGTATTTGAAAACCTTTATTCAATGAATGGACATTCGCTCACTACTCTAAGCTACTCTACTTATCATACATACAAAGAATAGGTGCGCAATTCCCAAGCAATTACAAGTACAAGTGATGAGTGCTAATTGAAATAATGTGAGCGTGTGATATACACATAAAAAGTTTGTAAACAAAAGGAAGTAAAAAAAAAACAATGGCCCGGATTCAGAGAGAATTTACGCCGGCGTATCCATAGATATAAATCTGCGCCGGCGTATCTTCTTTCTGTATTCAGAAAGCTAGATAAGCCGACATTAGCCTAAGATACGACTGGCATAAGTCTCTTATGCCGTCGTATCTTAGGGTGCATTCTCACGCTGGCCGCTAGGTGGCGCTCCCGTCGTTTTTCGGCGTAGAGTATGCAAATTACCTAGTTACGCCGATTCACAAACGTACGTGCGCCCGGCGGTATTTTTTTTACGTCGTTTGCGTAAGGCTTTTTCGGCGTAACGTTGCTCCTGCTATTAGGTGGCACAGCCAATGTTAAGTATGGACGTCGTTCCCGCTTCGAAATTTGAATTTTTTGCGTTGTTTGCGTAAGTCGTTCGCGAATAGGGCTGGACGTAATTTACGTTCACGCCGAAACCAATGACGTCCTTGCGACGTCATTTGAAGCAATGCACACTGGGATATGTACACGGATGGCGCATGCGCCGTTCGTAAGTCACGTCAATCACGTCAGGTCATCACATATTAGCATAAAACACGCCCCTTCCACATTTGAATTACGCGGGCTTACGCCGGCCCCATTTACGCTACGCCGCCGCAACTTACGGAGCAAGTGCTTTGTGAATCCTGCACTTTCTCCTGTAAGTTGCGTCGGCGTATCGTAAATACAATACGCTGCACCGCCGTAACATAAAGCGCAGCTACCTGAATCTACCCCAATGTGTGTGTACGCTCTCATAAATGAATATATAATATATATTAATCAAGGGAAAAAAGTCCCATAACATATATCCGTGTGAGATAAGATAAGTGGGTTCTGATGACAGAATAATATCCAGAAATCAGTTCAATGATCACTGCACATTTCAGCACGGTATCTGGAAGCAGTTTGATTCTTATTTCTCAGCCCAAAGGGAATGAAAATACTGACTCTTACCGCAAAAGTTGGACCCCGGTTTTAAGGAGGTCAAAACAGCATGTACATCAGCCTGCCGGCCCTGGTAGGAATTCACTCAACTCATATCAATACAATTGGTTTCTCTTGCTCTGTCGGTTCTCATGAAAAATAAACAGCCATCATGGTGCAGTATATTTCTACTGTTTATTAATAAAAGGTTTAAAAAGGCAGTTACACTCACATTTATATGTGCCCATAAACTGGCACCAAGATAATCCAGTGGTGTCTATGGGGTGAGAAGTCTCAGTGTGTATCCCCCCTATGATTTCCTGTGTCGGCGTGAGTTCCAGGCCTCACTCTCGTTTGGCAGGAAGTGACGTATGTTTTTTCCCAGCAGCCTCTACGCGTTTCACAAATTAGATTGCGTCATTAGGAAGCTGCTGTGTTAATGTCCGTCACCCTATTTATATCCCCCGCATTGCTAATTCTTCAATTAGCAATGCGGGGGATTAAAATATGGCGATGGAACCACGGACAAGGGATGAATTCACTGGAATAAGCTGAATACTTACTGAAGCTATGCATTGGGTCATATATTTGCACTTTGTTGGTTTAATTATTTATTTATTTTTCGTCTTATTAGCACTGTATATTTGATTAATTCACATGCCTATTTGATTAATTATTCAAATTTTTGTATATTTATTTATAATTTATACATATATTTTCTTACTGCAGCATGTAATTCAGCTATTGGAGTGTATTGTTTATTATTTTGGGCACACATATTAATTAATTAAACAATCCATCACCTAGTAGGGTAATGGAGGGTAACCTGTGAGGACCCTTCATAGTAATAGGTACTAGATATTTTCACGGCCATAACAGAAGTGGTAAGATACAAATTTATTTAGGAGTTTGCGCAGTCCATACATTGTTCAAAAACTATACATTACCTTTAGGGTTCATGCACACTGGGCATAAAAAATGCTGCTTACACAAGCGTTTGGTGTTTTTTTCTTCATCTTGTATAGGTAACTTTATCTTAGCCTATTTGTCCAAGAAAATTATGGTGTTTACAGGCATTATTGCAGAGGAGCGATTTCAGGTAGAAAAAAACCCAAAACATCAGAATTACATTTGTGAGGGAAGTTTTCAGGCAGAAAAAATGCTTAAATCCCCTAAACGCGCATTAACACAGCGTTTAGGCACATTTGCTGTTTTTATGTGTACATTGATTCTAATGAAAAATGAGCAGAGGCAAAGGTTTTGGGAACAATAAAAAGCTTGTAAATGAAAACGCTAAAAAACGCAACTAAACTTGTGTACGATATGCTCCATAGGAACATATTATGACACTTTTATAATGCCGCCTAGTGTACATGGACCCTTATATGAAAGCAAATAAACTTCTATTAGTACTAAAATCTTTTGTCCAGTGCAGTTCTTCTCTGTGCAATGATACTTAATACTTAATAAATTCTATTGCCTAATGTCACACCATATAAACAAAATATAAAAAAATGTAAACTTGTAAACAAAAAGTGCCAGAAAAAAGTCTGTTCTTCAAATGGTTAAAAGGTTAAGATTGGTTAAAATATCAAAACAGCTCTGCCATTGAAACTAATGTAAAATGACTCTTCTCTAGCTTAACCGCTTCAACCCCGGAAGATTTGGCTGCCCGATGCTATAAATATGCACTGATTACTATGTAAATATCACTGGCAGGGAAGGGGTTAACACTAGTGGGCGATCAAGGGGTTATAACTGCATTCCCTATGTTGTGTTCTAACTGTGGGGGAGAAGGGGACTCGCTATAGGAGATGACAGATCGTGTTTTCTACTTTGTAGAACGACATGATCTGTCCTCTCCTCAGACAGAACAGGGATTTGTGTGTTTACACACACAAACCTCCGTGCTCCCGCTCGTGCACAGGATTGCCCCTGCCAGCCGACACGCATCGGGTTCCCTGCTATGCTTGCGCGCCCTCTGGTGGTTCTCCTGGGCGAAGCCATATATATACAGGATTTTGCCCAGGAGAGCCATTCATTAGAGCCAGTATATCTGCGTGAGCCGGTCGGGAATCGGTTAAGCTGCATAATTTAGACATATGCATAGCTCCCAACTCTCCCTGATTTTGAGGGACTGTCCCTGATTTGGAACAAAGGCCCTCTGCCCCTCATTTTGGTATAATCTATATAGTTGTATATAAAATGCGCTATTTATCTTTTAAAAGGTGTTTCCCAGTGTTAAACCTTTCATCCAATTTCTAAATGGCTTCATTTGTAAATGTCAAAACCCAGTATAAAACCAGTATAATTCTCCTTTAAGGGGGCGTGGCAGGGGGGGTGTCCTATGCCTACATACTTTTGCTAATAGGTGTTCCTCATTCCCATCTCACAAAGTTGGGAGGTATGTCTACGTGCTTCTGAGATTAGCAGACCATGATGTAAACTGAACTCGGGTGGCATCTGACCTACAAATATGACTCATTGCAGAAAGCTGACACATCCTAGATTATTACCACTCTTAAGGAAAGATTTCCATTACACAGTTGGGATGTTCCCTGGCTAATCACATGGAATATGTCTTGATCTTAATGTCTTACAATGACAATGCACAGCTACACACGTGCTGCATGCACTCTCATGTCCTACACAGTATCACAATTACAGTGTAGTTGCACTTTCGATTGACAACATGCTGAATCATGTAATAGTCCCTGCTTACATTTCTATACGAAAACAACACATTTTCCCAAACAGATTGTGATGTAAAAACCTGAATTTGGTAAATAGAGATTTGACAGAATTGACACCATGTAGTGTACTAAAGTCCATTTTAACACTTTAATAAAAGGTTATCAGGATGTGTGGAATTCCTGTACACACGGGCAAGACTCTCGTCAGGAAAAAAACGTTGTTTTCCCTGAGGAGAATCTCTTGCCGCCCGAGTGTACAGACTTTCCTTTCAAAAGAACCGCAGTTCTCTTGAAAGGAAAGAACGCAGTTTTCTTGTCGAGAAACCTGAAAGTCTGTACACACACTCGGTATACTCGGCAAGAAAGCTCTGCCAGCAGTTTTCTTGCTGGTTCTTGCCGAGTAAAACGAGCGTGTGTACGAGGCTTTAGGCTCAGTTCACACTACTGCGTCCTGAAAGTCGTGTGATTTAAGGTGCAACTTTGCTAGACGACTTCCTGGTAACTTGCTGGCGATTTGCTGGTGACTTGACTACTACTTTGATGCGACTTTAGAAGCGACTTTTGGGAATGTCTGGGTAATCTTCCTGTAATAGCAAAGAAAATAGCGCTGCGCTGTAGGTGGGGGATGGGAGAGGTGTGTAGAGGAAGTAAAATGGTCTGTATGTGATAATAGCACTACAAACAATATAGCATCAAAGGATAATCAGTGAACTGGTTGACAGAAGTAAATCACTTCTATGCATAAGTGCTAATAGAAAACTTCATGAGCTCTATATAATGAAGTGAAAGAAAACAATAAATAAGTGATAAAAAATACAATTAAAGATATACAGTGTGCGTCACACAACACCCAAGTGGCTGGGATAAGCTAAGCTGAAAAGTCCATGCAGCAGAGCTTAATATTAGAAACGAGAATATAAATAATAATCAAAAGTCCAAAAAGGAAATCCAAAGTAGGGAGTGCTGGTGTAGATCCCAACATGTAAGGTGAGAGAAAAGGATGGATATCCAGTAATCCCTTCAGGGTGAATGAGAATGTCCCCTTACCTTACTGCTGTAAGGTAACAGCATATAGGTCCAAGTAAACTTGCCAAACGTATCTGTAAAGGTGGTTATCCAGATAGGCTCTGATTCAAGGAAACACAGGTCCCTCTTGGTGGTCACGTCTCAGGATGGCCAATGACTCGCACCCAGAGGGATAAAGCACCAATAGTGTGATACCGTTTTTAAAATTTATTTAGCAGAAAGAATACAAACGGATACTCACATGGTAAAAGGTAAAAACAGGCATATAAACAAAGGAAAATAGTTCGCCAACGTCACCTCCGGTACCTCTCGGTGGACTCTTACGCGTATTCGTCACTATGCGTGACTTCCTGCTAAATAAATTTTAAAAACGGTATCACACTATTGGTGCTTTATCCCTCTGGGTGCGAGTCATTGGCCATCCTGAGACGTGACCACCAAGAGGGACCTGTGTTTCCTTGAATCAGAGCCTATCTGGATAACCACCTTTACAGATACGTTTGGCAAGTTTACTTGGACCTATATGCTGTTACCTTACAGCAGTAAGGTAAGGGGACATCCTCATTCACCCTGAAGGGATTACTGGATATCCATCCTTTTCTCTCACCTTACATGTTGGGATCTACACCAGCACTCCCTACTTTGGATTTCCTTTTTGGACTTTTGATTATTATTTATATTCTCGTTTCTAATATTAAGCTCTGCTGCATGGACTTTTCAGCTTAGCTTATCCCAGCCACTTGGGTGTTGTGTGACGCACACTGTATATCTTTAATTGTATTTTTTATCACTTATTTATTGTTTTCTTTCACTTCATTATATAGAGCTCATGAAGTTTTCTATTAGCACTTATGCATAGAAGTGATTTACTTCTGTCAACCAGTTCACTGATTATCCTTTGATGCTATATTGTTTGTAGTGCTATTATCACATACAGACCATTTTACTTCCTCTACACACCTCTCCCATCCCCCACCTACAGCGCAGCGCTATTTTCTTTGCTATTATTTTATGGTTTGATACACCTTTCAGTGCCGCAGCTGTAAACCCTCACCCCCCCCCCCTATTCTCTTTGGTAGCGCGGTAATACCCATTTTTCCAATCTTCCTGTAATGTTGGATCCAAATCACATCAATATAGATGAGGATCCGACTTGGAGGCTACTAACATTAAAGCGGAGTTCCACCCAAAAGTGGAACTTCCGCTTTAAGCACTCCTCACCCCCTTACATGCCACATTTGGCATGTCATTTTTTTGGGGGGTGTGGGGGCTTCGGTAGAAGTGGGACTTCCTGTCCCACTCCCTCCTTCCTCCCAGGGACCACCTCGGCGACTCCTCATCTCGCCTCCCTCTAGGCGATCTCTTGGGACACGTGACAGGTCCCAGGAGATCGCCTATCCACTCAGGGAGCGCAGCGCTGCTCGCACATGTGCAGTGCGTGCCCGGCCGTGAAGCTGAAAGTTGTCACGGCCGGGTGCCCACAGAGTGAATGGAGGCGCTGGCGGAGAGGGGGAGCGGCGCTCCGGGTGGCTGCATCGCAGGACCGTGGAGCAGGTAAGTGTCTGTTTATTAATATTCAGCAGCTACATTTTTTGTAGCTGCTGACTTTTAATAAACCTAAAAAAAGGCTGGAACTCCCCTTTAAAGTCTATGGACACAAGTCGGATAGAAGTCGCCTTGAAATAGTGCAGGAACTTTTTCTAAGGTCAGAGCAATTTCAGTAGTGCTAATTAAGAAAAGCACTCATTGATTAACATGTGAATTCACATGTCATGAGACTCGGGGTCTCACAAGTCAGATCCCAAGTCACGGCAGTGTGAGCCAAGCCTAACTGTAGGTATAGACAAGTAGGCTACCCATGCCACGGCTACAAACAGATGTGGCTTCATTGGTTTACAACACAACATACCACACAACAGAGTATAAACATACCATATACAATGAAACAGTCCTGGATTATGCGATGTACAACATGGCATATACCAAGCAAGAATCAGGACTATTTAACATACAGCATACCATGAATAATGCATGGGCCAGTATGTATTGGTGCTCAGTAGAAAGGAAAAAGTGTCCCGGCATAAGTAGAGGGGACAAATACCAATATTGTTGGTTAGTGAAAAAATAAAATGGACAGTGTTTCTGGGAGACAGTCCCGCTGTCTAGGTCAATGGGAGGAGACTTGGTGGTATCCTTGGTGGAAGAATGCTTTTATATCACTGATGACTCCCAAGTATTGGTGGTGTGCAGGCAGAGGCGTATCTAGTGAAAATGGCGCCTATGGCAAGCGCTGAAACTGCGCTCCTGTCAAAACATTTAAACCCCATCTTTCATATAACCAGGGACAGGGAGGGACGCAGTGCGACAAAGTCAGAGAGGGACACTGGGGACCACTGGCGGCAGGTGCTGAAAATCTTTGGGGGGCGCAATCAAACTGAAAAAAAAAAAACATCAATTGCAGCCTCACTGAGCCCATAAAAAGCAGCCACTGTGCCATCAATTGCCACCACTGTGCCCATCAAGTGCAGCCACTGTGCCCATCAAATACAGACACTGCGCCATCAATTGCCGCCACTGTGCCCATCAAGCGTAGCCACTGTGCCCATAAAGCGCAGCCACTGTGCCAATCAAACGCAGCCACTGTGCCCATCAAGTGCAGCCACGGTACCCATCAATAGCCCCTGCTCAAAGTTTGCAGTACATGAACTTTCACTGAATGTGGATGTTTAATGAGCTTGTTGCACAAAAAACTTTATTACACTTTATTAATGATATCTATGGCTATGCATATTTAGAATTAATTTAATCCATATTGAGCACTATATGACGGATGTTTTTTTTTTCATGCGGGGGTGGCTTTTTGTCCCCCCCCCCCCCCCCTGGCTGCCATACCCTAGATACGCCACTGTCTGCAGGGTACAATTTCCAAACTATTTATTGTTGGTGGTAAATGGAAAAGAATCCTCCCATCATTGGTGGTCAGTAGGGAACACATTTTCTGCAGCACTTGTTGTCAGTCTATAAACCCCCCTCTTTAGCATTGGTAGATTGTGGAGTACAACCTATTCCTAGTATCTGCGTTAAGTGATGTCAAACCCTCTTTCCCTTCAGCAAAGGTTTCTAGTAACCTGCCAATAGCAGCACTTTCCTGTGATTCCTTCCTATGCTAAACCACTGCCCTTCAATTAGCAGCATTGTCAGCCTACTGTGTGCACTCCCACAGTTGGCCATTGCACTGTGGGAGCACTGTGGGATTCAGGTCTGGGCTCTGACTGGGCTATTTCAAAACTTGAATCTTCTTCTGGTGAAGCCATTCCTTTGTTGATTTGGATGTATTCTTTGGGTCCTTGTCCTGCTGAAAGATTACGTTTTTCTTCATGTTCAGCTTTCTAGCAGAAGCCTGAAGGCTTTGTGCCAAAATTGACTGGTATTTACAACTGTTCATAATTCCCTCTACCTTGACTAAGGCCCCTGTTCCAGCTGAAGAAAAACAGCCCCAAAGCATGATGCTGCCACCACCATGCTTCACTGTGGGTATGGTGTTCTTTTGGTGATTTGCAGTGTTGTTTTTGAACCAAACATATCTTTTGGAATTATGGCCAAAAAGTTCAACCATAGTTTCATCAGACCAGAACATGTTTTTCTTCATAAGAAAAGGCTGCCGTCTTGCCACTCTACCCCATATCCCAGACATATGAAGAATATGGGAGATTGTTGTCACATGTACCACACAGCCAGTACTTGCTAGATTTTCCTGCAGCTCCTTTAATGTTGCTGTAGGCCTCTTGGCAGCCTCCCTGACCAGTATTCTTTTCATCTATTTTGGAGGAACGTCTGGTTCTTGGTAATGTCACTGTTGTGGCATATTTTCTCCTCTTGATGATGACTGTCTTCACTGTATTCCATGGTATATCTAATACCTTGGAAATCATTTTGTACCCTTCTCCTGACTGATACCTTTTAACAATGAGATCCCTCTGATGCTTTGGAAGCTGTCTGCGGACCATGGCTTTTGCTCTAGGATACAACTGAGAAAATGTCAGGAAAGAACTACTAGAACAGCTGAACTTTATATGGGGTTAATCAGAGGCACTTTAAATGATGACAAGTGTGTACTGACTCCTATTTAACATGAGTTTAAATGTGATTGCTTAATTATGAACACAGCTACATCCCCAGTTATAAGAGGGTGTGCACACTTATGCAACCACATTACAGTCCTGATCAAAAGTTTAGACCACTTGAAAAATGGCGAAAAATCATATTTTACATTGTTGGATCTTAACAAGGTTCCAAGTAGAGCTTCAACATGCAACAAGAAGAAATGAGAGTGAGACAAAACATTTTTTGAGCATTCAATTTAATGAAAACAACGAATAAACTGAAACAGGCTGTTTTTCAGCTGATCAAAAGTTTAAGACCACACCTCCAAAAAAAAACGAAATCCCCCAAAAACAGAAATCCAACTTCCAAACATGAACTCAGTAATGAGTAGCTCGGCCGTTATTGTTGATCACTTCAAAAATTTGTTTTGGCATGCTTGATGCAAGCGTTTCCATGAGGTGAGTGAGAACATTTCTCCAAGTGGTGAAGACAGCCGCACGAAGGCCATCTACTGTCTGGAACTGTTGTCCATTTTTGTAAACTTCCCTTGCCATCCATCCCCAAAGGTTCTCGATTGAATTTAGATCAGGGGAACAAGCAGGATGGGCCAAAAGAGTGATGTTATGAGACTGTAGGCCACACACACACCAGCACCCATCTTACCAACTTATTCTAACTAATAAATAGAAACATACACCAATCAATTTTTTTTGGCAAATATAATGGCCGCGGTACCTTTATTGGTTTTAAACATCATAAACAAAACCACTTTATTTATTAAACTCATTTATTTAATAAACACCAGCATCCTACCCAGCTATCTTAAACTCGGGCAGACAGTTACCATCAATTTATTAAACAACAAAAACCCCACCAGGCGGGCTTGTTTCAAGCCCGGCCCACCCCCACCACCACGGCCATTTCAATACTGGACTGCAAACCAAGATTAAACAGGTCCAAACCTATTTCCGAAAAGTGGACCCCATCAGATGTGTAAAAACCGGGAACACCACCTTCCAGATCAATATGCCGATAAGATAGTCCACCAATGGTGGGCATGAATTTCTCCATGGCCCTATTCACCCTTTTCCTCATCCGTTCCATTACCCTCCTCATATCAGAGGAGAGCCATGCCAGGCGAGGAACTATTTCCGAAAATATGATGACCGTATTTGGGGAAATAGCATGAAATCTACCAAGATCCCGTTTGATACAACTTAAAAGATCCACAGTCCTGAGATTTCCTAAATCGTTACCCCCTAGGTGCAGCACTAAAATAGAGGGAGGTGGCCAAACTTGTAATAAACGTGACAAATGAAAATGTAACTGATGCCATTGGAGGCCACGTACTCCCTTCCAAAGCACCCTGAAGGATTCCGGTTGAAGTGATAAATTTACCGTATATGGACGATGAGTCGCTCTCTTATGAGCCCAATGTATGAAAGAGTGTCCCAGAATCCAAACAGTGCGATGTAAATCTGAAATTTAAACAAACAATTTAGGTCTTATGTACAATTTAAAAGAATCCGACCTCCACCTCCCCATTTCCCTAATAGCAGACTCTTCCATACCCCTCCTTGCTGCTTCCGAGGCCGCACCTATCCTGAAAGAATGTGAAGAGAATTTTAAACCCTGTAAACCCAGCAACTTCAGGCATTTGTTAAAAACAAAATTAAATTGGTACCTGGATAAAGGCGCTAAGTTATTGTGCACAAGTAATTGGCCATTACCTTGCGGTCTTACCTTTAAAAATTGATGAACCAAGGATACTGGGCATACCTCTTTATTGATCTGAGCCTGCAACGTGACCCAAGAGCCTCTACCACATTGATCCGTTTTTGATCGTTGCAGCCAAATGCGTATCACAGAACCTTCCAACACCACATGCTCCGAGCGGATGCCCGAGACCCCATACTTTGAATCTGGTACTAATTCTGAAATCCGAAATGCACCAAAAAATGCTAAAACAAAAGCGTTTTTGAAAAGCAATGCTTCATAATCTGAAAAACACACCAAATCAGTCCCGGCACATAGACCGGACAGTATTTCGAGTGAGATAGGCCTTCTGCTATCTGCAACAAAGGTTCTCCTTCTGTACCCTTTAATTGCCTGTTTAATTGAAAAATATGACATGCAAGATGGCAGACCTTTTAGCCGACAAAAGAATGAAATACCTGCCAATGATTTTACTAAATGACTGTAAGAAAAACCATCTTCCATGAGATAAGCTACAAAAGCCAGTAGCCCGTCCTCCGACGGCATACTGCCATTAAAACCTGAGTTATTAGCAAAACCCGTCCAATCCCTCCAGGAGGCCGAATAGCCTGCCCATGTCTTGGGCGCTACGGAACTCCTGATTGCTTCGGCCGCCATGCTCATACTATTGACCATAAATGGTCTGGGCACCTGGTGCCTACCTCGTCTGCCTCTGGCAGCAAACTCCGAAAGCGGTCCATCTGAAAACGCGACAGAGAGTCAGCGATTGTGTTAAGTACGCCAGGGGTGTATTTGGCTTTCAGCCAGATGTTATATTTGAGACAAAGAAAAACTATTTGGCGTAAGGCCTTTACTACCCATAAAGAGCTAGATGATAGGCAGTTTACAGCAAATAACACTCCCTTATTGTCCGTTTCTACTAAAATACGCTGGTTTGCGAAAGACTCACCCCATAATTTTACCGCCACTAAAACCGGGAAAAGCTCAAGCAAAACTATATTTTTAGTAGCGCCCAGTTGAATCCAGTAATCTGGCCAGGTTGCGCAACACCAATGGGATCCCCAGATGGCTCCAAAACCCTTAGAACCCGCTGCATCCGTAAATAACTTAAAATCAGGGGCAAACACAAAATCCTTCTGAAAAACCGATCTCCCATTGTAAGATTCTAAAAATCTTGACCATACACGCTAGTCCTCCTTCATAGAAATTGTTAATCGGATATGAGCGAAAGGGGATTTCACTCCTGACGTAGCCAATGACAGTCTCCGAGAAAAGATGCGCCCCATCGGCATCCTACACGCAAAGGCCAACATGCCTAATAAGGACTGCAGCTCCTTTAACAATACCTTTTTCTTCTGCATAAAACGAGACAATAAGAACCTCAATTTTTTAATCTTCGCTTCAGGTAGGCTGAATTCCATCTTCACTGTGTCAATATATATCCCTAGAAATTCTAAAGAAGAAACTGGAGTGCATGTTTTTTCCTCCGCTAGCGGGATGCCAAACACCTGCGCTAATGACTGAAAAGTACACAACAAATCCGCACAACGTGAATCATCCGCTGGCCCAATAAACAGGAAGTCGTCCAAATAGTGGACCACACTGTGTGCCTTTGATTTGGAACAAACTACCCACTGCAGAAATGTGGAAAAAACTTCAAAATATGCACATGACAATGAACAGCCCATTGGAAGACATTTATCAAAGAAAAAACAGTCATCAAACTGAAAACCTAAAGAGTTAAATGCCCCAGGAGAAATGGGCAACAGACGGAATGCTGACTTTATATCTGCTTTTGCTAACAGAGCCCCTGGACCACAAGACCTGATTTTTTCAATTGCCTCCTCAAATGTAGCGTAAGAAACCGAACATAAAGATGCATCTATATCGTCATTCAAAGACTGCCCCTTTGGGAAGGATAGGTGATGGATTAGGCGAAAAGAGTTAGGCTCCCTTTTAGGGACTACCCCCAGCGGTGACAGTCGGAAATTCCTGAAAGGAGGGGCCCCAAAAGGACCTTCCACCCGCCCTTCACTAATTTCTTTCCAAATCTTATCCCTTGCCACCTGGGGATAGGCCGAAACAGATTTTAGGTTGTCCACCATCTCACACCCAACTCCCTTAAAGGTAGGTATCTGGAAACCCTGGGAAAAACCTTTAATGAGGACATGGGCCTTCTCCCTGTCTGGATACTGCTCCAGCCATGGGCGCATTCTTTCCAGCCTCACTGGAGTGCAGGCTTTTGGGAAAAATATCTCTTTGTCCAGGTGCGGATACGGCGGCACTCTTTTTAAAACATTTCGCCACCGGATGCGCACCAGCACAAAAGGAACACTCGTGCCTATATTTGCAAGAGGCATTCCAGCGGCATTGCTGTTCGTTAAAAGCAAAACAGCAACCCCTCCTCAAGTTGGCTGCTGATTGGGGAACCATACCTTGCCTAGGGGCATGCTGTTTTTGGGGCACCATTAGGTTGAGCCATAGGCCCACATCCTTCATGCCCCACCTAAGAGAAGGGTGGATAGCTAATTTTTGACGGAATGCTTCGTCATAAAAGAACCATCCTAAACCTCCAAAATTTCTATATGCCTCCAGTATGTGGTCTAAGTGCTGGAACAACCCACCGCAAACACCTGGGTTCTTTTCAGCCATCACACCTGAGTAAATAAAGAATGCCTGGAGCCAATTTTGAAAAGATCTTGGAGCCTGCCTGCGTCTATCCTCCTCCTGCTTCTCCTCCCTCCTGTCAGTCTTAGCAAATAGCTCTTTTTGCATGGGAAGCAGGGACAGAATGTCTATGAAATCGCCTTTCCAAATTTTTTCTTTTACTTGCCCACTAAGGTGGTAGCCTAAGGGAGAAGATTCACATGGCATAACATCTTTCATCAGAGTTTCCGGAAGCCTTTGCTCCCTTAAAACTATTGCATTGTTAATATTAGAAACATTTACCGGCTGATGCACATTAGAAAAACCAGGGAAATTAGCAGGAGAGGTAGATAATGCAGCAGTAGAGGGAGCAGCAGTGACAGAGTTAACAGGAGGAGAGAGAGCTTTTACCAATGAAGAAAGGGAATCCATAATGACCTGTAGTGCCTGTGTTTGATTACACTCACCAGCCACTGGGGGTCCTCCTGCTCCCTGCTGCGACGCTCTATCCATCGACTCGCTCTGTACTGCAGAGTTCTGTAGCTTGTTGGCCTGGCCGACTGCCGGCTGCTGGTTCCTTACCACGCTGGGAGGCCTGGGGACTTCCACAGGGGATGGCCCCCCTTTCTTCGCCTGAGTCGCGGGCTTCTTTGTTCCGCCCCGCCGTCCGCTGCTTGCTGGTGACCGCGAGCTGGCCGCCCTCTTTCCGCCTGTCCTGCCGCCCGACTGGCCGCCGCCGACCTCCGCTGCCATGTTCTCGTCCACCGCTGCGTCCTCCGTCCCCGCAGCAGCTGGGCTGGATCTCCTGGTCGCCATTCCGCGCCTCGGATAGCGCTCCTCCGCCGGCTCGTCCACCCACTGACCCGCGCTTGTCCTCTGCGACGTGGAGCAGCTTGCTTCTTCTTCATCCTCACTTGCGGTGGCCGGTTCCAGGCATCGACGCAGCCAGGCTTCACCGTCCTCTTCACTGGCCCTGTTCAGGAGCAGTTTCATCAGAGATTCCATTTTCCAGGTAGGATGTTGAAAAATCCGGCAGCACTTCGCCTGTTGATCTGGTCCAGGGGGAAGAGGATGAGCCCCACAGCAGCTGTCCTTTTATAGGCCTACCTGAGGGCTTCCAGTATCTTCCCTGGATTACTATTGGGTCAAGCACACCTGTAAGTTAAACTGTACATAATTAAAACACCTAGCTAACACTTAATAACTACAGGTGTGCTGGCCACACTCTCAAGCAGGAGGGCCCCGATTAGTGCCCTCCTTTTACATTCTCCTGGAAGAAGTCCCTTGTCCTGCGGGCATTGTGTACTGTAGCGTTGTCCTGTTGAAAAACACAGTCGTTACCACACAGACGAGGGCCCTCAGTCATGAGGAATGCTCTCTGCAACATCTGGACATAGCCAGCGGCCATTTGACGCCCCTGCACTTCCTGAAGCTCCATTGTTCCACTGAAGGAAAAAGCACCCCAGACCATTATAGCGCCCCCTCCACTGTGGCGCGTAGAAAACATCTCAGGTGGGATCTGCTTGTCATGCCAGTAACGTTGGAAACCATCAGGACCATCAAGGTTAAATTTTTTCTCATCAGAGAATGTTAGAAAAGGGGGGAAAAACGGTTTCAAGCCTCCCCCCTTTTCTCATGGGATTGCAGCAGAACGGGCAGTTTCTAGTTCCCCTATCTCTGGGGGAGTCAGGCAGTTTAGACTATCACCTGGTGATCACGTGCAGTCAGGAGCATATGCACGTGATTTTCCCGGTCTTTTTGAAGTGAGTAGGTCTAGCTAGTTTAAACCAGTTTTTTCAGGTTAAGTTTAGGGCTATTTAAGGCAGGCCAGGATAGGGCTTTTTCAATTCGCCTCAGAAAACGTTTAGCTGTGGTGTTCCCCTCCCATCCCCCCCCCTTTTTTAAATTTGTCGCGTGCTGCTATTATGTGGGTGTGTCTCTTTTGTTAATATATAGGTATGTACACTTATGTATATATTACAAAAGGGGACTAATCTGTTTTAAGGCTTTTTGATGTATTGATTGGGTGTTTATCTTTAAATTTATTATACAGCCTGGGTCGTAGTGACTAGGTTGTTTTTATTGTGTTTTTATTATTTATTTGAATAAAGTTAAAACCAATAATAAAGCAGCCGCGGCCGTGAAACTCCAGTATGGCGTTCTGGTATTTATTTTAATTATAGGATATTTTATTTATTTATTTATTATAAGTATTTATGGTTAATATTTATTCAAAGTCTAAGGTTCCTGCTTGCTATCCCATAAAACTTTCTTCCACCTTTGAATGTCCCATGTTTGGTGCTCTCTTGCAAAGTCCAAGCGAGCAGTTCTGTGGCATTCAAGGAGACAAGGTTTTTGAAGAAGTTTTTTGTTTTTGAAGCCCTTCAGTCTCAGATGCCGTCTGATGGGTATGGGGATGCAGTCAGCACCAGTAAGGGCCTTAATTTGGGTCAAGGATCGTCCAGTGTCTTGATGAGAGACCCTGCTTATGCAGTTCAGCAACCCGACCACGTTCAAAAAGGGAGAGTTTTTTTGCCTTTGCCATCACAACGTGTGACTACCTGACAGAAGATGACAATGAATCCACATCTGTGCACAGATTTTAAAGGCATGTGGTCCTAAACTTTTGATCAGCTGAAAAACAGCCCGTTTCAGTTTAACCACTTCCATACCAGACACTTACGCACCTTCCCGCCCAAGCCAATTTTCAGCTTTCAGCACTGTCGCACTTTGAATGGCAATTGCGCGGTCATGCTATACTGTACCCAAACAAAATTGGCGTCCTTTTTTCCCCACAAATAGAGCTTTATTTTGGTGGTATTTGATCACCTCTGCGATTTTTTTTTTTTGCGCAACAACTAAAAAAAGACTGAAAATTTTGAAAAAAATTTACGTTTTTATTTTTTTCTGTTAATTTTTTTGTAAATACGTTTTTCTCTTTCAATTACAGGCACTGATATGGCGGCACTGATGGGCACCGATGAGATGGCACTGATGGACATCGATGAGGTAGTACTGACGGGCACAGATGAGGTAGCACTGATTGGCGAGGGCTGGTATGCGGCACTGATGGGCACTCATAGGCAGCACTGATGGGCACACATAGGCGGCACTGATGGGCACACATAGGCGGCACTTATGGGCACACATAGGCGGCACTCATGGGCGGCACTGGGCACTCATAGGCGGCACAGATGGGCACTCATGGGCGGCACTTATGGGTGGCACTGATGGATACTTATGGGTGGCACAGATGGGCACTGATAGGTGGGCACTGGACATGGATGGGCACTGTGGGGTGGCACTGATGGACACTGGGGTGGCACTGATGGACACTGTGGGGCAGCACTGATTTACCCAGGTTGCCAGTCAGTGCCCATTTGTGGGCACTGATTGGCATCTTTTTTTTTATGCTTTTTTTTTTTTTTTTACTTTTTTTTTTACTTTTTTTTTTTGTTTGGCCCACCCTGGTGGTCCAGGGTGGGCTTCCCTGGTGGTCCAGTGTGGCGATCCAAAGGGGAGGCTGCGCTGATAAACAATCAGCGTGAACCCCCCCTGTCAGGAGAGCCGCCGATCGGCTCTCCTATACTCGCGTCAGTCAGACGCGAGTGGTCACCTGCTGGTGGCACTGTTTCTCCCAGTAACAGGGGTGCAGTTCTGGTGTCCACCAGTGGGTGTCTCCCATGGGATGGACTCCTCTCTAATTAAGGTTTACTTAAGGTGAACTGCTACAGGTATATAAGCCCGCCCTTCACTGCGGTTTAGGGCTTCAGTATTTTCCTGTCAGCCTTGTTCCTGCCTGACCAGATACCTTTAGCCAGTTTGTTCCTGATATGCTCCCTGTCCTGGACTCTGTTTCCCCCTTGTTTCACATCCCTGCCTGACTTGCTATATATGCTCTTATTTCTTGTATATATTTGTTAATTCGTTTAGGTGGCTTTGACGGTTGCTGTGTTTATAGTATGCTTGCTTGTCTTGTGGGTTTTCTGTTTGCCTTAATCTTAAATTAATACATATTTTTTCACTTATCTCTGTGCCTATTTTCCTTAGTGCAGCCCACTGATCTGTTAACCAGTATTGGATGCCTGTGTAGACATCCATGACACCTGGGCGTATTGCCGTAGCTGTACGTCGGCTCTTTTAAGAGCTCTAGGGGGCACGTGCCCGTGACGACAGAGCCGATGCCCGTGCCCGGCGGCCGCAACATCACAATGTAAACAGACAAATCTCTGTTCTGTCATGAGAGAGGATACAGATCTGCTGTTCATACTGATTATGAACAGCGTTCAGCCTCCTCCTTCAGGCAGTCCAATCCCCCCACAGTTAGAAACACTCCCTAGGACACACATTTAACCCCTTGATCGCCCCATTGTAAACCCCCTCCCTGCCAGTGATATTTATACAGTAATCAGTGGCTATTTTTAGCTCTGATCGTTGTATAAATGTTAATGGTCCCAAAAAAGTGTCAAAAGTGTCCGATCTGTCCGCTGCAATCCTGCTAAAAATCCTTGATCACCGCCATTACTAGTAAAAAAAAACAATATTAAAAAAAAATTCCATAAATCTATCCCCTATTTTATAGACTCTATAACTTTTGCGTAAACCAATCAATATACGCTTATTGCCAAAAATATGTAGAAGAATACATGAGGATAAAAAAAATGAGGAAGAAATTTGTTTTTGTAAAAAAAAGAAAAAAATCGGGATATTTATTATAGTAAAAAGTAAACAATATTGTTTTTTTTTTCAAAATTGTCGGTCTTTTTTTGTTTATAGTGCAAAAAAAAAACGCAGAAGTGATAAAATACCACGAAAAGAAAGCTCTATTTGTGGGAAAAAAAGAACATACATTTTGTTTGGGTACAACATCACACAACTGCGCAATTGTTAAAAACGACGCAGTGCCATAGCGCAAAAAAAGTCCTCAAGTGGTAAACTGAGTATATGTCAGTTTGATAGTCAAACATTACATAAAAACAAGTTGGTGCAGCCACCACAAGAGGGCAGCTGCAAAATGCTCAAAAACACGTTCTTCTAAATATATGTAGGCAATGCGTCATTCTATTGGTATGTGCATATCCTCCATTACACGCCTCAGTTCCATTCTTGACTTGTCATTTTTAGCATATCTGATATGAGAATGAAAGAAAACAAAACAGGGAAACCTTCTTTCTAAAAGAATCATGTTACATTTTACGTTATGCGTACTTTTCTTTACTGGAATTTTTTTGGACCTACTTGAATTCCTGGAGTGTACTGTCAAAATTGATGACAACAGAAATTCCAGTATGTATCTGATGTATATACAATACTGTGCAAAAGTTTTAGGCAGGTGTGAAGAAATGCTGTAAAGTACGAATGCTTTCAAAAATATATATTTTAATTGTAGATTTTTATTATTTTACAAAATGCAAAGTGAGCCAACAGAAAAAAATCAAAATCAAATCAATATTTCGGAGTGACTACCCTTTGGCCTTAAACCAGCTTCAATTCTTACCCTTGAACAAAGTCAGGGATTTTATACGATTAGAGTCAGGTGTATGATTACCCAATTATTTCAAGCAGGTGCTAATGATCATCACTTTCATATGTAGGTTGAAACAGTTAAAACTGGCGGGGGGAACAGCCAAACTTTGCTACTAAAATGACATTATGGAAGACAGTTTCATGTCACAAGTGGCAAAGACCATGGCAAGACTGAGCACAGCAACAAGACAGGTAGTTATACTGCATCAGTAAGGTCTCTCCTAGGCAGGGCCGCCATCAGGAATTATGGGGCCCCTTACACAGCTTCAGGCATGGGCCCCCTGGAGCAGAGATAAATTGAGAAGCGGGGGGGGGGGGGGCTGCCGCGGATTGAGATGCGGGGGGGGGGGGGGGCCTTTACACAAAAACGAAGAAATAAAGAAAAAAATAGGGGGTAGCCATCCGGGGCCCTGGGGACCTCTGGGCCCTTTAATAAAAATAAAAAATATATATAAAAAAATATATATATATTTTTTTAAAAAAGGGGTTGCCATCTGGGGCCCTGGGGACCTCTGGGCCCTTTAATAATATATATATATATATATATATATATATATATATATATATATATAAATGTATGTGTGTGTGTGTATATATATATATATATATATATATATATATATATATATATATATATATATATAAAGAAATTGCAAAAAAGGGGGGTTGCCATCCAGGACCTCTGGGCCCTTTAATAAAAATGAAAACAAGAAACCTCTGGGCCCTTTAATAATAATAATAATAATAAAAAAAAAAATATATAAATATATATATATATATATATATATAAAATTTAAAATAAACATTTATGAAAAAAAAGGGGGGTTGCCATCCAGGGCCCTGGGGACCTCAGGGCCCTTTAATAATAATATAAATTTTTTATATATATATATATATATATATATATATATATATATATATATATATATATATATATATATATATATATATATAAACAAAAATAAAAAAATAAACATTTATTAAAAAAAAGGGGGGGTTTGCCACACATGGGGCCCTGGGGACCTCTGAGCCCTTTAATAATAATAAATATATATAAAGACAAAAAAATATATATATAAAAAAAATATATATAAAAAAAATATTTTTTTTTTATAAAAAAAAGGGGGGTTGCCCTTTTGCCCTATATAAATATATATAAAGACAAAAAAATATATATATAAAAAAAATATATATAAAAAAAATATTTTTTTTTTATAAAAAAAGGGGGGTTGCCATCCGGGCCCTGGGGACCTCTGGGCCCTTTAATAATAATAATAATAATAATATTATATATATATGGGGACCTCCGGACCTCCGGGCCCCTGGGGACCTCCGGACCTCTAAAAAAAAAAAAATTGCCCTAAAAAAAAAAAAAAAAAAAATTATTTTTTTTTTTTTTAAAGGGGGTTGCCATCCGGGCTCCTGGGGACCTCCGGGCCCCTTACAGGTGTAATGCCTGTACCCCCCTGATGGCGGCCCTGCTCCTAGGCAAAGATTTCAAAGCAGACTGGGGTTTGATGAAGATGTGCTGTTCAAGCTCTTTCGAAGAAGCACAAAGAAAAGGGAAACACTGAGGAAAACGTAATGCAGCAGATCACATCATGCTTACTTCCAAATCTGAGAATGTCCAGCAGTGCCATCAACACAGAAAACAACAAAACCTGGGGAATGCCCCGGGAAAAACCAAGCCTACTTACCGACCAGCTCGCAGACCAACCAATTAACCTGTCTAACAGTATGCGTTAAAAACAGGGGTTTTGTCCGCACGCATTTTCAAACGCATGCGTGAGCCACAGAGCCGCGCCAAGGCACCCTGTAATCTGTGGTCCTGACACTAAACAATGAGGCCCGGATTCTCGTACGAGTTACGCCGGCGTAGCTCCAGATACTTCATGTCATACCATCAGGGAGCAGTGTTGCCAATCTACTAGTGTGACATTTACTGGCATAACACCCAACATTTTCTAGCACAGCAAAGTTTTAACTAACATTTCCAAAAGTTACAAGATTAGTTTTAAGTGCAACTTTCAGTATTTAGGCTACAAACAAGTACAATATGCAATAAGAAATGTGATTTAAGGTAGATATTAAGGCAACAAAAATATTTCTTATTTTATTTTGATATAGTAAGTAAGTAGCTCAGAAACAGGACTCAGGAGGGCAAGAAATTAGAATGGGCACACACACATGAAATTCCCTCCTGAGTCACAGTGACAGTCTCTCTCCACACCAGGTGGTCTCTTCCATTCACCCTACCCCAAACAGCACTAACAGCTGCTCCTGGCTTGCCTTGTTTCCGTCCCGCAGACCTGCACACGAGACTCCGACCACTCCACTTAGCTCCCGGTGGACCGAGCATCACAGCCATGTTTTTTCTGGCAACCTTTTCTTGTCACTGGCATTTACTGACAGGAATAAACTGCCAATTTTCTACTGGCTGCCAGTAAAAATACTGTGATTGGCTCCAATTTTATTCTGCAGCAGGACAATGACCCCAAACATACAGCCAATGACATTAAGAATTATCTTCACTGTAACACTTCTATTTCTAAAAACATTCTTAATTTATAGCATTTTTTCACAACTTACTAAAACTTCTGTACAGCAGTATGTGTGTATGTGCAAACATAAATATATATATATATATATATATATATATATATATATATATATATATATATATATATATATATATTAGGGTTGTCCCGATACCACTTTTTTAGGACCGAGTACAAGTACCGATACTTTTTTTCAAGTAGTCGCGGATACCGAATACCGATACTTTTTTAAAATGTGTCCCCAAATGCAGCCATGTCCCCCCCATATGCAGCCATGTCCCCCACATATGCAGCCATGTCCCCCACATATGCAGCCATGTCCCTCTAGCCATGTCCCTCACATATGCAGCCATGTCCTTCTAGCCATGTCCCCCACATATGCAGCCATGTCCCTCTAGCCATGTCCCTCACATATGCAGCCATGTCCTTCTAGCCATGTCCCCCACATATGCAGCCATGTCCCTCTAGCCATGTCCCTCACATATGCAGCCATGTCCTTCTAGCCATGTCCCTCACATATGCAGCCATGTCCCTCACATATGCAGCCATGTCCCTCTAGCCATGTCCCTCACATATGCAGCAATGTCCCTCTAGCCATGTCCCTCACATATGCAGCAATGTCCCTCTAGCCATGTCCCTCACATATGCAGCAATGTCCCTCTAGCCATGTCCCTCACATATGCAGCAATGTCCCTCTAGCCATGTCCCTCACATATGCAGCAATGTCCCTCTAGCCATGTCCCTCACATATGCAGCCATGTCCCTCTAGCCATGTCCCTCACATATGCAGCCATGTCCCTCACATATGCAGCAATGTCCCTCTAGCCATGTCCCTCACATATGCAGCAATGTCCCTCTAGCCATGTCCCTCACATATGCAGCAATGTCCCTCTAGCCATGTCCCTCACATATGCAGCCATGTCCCTCTAGCCATGTCCCTCGATGCGGCGGCAGGGGGGAAAAGGGGGGGAAAGTATTCTATTTAGGTATCGGGGGTATTTGCGCGAGTACGAGTACTCCCGCAAATACTCGGTATCGGTCCCGATACCGATACTGGTATCGGTATCTGGACAACCCTAATATATATATATATATATATATATATATATATATAATATATATATATATATATATATATATATATATATATATATATATATATATATATATATATATATATATTAGGGCTGTTACTGATTAACAGCCCTAATCGTGTTCGATTAATCTTTTTTTTTTTTTTTTAATTGATTAATCGACTTATTTTCGATTAATTATAACGCACATACAGATCCAACTACTTTTAGCTGATCTCCTTGCATTGCAACTCTGCATTAGTCAGTGGTAAATGTGGTATACACTATATACAATCACCCGACAATAGTTAGTTTCCACAATCCATGACTTAACTTCACAGTTCCCACAAATACGTTTTAAATTCAAACTGTAGCACTGACATAAGTAATTTTTTCTTATTAAACTTTAAGAAAAACGTAGAAAGTTATTTTAACTTTAATTATAAAATGTATCTAGTATATTGACTGTCAGTCACTTTATAGTAGGCATCACTTTAGCCAGTCACGCAGACATACCAGAGTGTTTACATTTTCTGGAAGCAGACATGATCGCATTTTTTTGACAATATACCCTGAAGAACTGAACAGTCTTTTGCACGCAACAGATGTTGCCGATACACAAAGAATTGTCTGCACAAAACTGCTTAGGACAGGAAAACAATGGTTATTTTTGCCACCTTCCCCTGATGGAGCCTGATGCTCCACAGATACAAAGGTACCTCAATCAAATGGGTGCAGTTTGCTTGCATACAGCAGGGTAAGTCTCACTGTCCAGGCTGTCCGGTGACGTCAAGAATTTTGATCGATCCTAAGAATTTGGATCGATCAGAAAAATTAAAGATTAATCGAGGAATTAATCTTTAATTTCCCCAGCCCTAATATATATATATAGTATAGAGACGACCCTGTTTTACTGTGTTTATAAGCAGTTTTAAAACAAAATTCTCCTGCGCTCTGGTGTTTCGCCAAACCCGGGTGGTGTAGTATAGTCTTACGGCAAAGTCTATAGTCTTGCAGCCCTACTCAGAACAAAGGGTGTACAAAAAGCTAAAGAAAAAGAAAAGAAGGGAGGGCGCACCGACCTAGTGCATTACCACTAAATTTTTTTTATTAAAAACAGAATAAAAACAATGGTCTTACTCACAAAGAAAGCTTAGGTAAGCGCTTTTCAGACAGCTAGGAACTGGACCTCATGGCACCTGCCAGTGGAACCTCAGACCTGTAGACGGCTTACGCGTTTCTGGGGCGTACCCCCTTCCTCAGAGCCTAAGTGGTGATAACTCTCTCCTGTGTGTCCAGGTCCTAGCTGTCTGAAAAGCGCTTACCTAAGCCTTCTTTGTGAGTAAGACCATTGTTTTTATTCTGTTTTTAATTAAAAAAAATTGTGGTAATGCACTAGGTCAGTGCGCCCTCCCTTCTTTTCTTTTTCTATAAGCAGTTTTAGCCAGATTATTGAAGAGGCAGGCATGCAGATTGCACAGGTGTGGGCTGGGTTCATATTCTTTCCGGGGTTGAAGCTCAGGGCTCCCAGTTGGGGACAGCTTCACCCAGCAGATAGGAAGCCTGGCCAAGGAGTCAGGAGGACTGTTCATGGGAGTCAGGAGGGCTCCTAGTTGGAGACAGCTTCACCCGTCAGATAGGAGGTCTTGCCCAGGAGTCAGGAGGACTCCACCCAACAAACAGGAGGTCTGTGCATGGTAGTCATGAGGGCTCCCTGTTAAAGACAGGTCCATCACGGCAGACAGGAGGTCTGGCCAGGAATCAGGAGGGCTCCACCTAGGAGAGAGGTGGGAGCCAGTGCAGCACAAGGCTACTAGCTGTAAGCACCGAGTTGCTGAGCGTCCTGTCTGTAGGAGACAGACAAAGGCCTAAAGCATAAAGCCCTGTACACACGGCCCGGATTCCTGTGAAGAATCTCTTGCCGGCCGAGTGTACAAACGTATGATTCAAAAGAACCGCATTTCTTTTGAATGGCACTAACGCGGTGATGTTATCGACTACGACAAGCATGCGCTCGTCACATTCTATGCCGTTCCCGCCATCTTGCTTCACCCTACCTATGCCTTGGAAGCTACCGCGCATGCGTCAAAGTCATTTCGAGCATGCACGGGTTTCCATGGAGACAGGTAAGTATACACACGCTCGGGTTTCTTGGCAGGAAAACACTACCGAGAATCACAACGAGAAAATAGAGAGCAGGTTCTCTGTTTTTCTCGTCTAGATTCTGGGCAGTTTTCTTGACGAGAAACCTGAAAGCCTCGTACACACGCTCAGTATACTCGGCAAGAAAGCTCTGCCAGCAGTTTTCTTGCTGTTTCTTGCCGAGAAAAACGTGCGTGTGTACGAGGCTTAAGGCCTGAGCAGGAGTTCTGTGTTTATAAGGCAGAATGTCATTTACTTATGAAGCAGGATTGATATGCTGAATACCGCTGTGAGGGAATCTACTGTGCTTGCTGAACTTTCTATGGACAAGCAGAGCCCTGAAACTGAGAAATACGAGTTGTCAAAAAATTATCCTAATTACAAAAATTTGAACAAAAAAGTCTAAATAAACTGTAAAATGTATGGAAGGTTGTTGGGAAAATACATACAAACATGACTTTGCTAAATCTGATCTCTGTGCAGTCACCAGATTGTCCAATATTGCATAATTTTAGGACTGATGAAAAGAAAGATATTTAGATTTAGATTTCTTTTTCTTTTTTTTTTTATTCTAAATAGAATAGTTTAAATAAACAAGAAACAAGATTTAAAGCGGAGGTTCACCAGTAAAATCCTGTTTTTACCCTTAGTCTGATGCTCATTTAGTCTAGGGGAATCGGCTAGTTGTTTTAAAATCCGAGCAGTACTTACCGTTGTAGAGGGCGATCTTCTCCGCCACTTCCGGGTATGGGTCTTCGGGACTGGGCGTTCCTTCTTGATTGACAGTCTTCCGACAGGCTTCCGACGGTCGCATCCATCGCGTCACGGTTTTCCGAAAGTAGCTGAACGTCGGTGCGCAGGCGCAGTATAGAGCCGCACTGACGTTCGGCTTCTTTCGGCTACTCGTGACGCGATGGATGCGACTGTCGGAAGCCTTTCGGAAGACTGTCAATCAAGAAGGAACGCCCACTCCCGAAGACCCATACCCGGAAGTGGCGGAGAAGATCGCCCTCTACAACGGTAAGTAATGCTCGGATTTTAAAACAACTAGCCGATTCCCCTAGACTAAATGAGCATCAGACTAAGGGTAAAAGAGTAAAAAACAGCATTTATTGGTGAACTCTCGCTTTAAAAGAAACAGGAACATGTGTGAAAGGTTGTTAAAAATGATCTACAATCATGACTGAAAATTCGAAATGAAAAAGGTAGATGCATGTGGCCAGCTTTGTATTTGCTTTGCTACTCTGACCTCTCTTGTCTAGTCACTCGATTGTGCAATATTGCACATTGGGGTCTATCTTTTCCTTGTATTGAGTTATTTTGTGGAAGTGTTGGGAGAAGATGCTGAGCTACTGTAAATGATCTCAACAAAGCTGGCCTCCCCCCACAACCAGCACAAATAAAAACTCAAGTGTGCTTCTTTTTGTGTGATATGTTTGTGTTTTGTGCCGTAAAAATGTACATTTGTGCTGCTTTTAAGATATTAGGACTAGCCTTTTCCAGACTATGACATCACCTACAACAGCCAAATGACAGGAAAGCATGCTCGATGGTTAGTGCTATGTTTGTGCTGGTTTGTGCGGTTTAAATTTCCATTCTATCTTTTATTGTTTTTGCGTTATTAAATGATTTATTAAAGGTCACCAAAGGTCACTCGGCCCCCGTACTACAACAACCAAAAGACACAAAACCGGGCTCGTTGGTTGTTGCTAGATTTGTGCTGGTTTATGCTGTTTAAATTTCTGTTCTATCTTTTATCATTTTTGCGTTATCAATGATGTATTAAAGGTCACTAAAGGAGCTCAGCGAAGCCGGCCCCTACAATGAGCACAAATAAGAACTCAAGTGTGTTTCTTTAGTGCTGTTTTGTGCTTTAAAAGTTTACTTGTGTGTTGCTTTTATTTTTAAAACATATATGCAATTGTTTTTTTTTATCCCAGATGATAATATCATTCGGCCCCCCTACAACAGACATGAAACCGGGCTCGTTGGTTAGTGCCATGTTTGTGTGGGTTTGTGCTGCTAAAAATGTTTATTGTTCAGTTTTTTTAGTTATAGCAGCTTTTTTTTTATTGAACCACCCGCACCCACTTTGCACCCAATTTTATTAAATCTTAAAAACAAATATTCCATTTGTTAGAGCTATGTTTGTAGCAATTGTTTTTTCCAGATGATGACATTACCCAGCCCCCCTATAACAGCAAAAAGAAATTAAACCGGGCTGGTTACTGTCACGTTTGTGCTGGTTTGTGCTGTTTTACTATTCTATCTCCTCCTGTTTTTCAGTTATTATTGATTTATTAAAGGTCTCCAAAGCCCACCCAGCCCCCCTACGAGAGACAAAAGACATGAAACCGAACTGGTTGGTGTCACCTTTGTGCTGGTTTGTGCTGTTTAAAGAGGAAGTAAACCCCAAAAATGTAATAAAAAAATAAAGAACCCTAGAAGACAAAGGCATAATGAGCTAGTATGCATAGCATACTAGCTCATTATGTATTACTTAACTCAGATCGAAGCCTCCGCAGCGGTCCTCGTCCACCTCTCTGGCGGGCCAACATCTCACGCTGTGTTTGGCCGGAGCCGCGATGATGTTACTCCCGCGTATTCATGTGGGAGACACTGGTAACGGCATGTCTAGCTGAAGCAATGGCACGACATGCCATTGCTTCAGTGCGCATGTGCCAATCTCTTCGGCACATGCAGACACAGGGAGATATCTCCTAAACCTGCACAGTTTGGGAGATATCCAGGGTAGCTACAGGTAAGCCTTAAAATAGGCTTGCCGCTTACCTATAGCATAAAGTGATATGTAAGGGCTTACAACCACTTTAAATCTCAGTTGATTGTTTGGAGCCATGTCTAATGTTATCTAAGCTGTAGAGACTGGGATCCTAAACCTAAACCAAGCGCATATTTATCTCCCTGAGCAAGGCTCTCTGGTAAACCTTCAGCTTGAATTCAATGTTGGTGTCACTGTTGCGGTATCTGTATTCTTTATTGAGCACAGATTTTTTTTGTGACTTTCCTTTTTATGGACAATATTTCTTGATTCACACTTTTCTAATGTCTCAATTCTTTTCACTTTATTTTGTTTAAAAGCACATAATATATGTATAGCACCGCACTTTATTATTTTATCATACAGCTAGGTGCACCATACGTCCCCATTCATATTGAATTCCGGATTCAGTTTTGGTTCATAAAGCCTTATAGCCACATCCAAAGTGATCTCCAGATTGTAAAAGCGTGGAAATAATTGGTGCCCGCTTTCTTGGGACTGGGGCCACCTAGCCGCTTTTGTTAGGTGGTAAGGGATTAGTGTGAGAAAAATAATGATCAGCGCTACAATGTACACAAAAAACAACAAAAATATTATAAAAGTGAAAAACCTAGCATCCAATGAGCCGTGTAGTCATCTGATAGAGGGCAAATGCCATCCATCCTATTAGGATATCGGGGGAGTACATTCGGGACGGAGAATCGGTGACGCTGAACCCGCAGGAGAAGACAGCATTTGCCCTCTATGTGAATTTACCACTGGAAGAAGGTAAGGGCAATGTGAGACTCCTGCTGGATTCATTCACCTGACCTAGAAGACCCACTCCCCATCTTTTCCCATTATAGTTCAGCCATTAACTCTTAGGCCCCATACACACGGGAGGATTTATCCGCGGATACGGTCCAGCGGACCGTTTCCGTGGATAAATCCTCTCGAGGATTTCAGCAGATTTTAATGCGATGGAGTGTACTCACCGCCGGCCGCGCCGAAATCCTCTGACGTGCGCGACGCTGTCATATAAGGAATTCCACGCATGCGTCGAATCATTACGACGCGTGCGGGGAATCCCTTTGGACGGATTGATCCGGTGAGTCTGTACAGACGAGCGGATCCATCCGTTGGCATGGACTTCAGCAGATGGATTTGTTGAGCATGTCAGCAAATATCCATCTGCTGGAAATCCATCCCAGGGGAGATTTATCCGCGGATAAAGATCCGCTGGCGTGTACACACCATAGGATCTATCCGCTGAAACCCATTTGCTGGGATTTATCTGCGGATGGATTCTATGGTGTGTATGGGGCCTTAGTGACTTGTGCAGTTTTGTACAATTCATATTTTATCTGATGTAACATTGATCATTTTTTTCATTTTTTCCCTTTTTTTCTTGTGTCTGTTTCACTGGCCCTTTCACTTTATAGAGGCTATTTTTTACTGCATGTTTTGGTTTTGCAGCCCACTTGTTTAGATCACCTTTGGGTGATTTGCTGTTGTAGCCAATCAGATGACTACACGGCTCATTGGATGCTAGGTTTTGAACTTTTATAATATTTTTGTTGTTTTTTGTGTACATTGTAGCGCTGATCATTATTTTTCTCATATTCTATTCACGGTTTTTGTGCACCTTCAGATTAAGCCGCTTCAGTTATTTTACACGTGTTCATTTATTACACGTTCCAACACTCGCAGTAGCGCAATAGACCTTTTCTACATAAGGGATTAGTGTGGTTTAGGTAAGGGGGTAGGTGGTACTGTCCCTTTAATTAGGCAGGTACAGGTGTGGGGTATCCAATAAGGGGCCGGGGAAGGTTCTGGTTCCCCCCGGGGGAAGGCTATTTAAGGGCTGAAGAGGGTTTAAGGCTTCCTCTGCAGTGGCCCAGGAAGAAGAGAGAAAAGCTCCCTCCCTTCCCGTTGTGGTACGGTCACCCCGGAATCCGGGGGACATATTCGGTGGTGATACAGTTAAGCTGCCTCAGTTCCGAAAACTTGGCAGAGATTATGTTTTATGTTATGTTCTCAGTTATAATGGTTGTGTAAAATACTCTGTAACCAATAAAGTGCTGCAGCCATTTCTGCCAAATAAGCATGGTCTGGTGTTGGTTTGTGTGGTTGTATCTGGGGAATAGATGGGGGTGGGTGTGGCCTACAGTCCCATCAGTTTTGGTTCTGCAGGACATTACTGAATTCTGATACTGGCAGAGTCTTCCCTTCTCACCCCCCCTCCTCACCCCTCCTTTCTTTTTTCTTTCTCATTGCTCATTATTCTGTCTTTTTTAGCGCTCCTTATTTCTCTTTCTGTCTCTCACTCAGTTTTCTCTCTCCCCTCCCTCCCCTCCTTTGTTTCACAATACATGTATGTCCTCACAGACGGTGCACCTGTATTTTCTGTCCTCACAGGATTTCCATACATACAAAGTATTTTCAGTAAGTACAGCTCATTTTGATTCTCTCGAAACAGAAACATCTTGTCCTGCAGCACTGCTGATATTAGTAGGACACCCATCTGTCATGCAGGGCTGTGGGTTTCCCATTGGGCGCTTCTATTACGTGCAACTTCCTCACTCACCACACGCACGCTTATGTGACCACTCGAACATATGTGAAACTCCATCTGTAGACTTGACTAACTAACAAAAGCTGAGACAGCAGATTCCTGACCCTTGCTTCTTGTAGATTCACAGGAAGACATACTATGCAGTCAGCTAACAAAAAAGTATCTGCTCACAGGCAACGCTGCATGTACTGCTTCTTTTCTAAAGGCTGCATTTTATCTAAAACAGAATTCAACATAAATATAACAAGATAAAATGTGTACTGTGTTAAACGATAAAATAAAAAAACATCTTTTGCTGCAATATTTATCTTCGGTTCAGAGATCTACCCAACAGTACTTTTTTCTGCCACTAGATGTCCTCAGTCTGATGATCAACATCATTCAACCTACTTCCTCCGAGCCCGGCCTGTGACTGGGCAATTAAAAAAGAGGCAGCACAGTGATTAGATAATCACTCTGTCACTCTGCTTCTCTTCCTATCAGAATGCTTCTTGTCGGCACATCAGCTGATGGCTCCTTGTTCTGCTTCTTCCTGTCAAACTCCAGACCTGCTGTACAAATCAAAAACAGGTTCTTACACTGCGAAGAAAGAAAAGTCCCAAAAGCTGCATATCACAACAAAAGCCTTTGTGAAGAATGTGGATGGCGGCGGGAGGAGGGGGACATCCCCTCCGACTGCCTATAAGAACAATCAAGCGGCGCAACTGCCGCTATGATCATTCTTATCGTGTGACTTCCATCGGACAAATCCGTTGAGTTTTGACCGAAGGGCGTTGGCCTTGAACTTGTTCTGCATACAGACAGCAGAACTTTTTCAGCCAACATACATAAAACTACGTTGTTTTTCAGCTCTTTAGCGCCACCCTTTGGGCAACTTCTGCTAATGTTGTCTGATGGTTAGCATTGGTTCGGAGCATGCATGTTTGTACTTTGGATTTTAGTCCGACGGAACACATTTGTTGTCGGACAATTTGAGAGCATGGCTATCCAACATTTGTTGTTGGTAATTCCGACAACAATTGTCCGATGGAGCATACAGACGGTCAAATTATCCGACAAAACCCTTCCATCACACAATTGCTGTCGGAATTTCCGATCCTGTGTATGAGCCTTAACGCTCGATTCGCACTCAGCTGACATTCCCTCAAACTAATTTTCTACATTTCACGAAATTTAAGGTGTTGGCTCATAATGCAATCATAATAGCACTGCTATGCTTGTACCAGGCAGCATGCATATCAGCACTGAAGGAGTGCTTTGAAAGGTGTTCACCAATGGGGGGAAAGTAGGTTTTCGCCTCCTCCCTGGTCAACTGCTTCTAGGTGTACCTCAGACCCCTAACCAGCTTCTCTGTGACATTATGTGGAAAAAAGATGTGTAGCGCTTAAATAATATGTATTATAAAGACATATTGATATGCAATAAAATGTGAATAAAAAATTGCAAATGAATAGAAACGTATCACAATAACAGTTACAGTGATCAATGTAAAAAGAAAAAAGTCCATATAATTATCATTCCGTCAAAGGAATCATAAGATGCTCAATATATAGTGCTAAAGTCCATTGAAATATATTCCACCACGTGAATAATGATAGGCAATATATAAAGATTAATTGCTTCTTTTCTGTGAGGAGAGACCACCACCAGATAGAAATGGAGGCTTACCAGACGGGGTGGACTTGTGGACAGCTTCTCTGTGACATTATGGCCCATATTTGGTATTTGTCCAAATAATATATGTAAAAGGTGCAAGAAAAAGGCCTATAATTGCCTCTTCCCCTGATCTTTCTGTCAAAATTGATGGCACAACTATCAGCCCATCCCCACATGTCAAGGTCCTAGGAGTAGTCCTGGACTCTGAACTGTCCTTTAAGCCTCATGTTCAATCACTGTCCAAATCTTGCCGCCTCAACCTCCGCAACATCTCCAAAATACGCCCCTTTCTAACCAATGACGCCACAAAGCTCTTAATTCACTCCCTGGTCATCTCTCGCCTCGATTACTGCAATTCCCTTCTCATTGGCTTACCGCTGCATACTCTAACCCCCCTTCAATCCATCATGAATGCTGCGGCCAGACTTATCCACCTTACCAACCGCTCTGTCTCTGCTACTCCTCTCTGTCAATCCCTCCACTGGCTTCCGCTCGCCCAACAAATTAAATTCAAAATACTAACTACTACCTACAAAGACATCCACAATTCTGCCCCCAGCTACATCAATGACCTAGTCTCCAAATACCAACCTAATCGCTCTCTTCGTTCTTCTCAAGACCTCCTGCTCTCTAGCTCTCTCATCACCTCCTCCCATGCTCGTCTACAGGACTTTTCCAGAGCCTCTCCAAGCCTATGGAACTCCTTACCCCAAACTATCCGTCTATCTCCTTCTCTTTTAGCTTTTCGAGGATCCCTGAAAACCCTCCTCTTCAGAGAAGCCTATCCTACCCACATCTAACAACTGTATTTTAACTTTGCCCACCTGATCACCCACCGCATCTACTACCCTCTGTTCCACTTCACCCTCCCTTCTAGATTGTAAGCTCTAACGAGCAGGGCCCTCTGATCATTCCTGTATTAAATTGTATTGTAACTATAATGTCTTCCCTGATGTTGTAAAGCGCTGCGTAAACTGTTGGCGCTATATAAATCCTGTATAATAATAATAATAATAATAATAATAATAATATAATTGCACTTTCGGTGCCAACTATTCCACTATTCCAAAGTGGGAGTGAAAAAGGTGTGAAACATCAAGTAAAGGAGATACCAGTCAATAAAAACAAGGTATTATCCTAAAAGCAGCTGTTTAAAAACAGAATAAAAAAATCATATTAAAAGGTATAAAACAAAGTATCAAAGTGATCTTTGAACGAGTGTTCAAAGGATGAAGTGTCCAAGTGTCCAAATAACATTTAACAGCACCATGCAAATCTGCCGGCATCCCATGCAGATCTAATCCAATACTGTAAAAGTGATTTGATGACAACTGCATTTGCCTATTGAGAATAGTGTGAATATGACTGTGGAATGTGAGGCGAATCTTATTGAATCTCACTTAGGAAAACGCCTATTAATAATTTGCTGTGTTGATTCCCTTTATTTATTTTATTTTCCCTTTCTTGATCCCAAACAACTATCCTAGTTACAATAATTGAAATAAATAATATAAAAGAACAGCAAAATGTGTGGCGGGGTGTAAGAAAAATATCTATGACTATGAAAATTTGAATCGAATTAAAAAGGGAAATTAGTTCACGGACAGCTTTGCTTTAAATTTGCTAATCTGATCTTTCTTGGTTAGTCACCAGATTGTACAATGTTACATCATTTTTGTATTGGTGAAAATAGAGCTCTTTATTTATTTTTTTTCTTTCTTTCTCTAAATATTTAATGGGATATATGCGTGTAGAGGGGTAAGATGTCGCTGCCATAAAAACTCACAATTGTAGTGACCAAGTGCGGTCAAATCAAAAGCCTGTATGCTAGTATGTAACAAACAACAATAATTCCTTAAATATATAAGTGCTTGCAAAATTATATAGTAATATTTAGATGTGTAAAACGGCAGCAAAAAAATCTTTCATATATATATACAATTGCCCTTTAAAGCGGAGTTCCACCCAAAAATGGAACTTCCACTTGAAGTACTGGTGACCCCCTGACATGCCATATTTGACATGTCATTTTTGTAGGAGGGGAGTGGGTACCCTGTTTTTACAGCTCCCACTTCCTCCCCTGGCACTGGAAGGAAGATTATCTCTCCCCCCCTCCCTGCAATCTTCTGGGACATGTCACAGGTCCCAAAAGATTGCCCGGCCATTCACAGTGCCGCTCGTGCATGCGCAGTGTATGCCCGACTGTGAAACCACAGCTGGGCGCCTACAGTAAGAATGGCGGCGCCTCGAAGAGGAGGGGGAGAGGAGCGATGGTTTGTACTCCCGCATCGCTGAACGATGGGACAGGTGAGCCTCCGATTATTACAAGTCAGCAGCTACACTTTTTGTAGCTGCTGACCTTTAAATGGGTGGAACTCCACTTTAAATAACTTTCCAAAGTGGCTAAATACAAATATTGTCCTTGTAAGTGACTCTTGAAAGTGACTGGTGCAAAATTCCAAAGTGACTTAGGCTGCTTTCACATTGGGCAGTGGAGCCGCGGTGACGGTATAGCCGCACTATTTGTAGCGCTGCTATACCGTCGTATTTACCGCGATATTCGGGCGCTAGCGGTGCGGTATTAACCCCCGCTAGCGGCCGAAAAAAGGTTAATACCGCCCGCAATGTGCCTCTGCAGAGGCGCATTGCGGGCGGTACCCCATTGATTTCAATGGGAAGGCGCGGTATAGGAGCGGTAAACACCCCGGAGCGGTAAACACCCCGCTCCTATACCGCTCCAAAGATGCGGCTAGCAGGACTTTTGGAGCGGTCCTGCTACCGTACCGCTTCAGTGTGAAAGCCTTCATGATTTTTTCATGCGGTATAGCAGCGCTATTTTTAGTGCTGTACCGCATGAAAAACGCCTCAATGTGAAAGGGGCCTTATGCAGCTCCTGTGCAGAAAAGTGAATAGCACTCATGCTCCCCTCTCAGTCTCACACTGACCAGGAAGACCTCAGCTGGAGTAGATCACATGCAATCGGATCTGCCTTAGCCACCATATTGCAGGTGAAGGACCTGGCCACTTTTTGGGATTCGGCACTGCGTTGCTTTAACTGACAATTGCGCGGTCGTGTGACGTGGCTTCCAAACAAAATTGGCATCCTTTTTTCCCCACAAATAGAGCTTTCTTTTGGTGGTATTTGATCACCTCTGCGGTTTTTATTTTTTGCGCTATAAACAAAAATAAAGCAACAATTTAGAAAAAAATACAATATTTTTTATTTTGCTATAATAAATATCCCCCAAAAATATATAAATTTAATTATTTTCCTCAGTTTAGGCCGATACGTATTCTTCTACCTATTTTGGGTAAAAAAAACACAATAAGCGTTTATCGTTTGGTTTGCGCAAAATTTATAGCGTTTACAAAATAGGGGATAGTTTTATTGCATTTTTATTAATTATTTTTTTACTACTAATGTCGGCGATCATCGATTTTTTTCATGACTGCGACAATATGGCAGACACATCAGACAATTTTGACACATTTTTGGGACCATTGTAATTTTCACAGCAAAAAATGCATTAAAAATGCATTGTTTACTGTGAAAATGACAATTGCAGTTTGGGAGTTAACCACTAGGGGGTACTGAAGGGGTTAAGTGTGACCTCATCTGTGTTTCTAACTGTAGGGGGGTGGGGCTGGACGTGTCACATCATTGATCGTGCTTCCCTATATCAGGAAACAGACGATCAATGACAGTGCCACAGTGAAGAACGGGGAAGCTGTGTTTACACACAGCTCTCCCCGTTCTTCAGCTCCGGGGACCGATCGCGGGACTCCAGCGGTGATCGGGTCCGCGGGTCACATGGCCGCAGTCACAGAGCTTCGGACCGGGTCACAGGCGCGCGCCCGCGACCCACGGCTGGGCACTTAAAGAGGACGTACCTCAGGGCTCAAGTCCTGCGTCCCTGTACTTTTTTCACAGCAGGAACGCAGTTCCCTTTGCAGGACTAGAGCAGCCGAGCCTCCTGAGCCAATCCTTCACTAAGCGGCGATGCCCAGCTCGATTCACTGTCAGGGGCAAGCAAACCTTAGTAATCCTTTATGTTACTGGCCGCTTCCTGTATATGGATTCATCAGAAAATGTGCAGGTATTCTGTCACTTCCTCGATGCCGCAATGTCTCCTGGGAGCTTTTGTCATTGTTCCCAGGAGACAATACGGAGGTCTGACGCGAGTTATCGCGGCATTTAGAAAGAACTTTCTTTCGGTTTAGTAATTATGCATATGAGCGTAATCATTTTTTTATTTTTTTTTGGTGGGGGAGTGGATCTTGGGTGGGAGTTCCCACACTTTTTTCCCCAGGACTTGACCCCTGACGTACCTGTACGTGCTTGTGCCCAGCCGTGCCATACTACCGACGTATATCCTTAAGTGGTTAAATCCTGGTGTCCAGTAGAAGAGCCTCCACCTCAGCAT
This sequence comes from Rana temporaria, assembly GCF_905171775.1. Classification (NCBI taxonomy): domain Eukaryota; kingdom Metazoa; phylum Chordata; class Amphibia; order Anura; family Ranidae; genus Rana; species Rana temporaria. Next base: position 621,561,292 of record NC_053489.1, on the reverse strand, counting down.
ATTTTTTTTTTTTGCAAATATATATTTTATTGAGAAAGCACGCATGGAGAAATTCCAACATTACAACAAAGACATACATGTCCTTAGAAGAGAGGTACAAAAGGGTTATGTACACATTTCAGCTAACATTGTAAGATGACATTGTATTTAGATATACTTAAAGATCAGTTATAGCGACATGTATGTTGCAATCTATAACCAACATGGATGGCATCAAAGAGCCAGAACCTCCCCGTGCTTAATTTTATCTTAAATAGAAGTAGAGGTGAGATCAGGTGTAGCAGAGAGAAGAGGAGGGAAAAGGGGGAGGAAGAAGGAAAAAAGAAAAAGGGGGGGGGGATGGAATGAGGGATACAGACAGGGTTGGAAGTAGACGGCACCGCTTCCGACCAACGTGACATCAAGACCCTCGTAGGGATGCTCCCTCGTCCGAGAAAATAAAAACGTTCCAGATGCCCCACACTTCAGTAAAGGCCTCGCGTTTATGTTGCGCAGTGAGAATCAAATCCTCCATCTGTTTTGTTTCCTCCACCTTCCGCAGCCAGCACCCAACCGACGGCGGGCACTGCTGCTTCCAGCAGAGGGGAATGCACGCCTTGGCGGCATTCACAAGGTGGCATACTAACAATTTTTTGTAGGACTTGACCGACATCGTTGATAGGTGCAGCAGAAAAAACGACGCGTCGTCCGGGATCACATACTCCGTGAATGTCTGTGTAATACGGCGAACCTCTAACCAGAAGTTCGTCAGTCTTGGGCATGACCAAAAAATGTGTAGTAGTGAGCCCGCCTCCACCCCGCACCGCCAACAGCGGTCCAACGTAGAGGGGAAACACTTGTGCAACCTGGTGGGCGTAAGGTACCATCTGGAAAAGAGTTTGAAGTTGGTTTCCTGAAGTCTGGTGCAGGAGGAGGACTTAATAGCTAAGGTGATGATGCGTTGCCTCTGCACTATCGAGAAAGTCCGGTTAAGGTCTGTTTCCCATCTCTCCAGGCAGCGCAAGCTGGGTTGTGTGGGGGGTGTGTTTAGGAGCGAATACATTTGTGAGAGGGTCTGCGATACCGGTCCGGTCCCCGAGCAGAATTCCTACCTCAGCATATTAAATCATGGGATATTCACATGTGAATGAACGGAAAAAGATATACTCTTATGCCTAATGCCACATACACATGATCGGAATTTCCGACAACAAATGTTCGATGTGAGCTTTTGGTCGGATATTCCGACCGTGTGTAGGCTCCATCGGATATTTGCTGTTAGAATTTCCGACAACAAATGTTTGAGAGCTGGTTCTCAATTTTTCCGACAACAAAAGTTCTTGTCTGAAATTCTGATCGTCTGTATGCAATTCCGACGCACAAAAATCCTACGCATGCTCGGAATCAATTTGACGCATTCTCGGAAGCATTGAATTAAATTTTTCTCGGTTTGTCGTAGTGTTGTACGTCACCGCGTTTTTGACATTTGGAATTTCAGACAACATTTGTGTGACCGTGTGTATGCAACACAAGTTTGAGCAACCATTCAGTCTGAAAAAAATCCACAGTTTTGTTGTCGGAAATTCCGATCGTGTGTACGCGGCGAAAAAGAGGATTTTATTGAGTTAAAATAGGCACCAAGAACAATAAAACATAATATATATAGTTCTTGGAACGAGCTGAGTGCCTCAACTCAATAAAATCTCCTTTTTTGGACTATGAGTATCTCTTCTTCTATTCATCCACAGGTGGATATCCCATGATTTAATACGCTGAGGTGGAGGCTCTTCTACTGGACACCAAGTTTTAAGGCAGATCCGATTACATGCGATCTACCCCTGCTGGGGTACAGCCAGGGCTCAAGTCCTGCGGGAACGCGTGGGAACGGAGTTCCTGCACTTTTTTCACAGCAGGAACGCAGTTCCCTTTGCAGGACGAGAGCAGCCGAGCTGCCCGAGCCAATCCTTCACTAAGCGGCGATGCCCAGCTCGAGTCACTGTCAGGGGCAGGCCAACCTTAGTAATCCTTTATGTTACTGGCCGCTTCCTGTATATGGATTCATCGGGTAGTGTGCGGATATTCCGTCACTTCCTTGATGCCCCAATGTCTCCTGGGAGCTTTTGTCATTGTTCCCAGCAGACATTGCGGAGGTCTGCCGCGAGTTATCACAGGATTTGAGTGGAGTGGATCTTGGGTGGGAGTTCCCACACTTTTTCCCCCAGGACTTGACCCCTGGGTACAGCTATCTGGTGAGTGCATAGGTATGCGCACAGGGTGTGCCCAGGCACACCTTAATCACCCTGTTCAGCATAGATTCCCCTACTGCCCTAGCCCCCCCCCCCCCCTCGCCCTGCACCGCTGCTGGCTTCCCTCCTCTCCTCCCCCAGCAGCTGATGCTGCGGGGATGTTTTAGGATGAATGGGGGAAGGGCTGGTAAATATGTCGTTTGCTGACCCCTTCCCTTTCTGAATGAACACAGTGAGCAATCGGTAGTGTGTGTTCGAGCTTTGTGGTGCACACCCTAATGCAATAAGCTGCGCACACCTATGGGCGAGTGTGAAACCGAGAGAAGCTGAGATCGATTTCGCTGCATAAGTCACTTTGGAATTTTGCACCAGTCACTTACAAGGACAATATTTGTATTTTGCCACTTTGTAAAGTTATTTAACCAGTTGCTGACGGCCGTACGACTTTGTCCGGCCTCAGCGCGGCTGTGAATTTCTAACAGGCCGTCTTTTTACGGTCTCCCCTTTGCTCGTTCCCCGCGCGCGCTCACGAGCGCGCAGCGGGGAACTAATGTGCTGGCCGCGTCCCCTGGATACAGCCGCACACAGATCGCGGTAAATAGCCAATCACAGCGGCTATTTACAGCGCGATCTGGACAGCCAATGACGGATGATCTCAAATGTAAACATATGAGATCATCTCTCATTGCCGTCTCTCTCTCCACACACAGACGCCGCGTGTGTGGAGAGAGAGTGAGTTGTTACAGTGCATATAAATATAAAAAGTTAAAAAAAGTTTAAAAAAGTGCCCATCAGCGCCCAATCAGTGCCCGATCAGTGCCCAATCAGTGCCCACCTGTACCCACCTGGTACCACCTGTACCCACCTGGTACCACCAGTGCCCACCTGGTACCACCAGTGCTCACCTGGTGCCCACCAGTACCACCTGTGCCCACCTGTGCCACAAGTACAGCCCGTGCCACAGTACAGCCCGTGCCACAGTACAGCCCGTACCACCGTACCACCTGTGCCCGCCTGTGCCACCAGTACCGCCTGTGCCATCAGTACTGCCCGTGCCATCAGTACCGCCCGTGGCATCAGTACCGCCCGTGCCACAGTACCGCCCGTGCCACAGTACCGCCCGTGCCACCGTACCACCTGTGCCACGCCTGTGCCATCAGTACCGCCCGTGCCATCAGTACCGCCCGTGCCATCAGTACCGCCCGTACCGCCCGTGCCATCAGTACCGCCCGTGCCACCGTACCACCTGTGCCCGCCTGTGCCATCAGTAACACCTGTGCCATCAGTACTGCCTGTGCCATCAGTACCACCTGTGCCATCAGTACCGCCTGTGCCATCAGTACCGCCTGTGCCATCAGTACCGCCTGTGCCCACCTGTGATCAGGGCCCATCTGTAACACCTCAGTGCCCATCTGTGCCGCCTCAGCACACATCTGTGCCACCTCATCCGTGCACATCTGTGCAATCAGTACACATCTGTGCCGCCTCATCCGTGCACATCTGTGCAATCAGTACACATCTGTGCTGCCTCATCAGTGTACATCTGTTCCACCACCTCAGTCCCCATCTCTGCCACCTCAGTCCCCATCTCTGCCACCTCAGTCCCCGTCTCTGCCCATCTGTGCCACCTCAGTGTACATCTGTGCCACACACACCGCCAGCAATGTCAAAACGTCGCTATTCCTTACAGGAGGCATTTCAGATTATTTCTGCACCTGATGAGAGCAATGTGGAGCTCCCTGTTTCTGATTCCCAATCGGATTCGGACGTAGACTATGAGCCAGTCTACACCAGTGGAACAGCGACAGGCTCAGAGGGGGAAGATGGTCAGCCCGCCAAAAGAAGGCGCTCTGGTGAGGAGGCAGTGGCATCCACCAGCACCGACATGCCATCCACCAGCACCGACATGCCATCAACCAATACTGAAGTGCCATCCACCAGTACCGTCGTGCCATCCACCTCTACCGAATTGCCATCCACCAGCACTGCAGTACCCCAGCAACAAAGGCCAAGGACCCATGCCAGCCTTCCCTATGCCCTTCAGTACCCCCTGTGGCTTCCTCCAAATTCCGGAGAAGCCAACATTCCCCCTTTCACTGCCCAGCCAGGAGTCCAGGTAAACACGGACAATTTTTCCCCAATTAAATTTTTCGATTTATTTTTCCCTGAGGAACTGCTTTCTAGCATTGTGGCCCAGTGCAACCTTTATGCCCAACAATTTATCATCAAGAACCCCACATCGTCCTATGCCCGTCCCTTCCAGTGGAGAGACCTTACAGTGGATGAGTTCAGGATTTTTTTAGGCCTCACTTTTTGCATGGGACTCAACCCAAAAAATGAAAAACATTCCTTTTGGTCAAAACGCCCCATTTACCACATGCCAATTTTCTCCGCAACAATGCCCAGATCCCGATATTTTATAATCATGAGGTTCCTCCACTTCAATGATAATACACAGTGCCTTCCCCGAAATGACCCAAATTTTGACAGGCTTTTCAAAATTCGCCCCTTATTAGATTATTTTTCGCAATTATTCGCCCAAATATATACCCCGGAACAAAACGTATGTGTCGACGAGTCCCTAGTAAAATTTTGTGGCCGACTTAAAATCAAACAATTTATACCCAGCAAAAGGGCCCGCTATGGGGTGAAGGTCTACAAACTTTGCGAACGAGCCACAGGGTACCTGTATTCCTTTTTGGTGTACGAAGGGAAGGACACCCAGCTGAATCCCCCCGATTGCCCAGACTACTTGGGATCAAGTGGGAAAGTTGTCTGGCAACTCATCAACCCCCTCCTTGATAAAGGATACCACCTGTACGTGGACAACTTCTATACGTCTCTTCCTCTGTTCCACAACCTGCACCGAAAGAAGACGCCAGCATGTGGCACCGCCAGAAAGAACCGGAAAGGCTTTCGGCAAAGCCTTGTGAATACAAAGCTGAAGAAAGGGGAATCGGCGAGTCTGCGCAACAAGGAGGTTCTGGCAGTGAAGTGGAGGGACAGAAGAGACGTATATATGTTGTCCTCCATCCACAACGATTCTTTTGTTGAAACCCGCAGAAGGCGTGGCACCACCATCCAAAAACCCACCTGCATTCAGGACTACAATTCGTTCATGGGGGGAGTCGACTTAAACGACCAAATGTTGGAACCATACCTTGCCACAAGACGCACGTACCATTGGTACAAAAAGGTAGCAATTTATTTTTTTCATTTGGCCGTCTACAACTCCCATATTGTTTACCGCAAATCAACCCAAAGCCCCCTACCCTTCCTTGGCTACCTGGAGGAAATTACCACTTCCCTGATATTCCCAACCAACCTACCCCAAAACATCCGATCAGATGTTTTAAGTCGGCTCTCCGAACGGCACTTCCCGGATAAGATCCCTCCCACAGCATCAGGCCGACGAGCTAAAAAAAAATGTAAAGTGTGTACCAGTGGAGGAGTCAGACGGGACACAGTTTATTATTGTGCAGAGTGTCCTTCACAACCAGGCCTCTGTGTAACTGACTGTTTCAAACGTTACCATACTAAACTAAAGTATTCGTTTAGTATGGTAAACGTAATCCTCCGTTCCTGCCTTCTCACCCCTTATGCCACTGCCTGCTTTTGTAACTGACCCCGGCTTGTTATTGGACCACCCTTCTGCCTAATGATTTTGTAATACCGCTGCCTGATTTGGAATTGACCCTGGACTGTTTTTTGACCATTCTTCTGCCCAACGATTTTGTAATACCGCTGCCTGATTTGGAATTGACCCTGGACTGTTTTTCGACCATTCTTCTGCCTAACGATTCTGTACTGCCTCTGCCTGATCTGGAACTGACCTCGGACTGTTTGACCATGCCTTTTGCCTGCCTCTTGGACTGATCTTGTACCCTGCTACTGGACTAGTGGGATTCAACACAGGGGTCTCACATATGTGAGGGGCGCCAGAAAAGTTTTTCTGGATGAAGAAAACTTTTTTGTTTTCTCATGCTAGATTAGGGTCTGGTTGCCCGGAGGCTTCAAAGAGATTTGGGTGGGAGAAGCCTCTACCCCTGTCCCCATTCTGTCCTGAACGAGGCCCTCCTTCTGCCTGCTGCCTGTAGGACCTATGCCATCATGCCTCTGCCTGTTGCATGAACTGACCACCTGCAGTATCCCTGCCTGGACGTTGCTGACCAAGTCCCTGCCTGCTGCCTGGACCAGTGCTATCCTGCTGTGTAGAACTGCGCTACTATTACCAAGGTAATCTTTTGTTTACGCTTTGCTCAGCATAATGTATTTTGGGGTGTAATTCTTGGTATGTGCATGCTATGTGTCTCTGGAACACCTGACGGTGTTCCTTGCATGTTGGATCTCTATATGTGGTCAGGCTGTGTAGAAGTCTCACACATGGGGTATCGTTTTACTCAGGAGGAGTAGCAGAATGTATTTTGGGGTGTCATTTTTGCTATGTACATGCTATGTGTTGGAAATATCTTATCAATGGACAACTTTGTGTAAAAAATATGCGATTTCATTTTTTTTTCCACATATTCCAAAAACTTCTGGAAAAAAATTAACCGTTCAAAAGACTCATTATGCCTCATAGATTATACGTTGGGGTGTTAGCTTTCCAAAATGGGGTCATTTTGTGGGTAATTCCATTGTCCTGGTGTTCCAGGGCCTTCAAACGTGTAATAGGTTGTCAACTAGTTAGATGTGCAATTTATGCTCCTAAAACCCCTGATGGCGCTCCCTGCATGTTGGGCATCTGTATGTGGCCAGGCAGTGAAAAAGTCTCACACATGGGGTATCGTTTTACTCAGGAGGAATAGCAGAATGTATTTTGGGGTGTCATTTTTGCTATGTACATGCTATGTGTTGGAAATATCTTATCAATGGACAACTTTGTGTAAAAAAAAATGCGTTTTCATTTTTTTTCCACATATTCCAAAAACTTCTGGAAAAAAATGAACCGTTGAAAAGACTCATTATGCCTCATAGATTATACGTTAGGGTGTTAGCTTTCCAAAATGGGGTCATTTTGTGGGTAATTCCATTGTCCTGGTGTTCCAGGGCCTTCTAAATTGTAATAGGTTGTCAACTAGTTAGATGTGCAATTTATGCTCCTAAAACCCCTGATGGCGCTCCCTGCAGGTTGGGCATCGGTATATAGCCAGGCAGTGGAAAAGTCTCACACATGGGGTATCGTTTTACTCAGGAGGAGTAGCAGAATGTATTTTGGGGTGTCATTTGTGGTATGCACATGCCATGTGAGAGAAATAAACTATTACAATGACACTTTTGAGAAATTTTTTAAATAAAAAATAAAAATCTTAATTTTGCAAAGTGTTTTGGGAAAAAATTACAACTTCAAATAACTCACCATGCCTCTTACTAAATACCTTGGGATGTCTACTTTCCAAAAAGGGGTTATTTGGGGGGCATTTGTACTTTCCTGGCTTGTTAGGGTCTCAAGAAATGAGATAGGCCTTCAAAACATCAGGTGTGATCAGATGTGATAATTTATTATGATTTGCACTATAGCTTGTAGACTCTAAAACTTTCACACAGACCAAATAATTTCCAAAAAATTTGGGTTATTTTTATCAAAGACATGTAGCAGTATAAATTGTGGCCAAAATTTATGAAGAAAAATTAATATTTTGCTAAATTTTATCACAGAAACTAAGAAAAAAACATTTTTTTTCTAAATTTTCGGTCTTTTTTCATTAATAGCGCAAAAATTTAAAAACACAGAGGTGATCAAATACCACCAAAAGAAAGCTCTATTTGTGGGAAAAAAAGGACAAAAAAATCATTTGGGTACAGTGTTGCATGACTGAGTAATTGTCATTCAAAGTGTGAGAGCCCTGAAAGCTGAAAATTGGTCTGGTCAGGAGAGTGTTTAAGTGCCCAGTATGGAAGTGGTTAAAGAACAATTTTATATATATATATATATATATATATATATATATATATATATGAAATATTTTTTTGTTGACATTTCACACATCTAAATATTACTATATCATTTTGCAAGCACTTATATTTAAGGAATTGTTGTTGTTTGATACATACTAGCATTTGCACCTTATGATAAGAGTCCACACACATATGAAGGTTCTTGCACTGTAGCACATATCAGGTTTTTGATTTGATGGCACTTGGTCACTACAATTGTGAGTTTTTTTGGCAGACGTTCTTACCCTTCTACACACATACAGTATATCATATTAATACTTCACTAGTGCAGTTCTTTGGGGAGGCAGCAGCCACTTTCATACCTAAGCGCGGAATTAAACTTACTTTATGAGTATTCAATGGGGTTGCAGCAAGTGTAGTATATATATTTTTTTTTTTTTTACCTTTACATGAAAAGTAGAGACAAAATCAGATAAAGATTTGTTCAAAAATTACCTTAATTGCGATAATTTAATCTGCCTTTCTTTCCTACTGTCTTTCTCTGAAATCTTGACTTTTACAACAAGGTAAGTCCATCCAGCTTATCTCCTTCATTCACTTCCTCAACCCAATCACATTTCCTTATCACTGCATTTCCACTAGAAATAGTCCGATATTGTTTTTTCGGGTGCCGATACGATACCAATATTTTGGCCACCTCTCATGCCTATAGCCGATATTATGTGCTGATATTCTGTACATTAAAAGAAAAAACTATTTTTTACACGGTAATTTAAAAAAAAAAGATCACTGTTACTGCTGTAAACATCCCTTTTGACAGTAATAGACAGTTACAGGTCCTCTCTATGGAGAGATCGGGGCTCTTTAAGACCCCAAACTCCTACTCTGTACTTGAAAGTATTTAAAACGTCAGTCAAGATCTGTGTTTTTGAATATTTTTTTTTTAAACTGGCACCTTTAAAGAGGAAGTAAACACTCTTAAAAAAATCCAGGAAAAAAAACCCTGCAAGAGAAAGGCATAATGAGCTAGTATGCATAGCAAGCTTCTTATGAATTGGTTACCTGAGATCGAAGCCCTCGAAGTGGTCCTCGATCACCTCCTCCACTGCCGCCATCTCTCCCGGAGTGAGTTCCAGGTATCGCTGCTGGCCGGAGCAGCGATGATGGCACGATCGCCTTCACTAATGGCACGCTCAGTGCCCCTGCGCCGTAGACATCGTGGCCCTTTTTTGGAAGATATCTCCTTAACCGTGTAGGTTAAGGAGATATTTCTTGGACCTACAGGTAAGCCTTAATCTAGGCTTACCTGTAGGTTAAAGTGGTCTGTTATGCCCCGTACACACGATCGGAATTTCCGATGGAAAAAGTCCGACTGACTTTTTCCATCGTAAATTCCGACCTTGTGTATGTTCCATCAGAGTAATTCCATCCGAAATTCCGATGAAATCCATCAGAGTTTACATAGAGAACATCTTCTCTTTTCCTAAAATGGAATTCCGTCCAATGTGAATTTGGTCGGACAAAGGTCCGATCGTGAGTACAGGGCATAAGGGTTTCTTTCAATTCTTTTTTTTAGAACAATTAGTATTGCACTTACAATGTTGCAGATTAGATAGGCCTTTAAGTCTAGTGTGCCGGCCAGTACACAAACAAAAGACACCCGTCCTGCTGAGGAACCGCATGGAGCTCGAGGTGACGTCAGAGCGTCGCTCCACCCTATGTCCTTTTCGTAACAACTTACTTTGTCCAGGGGCTCTGGACGAAGTAAGTTGTTATAAAACAGACGTAGGGTGGAGCAACGCACTGACGTCACCTCGAGCTCCATGCGGTTCCTCAGCAGGACGGGTGTCTTTTGTTTGTGTACCAGCCGGCACACTAGACTTAAAAGCCTATCTAATCTGCAATGTTGTAAGTGCAATACTAATTGTTTTAAAAAAAAAAAATGTATACATTTAATGCACTATATGGAGCGTCAATGCTTAAAGAATCTATATGGAGAGTCAATGCTTAAAGAATCGTACTTGTGTCTGCCGGTCTTTGGAGAGAGCTGATTGATTACAGGCATACACTGATCCTCTGTCACGGGGGATCATAGCAAGCTGGTAAGAAGTAATTTCTGCTGATTGGTGATGGATTCAACGCGGCTGTTTTTTTGGATACGACATCTCACAATTATATGGACTTTTCTCACAGAGCACTGGTGTTCAGTATATTATTTGGAGTTCATATGCACTAGTAATTTATGGACACAATTTATTTTATCAACAGTTTGAAGGATATTTATTTATTTATATATTTTTGCACAGTCTTTATATCAAATTTATATTATTATATTTTAGTATTGTGTCACATTTTATAATTTGGTGTAATTTTTTGGATCCTATCACATTATTGATTTATGTATGGGTCATTTATTCAGTGGGGATTTATTTTGCTATTAATTTTCATTCACTAAAGAATGGTCACGGGGTTAGCGCGATTTATTTTTCTTGTACTTTTGTTTTACATGATAATCGCAGCTCCCAATTGAATAACCGCGACACGTTTCTGCAGGTATTTTGCTTTTAGCGTCTTTTAGCGCAGTTTCTTTTCCTCAATTTTCCACTTCTAAAAAAGTGATTATCGGTCGATCCCTAATTTCCATGTGAACAACATATTTCCTTTTCCTTTTTACCCTACAATGAAATCCAAAATTTGCATGTTAAATTGTGTTTACTACATGGAGGAAAATGCTGAACACATTCATGTAAAAAAAATCTTGTCATGTTGCTAAACCCGTCTTCAGAAATAACTCAAGCAAAGGTCATGGCTTTATTTACTTCATCTTGTTTTAACAAGCATTCTTTCTTTAGGCCCATTTAACAGCTGAGCATACCGGAATCCCAGAATTGTGGCAAAACATGGGACGAATTTGTGATACCATTATTTCTAAATGGCACTCCAAGCGCGGTGCGATTTTTCTGCAATTGTTGAGCGATGAAACGTGCTAAAATTGCGGCAAAAATGCAACGCCAAACTATTCTGGCTCTGAGCTCTTTGGTACAAGAGCTTCTATGGAGCATTTTTGGAGCGGAGGGAGGCCCATTCAAATGAATAGTGCCGCTCCAAAAAGCGCTCCACTTAAAAACACAAAGAAGCTAAAAAACAAAATGCACTGCAGCAGCTGTCACTGCGCTAGGCTCAGGTGTGAATGGAGCCTTATTGTTCTTTCGATTATGTTTTTATTTTTATTTTGAGACATTTTTAACCACTTGCTTACTGGGCACATATACCCCCCTCCTGCCCAGGTGAAATTTCAGCTTTCGGCACTGCGTCGCTTTAACTAACAATTGCGCGGTCGTGCGACGTGGCTCCCAAACAAAATTGACGTCCTTTTTTCACCACAAATAGAGCTTTCTTTTGGTGGTATTTGATCGCCTGTGCGGTTTTTATTTTTTGCGCTGTAAACAAAAAAGAGCGACAATTTTGAAAAAAATACAATATTTTTTACTTGTTGCTATAATAAATATCCCAATTTAAAAAAACAAAAACAATTTTTTTTTCTCAGTTTAGGCCGATACGTATTCTTCTACATATTTTTGGTAAAAAAAAAAAAAAAAAATCGCAATAAGCGACTGGTTTGCGCAAAAGTTATAGCGCCTACAAAATAAGGGACAGAATTTATTATTTTTTTATTTTTATTTTTTTACTAGAAATGGCGGCGATCTGCGATTTTTATTGGGACTGCGACGTTATGGCGGACACATCGGACACTTTTGACACATTTTTGGCGCCATTCACATTTATACTGCGATCAGTGCTATAAATATGCACTAATTACAGTATAAATGTGACTGGCATTGAAGGGGTTAACACTAGGGGGTGAGGAAGGGGTTAAATGTGTACCCTAATCAGTGTTCTAACTGTGGGGGAAGGGGGGTGACTGGGGGGGGGGTGACCGATCTATGTCCCTATGGACAAGGGACACAGATCGGTCTCCTCTCCAGAGACAGCACCGCTGTCTCTGTGTAAAACGGCAATGAGAGATGATCTCATATGTTTACATATGAGATCATCTCTCATTGGCCGCACAGATCGCATCGCAAACGGCCACTCTGATTGGCCGTTCGCGGCGATCTGTGATTGGCTGTGTCCAAGGGACACGGGCAGCACAGCAGTTCCCCGCTGCGCGCTCTGGAGCGCGCGCGGGGAACGCGCAAAGGGGCCGACGTCAATTGACGTCCACTTGGATTTTGGGATCCGCGCTGTAGCCGTCATTTGACTATAGCGCGGGTCCCAAGAGGTTAAGCTTCATATTGCGTGGTTAGTGTACATTATAGGTCATTTACTAGTAAGCAAATAAAATATTATGATCAGGGCTGTTTATAGGTGATCTGGAACTACTCCAATGTGGTATGTGCAATTAAAAGCTCCAATGTTAGGTGTGCACCATGACAAATCTTACCAACACTTTTACAGTAATCTTCATAGGAGGTACTTCCTGAAAGTAATTATTTGCATAGGCTCAAGCACGTTCCCCACATAATGCTACTTCAGGCCGGGTTCACACCTATGCGAATTGGTAGCGGCTTAAACCGCATCCAATTTGCATAACATTAGAAAATACATGGGGATGGGAGTGACTAGTAGAGAAGACATATAGTTTTGCTTAGTAGGAACAAACGATATGTTTCCTCTTTCCTGACAGCACAGGGATTTGTGTATTTACACACACAAATCCCCATGCTGGTGCTCGGGCATGGAATCGCGCCCGCTAGCCACGCGCTTCAGGTTCCCCCGTTGTGCGACGGCACACGCGCGCCCTCTGGTGACCGAAAAAAAATAAGGACGTACCCGTACATGGTTTTGCCCAGGGGAGCCATTCTGCTGCAGTATATCTGCGTGAACTGGTCGGGAACCGGTTAAGAGCTATGGGCGGAGGTGACGTTTTGACGTTGCTTCTGCCCTGCAATGGTATGGAGATGGGTGGGGGCCATCTTCCCCTCACTTGTCTCCATACCTAACAGGGCACAGGACCCAATCGCCTCCTCCGCTACCGATGGCTCCGGAAAGCAGCGTAGGGCACCAGAGGCCCCTTTATCACCGCCGATAAATATGATCTTGTGGCGAATCCGCTGCAGAGGCCACTTTTATCTGAAAGCGGACCACCCGCTGGAGAAGAGTATTTCCAAAAGTTCCAAAATTACAGTTTTAAGTGCAAATTTCAGTGTTTTTTTTTTTTTTAATGGAACGCTTCACAAATTTTGCGTGTCATCCTTGCGTAGGGGCCATGCTAATCTTCTCTGTATCATTCCAATTTTAGTATATGTGCTGCCAAAGCAAGCACCAAATTTCAGTATTTACGCTACAAACAAGTACAATATGCAATTGGCAATATGACTTAAGGTAGATATTAAAGCAAAAAACATATTTTATTTTTAATATAGTAAGTAAATAGCCCTGTTCTGGATGGGTCTTCGGCTAGGGTTCTTCCCTGGTGAGCAGGCTTTGTTCCATTTGAGCTGGAGTCTGGTCCTAGGGTGCTTAGTTCTCTTGCAGGCAGTCAGGGTGCGTCCATAAAAGTGCACGGGCACCGCTTTCTCTCCCCAGCAACCCCCTCTATGACCAATGCATAGATTCATGCATAGCAAGTGCCAGCAGACAGCGAGCGGGGGGGGGGGGGTTCACAGTGGCAGAATTTGATGGGCACAGTGGCAGCATTTGATGGGCACAGTACAGCATTTGATAGCACAGTGGCTGTGTTTGATGGGCACAGTGGCGGCATTTGATGGGCACAGTGGCTGCAATTGATGGGCACAGTGGCTGCAATTGATGGGCACAGTGGCTGCATTTGATGGCACAGTGGCTGCATTTGATAGCACAGTGGCTGTGTTTGATGGACACAGTGGCTGCAAATGATGGGCACAGTGGCTGCATTTGATGGGGACAGTGGCTGCGTTTGATGGGCACAGTGGCAGCATTTGATGGGCACAGTGGCTGCAATTGATGGGCAATGAGGCTGCAATTGATGGGCAATGAGGCTGCAATTGATGTTTTTTTCTGAATTTTTTAGTTTGTTTGCACCCCCCAAAACATTTTGAGCACCAGCTGCCACTGCTTGCAGGATGTGTGCCTAGAGAAGCTTTCTGAAGCTGCAGTCAGAGAGCTGGAACTGAACAATACAAGAACCTCATGTTTGTGGCAAGTCCAGTGGTAGCTCTATTCAAAGACTGCCAACACTCATGCCCTGTACACACGGCCGGGATTTCCGATGGGAAAACTGCGATGAGAGTTTTAGGCCGGGAATCCCCGCTGTGTGTATGCTCCATCACAGTTTTTCCAATGGGAAAACTGCCAAAAACAGCGGGCAAAAAAAAGAGAACCAGCTCTCTTTTTTCCCGTCGGGATTCCTGAACGTGTGTACGAGGCATAAAAAAATTGTAGGTGCCTAGATATGGACATTGAGTATTCCACCTCCTTGTCTCCACCCCTGATTCTGCAAAAAGTTGTTGAAATGTGCTTAAAGACCCCACCTACATTACTGCAAGATTGAAGAAGTGAACTGCCTGGGGACAGGCTGTCCTTAGAAGGGGCCTAACGCAGGGGAGGGCTGGCAGCCTTAGGCCTCGGGGGCAAGTCCAGTCAAGTGGCCCATAAAGTGTGGAAAAGTGATGGATCGAGGAAAACATGATCACAAGAGTCCGCACAGAGGCCTCCCTTACACCAGAGTCAGCACAGAGGCACCCCTTACATCAGAGTCCGCACAGACCCCATATACACCAGATCTGATGTAAGGGGTGTTCTGGGAAACTTGATATAAGGGTGCATGCTGTGGACTATTGTGTAAAGATGGTCTCTGCTCACCAAAGCCTGCCCCCCATCCCCTTTAACAAAGTCCACAGAGCACCCCTTTTTATACACTGGGAGGCAGGAGAGACTAGAGAGGGTGAGCTTACCAGGATGGAGGCTGAGGCGCAGGCAGGCTGTCTGATGCTTTTTTGGGTTCAAACTTCCTGTCCAGTGCCCACACATGCCCAGGGAGTGTGGGCAGGGCAGACTCAGGAGGAGGAGGAGCATATGAGCTCTATCTCTCCTCGAGTCTTTGCAGAGAGAGAAGGGGATGTCAGCGCTGGTGTGCGCTGAGGCTGAGCTATGTGTGAGACGAGACATAGCTCAGCTCTGCAGCCATCTACCTCGGAGCTGACACAGGCACGGCTGCACAGTGGGAGGTGAGCAGCGGCCGTGACCTGTGTTAACAGAGCGCCAGCATTTGGTAGTGGCGGCGGGTGGCTGTGCATAGTGTCACCAGCCCGGGGGGAGATTTCCACCTTGCCCCCCTTGCCAGCCCTCCCCTGGGTTAGGCCCCGTACACATGTCCGAGAAACTCGACGGGCAAAACACATCGTTTTGCTCGTCGAGTTCCTTGTGAAGCCGCCGAGGATCTCGGCGAGCCAAGTTTCCTCATTGACTAACGAGGAAATAGAGAACATGTTTTCTATTTGGCCCGACGAGATCCTCGTCGGTTTCCTCGGCCGAAAGTGTACAGACGACCGGGTTTCTCGGCAGAATACGGCTCCAATCGAGTTTCTGGCTGAATTCTGCCGAGAAACTCGGTCGTGTGTATGGGGCCTGACTGTTAAAAAGTCCAAGGCACTTCTAATTGGAGGCACTGTATGAATTCAGGCAAGTCCCTGCTCTTCCACATTTATGGAGGATCAGATCTTCTGATGTATACAGGTGCTACAGTGAGTGAGGGAATGTAAAGCAAGGACAATGTTATTTCCCATGGCCTCCCATACTGTACTTCCCCCAAATCCAGGTAAGGCATTTAGGGATACAGTTATGTTCCATTCCACCCAGTGTTAAACCTGTTATAAATCAAATGGCATACTAATGATCTTTCAACAAAAGAAAATGAATGTTCCATGAAAGGCAATTTATCATAACATTTATCTTCTAGACTCAAAGATTGATACAAATGAACTAGTAAATAAAAGAAATTATCTTGGCTATCAGTGGAAGCTTTGCTCATACTATACCTTATCTCAGCAAACCACATGTAAATTCCACATAGACTATCATGGGTTTAAGTTCCTGTTAGGGTTTTACTTCTTTTTTTTTTTTTTTTTTTTTACAGGTCAGTTCAGGTCGTTTTTTGAACAATTATTTTAAATATGAATAGTTTTCCGTAACTGTTTATTTAAGTAGATTGTTATGTGAATATATCTGGTAAACTAAGCTCACTAGGTATATCCCAGCAGCTCAAGAAGGAGCGCTTTAGAATTCTAAGTAAACAATCAATAGGCTGCAAGCTAAGAAATGCTTGTTGGGTCACATGACAATGATGTACAGACATCTTGGGGAATTACACAGAATAGGTTTATGTAAATTACCTTGGTATTTAACCACTTGCTTATTGGGCACTTAAACCCCCTTCCTGCCCAGGCCAATTTTCAGTTTTCAGCACTGTCACGTTTTGAATGACAATTGCACGATCGTGCAAAGTGGCTCCCAAACAAAATTGACGTCTTTTTTTTCCACAAACAGAGCTTTCTTTTGGTGGTATTTGATCACCTCTGCGGTTTTTATTTTTTGTGCTATAAACAAAAATAGAGCGACAATTTTGAAAGAAAAGCAATATTTTTATCTTTTTGCTATAATAAATATCGCTCCGTTGATCCCCGCTGAGCCGGCGGATGACAGGGCGGTCCCCGCACACTGTGCAGGGACCGCCCTGTCTTTTCTCCGCTCCCCCCTATGGGGGGATCGGATAAACACAGACCGTCTGTCCGTGTTCACCTGATCCGATCCATCAGACGGATGGAAAAGTAGGTTTTTCCTCCGTTACACTTTGGCGGATCGAAGCGGGTCGCATGTCAGCGGGCATGTCACCGCTGACATCCGTGGCTCCATAGAGGATCGCGGAGCGCCCGTTCAGGTCCACCTAAAAAACTGGCAGGCGGACCTGAACGGGCCACCCGTGTGAAAGAGCCCTAAGCATTTATTGATTGGTTTGCGCAAAAGTTATAGTGTCTACAAAATAGGGGATAGATTTATGACATTTTTTTTTCACTAGTAATGGCAGTGATCTACGATTTTTGTCAGGACTACGATATTGTGGCGGACACATCGGACACTTTTAAAAATTTTTTGGGACCATTCACATTTATACATTGAACAGTGCTATAAATATGCACTGATTACTGTATAAATGTGATTGGCGGGGAAGGGGTTAACCTGTAGGGGGCGATCAAGGGGTTAATGTATTTCCTGGGAGTGATTCTTACTGTGGGGGTAGGGGACGGACTAGGGGAGGTGATCGATCTGTGTCCCTATGTACAAGGGACACACCATCAGTCTCCTCTCCCTGACGGGACGTGGATCTCTGTGTTCACACACAGAGATCCATGTCCCTGGCTCTGTGACTGCCGATCGCGGGTACCTGGCAGACATCGCGGCCGATAGGGACGTGCATCGGCACCCGCGTGACATGGGGGGCATAGCTCTTCCACAATGCGCGCCCGCAGCGACGCGCATTGCGGAAGTAAACAAGAGGACGTCCATGGACGTCCAACCGGCAATTGGGCGCCGCGCTGTAGCTGTCTTTTGTCTATAGCGTGGGTGTGAAAAGGTTAAAGTGTATGTAAACATATACAATTAAGGCCCGTACACACGATCAGATTTTCCAACAGGAATTGTGTGATGGCAAGCTGTTGTTTGAATATCTGACCATTTGTATGCTCCATCGGACAATTGTTGTCGGATTTTCCAACAACAAATGTTGTATAGCATGCTTTAACATTTTCCGGTAACAAATGTACATTGTCGCATTATCCGATCGTGTGTACAAAAAAAAAGTACAAACACGCATGCTCAGAATCAATGCTAACCATAACACAACGTTAGAAGAAGTTGCCCAAGGGTGGCGCTAAAGAGCTGAAAAACCACGTTGTTTCGTGTCTGTTGGCCAACAATTATTTGCTGTTTGTATGCAATACAAGTTGCGGGCCAACACCCTTCGGACGAAAAAGTCCTACGCTTTATCCGCAGGAAATCCGATCATGTGTATGAGGCTTAAGTGTTTCTTACTTGCTCCTGTCTGGTCATTTAACCTCATGCTGCCCATGTAATGCATATGTGGCAAAGAGGATGGGCTTTAACACCCACATGCAAAACATAGGCTGCCACGGTTTCTGTGCTGAGAGCGGCGTTCTCTCTGCTTGCCCCCAGCACAGTGACCAAGCTGTTATAGACAGCTTCCAGTCTCTAGTAATGATTGGGAGCTGGTGGGATGGACTCCTGATCATGTGACTACTGTGATAGCCAGTCACAGTGCTCCCATGATCAAGCACTCCATCCCGCCTCCTAGGCATAAAGACCCAGTTAAAAGGGCACCGGTTCAGCGTGAGAAGAGGTAAAATACAGTAAAAGCATTCTGCAGTTATCTCAAGCAGTATAATCAGCCTGTCCAGTTCTCAATGTGGATTCAGGCATCGGGCATACAGCGGTGAGGGTGTTTTTTGGATGCACCTGATTAGAGCCACAGGCTCTAATAGGCGTCCAAAAAAGTGAGAAGCGGGCCCAACGATGTGCGTTCGCTTCTCACTCAGCTGTATGTTAGGAAAGCGAAGGAATTTGCTTTCCTAACATTGAACCGCCTCTCAGCCAATCAGGTGCACCGGGTCTTAGTTACCTGTCACCTGATTTTTGGGGCACAGTGGCAGCACTTGGGGCACAGTGGAAACATTTGGGTCACAGTGGCAACATTCAGGACACAGTGGGAGTGTTTCATGGGCACAGTGGGAGCGTTTGATGGGCACAGTGGCTGCGTTTGATGGGCAAGCTGCGTTTGATGGGCAAAGTGGCTGCGTTTGATGGGCACAGTGACTGTGTTTGATGGGCAAAGTGACTGTGTTTGATGGGCACAGTGGCTGCGTTTGATGGGCACAGTGGCTGCGTTTGGTACAGTGGCTGCAATTGATAGTTTTTTTTTCCAGAATTTTTTAGTTTGTTTGCGCCCCCCCCCCCCAAAAAAAGTTTGAGCACCAGCCACCACTGGTTCATACTGTAGGTAACAACATTGCTCCTCCATTGATATAGTACAGTGAGTGAACATTGTTACCCTAAGGCAAAAATGATGTTACTTGCCAGATCATCAGAAGAAAAAAAAGGGAGATGAAGCCTACAAATAGAAAACAAATGATATAATGTATATATACCGGTACTAAATATACTTTAACACCAAACTATGTGAAGGTTTATGATGGTTCAGTCAGGAATAACACCGCTGTGTATGGCCAGTGATACTTTTTTATTTGCACTTAGCATTTTGTTTTTTCATTTTTTTGGGGGATTTGACCTTTCAGGGCCCTGACCTTTATTCCAGTTCTAAGCAGTACTGAGAACTCACAATGTAAATTGCAGTGCTAAAAGTGAGACTGTAGCCTCCACCATTCACATTCAGAGAAAGAAACAAAGCAACCTCCAATCACATAACACTGTGACAAAGACTGAAATGATCAATGTGAAGGTAGGGGACCACCTCCACCAAAACCACCAGGTGAGAAATTACTGGATAGTAGGACCTCAATGCATAAAAGATACGCATACATTAATACGCATTTAGAAAATCCTCATAACTGAAAAACAGGAATCCTGGATCCCCAATCCTCTCTCGTTTCAGTGATAGATGTAGAAAACTTTCCTGGTCAAAACAGAACATAAAAAAGAGGAAGCTCAAATGCATTACTCGCTCAATAAAAACCATAGATTATAAAAACTTTCATAAAAAGCTGGCTTAACTCACATGGAAAGCTGTCATATCTAACTGGCGGACAGCTTGCGGCGATTGTAAGCTCCAACCAATGCGTTTCGTCTAGTCTACTCTTATGAGTCCTAGTCACTAATGTTACATGATTGCAGGTCGCTTTGTTCCACCACTCACTGTGTGAACAGTGTAACTTCCAGCGCATAAATCACTTGTTTTATTCTTTTTTCGTGAGCTGCTTTAGTTAAAGAGACTGCATACTAGTGCAGACAGTTTTGTTTAAATTTATAGTACTCAGACTTGTTGATGCAAATCACAGGCAGTACTCAACTGTGTTTTTGCAAGTGCACTAATAAAGCTACAATCACCTTCAATCAAGAACAAACAGCCCCTCAAACAGCCATTTATTATCTCAAGAGTTTACTATATGGACAAGCATATGTGGACATCATTTTAATTTATTATGTTCAACTATTTCTGGTGAAGGGTACCGTAAATACTACAGTGTACAAGCATATTTTAGACAGGTGTGCACCTTGTAGTAACAGTTTGGGGATGAGACACTCCTCTGCTGCTATTGAATCAGATTGCAGATCGCAACGTCTGATGGTTCGGTCATCCTAGGCTTCGGGACTCGAACTACGGCTATGTGCCGTTCCAAATCCATCAGAACAAACACCAGGCAGGCTGTATGTAAGTTCAAACAGGAAACTCTTTTAATGGATACACACAACACACTTTTATACAGCAGTTCGAACACCCCGCCCCCAACAACCACTTTCCTATTGGTCAATTGTAAATACATTGTAGTTCTCAATTAGGTCCTCTTAGCCATGCAAATGAGGACTTGAAACCGGGTCAACAGGGATTGGTCCGATAACTTGAATAGAAGGACTGCTATGTGTAATGAGACAGAAGCCCCAGGGGGCAATCAATGTACACAAACAGCCAGACACAGAACAATGCTTTTCCTCCAGACCCTGGAGACGTCTGGGGGGGTTTAGCCTTAAGACAGGGCAGAAGACCCCCCACTGTGTAACAGATTTCAAGGAGATACACTTCAGCATTCCAAAGTCCATGACAATCCCCTTCTGTTTTAGTTTGGTTTGATCTATTTGGAGCGGAGAAACTTCAATGGTTTGCACCAGGGCTTTTTTTCAGGGGGAACTTGGGGGAACTCGGTTCCACCACCTCTGGCTCAGACCCTTTAGTGCCTTCTGGTTTCTGTGTTTACAAGTGACAGCTTTGTAACCCCCTGGACTCTGCACTCTGTATGTAATGCAATTCTGGTATTTAATGCCCCTTTAAAACCCTTTTACTGTTTGTAAAATCTGAACGGGTCGTGGTTGAGTTCCTGCACCTATTTTCTGAGAAAAAAAGCTCTGGTTTTCACACACCCTGACCCTTTTAACATCTTTCAGATGAATTGGAACTCGGATTGCAAGCCAGATCTTTTCATCCAGTATTAATACCTGATCCTTCATAAAGCTCTTCCAGGTGAATGGCCATAAATCCCCACAGACACACTTCAAAAGATTTCTATGAAGAGTGGAGGCTTTTATAGAAGCAAGTTCACATTAAAGCCCATGGTATTGGAAAAGGATATCCATGACCATTTTACTGCTAAGTTGTGTTCAGCATCCTTTAAGTCACATGAAAGTCAGCACTTTGGCTTTTGCTGCGTACACACGATCGGAAATTCCGACAAGAAAAGTCCGATGTGAGCTTTTTGTCGGAAATGCCGACCGTGTGTATGCTCCATCTGACTTTTTCTGTCGGAATTTCCGCCAACAAAAGATTAAGAACAGGTTCTCTATTTTTCCGACGGAAAAAGTTTTTCTATCGACAAATCCGCTCATCTGTATGCAATTCCGCCGCGCAAAAAAACATGCATGCTCAGCATCAAGCAGAAGAACCAAACTTCATTGATCTCGGCTCATCGTACGTGTTGTACGTCACCGCGTTCTTGACGGTTAGAATTTCCGACGAGATTTGTGTGACCGTGTGTATGCAACACAAGTTTGAACCAACATTCCGTCAGAAAAAAATCCATGTTTTTCTTGTCGGAATTTCCGATCGTGTGTAGCACCAGACATTAGAGTTAGCACCAGACACCAAAAAGGAGGGGTTCACATTTATTGGGTGGGTACTGTTACCAGGGCCGCCATCAGGGGGGTACAGGCATTACACCTGTTAGGGGCCCGATGGTCCCCAGTTTTTTGTCATTTTTTTTATCTAACCCCCCCCCCCCCACCCTTAAGAAACTTGTATTTTTTATTATTATTTGTTTATTTTTCTGACCCCATTTTTTTTCTTTCATTTTTTTTTTTTCCATCTGACTTTAGCAAGGGGAGAGAAGAGAAGACTTGACTTGACTTTGTTTTGTTTGTCAGCACCAACCGTTTATCATCTCATCTTGCAGCAGGAGAGAGGAGATAACACTTTAGTTACCAAACCCCCCCCCCCGCTTATCATCTCGCGGCAGGAGAGAGGAGGGGCCCCCCCGGTTCTCTGCTCCAGGGGGGCCCTGCCTAAAGCTGTGTAAGGAGCCCCAAAATGTGTAATGGCTGCCCTGACTGTTACCATAAAAAAATAGTATACAGGATAGTCCAGCTGGTTTCATGCGTTGTACAATGTTTGCCAATGCAATAAATAATTAGAGCACTATACAAGTAAAACTTTACAGTAGTTCTGTAAAGGTTCTCATTTATCCAGGTCATGGTCTACTCTAGCCAGTAGTGTTTAGTCACATTCCCTAGGACTTGTTATGAGATGTTGAAGATGCTTCATAGTTTCTCCAAGCCGCTTCTTCAGTTTCATGAGTATCAGAAGATACCCCAGCATTTATCTTCACACAGATAGCACAGGCACCTTAATTTAATCACAGCGAAATGTGTAGATGTTGATTGTCCAAGAACAGGGTGGAATGTGTGAAAGTTGTGGAACCACTCTGTTCTAGTGACACAATTCCATAGTGTTAATTCTTTGAGTCACATTCACAAGGCGTGAATGTAGTCGAAAGGAACTGGGCAAGGCTGACAACACTTCTAGGGATTTCATTGCAACATTCGCACTGTCAGCTCAAACAGGAATTAAGGAGCACATGGGGTATCTGCCAGATCAACAGGTATTTCTCTGTATTTACACGTATTACATAGATGAACTAAAATTGTTTTCTTTTATTTTGCTTAAGCAGAATGATAGGAACATTTAACCACTTAAGATCCGCGCTATAGACAAAAGACGTCCACAGCGCGGCTCTCAAGTGCCGAGTAGATGTCTTTGGACATTCTTTTTCTGTGCATTACCCGCGGCGGCCGCTGGGGGGCGCGCAGCAGGTAAACACTGTGCCGGCACATCGCTGGGAAGCCGATGCGTGTACCTGGCGGCCGCGATGTTCGCCGGGTACACGTGATCGGCTGTGACAGCAGGGACGTGGAGCTCTGTGTGTAAACACAGAGCTCCACGTCCCTGTCAGGGAGAGAGGAGACCGATCTGTGTCTCTTGTACATAGGGACACAGCATCGGTCACCTCCCCCAGTCAGTCCCCCCCCCACACAGTTAGAACACACCCAGGATACACATTTAACCCCTTCCTCACCCCCTAGTGTTAACCCCTTCACTGCCAGTCACATTTATACAGTAATTAGTGCATTTTTATAGCACTGATCGCTGTATAAATTTGAATGGTCCCAAATTTGTGTCAAAAGTGTCCAATATGTCCGTCGCAATATCGCAGGCCTGACAAAAAAAAAAAATCGCAGATCGCCGCCATTACTAGTAAAAAAATAAAAAATAAATCATAAATCTATCCCCTATTTTGTAGGTGCCATAACTTTTGCGCAAACCGATCAAATACGCTTATTGCGATTTTTTTTTTTAACAAAAATATGTAGAAGAATACGTATCGGCCTAAACCGAGGAAATTTTTTTTTTTTTTTTTTAAATTGGGATATTATTATAACAAAAAGTAAAAAATATTGTGTTTTTTTTCCAAATGTATAAATACCTTTAACCACTTAAGGACCAGCCCATGTACATATACGTCCACAATATGGCACGTACAGGCACATGGGCGTATAGGTACGTCCTCGCCTATTAGCGGGTGGGGGGTCCGATCGGGACCCCCCCCGCTACATGCGGAGGTCGGGTCCGCTCGGGGAGCGATCCGGGACCACGGCGCGGCTATTTGTTTATAGCCGCTCCGTCGCGATCGCTCCCCGGAGCTGAAGAACGAGGAGAGCCGTGTGTAAACACGGCTTCCCCGTCCTTCACTATGGCGGCGCATCGATCGCGTCATTCCCTTTATAGGGAAGACACGATCGATGACGTCATTCCTACAGCCACACCCCCAAACAGTTGTAAACACATACTAGGTGCACCCTAACTCCTACAGCGCCACCTGTGGTTAACTCCCAAACTGCAACTGTCATTTTCACAATAAAGAATGCAATTTAAATGCATTTTTTGCTGTGAAAATGACAATGGTCCCAAAAATGTGTCAAAATTGTCCGAAGTGTCCGCCATAATGTCGCAGTCACGAAAAAAATTGCTGATCGCCGCCATTAGTAGTAAAAAAAAAATAAAAAATAAAAATGCAATAAAACTATCCCCTATTTTGTAAACACTATAAATTTTGCGCAAACCAATCGATAAACGCTTATTGCGATTTTTTTTACTAAAAATAGGTAGAAGAATACGTATCGGCCTAAACTGAGGAAAAAAAATGTTTTTATATATGTTTTTGGGGGATATTTATTACAGCAAAAAGTAAAAAATATTGCTTTTTTTTCAAAATTGTCGCTCTATTTTTGTTTATAGCGCAAAAACTAAAAACCGCAGATGTGATCAAATACCACCAAAAGAAAGCTCTATTTGTGGGGAAAAAAGGACGCCAATTTTGTTTGGGAGCCACGTCGCACGACTGCGCAATTGTCTGTTAAAGCGACGCAGTCCCGAACTGTAAAAACACCTTGGGTCTTTAGGCTGCATATTGGTCCGGGGCTTAAGTGGTTAATGTCTTCATACTTTTATCCTGTAATCACCCTAACTGCAGCACTAAGGTCTCATTCACCCGGACATTGGGATCCATACACTGTGAATGGACTATCAGTGTATGAAGAAGAGAAGACATGTTGGAGGGAGTTCAAGGCTCTTTGTTGACCTGGTGTTTGATTACGGGACCTCTTATATGGCAGCCTGAGTGTGACTTGTGAGGGTCAAGACTGTTTGTAATTGTACCTTGGGACCCTAGCCCACCCTGTATAAAACACATCTACCCAGATAGCAAGGATAACTTACCAAAAATTTGTGGCAGTGTTGAATTGTAAGTTTGTTAACTTGCTGCACATTTTCGCTGCCAAGTTGTACACTTTGCAGAGGACTGGAAGCACAACTTCTAGTTGACACTTTTTTAATTTGTAACAAATTTGCGTGGCAAGTCTATAGCAAGAGCAAAGTTGCAGTGGTGAGTTTACAGCAAGAGCTCTGAAAGGCTACAGCATGACATTTCAGCCACAGTGACCCCTGTGGTGGGATGAATATTACACAACATAATGGAACCAGAACTTGGAGCAGACTTGCAGAATGTTTGCAAAGAAAGTTGACCTGGAGTCATGTAATGCAGACTTGCTGCAATTGTGCAACAAACTTGTGAAGAGATGCAGCCAAGAGGCCCATGATCACTCTGGACGAACTGCAGAGATCTACAGCTGAGGTGGGAGACTCTGTCCATAGGACAACAATCAGTCCCTGTATACTGCACAAATCTGGCCTTTATGTAAGAGTGGCAAGAAGAAAGCCATTTCTTAAAGATATCCATAAAAAGTGTTGTTTAAAGTTTGCCACAAGCCACCTGGGAGACACACCAAACATGTGGAAGAAGGTGCTCTGGTCAGATGAAACCAAAATCAAACTTTTTGGCAACAATGCAAAACGTTATGTTTGGCGTAAAAGCAACACAGCTCATCACCCTGAACTGTCAAACATGGTGGTGGCAGCATCATGGTTTGGGCCTGCTTTTCTTCAGCAGGGACAGGGAAGATGGTTGAAATTGATGGGAAGATGGATGGAGCCAAATCCAGGACCATTCTGGAAGAAAACCTGATGGAGTCTGCAAAACACCTGAGACTGGGATGGAGATTTGTCTTCCAACAAGACAATGATCCAAAACATAAAGCAAAATCTACAATGGAATGGTTCACAAAAAAACATATCCAGGTGTTAGAATGGCCAAGTCAAAGTCCAGACCTGAATCCAATCGAGAATCTGTGGAAAGAACTGAAAACTGCTGTTCACAAACGCTCTCCATCCAACCTCACTGAGCTCGAGCTGTTTTGCAAGGAGGAATGGGCAAAAATGTCAGTCTCTCGATGTGCAAAACTGATAGAGACATACCCCAAGCGACTTACAGCTGTAATCGCAGCAAAAGGTGGTGCATTGCCATGAAATGCGATTTGCCATGAAATGTGATGGTCCGCCTCCATCACATCCCATTGGCTCACTCATGTCATGTGACATATAGACACGTCATCAGTCTGAGCTAGGCTATTGGCTATCATAGGGAGAGGATCTCCTCCCCCTGTAATAGCTGCACGGAGCTGTAGTAGTAAATTTAGCTTACTCGCACACCCAGAGAGGTCAACCCCTGTGCATCTCTTCAAAGGGCTAAGAGAGAGGAGAGGGGGGCAGGCAGATGGGAGGCTGCTCCATTATACAGGCTGCCCATGGTGTGTGTGTGTGCTGCTGGCCACACAGCCCGAGAGCAGGAGGAGGGGAGAGGCAGCCTATAGATGTGTGTGTGTGCTGCTGGCCACACAGCCTGAGAGCAGCCTATACATGTGTGTGCGATCATTGTTTCTATACATTCTAACACCAGCAATGCACTCACTGCAACACAGGCTGCTCCTCACAGAGCTGTGCATATCACACTGGCTTCTCCTTCCTAACAGTATATACCATCTCCGTGCAGCTTCAACTATAATAGGGAGAGGAGATCCTCTCCCTATGATAGCCTAGCTGAGACTGATGACGTTTAAATATGTCACGTGACAGGAGTGAGCCAATGGGATGTGATGGAGGCGGACCATCACATTTCATGGCAAATCACATTTCATGGCAATGCACCGCTACTACAACAAAAAGTTTGAAATATCCAATAAATGTCGTTCCCCTTCATGATTGTGTCCCACTTGTTGTTGATTCTTCAAAAAAAATTACAGTTTTATATCTTTATGTTTGAAGCCTGAAATGTGGCAAAAGGTCGCAAAGTTCAAGGGGGCCGAATACTTTCGCAAGGCACTGTGTGTATTGTAGGTATTTTATTTAGAGTGCCAGGGGTCCAGGTCATATGAGCTACGGTATATACAATGGTTCTGGAATATGGACGACTGTTTAGTTGACTCTAAATGAAGACATGCAAAATAATCTACAGGGAAATTGAATACTGACCCAAAGGCTCTATTTCACAAGCATTTAATTGGTTATCTCTAGTTAGCAGGAAATATGAAGAGGGAAAACACCATCATCAGGAAGCTACGGTATGCAAACATGTCTATTTGTAGCTGCAGCTTCACAATGTGCTTTCTCATTGCATATTATGGACTTTCTTGTTATATTACTGAAAGATAAATATACAGATAAAACAACTCATGGGTACAATAAAAAATATGTCACCCAACGCTTTATGTACGCTTACATGAACTGTAACTAAATGTTCTGAGCAAAACATCCAAATAAACAAAAGAAACCTGATGTATATACCCATTATTAAAGACCCCAGTTCTTCTGCTAGTGAACTCCTGCACCGGTCACAGCCTATGCTGGCTTTAAGGGGTCCTGAAATTCTCTTTAGCTAGTCGTACTGCAGATTTTCCTCTATAGAGCCTAATGAAGAAACCATTCCTCTGTTGACTTGCAGCTAGATAGTTTCTCCATTATCTCCTATAATAAACTCTACACATTCCCAGTATGCAACAGCCCACCAAGTAGCATGGGACCACTGGAGTTGGTTTACGTTGAAACATATGCAAGAGGTCACAGGTGATCTTCTTCTTCTTCCTCATTGCAGGTAAATAATGGATTCCAAGCAGAAGCAGCGTGCCGTCATTGAGTTCCTGACGAAGAGTGCAATCTGCCCGACATCCACAGAAGGCCACAGAATTTTTACGGAGATGACACCATTAAAAGGAGTCACCAATGACAAGACATTGCTCTCAAGAAAAATAAAAACCGCAGAGATGATCAAATACCACCAAGAGAAAGCTCTATTTGTGGGGAAAAAAGGACGTACATTTTGTTTGGGAGCCACGTCGCACGACCGCGCAATTGTCATTCGAAGCGTGACAGTGCTGAAAGCTAGAAATTGGCTTGGGCAGGAAGGGGGTGAAAATGCCCTGTATTGAAGTGGTTTATGCACATGTACATACAAATACACACAAGTTCTATACAGCCCATGCTTGAGTTTCTTTTCTGCCAGGAATGTCTGATGTTCATACATCAGTGCCATGTGCAAGCACCCTCTGGTACACAAGGTAAGATGGGGTTAATTTACTAAAACTGGAGAGTGCAAAACCTGGTGCAGCTCTGAATAGAAAGGATATTTGTCAAATCTTTTTTGAACAAGCTGAAGTTAGAAGTTGATTGGCTACCATGCACAGCTGCACCAGGTTTTGTACTTTCCAATTTTAGTAAATCAACCCCTTTGTCCTCAATTAATTTCTCTGTCTCAAAGGAGAGCTGTCAGGGATCTAAGCAGACCCCTGATATTTCAACCAAGCCCCGCCCCCCAACAGTGTTGTAAAAAATAAATAACAAATTGTAAAAAATTCTTAAAATATTAAGGGTTCTCTGGACCATAGTGCGCAGGTGAGAAGCCCAGAATGGACACTGTCTGTGATTGGGGCTGTATACCTGCACTCACACGCCTTTCAAACTATGACCTGCAGCTATATTCATACAGCTGCTGCGTCCCCATAGACTGCCTGCACAGCAATAGCCACATTACTAAAAAACACAGATTCACACTATACAGGCCACAGCACCTGCAAAAGAACCCCAATGCCGCATTTACACACATAACTTTATTTATTAACTCAATGTAGTTTTATCTTTAAGATTTAGCAGGAATTTTGTAAGTTATGTTATGTTTGTGACCACTAATATTGATTTTCATGTGGGGGCATTCTAATACAGGAGGTGTGTTATTGGCCAGATCACCAGGTGAAAGCAGAGGGGGAAAAAAGCCTTAACAAAAAAAAAAAGTAATGCAGCCACCACATCTAATGATTAGTAAGCTGCAATATTTTACATTTTTGGGTTTTACGTCTCGTACACACGATCGGATTTTCTGATGGGAATTGTGTGATGACAGGCTGTTGGCAGAAAATCTGACCATTTTTATGCTCCATCGCCAATTGATGTTGGATTTTCCGCGGACAAATGTTGGATGGCAGGCGTTTAAATTTTCCGTGGACAATTGTCTGTTGCGCATGTACAAAAGTCGGGTAAAAGTCCAAAGTACAAACACGCATGCTCGAAAGCAAAGTTCGACAAACACAAAATTAGCAGAGGGTGTAAAAAGGGTGGCGCTAAAGAGCTGAAAAACTACGTAGTACGTAACTACGTTTGTGTTTGTTGGCCGACAATTGTGTGCCTATTGTATGCAAGACACATTTTTGGGCAACGTCCTTCGGACAAAAGTCCAAGGCTTTGTCTGTGGAAAATCAGATCGTGTGTATGAGGCTTTAGCCCACATTCACACTGAGGGCAAGTTTGAAATTTCAAATCGGCATTTCAGTCTGTCTTCGGGGGTGATTTGACAGACATCTGTGTAAGTTCATGCACGGATGTCTATAGAAATCACGCTAAAAGTCGCAACAAGTAGTGCAGGAACTACTTTTGGGAATCAGTGCAGCGCCACAAAGTCGGCATCACAACGATCCAGACCCTGCCGTTGCCGGCAATAGGCTCCAATTTGGCATGTCAAATCATTCTGCTGTTAACGGGGGCTTAGAAAGCTTTAAAGCAAACATAAAAAACTTACCTCCACTGTGCAGTTTGTTTTGCACAGAGTGGCCCCCGATCCACTTCTTCTGGGGTCCCACGGCAGCTGTCTCGGCTCCTCACCGCAAGAGCCAACCCCCTCTGGGAAGCGCTCTCCTGAGGGAGCTACCTTGCAGACACGCTCCCGTGCCATACAATCGGCTTCCATAGACGCCGATTTATGACTCGGCATCGCCCCCGGCGGCCGCGTCATTTGATTAGATTGACAGCAGCGTCAATGGCTGCGCTGCTATCAATCTATCCAATGAAGAGGCATGGGGAGAACGACGCGGCATTGCGCCCTCGGAAATTCGGGGCTCGGCTAAGTAAAATGGGGGTTTTGGGGTGCCGGTGACGGCAAGGTGTTTTTTCACCTTAATGCATAGGATGCATTAAGGTGAAAAAACACAAGGGTTTACAACCCCTCACCCCAGCTCACCGCCATCTCTCTGGACTGACAGGCTGTGCTTGTCTTTTCAGCCAAGTTTGCAGTTTCGCCATACTGGGTGAATTTCCACATTAGGAATCTACAGTCAGAAAGTGTAACAGCAAAACCCCTGCCAGCTCCCTGAACTGGAAACCCCATTATAACTGGAGGGCATACAATATAACTGACAGCATGCTTTCCTCTTTTACCAGCTACCGATTTTCATACCTATCAAATAACTGACAGCATACTTGGCAGGAAAAAAGTCAAGAATGTTCAAAGCTTATTACATGTAAATTTACCTGACTCTCTTCCTCATACTTCATGGTAATACTATCTTTAGCTAAAAGAAAACCTATTTGTGAAACATTGGACTATATGTATTGGTTTAAATTTAGCTGAAAAAGCCATTTTGTCTTTACTTTCTAAGTTAAACTTACAGTGAATGAGCCAATTAGAAAATCACTGTGTTGTATTAAAGTGTATGTGGAGCCAAAAGCTTTTTTGTGTTGAAAAGAGTAGGGAAGAGTTCAAACCCCTTCACTTCCTGTCCCAGAGACACAATAGGAAGTTAAAGGAAATTTAGTGAGGGGGTCTTCCCATTTTCTCCCAATTCTCTATAACACATTTCCCCATTCGAAGATGTTCCCCCACCTCTTGTTTTGTGCACAATTTTGAATTTCCCATCACTTTCTTTCTGCTTGCCAGTAGCCACCAGATAAAAAATAGAGGGTTGAATCTCCCCAGTGGGGACACACAGCAAAAACACTTGACAGAGGGTGTAACCCTTTCCCACTCCAAATTTTGCCTAGAATTACATGTAGCGCCTCCTTATTTTCAGTATGGGCACTACGCTAAAGTTAGTGGGGGAATGGGAGAGTTATTTTGCTCCCATTCATAATTTGTTAAACTTTGGGGTGCTGTCGTTCCAGAACTGTCCTGCAGGTCAGTCTGCGCTCCAGGGATGCAATCCCATCCCTGGGCGACAGTTGGTGCTAGAGGGGTTCTGGCAGAGCCACTTTTCCCCAGCAGCCAATTAGAGGTGTTTTCCCTCGCGGAGCATGCTGGGGGAGAGTATATCTGTGGCGGACGCCATTTTTTGTTGGTCTTTGTAGGTTCCTGGTTCCATGTGCTTCACCCACCTTAGGGTGTGCGCACATAGCGGGCCCCACCACTATGGCCTACCTGGCCTGGGCTTGCGCGCTACGCGGAGTTCCAGACTCTGGGCCCTCCTGCCAGGAGCAACTGATGCTACTAAGGGGCCCCAGTGACTTACTGGGTCCTCCTTCTACTGAGGAGATCCCAGGCTGTGTGCTGCACGGTGGGGGATCAGCTTGAGGAGAACACGGAGGCAGGTTATCCAAAAGGGCTTGAACGAACCATCGGGGATCTGGTGACCGGAGCATTGACAGGTATGCTTCCACTGTCAACCGGTGACCCTGACTTAATCTACTGGGAGGATTCGCTCGATCCATTCAGCTCATCCAAGTTCTAGGCCTGTGGCAGAGGCCCACCAGAGCCAGGTCGGTGGCAGAGACCTGTTCCTCACAGCCACCTAAAGTGACACTTCGGCTGCCAGGCTCGTGACAGGAGTCTGTCTGGAGGCGCTTCACCCACTCTGGCTAGAGTGGCAACGAACTGTATCTACTACTACTAAGAGCAGGATTGCCCTCTTCATATCCAGGCCTGATACTGCAAAGTTTTCTTGCTTCATCAACCTTTTCTCTCTATGGTACCTCATGTTGATGTTGGTCATGTTGGGCTGAAAATAAAGCATTCAGAAAACCTTTATTTGATGACTGGACATTCGCTTATTAATCTACTCATCAACTTCACCCCTAGACAACGGTAAGAGGTAACTTAATACGCCGATCCCAAAACAACCAGCGGCTCCTGCGGGGGTAGCGCTACATACATTTTAATTACCTCTACCAATAGCTGTGCTTACACAGGTTCAACAAGTACTACATGACTCTAGGTAGTGATAACTACATACCTCGCAACTTTTTGAGATGGGAATGAGGGACACCTATCAGCAAAAGTATGCAGGCATAGAACACACCCCTTGTCACGCCCCCTTAAAGGATAATTGTACAAAAAGTAAAAGATTGGTTAAACCCACAAGTGCTTTTTTTTACCACTACTATTCCTTTATATTGGCTTTTGGAATTTACAAATGCAGCAATTTAGAAATTGGATGAAAAGTTTAGTGCTGGAAAACACTTTTTGATAAATAAATAGTGCATTTTATATACAACTATATAGATAAGACCAAAATGAGGGACAACTGAGGAGGAATGAGGGACATTGCTCCAAATCAGGGACAGTCCCTCGAAATCAGGGACTGTTGGGAGCTAAGTAACAATCAAAAACATTAAAGTGCTTGTAAACCCTGAGGCCTCGTACACACGACCGAGTTTCTCGGCAAAAACCAGCAAGAAACTTGCTGGGAGATATTTTTTGCAGAGGAAACCGGTCGTGTGTACATTTTCGTTTAGGAAACTTTCGAGAAACTGGACGAGCCAAAAAGAGAGCAAGTTCTCTATTTCCTTGACGGGAATGGAGAAAATTGGCTTGTCGAGTTTCTTGACGGCTTCACAAGGAACTCGACGAGCAAAACGATGTGTTTCGCCCGTCGAGTTTCTCGGTCGTGTGTACGAGGCCTCACACATACCCAGTAGAGTGACTGGCCTCAGGTGATACACAGAGATTAAACAAATCATCCAACATAAGCTGTACCTATTTATATGCGGTCTTCTCTTCTCTACATCTGTTCAAAGTCCAGAATGTATAAGGATTGTCTGTAAAAGGAGGTGGAGAGTTGAAGTTACACTCTGCAGAGCTCAGCGAGTAGATCTCTGAGAGCTGATTGGAGGGGAGGGACACACCCCCTTCACACATCACACAGGGAAAGAGCCAAGGCTATGAGTCAGCTGGAGATCGCTCCCCTGTCACCTTTTTTTTCTTGGTGTCAGGAAAGCTTGTCAGAAGTAATTTGTTCTGATAGCAGAGGAATGAAGAAGCAAACAGAATTGACTTTGCTCATATTTCATGTCCGTTTACAACCACTATAAACATAAAATACAACAACCGGTTGTACATTCAATCGAAAAAAGTTTTGTAGCCCTGGCGAATAGGTCAGAAATAATTTTATAAACTTTTTAACTGCTATTATTTAACTGCTATTATGGGGAGGGGGGTCTTTATGTTTACTGGATCTGGTCCATTCTCAAGGCCTTTCCTGGCCATTCACCACCCAGGTTAGTGCATTTCTGTAGCAGGTATTTTCAATGATATTGAAACAGCTGTTTGCATGTATCAAGTATCAATTAGGCTGCATTCACAGCTACGAGTAAGCATCTTACGATGTGAAACATGTCAGCCATCCTTTTCCTTTTGTCTACTTTTTGGTTGTTTTTTTAACTTCACTTGCTAAATAAAGACATCATTTCAAGGAGTGCGGCGGTCCAGGACCTTTTCTATCTAATAGGCTGCATTCACACCTGAGCGTTTTGTAGCCTGAAGCTAAAAAACGCTAGAGGGGAAAAAATTAGGGCTGTGCGTTAAACGCGATATTAACGGCGTTAACGCAAACCCATGTTAACGCTGTCAATATTTTTATCGCGCGATTAACGCAGGAGCCCTCGGGGTGGACATGCAGAGTGTGCAGCGGCGCGGCGCGGCTTACCTTCTCGCTGGATTCACAGGCAAGTTACTCACCTTGTCCCTGGATCCAGCGATGCCACCCCGCTGTGTGATCGAGCGGGTCCTCCTTGCTTGGCGCGTCCTCCTTGCTTGGCGGGTCCTCCTTGCTTGGCGGGTCCTCCTCGCTTGGCGGGTCCTCCTCGCTCGGCGGGTCCTCCTCGCTCGATTCACAGTGCCTGTGTGCCGCTGAGCTCCGTTCCCTGCGACGTTACGACGCACGGGAGCGGAGAACGGCGCCAAATTAAAAAAATTAAACAAACACAATACACACAGTATACTGTAATCTTATAGATTACAGTACTGTATGTAAAAAATACACCCCCCCCTTGTCCCTAGTGGTCTGCCCAGTGCCCTACATGTTCTTTTATAAAATAAAAACTATTCTTTCTGCCTGAAAAACTGTAGATTGTCCAAAAGTGTCCCTTTATGTCAAAAATGGTTTTAGATCAGCTAGAAAACAGCGATAATAAATTATAATCACTTGCAGAATTGTGCGATATTTGTGGGGAAATTCGTCATAAATTAGAGCGATTAATCGTGAGTTAACTATGACATTAATGCGATTAATCGCGATTAAAATTTTTAATCGTTTGACAGCACTAGAAAAAATACATTTGTAACGCTACCCCCGAAAGAGCCGCTGATTTGTTATTGGGATCGGCATATTGAGTTACCTTAATGTGGCGTATGGGTGCAGTTGGAGAACAAAGCAGTGAGCGAAGGTCCAGACAGTGAATAAAGGGTTTTCCAATGCTTTATTCCAGGCCAAACACGCCCATCATCAATATTAAGTGGGAAGAGCAGGTTGATGAAGTAAAAAGAAGACCTTGCAGTGCCAGACCCGGATATTAATTGAGCAGTACTTGCGCAATAGAGTACCAAATGTTATTCGTCGCCACTCTAGTTGGAGTGGGTAAAGTGTCGCCTCTAAAAGCCTGGCAGCTGAAGTGCTGGGAGGAACAGATCTCTCTCACAGACCTGGCTCTAGGGCCTCTTCCACAGGCCAATTACTTTAGGTGAGCTAGATGGATAGATGGAGCGAATCCTCCCAGTAGGTTTTAGCATAGGTCACCGGATGACAACAAGACGTACCTGTCAGCATTCCGGTCACCAGATCCCCGATCCCCGATTGGTTCGTTCAAGCCCTGTTGGACAACCTGCCTCCGGGTTCTCCTCAAGTCGACCCCCCAATCGAACGGCACCCAACCTGGGATCCTCTCAATAGAACTGGGAACCCAGCAAGTCACTGGGTCCCCTTTTACCTCCGGATTAGGGTTTGTGTAGCCTGCAATTTTGGCCAGGTGGGCCGCGCTGGCGGGGTCCATGGATGCGCGCACCCTGAAGGTGGATGCCGGGACCCCGCAAAACTTGCTTAGCACATGACACCTGTCCCAGATATACCCCTCCCCAGCATGCCTTGCGAGGGAGAAACTTCTCTGATTGGCTGCTGGGGAAAGTTGCTCTGCCAGATCCCCTCTGGTGCCAACTGCTGGTCAGGGATGGGATTGCATCCCAGGAGCACAGACTGACCCAGTGGACGTTTCTGAAGTGACAGAAGTCCCAATTTTAGCAAATTTTGAATGGGAGCAAAGTAACTCTCCCATTTCCCACTAACTTTAGCGTAGTGCCCATACTGAAAGTAGGGGGGCGCTACATACTCCCCCCACCTGAAATGACAATGTCCCCAGTGTCCTAAAGCATTCAAGCCGGAATGCTGGCTTGATACCTGCTAACAGACAGGAAAAAAAAGGAAAAGAAGAAAGGACAGGAATCACACATTGTATTACAATATCTATATCTAATATCTAAGTAGCATAAGACATACAACATACACAACCCTATCTATCTAGCTGCCCATTCTCCGCAGTGTTGATAGTAGGTGGGTCCAAAAAACCTGTATAGAATAAAAAATAAAGTAGCATACAGGTACACAATATGCATTCTGATGTCAAAAATTATTTCTTATGTATTTACAACCTCCAGGGTCAGGATTAAGGCTGTGCACTCGAGCCCGAGCACAAAACCTCGGGCCAGATCCACAAAGAGCCGGCGTAACGTAAAAATTCCCATTTAAGTTACACTGCCTTAAAATTTCTACCTAAGTGCCCGATCCACAAAGCACTTACCTAGAAATTTTCGGCTGTGTAACTTAAATTCCGCCGGCGCAAGGCGTTCCTCTTTTCATGGGGGCGATTCCCATTTAAATTAGGCGCGCTCCCGCGCCGGCCGTACTGCGCATGCTCGTGACGTCATTTTCCCCACGTGCATAGCGCGAAATTACGTTGCGCCGAGCTTTGTGGATCGCGCCGGGTCAATAAAGTTGCGTCGGGAAAAAAAAAAGATACGTCGGGAAAAAAAAATTTTAAAACAAAAAAAAAAACGCGTCGCTGAACAGAAGGGTCTGCTTTTACAAGGTGTAAACAGTTTACACTTTGTAAAAGCAGCCCTAATTTTACGATTGCAAACTAAAACTTACGGAGAAAAAACGAAGCTGAAAAGCTTTGTGGATCTCCGTAAGTGCTAATTTGCATACCCGAGGCGGCATTTCGACGCAAAATGCCCCCAGCGGCGGATGCGGTACTGCATCCTAAGATCCGGCAGTGTAAGTCCCTTACACATGCCGAATCTTCTGTCTATCTCTTGGAAACTGATTCTGTGGATCAGTTCCAAAGATAGAAACAGGGATACGACGGCATATCAGTAGATACGCCGGCGTATCCCTTTTGAGGATCTGGCCCCTCCTTCCCTCCCAAGGAGTCCTAAGGTGTAAGTGCTGTGAGAGAAATATTCTTTTCTATGCAAGAAATTTACAACAATAAAACTTTACAGTTTCTCTTTCTTCAAAGTAACGGTGCAGAACACTGCCCCTGGTGGTCAGCACGCTGGTACTGCAGCAGTTCAAAAATCAAAGGTGCAGAAGTAGCAGCAAAGGGAAGTGAACAAAAATATGAAAACATTTTTATTTTTTCCTCGCTGAATTTTGCAGAGCTGCTATAAAGAAGTTTTCAAGTTCCCACTCTAACTGACTGAGCCCAACCCCCTCTCAGGAGTCCTTCACATGAAAGTCTATGTGGATCTGGAGGAGTAGGGGGAAAGGGGAAACTGGGAGAAAAGGTTCAAACAGAGTGGGGGCAAAGTCCTCGCCCAAAACTTCTGCAGAGTTAGTAAACCATGCAAAGTCCGCATGTTTCCTACTTATTATAACAAGGGTCAGGCAACCAAAAGGTGTCTCCTCTTGGGGTAGTGGATTGCACAGTGAAGGTCTGGTCTTTTTTGTCTGGGGTACCTCAACACAATCTCGGTAAATGTGTCGGCCCCAGCTCCAATCTCGAAGACAATCTTCAAAACGTTTCCCCACACAAATAACGGCATAAGGGGTCTCACGTTCCTCTGGCGGGACATTCAAACGACTCCACACAGCATCCCGACACCACTTCACTCTCTCCTGATAAATCTGGTAAAGGAGAGGGGGTGGCACATATGGGTATTCATACCCGTATTCAGTGGCAACCTTCTGGACCACCACACGCTGTAAGCGAGCCAAACTAGGCAGGAACCGCGAGTCTCCGCGTCCCGGAAACACCAAAGCGTCCGGTGCCCTCTTTAAAACAGGGGCAACCAAGCGCCCGGGGATAGTGAGTGCAGTAACAGACACAAAACTTGACTCACCAACTCCCCAGGTCAGACGCGGGACATCCACGGACGGCTGTTGGGACCCGCTCGGTGTACTTCGGCCGGAGCGCTTCTTCTCCCCTTGAGTACCATCAGAGGTACTGGATTCCTTGCCCTGCGGCTCCAGGAGATGATCAGCTATTCAGTGAATAGGGAATATAATCCTGGAGGTGAGTCTTGTCACTGAGAATATTCTCTGTATATTCTCTGTATGAATATGGCACAGGTCTAGAAGTAATGAGAATATTCTCTGTATATTCTCTGTATGAATATGGCACAGGTCTAGAAGTGATCATAATATTCTCTGTATATTCTCTGTATGAATAAGGCACAGGTCTAGGAAAAGATGAGACTTTGAATCACTCTGTTGAATTTGTATCATCTGTGGAATTTGGACTTTATTCTGTATTGGAAGTCAAATAAATGCACTCTCTGGAGAGCCTGGTGTGTTGCTGCGGAAAAAGAACATAACTTTTAGTCATCATACTAATACCTAAATATCAATTATCTAACCGGACTCCAATATACATTTCCTCTAAATCTACTTTTCGTTGTCATATTTACTCTGTGGATATGACTTCACTACAGTTACTTGCCACAGTTGCCTGTCGCCAGATGCAGCTTGTCACTTGCCACAGTTGCCTGTCACCAGAAGCGGATTGTCACTTACCAGTGGCCAGTGACAGTGTCCCAGACTGAGGG
The DNA here is from genome assembly GCF_905171775.1 of Rana temporaria. Taxonomy (NCBI): domain Eukaryota; kingdom Metazoa; phylum Chordata; class Amphibia; order Anura; family Ranidae; genus Rana; species Rana temporaria. The sequence goes on along the minus strand of NC_053489.1, from coordinate 621,522,876 downwards.
CGGGCAGTGAGAGATGATGTTATCTCTCTGCTGCCCACACCTGCACAGTGCAGTCTTCTTTTAGATGCATAAATGCGGTGATGCAGGGGGGCAGCGAGAGACAGTGGTGTCTCCAGCTTTCATATTTAGGGGGAGCACATGGGGGTACAGGGACAAAAGTAGGGGGGCCATCTATAAAATGCAATTATATATATAAATATACACACACACATATGAATACACAGCGTCTTGAAAAAGTATTGGTGGTTGCAGCCAGGTAGAGGGGAGGACAAAGTGGGAGCAGCCAGGTGGAGCGGATAACACGGTGGATGCAGTCAGGTGAAAGGGAAGACAGGGTGGGAGCAGCCAGGTGGAGGGGGGGCAGGGTGGATGCTGCCAGGTGGAGCTGATAACACGGTGGCTGCAGTCAGGTGGAGGGGAAGACAGGGTGGGAGCAGCCAGGTGGAGGGGAGTACAGGGTGGGAGCAGCCAGGTGGAGGGGAGAATAGAGTGGGAGCAGCCAGATGGAGGTAGGGTTGCCACCTCATCCCTTTAAAACAGAACACATATGAATTACACAGGTTCTGAGGCTAATTTAATGCAGGTAAGGCACCAAATGAGTCTAATTACCACCTTAATTAGCCACAGAACCTGTGTAATTAATATGTGTTCTGTTTTAAAGGGATGAGGTGGCAACCCTAGGTGGAGGGAAGAACAGAGTGGGAGCAGCGAGGTGGAGGGGAGGAGAGAGTGGGAGCGGCCAGGTGGAGGGGGGACAGGGTGGATGCAGCCAAGTGAGGGGAGGACAGGGCGGGAGCAGCCAGGTGAAAGGGAGGACAGAGTGGGAGCAGCCAGGTGGAAGGGAGGACAGAGTGAGAGCAGCCAGGTGGAGGGGAGGAGAGAGTGGGAGCGGCCAGGTGGAGGGGGGACAGGGTGGATGCAGCCAAGTGAGGGGAGGACAGGGCGGGAGCAGCCAGGTGAAAGGGAGGACAGAGTGGGAGCAGCCAGGTGGAAGGGAGGACAGAGTGAGAGCAGCCAGGTGGAGGGGAGGAGAGGGTGGGAGCAACCAGGTGGAGGCGAGGACAGGGTGGGAGCAGCCAGTGATAAGGTCCTGTACTTCTATGGAAGCCTCCATCCCTTCCCCCCTCATCCCCCCACCTGGAGGTAATTTCTTACCTTGGGGGATATATAGTATAATCACTGACACTTTCTTTCTGGCTCCCTCCACCCGACAGCCTCATGGTCCCTCTTCTATCACAGTTCTCTCTCTCCTCTTCCTCTTCTCCCTCCTCCTCCCATTCAGCGTGTTGGGGGCTGCAGTGCACTCTCAGGGAATCGTCCTGGGCCTGCTGGTATCTGGGACTACATATCCCATAATTTTCTCTTGTTATTTTCCCAGCCATTGGCCCTGAATGTAGCCAATAGGAGCAAGCATTGCTGGGTGAATGAGAGCTGCTCGGCTCAAGGAGGATAAAGAGAGGTGGAAATCCCCTGCAGCTGCAGCTCTGCCTGTGTCCCTTCACAGAGCACGCCTGTGTCTTGTGGCTGCAACAGCTAATTGGGGTCGGCATCAGCACAGCCTGTTTACTATTTTCTCAGGGGGGCAATTGCCCCTTCCCCCCCCGGACCATGGTCCCTTTTATATTAAAAGGACCAGTGGGTTGGGCCCAGGGAAGTACCCACCAAATCTAAAGAACCAGAAAAGGCATTAACTCCTACCCTCCCGGCCAGGACAGCACCTAACTAACTGTTACAACCTGCTTACAAGCATTTCTGCTATCATTTTGAACTATCATAAAATCTACATTAGGATGATTTTTATGCCCACCCTCAAATGACTGATTCTCAAATTGAAAGGGCCTCAGTGTTCTTCTCAATTAGGCCTACAGATGGTAAACCTCTTCCCGTTAGAAAGGAGATGACAAACTATTGACTGCAAAGAAGTTTTCTTGTGTTTGCTTTAAAGACATTTTGTGGGATCACAGTCCATTACTACAAACAGTGCAAGATTTTTTGGGTATGGCAAGCCTTAGGGCTACTTCAGATAAGTAAATAAGAGTTGAACAAAAGTTAAGCACGCCATTCACTTCTATGATTAAGTAGCCCTGTCAATCACACAAAGCATGGGTAAGCTCTGTAAAGTACATCAATGGTGGAAACAAAATATTTTTGTTAATGCTCGTGTCTGTCCCTTCTTTTATCTCCATGTGTGCCGATTTTTCACAGAGATAAAAAGTCTGGCATTCCAGCAGGTATATGCTACTATGTGCAGAGGAATGAGCAGTACCCTGAGGCTGGGTTCACACTGATATTACACAACAGAGATACACTGGACTTATTAAGGAAATTAGATGGCCTTACCATGCCCCCCATGCACTTTTTGTGACTATAGATGTGGAAGCCCTATATTCAAGTATACCACACAAATTTGGCTTAAAAATTGTAGAAACTTTTTTAATGGAACAGGACCATAGACAGTGGAAATTTCAATCTTTCATCATTCAACTGCTGTGATTTATTTTGAAACACAATTATTTTTCTTTTCTCGGCTCCAGGTACAGGGTGTTGCTATTGGGCACATGCTGTGCACCGGCGTACGCCAACTTGTACCTGGGGGGTGGGAGCGAGAAATATTTGTGAATGAAATGTACCAACAATATCTGAGCCAGACTTTATGTTCGCACAGATATATAGATGACATTTTTGTCATCTGGACTGAGACTCTATCTTCCCTCAACGAGTTCCTAGTTCAACTCAATAGCAATTTTAATTTAATTTAAAATGTACATATGACTGGCACTCCAGTTCAATACCTTTTCTAGATGTACTCATCTATGGAGACTGTAACGACAACATCAGTACAAAACTGTACCGAAAAAGCACAGGGGGCAACACATTGTTGCACGCTGACAGTGCACATCCACTGAATCTGGTCCACAGTATCCCATATGCACAGTATATCCACTTGCGTAGGAACTGCACATACGATGTGGACTTAAAACAACAAGCCAAAGAACTTTGTGAACGTTTGTTAAAACGCGGCTATAGCAAGAGCCTCCTAAGAAGGGCGTATAACAAAGCATATAAAAGAGAAAAAACATCCTTACTTTATTCCCAACCTAAGACTAGCATCAACCAGCAAACCACCAAGTTCATCACAAAATACTCTGCACAGCATACAATGTTAAGAATTTTTTGGAACGGCACTGGCATCTTATGAGTGAAGATTCCACGCTGGGTAAATATGTGAGAGAAAAAACAGAAATAATCTTTTAGATTAACGGCAAGTGAATATAAATTAAAATGTAACAAAACTACTTTAAGCAGGGGTCTGGATATATGTGAACAATATTCCTATTGCCCCTGGGTACAGACGGGCACGGTTTTTCAATTGCCAAATGGTGAATCCTTCCGGCCACACTTCCATGCGACATGCAATACAGGCGCGTTCTATGTCGGCAATACCATACGACAGTTTAAACAACGTATATACGCCCACACCCACTACATTCCCAGGAGTCTGTGCGGTGTAGGTTAGGAAGCTTAAGCACCTAGGTGCAGGAAGAGGGAAGATTAACTATTCTGCCTAGCAACAACACTTTGAAGGCATCTAAAAAAAAAAAAAAATTCTTAAAGGACTAATGATTTTTTTTTAAAACTACTGATGTAATGTTATATTTATGGGTGGAACTCCACTTTAAGTTACCTCTATGTTGTGTCTAGGGGTGATGGAAGCGATGAGAGCAGTAATAGAATGTCCAGAGCGTTTTGACGTTTTCAAATGCTTTATTTCCCGGTCAAACACGACCAACATGTCAACTTGAATTAGACAAGATAGTTTGGTGAAGGAAGAGCAACTTCGCAGAATCAGGCTATGGATAGAGAAAGCAGTCCTGCCTTCTATAGTTGTATTCGTCTCGTCGCCACTCCAGCCGGAGTGGGTAAAGTGCCCCTGGACAGGCCTCTCTCACAGGTCTGGCAGCCAGAGCGCCACTTAGAACTTCTGGGAAGGAACAAGTCTCTGCCACAGACTTGGCTCTAACTGAATTAGGATGTTGAGATGAGACCTCTGCCATAGGCCTAGTGCTTGAAAGTTTGAAAAGTAGAGCGAATCCTCCCAGTATGTCTTTTGGGGTCACCGACTGACAGCCTAAATGCAACCTGTCAGTATCCGGTGCCCAGATCCCCGATGAGTTGGTTGAAGTCCTATTGGATCACCTGCCTCTGGGTTCTCCTCAGACCAATCCCCCACTGAACAGTACCCAGCTTGGGATCTTCTCAATAGAAGTGGGAACCCAGTAAGTCACTGGGGTCCCCTGGCAGCATCAGTTGCTCCGGGCTATGAGAGCCCAGAGTCAGGAACTCCGCGTAGCACGTGACCCCGGCCTGGTAGGCCATAGTGGTGGGGCCCGTGATGTGCGCACACCCTAAAGGTGGAACCAGGAACCCGCGTAAAAGAACCCCGAACAACGGCCTCCGCCACAGAAATACCCCTCCCCAGCATGCCCCGCAAGGGAAAACTCCTCCAATTGGCTGCTGGGAAGAAGCGGCTCCGCCTGGACCCCTCTGGCGCCACCTGCCGCCCAGAGATGAGACTGCATCTCTGGTGCACAGACTGACCCACAGGACAATCCAGAATTGGTGACAGCCAAATTTAGCAAATCAAATGAATGAGAGCAACATAACTCTCTCATTCCCCACTAAATTTAATATAGCACCTGTACGAAAGGTACACAGGCGCTACATAAGTTTAACACCTCAATGGTCAAATTTAATATCCTTCAAGTTATACCCCAAGATCCACGAGGTGGGAATTGGGATAAACGTATTCTCCAGAAGGAGACTCTCTGGATAGAGCGCCTGGGGGCTACCAGACCTCCAGGTATCAATGAGGTCTTGTCATATCGCCCCTTTCTCTGAATAACCTTTTTGATGATTAGTTAATTCACGACAGAGAAACTCGTCGTAAATGAAACATAATTTTCCTCGACAAGTTCCTTGTCAGGCTTGTCGAGAATCTTGTCAAGCTTTCTTTGCGTACACACTGTCAAGACAAAATCTCATCGTTCTCAAACGCGGTGACGTACAACACGTACGACGGCACTATAAAGGGGAAGTTCTATTCCATTGGCGCCACCCTTGGGGCTGCATTTGCTAATCTCATGTTACTGCGTGTTAAGTAAAAGTTTGGTAAGAGACGATTTGCGCTTTTCAGTCTGTTACAGCGTGACGAATGTGCTATCTCCATTACGAAATCTACTTTTACTGAAGGTGCGCTCCCGTCTCATACTTTATTCTGAGCATGCGCGGGTTTCTAAGCATACACACGAACGTGTTTCTCGTCGTAAACCAGCCCGACGAGAAACACGACGAGGAAATTGAGACTCCCGACGAGAAAAAAGAGAACTTGTTCTCTTTTTTTCTCGTCGAGATCAGCAACAGTTTTCTCAACGAACAACATACACATGACTGTTTTCCTCGGCAAAAAAGCTCTGCCACCAAGTTTCTTGATGGATTTTGTAGAGGAAAAGGGTCGCGTGTACGAGGCCTGATTCTGTAAAGTTACATGTATTGAACATTTAGGTTACCTATTTGTTGTATGTTGTTATTTTCATGTTTTTTTATTTTTTATTTAGGTGACTTTATGTTCATTCTTTAATCATACTACATTATAATGCAGGTCTCAGTGACACTGCCCATGGTTGTCGGGAAGAGGCCCTTGTCTCCATCAACATGGGGACAAGGTGCTTTGAGGGTGACCTCATGTGGCCTCGTACAGTACCACCAGCTGGCGAATGCTTTCACAGCACAGTTCACGCTGTCGTCTTGTATCGTCTTGCATCGTGGCCCAGTCAGAGTTGGAGAGAACACTTAGGTTTAAATGTGAAGTAAAACCCACCTCGCATTTGTACTCATACCTACTCTTTGTTCCCCTTCCCCCCTTGACGGCTGCGATCCAGATGGCAGGGTGACATCCCTACATTAGACGCGGACGACTGGGATGATGTCTGGGATCTCCCTTTTCGCTCACTTGTCTCTATTCGAGACAGGTTGGTGCAATATAATATAGTCCACAGAGCATACTTTACCCCGCACAGACTTCACAAGATGAACCCTGCACATTCCCCGGAGTTTCGGAGGTGTGGCGCCTCCCCTGGCGACTTCTCCCACATCTTCTGGCGGTGCCCTGAGGTGAAACAGTACTGGGAGTCGGTGCTGGACATGATTAATAAAGTTGCAGTGATCCAGCTGCCATTGGTGATGGAGGTGTGTCTCTTGGGAATAATTGAGAACATTGTCCTGAACTCCGCAAAATGCACTTTGATCAGCCTGTAAAAATATTGCTATGCACTGGAAGATACCCACACCTCCCTCTCTGGTGCAGTGGAGGCGCCTGGTGAACACCAGCCTTCCCCTGTACAGAGACACATATGTCAATCGTGGCTGCCCGCTGAGGTACGACAAGGTTTGGCGTGCTTGGCTGGTGGAGTCTGAGACTGCTGGTTGAAATAGAATGCTTAGAGAAGCTGTCATGTGACCTGGTCCCTGTGAGTGGTATCGACTGAGCTGCTTTATGAGCCCACCGGGGCTATAACTAGAATGAGATTTTATGCACCTTCACCCTAACCTATTTTCTGTTATTTATTATGTACACGTTGCAGTACTTCATTATGCCTGATATTTTGCTGTGTGTATTGTACGCAATTGAGCTATATGTGCTTTGTTTTGTTTGTTCTGTTTTCTTTTGTATTATGAGAAATACCTTAATAAAAACAACTTTAAAAAAAAAAATTGACGCAGTACCAAATCTCAAAAAGTGCTCTGGTCTTTCGGCAGCCAAATGGTCCGGGACTGAAGTGGTTAAGGACAAGTCACTTTATATTTACACTCAGCTAGAGAATGTACACATCACTGTATATTTGCATCCGCTTATGAGACTGTAATCATTTATTTATTTTAGAACTTTCTTCACGTGTATTACTACCCTTAGCATTTTACTATATATTTTACTACTGTGGATATTCTTTAATATATATATTGCCCAGGTAGTTTTAGTCTGTTTTTAACCTCATCCTTAACAGCGCAGCACCATCTATTCTATTTATATTATGTGTGCGGGTATGGATTGACCCTTTCCGGTGCTTGCAGCAGTTAAACTACTATCTTCATAATAGCGCGGGAATATACACTATATAAATTCATTACAATGACTCATTGCCTGGTCAGAAGGTGAAACCACGCTCTTGATCGCAACCACGATTAGAATTTTTTAGTTTAGTTTATTTGCTGATATGCTGAACTCACACAATTTAATTCCTGCGTGTCAGTCCCGACTGCGGGGGGAATTTCAGAGACATCTGTGCAGATTTTTGCACAGATGTCAATGGAAATCGCACCCAAAGTCGCCAAAAGTAGTACAGAAACTACTTTTGGAAATTCCGGGGCCACACCTATTAGGACGGTGCAATTGACATCGATTTGTCTTAGCAGGGCGTGTTAAAACAAATGAAGGGCAGGTTTTGCAATACTGATGGTCGGGTTTTGCAATATGCCCCGCTAAGACGTGTACTTTATTGCTAAAATCACCCTTGCAGAGTAGCACTAGCATCGGGAGCGTGCGACATGTGTCATAGTCAGTGCGCAGGTGCCGTGTAGAGCTGACTCTCAGCTCTACATCTTTGGCTATTTTCAGAGGCTCAGTTGAGTTTGTACTGTGCAAGCGCCGCGCCAGTACAGGGGGGGTCCTTATCCGCCGGGAGGAACATTTTCGGCAGGACACTGGGGCTGCTGGCTTATCTGAATTACCTCGTGTCCACCTCCATGGATGGCGTGCGTTCCACTGGCTGTAGGCAGCAACCAAAGGAACTGGATGTGGCGTAGGATAGAGTGACCACCGCCACATACGTACATTTCGTAGATTACTTTAAAGTCTTCCTAGAAAAGAAAAAGAAAAAGAAAAGGCTCCCAGCAAGTTAATACCAACCTAGGCACTGCCACATCACCCCAAATTCTCACTACCTTTACTGGTCTCCAATAAAATGTAGGGTATCCTTCAAGATCAGCCTTAAATAACTTGGGTCCCGCTTATCTTACAGGACTACTGATTACCTATACTCCTTCAAGCTTCCTTTACTCCTCAGAAAAAGGGACATTTCAAGTGCCCAGAATCATCTTAAAACCTTTTAAATCATGTTCCAGTCATGTAGCGTCCACAATATGGAACTCACTGACATCAACTGTCCAGGAAGCACCCTTTCTGGATGTTTTCAAAAGCAGACCCAAGCAGAGGCGTAGCTTAAGGTTTGTGGGCCCTGATGCAAAAGTTGTTTTGGGGCCCCTCACTGCTACCTGCCCCTTCTCACATGGTTCTCACATCCCAAATCTACATACCAGGATCTCATGAAGCTTTCCTATGGAACACACCAGGGGCTAAGTTCCAGCACATTCTTCCTGAGGACTGGTGACCAGAACTGGACAGCATATTCTAGATGTGGCCGAATCAGAGGTATAACCATCGATGACGGGATATCTGGAGGATCCATAGGGCATCCAGGTCAGCTGTTGGTTCATACAAAGGCCCTGGCTAGGGTTTATAGCCACAAGTTGATTACACTTGCCTTCTGGTTAGCCTCCATCTTATTAGGTGTTCTGGTGGTGGTGGTTATTCATTCAAGTCACGATTATATTATCCGTACTTGTTGTTTTGCCGTACTTCACTATGTGAGTTTTATATTTATTCCTTGGTTACACTCAACTGTTGATGACCTACCTGGAGGATCTTCAATCCATTTGTATTTGCTGCAGTTCCATTTAAAGGCCCTGGCTGGGGTTTACAGCCACAAGCTGGTTATGCTTGCCTTCTGGTAAGCCTCCATTTTTCAAAGGTGTTTCTATTGGTGGCGGTAATTCAATTTGCACTGCTTGCAGAACTTCCTATTATCAGGATTGTTCTCAACGTTCAGGACGCAAGATTTGTCTTTACACAATTATTTCATAAATTTTTCATATTTTCAGCAATTTGAACTTTGCTTCACAACTAGACTAATACTTTATATGTGCAAGGATTCACTAATTTTTCACATACGGTCCTTTATTATTTATTATTATTATAGGTTTATTATTATTTTTCACACAGCGCAACTTCAACTTTTCTCCCTTTGCATTTTGGTGTGTATAACACTTAGTTGTTGCAGCTTATGTTATTGTAGTCTTATCATATTATTAGCGCGGTAATTTTCCTTTTCTTATCTTACAGGACTACTGATTACCTATACTCCTTCAAGCTTCCTTTACTCCTCAGAAAAGGGGACATTTCAAGTGCCCAGAATCATCTTAAAACATTTTAAATCATGTTCCAGTCATGTAGCATCCACAATATGGAACTCACTGACATCAACTGTCCAGGAAGCACCCTTTCTGGATGTTTTCAAAAGCAGACCCAAGCAGAGGCGTAGCTTAAGGTTTGTGGGCCCTGATGCAAAAGTTGTTTTGAGGCCCCTCACTGCTACCTGCCCCTTCCACTGCACACCAAGATACTCCCATTATGCGCCAAGATACTCAGAGTGGCTAAATAGTTATTTCAGAAATGTATGTACATATTAAGAGGGTAATTCAAAATATTTTATAGAAACTGTTCTAGTTAACACATGACCTCTCCCCCTTCCCCCATCCTAGTAATGACATGACCTTGTCCCTTCCTCCCCCTATCCTATTAATGACATGACCTCACTTCCCTCTCCCATCCTAGTAATGACATGACCCCAGCCAATAAGAGCAGAGGAAGGGTGTGGACTGGGGAGAAGGCAAACAATTGGAAGCTGATTACTGGATTATGGAACTTGGCTTGGGCCCTGGGGGACACAAGGCGAATCAGAGCTGGACTCCAGCTCTGTGATTTTGTGGAGGAAATCAAATGTAATATGACAGCAGGGAGCAGAGCTGTGGCCCCCCTGGAGCTAGAGGTGGGGTCAAAATTGCAACCCCTGCAACCCCTAATGCTACGCCCATGGACCCAAGGATCATCCTGTTCACCCTGGACTATAGCAACACCAGACAAATCCCTCTCTTTAAAAGGCTAAAAGACCAATTTGATGTGAACTTTGAGTCCCCAGGTAGAAAGGCATACCATTCCTGGAAGAACCATTTCCGATTAAAAATCTGAATATTTACTTCTGGTGGCGGGGCTGGTGACAGGCTTCCTATACTATGGAGTGTGCAGATTAACAGTGCGGTGGGTCCCTGATGACATACAGCCTAACGGTGCTAATACTCACAGTTTCTTCGGGGTCCTTTGTAACAAGGAACCGCTGGGTTCTGGTAAGCAGAACTTTTTGGCATGTGGTGTCGGATATCACTTATTCGGTTTATTTCATACTCCTGAAGAGTCTGGATCTTATCATTTAAGGATTTGTGCATGGGTGGATTTACGTTTACTGGACTTATTATATTTCAGTGGATAGTTTTAGTATTACTTATTATGAATTATTATGGATTTAATTTATGTACAATTTTTGTGATTCATTTTGCAAATTGTGGCTTTTTTATTCATATTTTTCTATATCCAACACTTGAAAGTTTAATTACCGGTAATTCCATTTTTACTTCATATGTGTACATGAATATTTCGTTTTTCATTTTATCACATCTAGCATTAGCGCAACTCTATTTTTCTTATTCATGACCACTGTTTTTTGATGTTTCACAGAAGAGTTGCTGCTTTTATTAGTATTTATTAATAACAATCCTGTGGGCACATGGTATTGTTTGTTTGATCTTAGCGCAGTTTTTTTTTCCAGAAAGGCATACCACCCAACTTTTTGAGATGGGAACAAAGGAAACCTATTGGAAAAAGTATGTAGTCATAGGACACACCCACTGCCACGCCCCCTTAACCTCCCTGGCGGTATGATTCTTTCAGAAAAAAGGTGCTGAAAGCGGTACCATTATTTGCAAGGAAATTTGGCGTTTTATACTGTAGGCCTGTCATTTTTAGGAATAACTCACTTAATCCCGGGTATGACATTTTTTTAAAAACAAAAATTATAAATTATAATATAATAAATAATTATAAATAATTATAACAAATAATAATATAATTATAATAAAAATTATTCAATAATGTAATCAACTCAAAATCACTGAAATTTGCTCAGTTGCAGAATTGTCGCTGTCATTACTTTTATTTTTTTATGACGAATTTCCCCACAAATCGCTATCGCACAATTCTGCAAGTGATTATAATTTATTATCGCTGTTTTCTAGCTGCTCTAAAGAAAACATAAAGGGACACTTTTGGTTGCTATGGACAATCTACAGTTTGCAGGCAGAAAGAAAGGTTTTTATTATATAAAAGTACATGTAGGGCACTGGGCAGACCACTAGGGACAAGGGGTGTGTGTATTTTTTACATACAGTACTGTAATCTATAAGATTACACTATACTGTGTGTAATGTGTTTGTTTACGTTTTTGAATTTGGCGCCGTTCTCCGCTCCCGTGCGTCATAACGTCGCAGGGAACGGAGATCGGCGGCATAGGAGGACGCTGTGTGAATCGAGCGAGCACCCGCTCGCTCACACAGTGCGGTGGCATCGCTGGATCCAGGGACAAGGTAAGTAAACACAGTCTGTGGATCCAGCGAGGCAAGCCCGAGTCTGACTCGGGGTTACCGATCGCAGCACAGAAATCTAACCCCGAGTCAGACTCTGGAACACCGCCAGGAGGGTTAAAGGAGAATTATACAAAAATGATAAGCTAAACCCACAAGTGCTTTTTTTTATCACTATTATTTCTTTATATTGGCTTTAGAAATTTACAAATGCAGCAATTTAGAAATTGGGTGAAAGGTTTAGCACTGGGAAACACTTTGAAATCTAAAAAGACCTTAGCTTGTAAGCTCCTATACATAGGTGTGCACAGCCTATTGCATTAGGGTGTGCACACTTAAGCTCAAACACACATGCATGTGTCTACATATATATGACCCTGGCACATTGATCTCCCTAGTGAAAGAGAAGAGCATAAACACTTCTCTTATGGCAGAGCCGGTAAGAGGGAGATCTTCCCCATGTTCCTGCTGCTATACAGAGTGATAACACTAATGTACATGGGGTGATTAGGGTGTGCCTTGGCACATCCGGCACACCCTGTGCGCACGCCTATGCTCCTATATAATGTATATGTGAAAGTGCTGTGTAAATTAACGGCACTATATAAGTACGGTACCTGAAATAAATAAATACATTAAAGTACATTTTATTTACAACTATATAGATCAGACCAAAATGAGGGACAAATGAGGAGGAAAGAGGGACAGAGGGACTTTGTTCCAAATCAGGCACAGTCCCTCAAAATCAGGGAGAGTTGGGAGCTATGAGAAAGGTGCTGCAGAAATATTTTAATTTTTATTGGAAAATGTTGGAAACTTTTTATGAAATTACTGCCCAGACAGACAGGTCTGGTCATGCTGCCCAGGGAATTACTAGCAGATAATCACGGGTTTGTATGTAGTTGTTTCTACACGGCCCTCTTTTATCAAAGAGCAGCAACAATTTGTTTCCTGCCCTGTACATTCCCCAGGACTTGCAGGCATTTGGTAAGAGAATCCAGAACAAAAAACACAGACACTTCCTTGTGGTCAATACAATAGAAAAACATGCTGTAAGACAAATGATGGGGTTTAAGGAAGTAGGGACTGGTCCTGAGACAGCAAGTGGGAAAACACGCACATGCAACAGCCCCAACTGTCTGATACTAATGATATGCCATAATAACTTCACTATTGTAGAACTCAATTGCATCTAAAGGTGGTAGAAATCCTCAGTCAATACGGTTTTGGCTGGAAAATTCATACCCTGTTTTGTATGAAAAGCAATTTATGTGACAAGACAGGACTGTTGAAGACCACTTGGCCAAAGGGTGAATGCAGGGTAAAGCACCAGGTTCAACTTAATGATGGCCCCTGCAGTAGCTCAACCTCACCTTCCATTTCCTGCTATTCTGCTTGGACAAAGAAAAATACCCGATGCTTATAGGTAAGGAGGATTCATGTGACTGCTCATGGCAGGGGAGCACAACAGAATAAGAATAAGCAGCTAGTGGGGCCTCTATTAACCACTTCCCTACCGCGCAGCGTAATATGGCGGTGGCAGAAACCCTTTGTCCCTCCGGGCCGCCGTCATGTGACGTCTTTTTTCCCCCGAGCCACTAGTGGATGTGCGCTGTCAGATCCACGTCCTGTCAGAGGTGAGGAGACTGATGGTGTGTTCTCAGTACAGAGGAACACCAATCGTTCTCCTCCCCTTGTGAGTTCCCTACAGTTAGAATCACTCCCTAGGATACACAGTTAACCCCTTCCTCGCCCCCTAGTGTTAACCCCTTCCCTGCCAGTCACATTTATACAGTAATCAATGCATTTTTATAGCATGGATCGCTGTATAAATGTGGTCCCAAAATAGTGTCAAAAGTGTCCGAAGTGTCCGCCGCAATATCGGAGTCAAGATAAAAATCGCAGATCGCCGCCATTACAAGTAAAAAAAAAAATATTACAATAAAAATACCATCACTTTATCCCCTATTTTGTAGACTCTATGGGCCATATTCTCAAATAATTTACGCAGGCGTATCAGCAGATACGCCGACGTAAGTCCGATCCTATGTTTAAGTGTATTCTCAAAATAAGATACACTTAAACATGCCTAAGATACGACGGCCTGCGCCGTTGTATCTTAGGCTGCAATATTTACGCTGACCGCTAGGTGGCGGTCAGCGTAGAATATGCAAATGACAAGTCACGCCGATTCTCTAACCTACGCTTGCCCGCCGTAGTGTTTTAACGTCGTTTCCGTAAGCGATACACGGCGTAAAGATAAAAATGCCCCCTAGGTGGCGTACTCAATGTTAAGTATGGCCGTCGATCCCGCGTCGAAATTTGAAAATTTAACGTCGTTTGCGTAAGTCGTCCGTGAATGGCGCTGGACGCCATTTACGTTACAGTCAAAACAAATGACGTCCGTGAGACGTCATTTAGCGCAATGCACGTCGGGTAATTTACCCGACGGAGCATGCGCATTACGATCGGCGCGGGAGCGCGCCTAATTTAAATGATCCACGCCCCCTACAAGGATCATTTGAATTAGGAGGGCTTGCGCGGGTGGACTTTACGCGACGCCGCCGCAAGTTTACAGGTAAGTGGTTTGGGAATCAGGCACTTGCCACTTAAACTTGCGGCGGTGTAACGTAAAGGACATACGTTCCGCCGCCTCAGATCTGCCCCTATAACGTTTGAGCAAACCAATCGATATACGCTTATAGCGTTTTTTGTTACCAAAAATATGTAGAAGAATACATATCGGCCTAAACTGTGAAAAAAAATGTTGTATATATTTTTGGGGGATATTTATTATATCCAAAAAAAGACAGTGCGGTATATTTATTTATTTTACTTTTAGCATGGGAGGCGGCGACAACGTAGCTAGAGAGCAGGAGGTCTTGGTAGGAATAAAGGCCCAGATTCACAAAGGAGATACGACGGAGTATCTCAGATACGCCGTCGTATCTCTCAGAGTATCTATGCGACTGATTCATAGAATCAGTTACGCATAGATAGCCCTAAGATCCGACAGGTGTAATTGTTTTACACTGTCGGATCTTAAGATGCAATACCGCGGCCGCCGCTGGGGGGAGTTTGCGTCGTAAACCAGCGTCGGGTATGCAAATTAGGAGTTACGGCGATCCACAACGGTTTTTCGCGTTCGCTACGTCGCCGCTAGTCTAGTTTCCCGTCGCAAAGTTAGTCGTCGTTTTTGGTGCCTTAACTTTACACAGCACACGTATGTGCTGTATAAAGTATGGCCGTCGTTCCCGCGCCAAAATTTAAAAAATCACGTCGTTTGCGTAAGACGTCTGGGAATACGGAAGTACGCTACGCACGTCGCCGATCGAAAAAATGACGTCACTTCGTGCAAAGCACGGCGGGTAATTCAAAAGGGAGCATGCGTAGTAGGTCCGGCGCGGGAGTGCGCCTAATTTAAATGGCACACGCCCCTTTGAATTACGCGGGCGTAGGTTTTCATTGCAAGTGCTCTGTGAATCAGGCACTTGCGATGAAAACTTGCGGCGGTGTAACATATCCATGATGCGTTACGCCGCCGCACTTCTACTTGAATCTGGCCCAAAGAGAACAATTTGGTTGGTATTTTGAGACTAGGTTAGTGATGTAGCTGTGGACAGAGTTATTGATGGCTTTGTAAGTTATTGTTTAATTTACTTTGTTGGGTGAGTGGCAGCCAATGAAGGGATTGGCAGAGAGGAGAAGCAGACGCTGGTTGGTAAGGTGGATGAGTCCTGTAGCAGCATTCATGATGGAGTAAAGGGGGGATAGCCATGTGAAGGTAATCCAATGAGGAGGAAGTTGCACTAATCAAGGCGAGAGATGACCAGAGCGTGAATTAGAAGCTTTATGGTGTCAATGGTTAGGAAATTGTGTATTTTGGAGATGTTGTGGAGGTTGAGGCAAATTTAAGGCACTGCTGCCTCTTACTGCTATGGGGTGTTTTTTGTGCCTAATGCCTTGTACACACGACCGGCTTTTCCATCGGACTAAACTCCGAAGGTTTTTCCGACGGAGTTCCGCTCAAGCTGTCTTGCATACACCCGGTCACACTAAATTACAACCGTCGAGAATGCAGTGACGTAAAACACTAAGACGAGCCAAGAAAATGACGTTCTATGCTTCCGAGCATACGTCAAATTGTTTCCGAGGATGCGTGGTGTTTATTCTGTCAGAAAAGCATACAGACGATCTAAATTTCCGCTCAATTTGTTTTCCAACAGAAAAATTGAGAACATGTTCCCTATCTAATTCCATCAGAATTTCCGACAGAAAAAGTCCGATGGGGCATACACACGGACGGAATATCCAAAGAAAAGCTCCCGTGTGACTTTTTCCATCGGAAATTCCGCTTGTGTGTACAAGGCATTAGTGTCAACCACTGACACTGTCACTTCTGCTCATCGGCATGTAAATATATCATTATAATCTATCACTATTGCTTGAATTAACCACATACATAAAGGTATTCATTATACATAGACACTACATAGAATTCCCACAAGGGGGTGTACCATCATCCTTATTATAGACAATAGCCAGGAAAGGAGAACAATGTGGCACTTTCTAGGTACAAATAATGTTTGTAAAAAAAAAACACAGCTAATATTTATATAATTTTATCATTGAATCAAGGTAGAACCATAAAAATGCTGGTGCTCATTCACATAAGTAGTTATTGTAAATGTTACACATGCACGACCAGCCATAACATTATGACCACCGAGAGGTGAAGGGAATATCTTGTTACAATGGCATCTGAAAAGTGGTGGGATATATTAGGCAGCAAGTGAACATGTTGTTCATGAAGTTGATGTGGTGAAAGCAGAAAAAAATGTACAACACAGTTTGGTGTATGGGGCTGTGAAGCCCATAGTGACCTGAGTACACAGACAAAAGCTTCTATAATGGTCACTTGGACATCAGAACTGGACTACGGATCAATGGAAGAAGGTGGTCTGGTTTGATGAATCACGTTTTCTTTTACATCATGTGGATGGCCATAGGTGTGCGCAGCCTATTGCATTAGGGTGTGCACCCCAACGCCCAAACACACACTACCAATCACTCACAATGTTCATTCAGAAAGGGAAGGGGCCAGTAAATTACATGTTTACTGGCCCCTTCCCCACTCCTAAAACATCCCAGCAGCAACAGCCGATAGTAGAGGAGGGAAGCTGGCAACGTTGCGGTGGGGAAAGTTGGGAGCCAGGGCAGTAGAGGGAATCTGTGCTGTACAGGGTGATTAGGGTGTGCCTGGGCACACCTGGCACACCCTGTGCGCACGCCTATGTGGATGGCCATGTGTGTGTGTGCATCACTTACCTGGGGAAGAGATGGCACCAGGATGCAGTATAAGAAGGCAAGCTGGCATGGCAGTCTGATGCGTTGGGCAAAGTTCTGCTGGGAAATCTTGCGTCCTGCCATTCATGTGGATGTTACTTTGGTGTCCATGCCTCAATGGGTCAGGGCTGTTTTAGCAAAAGGGGGCCATACTCAATAATAGTTGGGTGGTCATAATGTTATGGCTGATCGGTGTATACTCTCTCATAATCAAAGCAAGGCTATCATCCTTATCAGCTTGCATTCAAATTTAAAGCACAATGCTGCATAAATCAGGGATGGATCACAGATTCCTAACGGGTTTCAAAAATGTGTAGGATCCACCTAATAATTTATTAAATACTCTTATCCAGGCATGCAGCTTGAGTGGACAGAAAAGGTAGGGCAGAAATTGTGCAGCTCTCCCTCTTGAACCAGACCAGGCTGCATGACTTCAACATTGAGCGGGTATCTTGTAAGGGGGATGCAACGTTTTCCTACTTCTTGAAAGTCACCTTGTCTTCATGCTGAGGGGACAAGGGCCTCATCCCTACATCTTGTCCCCCCAAAAGGAATGTGGGGAATTTTGGGGGAGGGGGGCTTATCAGAATCTGGAAGCCCACTTTAGAATAAGGGGGCCCCCAGATATGCAGCTCCCTTCAGGTGAAAAATACAGTGGAACCTTGGATTATGAGCATAATTTGTTCCAGGAGAATGCTTAAAATCCAAAGCACTCGCATATCAAAGCGAGTTTCCCCATAGAAGTCAATGGAAACGAAAATAATTAGTTCCACATTAACTTTTATGGCATGCAATACCGCATGTGGCCAGAGGTGGGGGGCGCCGGAGAGACTTGGAAATACTCGGAGATCATTTGGCTGCACTGAAACCAGAAACCCTCGGAAAGGCTTGTAAACACACGGAACTGAGTATTTCCAAGTGTTTCTGAGTATTTCCGAATGGCTCCGAATGTCACCGGTGCTGCGGCACCTCTGGCCAAATGCGTTACTGAACACCGCAGAGGCTTGAATCCTGCTCGTTTTGCTAGACAAACCGAGTCAGGAATAAAAAAAAAAAAATTGCTCGTATTGTGAAACGCTTATTAACCGCGTTACTCGCAATCCAAGGTTCCACTGTGTGGGGTAAATAGTACCCCTTGTTACCCATTCATAAAACAAAAAGTAAATAAAAACACCTCCTGATGATGTTTCCCCATGATGACACACCATGGCAATGCTGCCCCACGGTTTCTCAAATGATAGATCTCTGGCCAGCTTCTGTTTGTAAACAACCTGGCAAATAATTCTGGGTGATGTCATTGATGAAATGATGTCATGACCACATTTCGTCAATAACATGACCCAGAATCCCCACCTTCTTTTTTTGCAAACAGATCTGTCATTTTGTGGTGCTAGAACTACTTTTAGTAAACAAAAAGTAGTTTTACTGTGGGTGGCAGCTGCAGGCCAGGAGATATAGCTGTATGTCACCCAGCACATGCGCCCTGGTGTGCCCCTTGGGGTGCGCAGCATGCTGATCCCACAACTGCTGTGTCCACCGGACACAGAGCATTGCGTCTTCCGGTACCCAGCCACCCTAAGCAGTTATATTGCCATGCGATCACATGATCCCGATGTAAAACTCTTATGCCGCGTACACACCATCACTTTATGTGATGAAAAAAAATGACGTTTTTAAAAACGTCACTTTAATTGACCGTGTGTGGGGGAAAACGTCGTTTTATGTCTTCTAAAAAACGACCAAAAAAAATTGAAGCATGCTTCAATTTTATGTGTCGTTTTTCAAAACGTCATTTTTTACTTCACATAAATTGACCGTGTGTAGTAAAAAACGTTGTTTAAAACGTCGTTTTTTCACCCGCGCATGCCCAGAAGCTACTTATGAAGAGAGCTTCAATGGAAAAAGTGGTGAGAACGTAACCTCGCTTTACTAGAACATTGTGAGAAAAACGATGGTGTGTAGGCAACTTCGTCTTTGAAAATTGAAGTTTCAAAAACGTAATTTTTTACTTCACAGAAAATGTCGGTTTTTTTCATCACATAAAGTGATGGTGTGTACGCGGCATTCTGAATAGGTTTAATTCATAACAGCTGTGCTTAGTATTGTGATGCTGTGATTGTCCCACAGCTATCACATGGTACCTGGGTCAATCACAGTGACAGCACCCTGTACTATGTAATTAGCTGTAGCCAATCACAGATCACAATATTAATCACAGCTGTTACGAATGAAACCCATTAATAAAAGTACAACACAATGCTGTTACAGTGATAATCACTGTACAGCAATCAAAGTGTAAAAATAACTACTGAACTTCTCTGATGAAAGTATGTAAAAAAAATATTAACAAAAGAAACAAAGGTTAAAATAAAAATAAATAAATAAAACATGATTAGATTTTTTTCACACATACAGGGCCAGATTCACAAAAGAGATACGATGGCGTATCTCCTGATACGCCGTCGTATCTCTGTTTCTATCTATGCGACTGATTCATAGAATCAGTTACCCATAGATATCCCTAAGATCCGACAGGTGTAATTGTTTTACACTGTCGGATCTTAGGATGCAATACCGCGGCCGCCGCTGGGGGGAGTTTGCGTCGTAAACCAGCGTCGGGTATGCAAATTAGGAGTTACGGCGATCCACAACGGATTTTCGCGTTCGCTACATCGCCGCTAGTCTAGTTTCCCGTCGCAAAGTTAGTCGTCGTTTTAGGTGCCCTAACTTTACACAGCAATCGTATTGCTTTATAAAGTATGGCCGTCGTTCCCGCGTCGAAATTTAAAAATTAATGTCGTTTGCGTAAGCCGTTCGGGAATACGGAATTACGCTACGCGCATCGCCGTTCGAAAAAATGACGTCACTGCGCGCAAAGCACGACGGGAATTGCGAAACGGAGCATGCGCAGTAGGTCCGGCGCGGGAGCGTGCCTAATTTATATGGCACACGCCCATTTGAATTGGCCTGCCTTGCGCCGGACGTCTTTACGATACACCGCCGCAAGTTTCCAGGTAAGTGCTTTGTGGATCGGGCACTAAAACTGGAAACTTGCGGCGGTGTATCGTAAACGGGTTACGTTACACCGGCGCTCTTGTACGTGAATCTGGCCCACTGTGACCAGCCAGTATCCCAGATAACCACCACACCAGTCATATGATGAGAATGTACCGCACTGGTGATAGTATGTAATAAAAATGTATTAAATTATTTAAAAACTTCAAAAACCTCACTTTGTCTCTTAGTAAATATCTCAGACTGTCTACTTTACCAAAAATTTATCATTTCGGGGATATTTGTACTATCCTGGCATTTTAGGGCCTTGAGAGATGAGATAGGCAGTCAGTAAATCAGGACTGATCAATTTTCAAATATATATATCCTAGTTTGTAGACCCTATAACTAGGGTTGTCCCGATACCGATACTAGTATCGGTATCGGGACCGATACCGAGTATTTGCGCTAGTACTTGTACTCGCGCAAATACTCCCGATGCCTAAATAGAATACTCTTTTTTTTTTTTTTTTTCGAGTGCGGGTGGAGAGCGGAGCAGAGCAGTCCTCCTATGGTGGAGAGGAGAGCTGCTCAATCCCCCTCCCCTCGCCGCTGCCGACATCTAGTTACTATGCAAGGGGGGGAACACAACAGCTGTCATTTGCATTTGAATAGCTGGGTGTTCCCCCCGCCGCGCCGTCATGTATAGCCCCTCCCCCTTGCCCGGGCACTTTGATACGACTGTCTATCAAAGTTTCTGGGCAAGGGGGAGGGGCTATACATGACAGCGCGGCGGGGGGAACACCCAGCTATTCAAATGCAAATGACAGCTGTTGTGTTCCCCTAGCGCAGGGGTCTCCAAACCCCGGCCCGCTTGTGTGTTCGATCCGGCTGTGTTTTGATTGGCTGCTGGGACCGCCGATGTCCCGACAACCAGTGACGTCACAGGCGCGGCACCTCCCCTCCTCCTGCCCGCTGTTTGAAATTACAAATCTTCCACGTGTGTAGCAGCGGGCGGGAGTCGGGACTCTGGAATCTAAGAAAAAAAGAAGAGGAGCAGAAGCCGGCTACAGCGGAGGCAAGTGAATGTTGCACAACGCTGATGGGGACATTGCTGTGCTGCGCTGATGGGGACACATGCTTATGGGGACACATGCTTATGGGGACACATGCTTATGGGGACACTTCTGCTGGGGACACTTGCTGCTGGGGACACAAGCTGATGGGGACACAAGCTGTGCAGCTGGGGACACTGCTGATGGGGACACAAGCTGTGCAGCTGGGGACACTGCTGATGAGGACACGTGTGTCCCCATCAATGGTGTCCCCATCAGCACAGCAATGTCCCCATCAGCGATGATGGAGACACTGCTGCTGGGGACACTTGCTGCTGGGGACACTTGCTGCTGGGGACACTTGCTGCTGGGGACATTGCTGTGCAGCTGGGGACACTGCTGATGGGGACATTGCTGTTGTGATGGGGACACCGCTGATGAGGACACGTGTGTCCCCATCAATGGTGTCCACATCAGCACAGCAATGTCCCCATCAGCGATGATGGAGACACTGCTGTTGGGGACACTTGCTGCTGGGGACACTTGCTGCTGGGGACACTTGCTTATGGGGACATTGCTGTGCAGCTGGGGACACTGCTGATGGGGACATTGCTGTTCTGATGGGGACACCGCTGATGAGGACACGGGTGTCCCCATCAATGGTGTCCCCATCAGCACAGCAATGTCCCCATCAGCGATGATGGAGACACTGCTGCTGGGGACACTTGCTGCTGGGGACATTGCTGTGCAGCTGGGGACACTGCTGATGGGGACATTGCTGTTCTGATGGGGACACCGCTGATGAGGACACGGGTGTCCCCATCAATGGTGTCCCCATCAGCACAGCAATGTCCCCATCAGCGATGATGGAGACACTGCTGCTGGGGACACTTGCTGCTGGGGACACTTGCTGCTGGGGACACTTGCTGCTGGGGACACATGCTTATGGGGACATTGCTGTGCAGCTGGGGACACTGCTGATGGGGACATTGCTGTTCTGATGGGGACACCGCTGATGAGGACACAGGTGTCCCCATCAATGGTATCAGCACAGCAATGTCCCCATCAGAGGTGTCCCCATCAGCGATGATGGAGACACTGCTGATGGGGACATTTCTGTTCTGATGGGGACATTGCTGGGGACACCGTTGTTTGGCACACTGCTGATGGGGACATGGGTGTCCACATCAATGGTGTCCCCATCAGGATAGCAATGTCCCCATCAGCGGTGACCCCATAATCGATGTCCCCATCAGCACAGCAATGTCCCCATCAGAGGTGTCCCCATCAGCGGTGATGGGGACACATGCTGCTGGGGACACTGCTGATGGGGACATTGCTGTGCTGATGGGGACACCGCTGACAGGGACATTGCTGTGCTGATGGGGATGTTTTGCGGTGGACACTGCTGATGGGGACTTTAGGGACATGGCTGAATTTAGGGACATGGCTGAATTTAGGGACATGGCTGAATTAAGGGACGTGGCTGCATTTAAAAAAAAAGTATCGGTATTCGGTATCGGTGACTACTTGAAAAAAAGTATCGGTACTTGTACTCGGTCCTAAAAAAGTGGTATCGGGACAACCCTACCTATAACTTTCACACAAACCAACTAATATCCACTTATTGAGATTTTTTTTGATTTTTTTTAACCAAAGATATGTAGCAAAATACATTTTAGCCTAGAGTTTCTTGAAAAAGTATTCATACCCTGTGATATTTTCCACATTTTCTTATGTTACAACCAAAAATGTAAATAGATTTTTTGGGGGATTTTATGTGATAGACCAACACAAAGTGGCACATAATTGTGAAATTTCAGGAAAATGATTAATGGTTTTAATTTTTTTTTTTACAAATATCTGAAAAGTGTGGCGTGTATTTGTATTCAGCCCCCCTGATTTAATACTTTGTAGAACCACCTTTCTCTGCAATTACAGCTGCAAGTCTCTACCAGCTTTTCACATCTAGAGAGTGAAATTTTTGCCCATTCTTCTTTGCAAAATAGCGCAAGCTCTGTCAGATTTGATGGAGAACGTCTGAACAGCAATTTTAAAGTCTTGCCACAGATTCTCAATTCGATTTAGGTCTGAATTTTGACTGAGACCTTCTAACACACAAATATGCTTTGATGTAAACCATTTCATTGTAGCTCTTGCTGTATTATTAGGGTTGTTGTCCTGCTTGTCCTGTATTCGGCTCCATACATCTTCCCATGAACTTTGACCAGCTTCCCTGTTAATGCTGAAGAAAAGCATCCCCACAACATGATGCTGCCACCACCATGTTTCACAGTGGGGATGGTCTGTTCAGGGTGATGTGCAGTGTTCGTTTTCACCCACACATAGCATTTTGATTTTAGGCCAAAAAACGGAAAACTCTGTAATTTTCCTTTCCTGGCCTGTCCTCACGTCAGCACATCATGGGTTAATCCCCTCCTCCGGTCCACCAGTACCACCTTCTTTTAGCTAATAAGTAGGGGGCCCCTCCTCCCAGTCCTTGTTCCACTAATTTGGCGGACGACAGACTATAGGGAGGGAAAGGCTGTGCTGACGTGAGGACAGGCCAGGAAAGGAAAATTACCGAAGGTAAGAATAACAATTTTCCGTTTTCCTGGCCAGTCCTCCCGTCAGCACATCATGGGATTTAATTTAACACCCTAGGGCGGGAAAATGTATATAAGACTCGGACGACAACTATAAATGCTGCTTAAGTGAATCTTTCTTTATTTTGCCTGAAAAGGTGCCGATACCACGGCATTTCCGAAACTAGACGCCTTAGATGACGTCACGTCTAGATTTCTAATGCTTTGCGAAGGTCTTGCAGGAACTCCAACTGGCCATCTTGCATATTTCCTCAACTGGCATTTTGGCAAATGCTGCCCAGGAGGCTGCCACCCCTCTGGTAGAGTGAGCTCTAGTTGCCTGAGGAGGCGTCAGCCCTTGTTTCTCGTACGTGAGCTTTCTTACTTTGGTGATCCAGGTCGAGATTATTCTTGTTGAAACGGCTTGTCCTTTTTTAGGCCCAGATGGTAAGATGAAAAGGGAATCCGTTTTGCGCACTTGTTGAGAACGGTGCAGGTAAATTGAGAAAAGGTTGACCATGTCCAGAGGTCCAGTTTTTCCTAGGAGGTAATGTAAAGCTAGGTAGCACTGCCTCCCAGTTAAGGTGACATTTTTGAAACTACCTTGGGCGTTGCTATTGGTGAAGGCCTCAGAATTACTTTGTCTGGAAGGATGATACAGTACGGTTCCTTACTGGACAGGGCCGCTAGCTCGGATAACCTTCTTGCCGATGTTACGGCGGTGAGAAAAATACAGTTTAAGTGTTAGGAACCAGAATGGACAAGATTCTGCCGGTACAAAAGGATGCAGAAGTAGTGCTCTTAGCACTGTGCCTAAGTCCCAGGCCGGAAATAGAGACTTCCTTGGAGGATTAATTTTCATGGTCGCATTTAAGAATTGTTTTACCAGTGGTTCGTCTGCCCACCTGTATCCTGTAAAACACGACAAAGCTGAAATTTGTACCTTCAATGTACTATAGGCTAAGCCTTTGTTTAGAGCAGATTGCAAAAAGTCCAGTACTTGTGCCACATTCGGATCCACCGAAGCGAAATTTTTCTGTAACGCAAAAGTTGTAAACTTTGCCCAAATCCTGTTGTAGGTGACATTGGTCGAGGCCTTTCTAGATTTTAACAGTGTTGAGATTACTTCCTTTGAAATGCCTTGTGCCTGGAGTCTGGTTGATTCAGCAGCCAGGCCGTCAGTTTGCAACCTGTTCGGGTTGGGGTGAACCCATTGGCACTGCCATAGGAGATCTCTCTTTAGCGGCAGACATCTTGGGGGAGCCGACGCCATGTGTAGGAGTAGAGGGAACCATGGCCTCTGCGGCCTAAAGGGTAGAATTATTATTGTATGAACCTTTTCCCTCGCAATCTTTAACAAAGTCCTCATTACTAGCGGCACCGGCGGAAAGATGTAAACTAGGGGAAAATCCCATGGAATGGAGAAGGCATCTTGGGTCAAGGCTTTGTTGCAACGTAACCTGGACACAAATTGGGGTGTCTTTGTATTGACTCGGGTCGCCATTAGATCCACTGAGGGTTTCCCCCACTCGGAAAAGATTGGTTCTAGGAACTTCTTGTTCAAGGCCCATTCGTTCTTGTCGGGGAACTCCCGACTCAGATGATCCACGATGGAATTCTGGCTGCCCGGAATGTAGGCTGCTGTTAGGGCTTCCAGATATGCTTCGGCCTACACAAATATTTTGGTTGCCACCTGCAGAAGTGGCAAGCTCTTGGTTCCGCCCTGTCTGGCTATATATGCTACTGCTGTCTTGTTGTCTAACATTAGTTTAACTTGAGCTCCCTGTACCAGTTTCTCGAAGGCCTGGAGGGCCATGTATGCTGCTTGCAGCTCCAAAAGGTTGGAGTGTCGGGATTCCGTCTTGCTCCAAACTCCTTGCACCTGCCTGCCGAGGCAGTGAGCACCCCAGCCCCGAAGACCGGCACCCAAAGTTATCAGAACCCAGTGCCCGGGGCTGAGGGGCATGCCCCGCGACAGGTTCTCTGATGACTTCCACCAAGCTAGGTTCTGTCGAATCCGGCTTGGTATGAGAATCCTCTGGTGAAGAGAGGTACCGTCCTATTGGTTCAGGAAGGTTGCCTGGAAGGCTCTTGTGTGGAATCTTGCCCAAGGAATGGTTGGCCTTGCTGCAGTAAACATCCCGAGTAGGGTCATACAATCTCTTGCCGTTAGCGATGTTGACTTTATCACGCTGCTGACGCAGGCTACCAATTCTGCCTTCTTTTGTTCGGGTAGGAGGACAAGGCCTCTGTTTGTATTGAAAAACAGTCCCAGATATTCCATCTGTTGTGAGGGAATCAATTGGCTTTTTTGCCTGTTGATGATCCGGCCAAATTTTGATAGGTTTTCTAGAACCATCTCGCGTTGAGACGCCAGTTCTCCGCTCGAATGTGCTACTACCAGGATGTCGTCTAGGTAGTGAAATATTTTTATGCCTTTCAGGCGAATGACGGCAATAACGGCTAGTAAGATTTTGGAAAACACTCGCGGAGCTGTGCTGATGCCGAACGGCAGACACCTGAACTGGAAGTGATCTTCCCCTACCAAGAATCTTAGATATCTTTGGTGGCTCTCGTTGATTGGGACGTGCAAATATGCATCCGTTAGATCGACTGATATCAACCAGTCTCCTGGTTGCAACACAGAGATGATTGTAAATACAGACTCCATCTTGAACGTCCTGGGTTCTATGAAGTGGTTTAGGTCCAGAACTGGTCTGAGATCCCCCGATGCTTTGGGAACTAGAAAGATAGGAGAGTATACCCCTTTTCCTTCTTGGGATAGGGGCCCTCTGATCTGTCGGTTATTTTGTGTGGACCACCATATTGGGTGGTTTCTTCTGAAAGGATATTTTGGAACCCTATCTGACCGTCTTGCGGACCCACTGGTCCTTGACCTCTTCTGCCCATACTCCCCCGAAGGACATTAACCTGGCGCCCACCTGGGGGGGATGGGCGGTTAACCCGTCAAAAAGATTTTTCAGGTTTTTTCGCGGTCTGTGCCACTCTAGACTTTACCTTCCGCAGAAAAGAATCTTGTGGATTTTTCCAGTAGGGCCTTGTATATTCCCGTCCTGGCCTGTATGACCTGGCGTCATACGCCCTTTTGTAGTCTGGTTGGGCTGGCCGGGTGGCCTGCTGTGTCTTCCTAGGTCTCTGTGGCATTAGACCCGACTTTCCCCCTGTAGCTCGACTAATAGCTTCTTCTAGGGTCTTTCCGAACAGCACCTTGCCATTAAATGGAATATTGCAGAGACTCAGTTTTGAGGTGCTGTCTGCTCCCCAATGTCGCAACCAGAGGGCCCTCTTTGCCGTCACTGCAAAAGCCATGATTTTTGCGAGTAACTTTGTAACCATAGCTTCCGCTATGAAATCGGCGGCAAGATCGAATTCCTCCATTGTCTGTATGACTGATTCTGACCCTGTATCTGCTTTTAGGGCTGCTTGGGTTCTCGTGGTCCAAACCTTGAGTGCTCTGGAGACTGAGGTTAGGGCAATAGCCGGGCGGCACGCTGCACCTGCAGCTGAGTAGACCTTTTTTAGGTCTGTGTCTGCACGTCTGTCCATTGGGTCTTGCAATGGCAATGCGACCTGTCGGGCCAAGCGCTGTAAGGCCACATCTATGCCCAATGGGGAGTGCCAAAGGTCTGCTTCTGGGGTTTTAAAAGGGTACAACCTTGAGAAACGATTCTGTACGTTTGCCCTCTTTTCCGTTTTTTGCCGTTCCTCCTCGAACCATTCTCGGATTTCCGGCAAGAGGGAGACAGTAACCCCTTGCCTTTTCCGGCTAGGAAAAAATCCTTAAAATTTTTTATTTTTTTTCCTTCAGCTTGGCTGAACATCTTGAACCCAGTCAATGGTGTCCCTCACGGCTGTGACAAATGATTCAATATATTGAAAATCAAATAAATATTCTGAGGGCTCTTCAGAGTCCGATGAGCCTAGTGATAGCGTCTCACGGGCAGGTGATTCATCGCCCACTGATTGATTGGCGCTACTAACTTTAGATCTTCTAGGTGTTTTGGTGGCTGCGGCTGACTGAATACCCTCTTCCACCTGTAGCCACGTCCTTAATGCAGCCGGTGCATAGAAGTTTGCCAGGTTCGGATGGTGCCGAACATGCCCAACAAAGACCATCGTCTGGGCGGGGTCTTGATGCATTTGGCTCTGCTACAGTCGCAGAGTGACTGGATTTGCGTGCTGGACTAGAATGGGACTTATGCGTTGCCCGAGAGCCAGACGCTTGCGGAGATTTTGAACGGTGGCGGGACTTTTTTCTCCGTTCCTGTCTTATCTTAGGGCTTCTGCTCCTAAAAAGACAACCAAGAAACACTACCTTTAGCTCTTGGTATTGCGCTCTTTTACGTTGTGGCCCCCGTTGACCCCTCCTACCTGTCCGGTGACTTTGGTGCATCCTGAGGCTGTGGTGAGCTCATGCTGTGTAAAGAAGCAGGATACGCACATCAGGCGGTGTAGCAATTGATACCTAATTTTATTTTATTTATTTATTTATTTAATTAATTAATTTATTTATATATATGTATATATATATATTTTTTTTTTTTGCTGAAATGACTGTTTACAGGGTATAGAGACATAAAAGTTAACTGATTCCTTTTTAAAATGATTAAGAATAGATTAAATTCAATCATATAATGTGCCTCTAGTTTCACTTTCGGTTTCCAAGGTACATACATGAAGTTCCGGGTGAGAGGTGAGTCGGGAAGACTCACAGAACAAAAAAAAACAAATCCAGGGCAGTGTTTTGTTTTTAAAATGAATCTGATTGGTTCTGAGGAGTTTTAGACACACAGTAATGACAGCTTAGACCATCGTGAAAAGCTCCCAGCACCATGGTTATAAGGAAACAGGCAACCAGGAAGTGTGGAGATCACAGCAGAATTACAGCTACTTCAAAGCAAAAACGAACAATGAGGACCTGAAAGCATAGTGCAGCGCTGACACAATCTGACACAATCCTCCTCAGCTGGAGGCTTACCTAGTGCTTCCTCTCTCAGACAGTGGCAGACCGCACTGAGCCTCCTGTCCTGGAGAGTCTTTTAAAGCCGATTTGGGCACGCCCCCGGCCCCGCCCCCCCCCGTGAGGTCACCGCCGACTAACATAAAGTGAAGGAAGGAGGGGCGGCGCGCTCCTACGGAGCTCAGATCTGAGTAAGGAGAAGGAGCCAGCATGTCCTAGCAGAGGACAGGAGACACACCACAGCCTCTATGATCACAGTAAGCTTCCTATAAGCTAAAAACGCCCGCAGCTCATGCCCCTGAGCGTCCAGTGTCATAAAGGGGCATACCTTTATTACTTCTGGACCTTCCAACCCAAGGAGAGGCTGAACCTGGGTGGGGATGGTTCGGCAGGGGGTTTTCCTTTCTTCCTCTTCATTCGTAGCTTGATTGTTTGGAAGAGTCTTAGGTGGTCTGATCGTCCGACCAAAAAAAAGGAACAAGGACTGGGAGGAGGGGCCCCCTACTTATTAGCTAAAAGAAGGTGGTACTGGTGGACCGGAGGAGGGGATTAACCCATGATGTGCTGACGGGAGGACTGGCCAGGAAAGTTAAATTTTAAACTGATCTCATCTGGCCAGAGCACCTTCTTGCAAACTGAAAACGTTGCTGTTTGTTCACTAAGGTTTTCTAACAAACCTCTGAGGGGGTCACAGAACAGAACAGCTGTATTTATACTGAGATAAAATTACACACAGATGGACTCTCTTTACTAATTATGTGACTTCTGAAGGCAATTGGTTTCACTAGATTTTGGATAAGGGTATCAGAGTTAAGGGGCTGAATACAAATGCATGCCACAGATATTTAAAACATTCTGAAAACCATTTATCATTTTCCTTCCACTTCACAATTATGTGCCGCTTTGTGTTGGTCTATCACATAAAATCCCAATAAAATACATTTAAATTTTTAGTTGTAACATGACAAAATTTGTAAAATGTCACGGGGTATGAATACTTTTTCAAGGCACTGTAAATTTACGAAGAAATTCGATTTTATTGAATATGTTTTATGACAGAAAGTAGAATTTTCTTTTTTAAATGTTCTTGTTTCTTTTGTTTTTATATAGCAAAAAAGTAAAAAACGCAAATACCACCAAAAGAGAGCTTGATCTGTCATTTAAAAAAATGATATAAATTTCATTTGGATACAGTGTCATAGGACAGATCAGTCGCCAGTTAAAATAGCACAGTGCTGAATAGCAAAATATGGTCCGGTCATGAAGGGGGTAAAGCCCGATTCACATCTATGCATGTTGCTTTTGAGCTTTTCTGCAGTGCTTTTTGCTGTGCTTTCCGCATTTTTAAAACCGCGTTATTACTGCGATTTTAGATGATGTCACAAGGGGCAGGCTCTCCGGGTAACGTCTCCGGAGGGCCACGCCCCATGGCTATATAAGAAATGGCAGACAGTGGAAGTCGACACAACGGAGGCAGACAGCGCCAGAGAAAGACCGTGTTTTTATTTTTAGAGGGGCAGCGGTGGTGGACGAAGAAGACATCACCGGAGAGCCGAGAGGGAGAAAAAAACATGGGAGAGAGAAGAGGGAGACAAAACATTGAAGGAAGAAGACAGTGGAAGAAGACAGCTAAGGGAGAATAAACCACTGGAGAGAGAAGGAGACAGAAGACCTGGAGGAAGAAGACGGAAGAAGAAAATGCAATTTTTAATAAAGGACTTGTCAAAAACCATCTCTTGTGTTTTGTAACACTGCACTTTTACAATGTACCCTATACTCATTAACATAGGGGGGCAGGATCTGGGGGTTTCTAGATTTCCATTAAGCCTCCTGCCCGCAGACCCCCACAACCACCGCCCAGAGTTGTTAGGAGGAGGCTTTTGTCCCCATCAACATGGGAACAAGGTGCTTTGGGGTGGGGAGCAGGGACCCAATGACAATTGAATTTTGAAAATTTTGGGTTGTTCTGCAAACAAGAATTGGTGATAAAGCTTCAGTGGGGACACCTTTTTCCCATGATAATTCTTACAGGAGAGAATTTCCCTTCCTAGGGGTAGATTTCAACTCACTTCCTGTTGTCTCCCTCCGTTTGTAAGTAGGAGTCTTTGTAAGTCAGGTGTTTGTAACCCGGGGACCGCCTTTACAGTAAATGTAAGACAAAAAAAAAACCCGGAACGCAAAGTGCAAATTGCTGCAAAATCGTAGTAAAATTGCGGTACATATGTTTTGAATGCAGGTCCATTGAAGTCAATTACATGCGAAACGCTGCATGCTGTGGAAAAAAAATTCCGAGCCCGTTCCGAAAATTCCGAGGCAAAAAAATGTATTGATGTGAACGTGTTCCATAGGAACACATGTTAAGAATAATGTCCTGCGTTTCTGCAAAAAGCATAAAAGAACGCATTAGTGTGAATGGAGCCTAAAACCTTCTGGAGGTCAGGTGGTTAAAGTACTATATTGTGCTTCTTCCTCACTTAGCAGGTTTTAGGTGGAAGTAAATTCCCTCCCCCTCCTCTTACCAATCCTGCCTAACTGTATAAAAAGGATGTATGTACTTAACTATTTTAAATCGGCTTCAGTGTGATCACGTGATCCTGCAGCTTTGTATCCCCTGTGCAAGGGAGCACTTACTACCTCCTCTCACCCGCAGCCCAGGCCCAAGGCCCAGGCCTGGGGCAACACGGAAGAGACCCCGCCAGCTTGCGTTAAACTGTTAGTGTAACGCAAGCTGCTTCTAATTTTGACTGTCCTATCATCCTGGACCACAAACCTTCCTCAATGTGCTATATGTTTTCTGCTGCACCATTGGCATGGTTATCTTCTTAGTCCTTTCCATAAAATTATCAAAAATTTGTGCTTAAATTAGAACTATAGGCAACACTATACATTTTGGATAGAGTAAGGGAGGGTTATAGCCCCTCTCAGTTTATTTTTTTTACCATCCCTGTCCCATTGCAGAGATTTCCCTTCACTTCCTGCCCCATAGCCAAACAGAAAGTGAGAGGAAATCTATGCAATTAAGGGAATCCAATGCCCCCCCCCCCCCCCATGCCCTAAGAACTAGTGTCCCCACTAGAAATTTTCAGGGCAGGTCTTAAACAGAAAGGGTGTGGCCTTGACAGGAAGGGGTGGGTCATATTTAAATTAGGGGGTGCACGAGTTTAGTCAGGCCTAGGGCAGCACAAAATCTAAATACACTACTACCCGCAGAAACATTTGTATATTTTTAATGTTGCCCTTTAAACGGCATTAATAGACACTCTCCCCAATGATCTAGATTTTTAAAACATTTGGGATTGGCATATGTCTCCCATGGCGAAGCCCAGCTACCAATGCTCTTTTTTTTACCTAAAGGTTGCAAACTATTTGGGTAAAATATGAGTTTCACTATTAGGATTGTACTACAGACAAGAGAAGACACCCAATGGTGTATAGTGGCTAGCAATTGGTTCAATAAACTTGTAGTTGAAAATTAATGATCATTTTAGACATAAAGGCAGATGAACTATAATTATTTCTGGATTATTTGCTGTTTTTTATTTGCAGGTAATGAATGGCTATGTAAGTGTTACTGCATTCAAAGGGGGTGAATGGTATGCACATTGTAGATCTAAAGTGTTCTACTCTACATTAAAGGAGAAGTACAGCCAAAGTTTGTTTGGCTGTACCTCTCCTGCGAATCACAGGAGTGCAGTGCATTCTGCACTCCTATGACCCATTTTCAGCAGACAGTAGGCTGAAGTCTGCTGTCGGCAGACATCACAGAGCCGGTCAAGACTCTGGCAAGATCACAACAATGGAGTCGGGATCTGCCACATGCCTGGACTGTCACCCTGAGAGCCTAAGCTGGTCTCTCCCACCCCTCCACAGTTGGCATTCAGTAAACATGAGGGGGGGGGGGGGACAGAACAGAGGGCCAGCTCTCTGTTCGGGGAGCTATGAGAACCGAGCAATCAGCAGTGTTTGATCGCTCAGTTCTCAGTCTGAGAGGCGGTGGACCAATGCTGCATTCAGCTAGGTAAATATGATTCTGGAAAAAGGTTATTCCCATACTTCTCTTTTATAGCCGGTTCACACTAGTTCGCTACCAGTCATCGCATGTGGTTCGCACAACATTGCTGTCCAGATCACATGCGATGTCTGCGCAATGCAAATTCAGCTATACAAACTGTATGGCTGAATTTACATCGCATTCAAACCAAACTCATGCAATACCCTTTTTTTGTCCGCACCAGAATCGGATCACATGGGTGTTCACACTCTTGCGAACCGAAGCTGCAAATCGCACTGCATTTTGCAAACTGATTGCGGGGTGTCATTAACTTAACATACACTCCGTAATCAGTTTGCATAAACAGTTTGCGATTTAGATGCAGTGCGGATTTGCAGCGAATTTCCTTTGAATTCGCACCATATCTAGTGTGAACCGGCCCTCAAGCTAACTTAACTGGACATAACATAACATTTTTTTTATATATTTTAGGTGAGAATGCAACCTTTGACATTATACAGTAAGTAAAGTAAAAAGGAAACTAGTAGGGGTGCAGGTCCCCTTGACTCGAAAACTATGGGCCAGATTCACAAAGATATACGATGGTGTATCTCCTGATACACCATCGTATCTCTGACTTAAACTGGTCCTATCTATGCGCCTGATTCATAGAATGAGGTACGCATAGATAGGGCTAAGATCCGACAGTGTTACACTGTGTTACACTGTCGGATCTTATCTTCAATTTGAAAATGGCGCCGGGGGCGTTCCCGCTGATTTACGTTGAATAATATGTAAATCAGCGAGATACGCAAATTCAGGAACGTACGCGGACCCGACGCAGTGTTCTTACGACGTTTCCGTAGCGGCTTTCCCGGCATTTACTTACCCCTGCTTCTATGAGGCGCAGCCAATGTTAAGTATAGCCATCGTTCCCGCGTCGATTTTAAATTTTTTAACGTCGTTTGCGTAAGTCGTTCTCGAATACGGATGGACGTCGTTTACGTAAGCGTCGAAACCACTGACGTCCTAGCGACGTCAGTGGGAGCAATGCACGTCGGGAAATTCCGCGGACGGCGCATGCTCATTTAAATCGGCGTGGGAACGCGCCTGATTTAAATAGTACACTCCCCCTAGCCGCGGAATTTCGCTGGGGGATTTACGATCCGCCGCTGCAAGTTTGGAGGTAAGTGGTTTGTGAATTACCCACTTGCCTCTCAAACTTGCGGCAGCAGATCTTAAATCAGGTAGATGGAGCGGATCTAAAGATCCGCTGATCTACGTGAATCTGGCCCTATGTTTGCTAGGTGTATCACCCCTACGGATTTCCAAACCATTCAAAAAATTGCTTGGACACATTCTCACAGCCGCTCAATGCCTGGTCACCCTCCACTAGAAACGGCACTCCCCACCCTCCCAAGAAGATCTGTATGCTAGAATAAAAGATGTAGGACTCATGAAAAAAATGACAGCTAGGCTACAAGATAGGCTGGAAATGCATGATAAGGTCTGGGAGGAGTGGCACTGCCGGGAGGACCCGCCCTGAGCGGAGGGTCGAGCCCATACCCTTGCCTCCGATTTCCCCCCTTCTTACCCTCCTCTCATTGTTTCTTCTTTTTTCTCTTTCTAACTTTTCTATCTTGCCCCTTCTTCTTCTTTTCTCTGTTCTTTTCTGGCCCTGTTGTGGCCTGTGGTAATTTTTATTTAATGATTGCTATTTTATGCAGTATGTCAGTTATGACTATTTATCATTTACTGTGTTGTGTACCGATGCAATGTAGGTACTGGCTATATTGTTGCTCTGGCGATTTATGTGAACTACTGCGTTCAGTTTATGTTCATTTGCTGGTTCATATGACCAATAAAAAAAAATGTATTTGAAAAAAAAAGTAAACTAGTAGAAGAGTCTAGAGTCATAACCTGATGTAAATGTAATGAGTAGACTTTAACCTAAAACTTCTGATTTGTATTCCTCAGTCAGGTGATCAGCTTCCCGCTTCCCCAATTACTCACTGGTTGTGTGAGTTACCCACAATGATATTTGCAAGTGCTTTTGGTAATCAGGAACAGATTGAGTTACAGAACATTCCGTTCCTCACGTTTATTTCACTTGACAATGTACAAGGAAGTAGAGCAATCAGACTTCAAAACTCCAATATGTTTCAGTAACAGCACAAGTTGTGTTTACTGAAAACACCAAGCTCAGGGGACATAAAGTTCTTTATGGTGTATATTTCATAACAGGACAGTGACACAAACGTGACATACTGGAACAAAAAGCTCACAGTAAAAGCATAAAGCTGTCGTACTGAATTGCTCAAGTCACAAGGTAAATCATAATAAGTGAGCGAACTGTACATTTCAGTCAAAAATAGATTTGTTGCATTTAAAATGACCCAGGGACAATTAATGCCTCATACACAGCATACGAAAATCAGAAGGGAAAATTTGTAAGACAAGCTGTCTGCGGATTTTCGGATCGTTAGTACGGTGCGTTCGACCGATGATTTGACTTTTTCGTCAGACAAAAGTTGGATGTGCAGGCTATAAAAATGTTGTCAGATGTGAACTCAACGTCTGATTTTCTGATGGTCAGTACAGAAATTCGTCGCACAAAAGTCCAAAGTACAAACACGCATGATTGGAATCACAGAATGACTGGGAAGAGTTCGGTCTTGTAAACTACTGTTTGTAATCTACAATTAACATTCGTGACGCAGCAATTGATGAAATGTCAAAATTATCATCTTCTTTAACCACTTGCCGTCGCCGCACCGTCTAAATACGTCCACAAGGTGGCTCTCCTAGGCGAGAGCACGTAATATGACGTCCTGCCTATTAGCCGCCACTAGGGGCGCACGCGCGCCCCCCGCTCGCCCCGACTCCCGTGCGTGTGCCCGGCGGGCGCGATCGCCGCCGGGCACACGCGATCGCTTGGTACAGAGCGGGGAACGGGAGCTGTGTGTGTAAACACACAGCTCTCGTTCCTGTCAGCAGGGGAAATGCTGATTTTCTGTTCATACAATGTATGAACCGAGGATCAGTGTTTCCCCTAGTGAGGCCACCCCCCCCCCACAGTAAGAACACACCCAGGCATACTTAACCCCTTCCCCGCCCCCTAGTGTTAACCCCTTCACTGCCAGTGGCATTTTTATAGTAATCTAATGCATTTTTATAGCACTGATCGCTATAAAAATGCCAATGATCCCAAAAATGTGTCAAAAATGTCCGAAGTGTCCGCCATAATGTCGCAATACCGAAAAAAAAATCGCTGATCGCCGCCATTACTAGTAAAAAAAAATATTAATAAAAATGCCATAAAAATACCCCCTATTTTGTAAACGCTATAACTTTTGCGCAAACCAATCAATAAACGCTTATTGCGATTTTTTTTACGAAAAATATGTAGAAGAATACGTATCGGCCTAAACTGAGGAAAAAAAATTTTTTTTTATATATTTTTGGGGGATATTTATTACAGCAAAAAGTAAAAAATATTCATTTTTTTCAAAATTGTCGTTCTATTTTTGTTTATAGCGCAAAAAATAAAAAACGCAGAGGTGATCAAATACCACCAAAAGAAAGCTCTATTTGTGGGAAAAAAAGGACGCCAATTTTGTTTGGGAGCCACGTCGCACGACCGCGCAATTGTCTGTTAAAGCGACGCAGTCCCGAATCGCAAAAAGTACTCTGGTCTTTGGGCAGCAATATGGTCCGGGGGGTAAGTGGTTAATGGGATAATAATGAAGCTGCTCTGCTGGTGATACTGATGTAGTTATGCCAAACGTATTTTTGTTTTGTACAATCTGAAAATCGCAAATCAACGCTCACCAAACTTCTACAAAAACGAAATTAGCAGAAGGGGCCCAAAGGCTGGCGCCTGAGAAATGACCTTCCTCTTTATACTCTCATAGCACGTCACTACGTTTGTGTATGTCAAACGACAATTTGCAGAGAGTTGGTATGCTACACCAAATCCTGCACAAGCCCAACAATCAAACCGCGTGTACGAGGCCTTACCCAGACATACTTTGATAGGTCAGCAGACTTTACTCCTATTAAATTGACCACAAATGTTTTCTTGCTGATCATACCCATACATATGAAATTCTGATTTCTTTACAGATTTGCTTTCCAAAAATGTTTTGTTATAACTTAATTCCGAGAACTCTTAAAGGGGTTGTAAAGGAAAACATTTTTTTCCCTAGATAGCTTCCTTTACCTTAGTGCAGTCCTCCTTCATTTACCTCATCCTTCCATTTTGCTTTTTAAATGTCCTTATTTCTTCTGAGAAATGCTCACTTCCTGTTCTTCTGTCTGTAACTCCACACAGTAATGCGAGGCTTTCTCCCTGGTGTGGAGAAAGCCTCTTGAGGGGGAGGGGGCGAGCAGGAGTGTCAGGATGCCCACTAACACACAGCTCCTTTCTCTATCTGCAAAGTAGAGAGCATCCTGACTTGCCTGCTCGCCTCAAGAAGCTTTATCCACACCAGGGAGAAAGCCTTGCATTATGGTGTGTAGATATAGACGGAAGTGAGTATTTCTCAAAAGAAATAAGGACATTTAAAAGCAAAATCGAAGGATGAGGTAAGTGAAGGAGGACTTCACTAAGGTAAAGGAAGCTATTTAGGGAAAAAAACATTTCCTTTACAACCCCTTTAAGGCCTGTACACACGATAAGAAAATTGGAAGTAACATTTCGTACGACAAACTATTGGCCAATTATCTGATCATTAGTATAGTCCTTTCGACAGCAGATTCCACATTTTTGAATGACAAAACCTTAGCGTACGTGAACACGTCAGATTACAGTTTCACCTGAAAAGACTACGCATACTCGGAAACAAAAGAATACATTACAAAACAATTCAACACGTTACATCACTTCCGAAGTTGTATTCTGTCGTACAAGACATTTCGTAAGTTGAGTAACCTCTTCACTTTCAATATGAGACTAGCATGCAACACAAAAATGGCGATGACGATGACGATTATTCCTACGATAATCTGATCGTGTGTACCAGGCTTAAAGTGGTTGTAAACCCCCCCAAAAAAACCTGCAAGACAAAGGCACAATGCATAGCATACTAGCTCATTATGAAATACTTACCTTAGATCTAAGCCCCCGAAGTGGTCCTCATACACCACTCCAGCCGGAGTCATCGCTCCCGAAGTTACTTCAAGGTATCGCAGGCTCTGACGTTGTGATTGGCCGGAGCCACAGGAACGTCCCTCCCGTGGGTGCACGCGGGAGCAGCTGGTAACGGAATACTAGCTGAAGCAACGGCATGGACATGCCGTTGCTTCAGTGTGCATGTGACGATGACATCGGCACATGCTGATACAGGGGATATCTCCTAACCGTTTAGGAGATATGCATGGTATAGGTTTAGGAGATATCCATGTAGCTAAAGGAAAGCCTTAGTTTATAAGTGGTTGTACTTTAAGTAGAGCTTTCACAAACCACGCTGCCCCCTCAACATGCTTTACAGTTGGGATGATGTTTTAGTTTTGGTGTGCAGTGCTTTTTTTAATTTATTCTTTTATTTATATAACTCATAGGGATGTACTAATACTTGGAACACAGGAAAGGACATATTGTAACCCTACAGCTTTCATAATAATAGACAGTTCATGTAGATAAGTAGTATTTTGAACAATAAAACATTGCACATTGCCTTTGGTTTCCTGTAGTTTATCAATAAGGTAAATGCTGGGGATGGGGGGGGGGGGTGACATGTCTCTGGGTTGTTTTCTTTCATTTGTATGGTGGGAAAAGGTGTAGATGGGGGTGTTAGACATGGAATGTGGGTGGGGAGTAGGGATGGGGAGTGTGGGGTGGGAAGACTAGGGTGGGGTCGTGGGATAAAAGATGGCAGGATCGTGAGAGGAATGCGGAGAGAGGATAGCAGGGAGAGGGAAGAAGAAAGGTGGGGTAGGGAGAAGGAAGGGGATAAAAGGATTATAGTACAAAGTGATTATCTTTGGTAATGTTCTGACATAAAGGCATATTTGTAGGTCTTTCTTCCACTGTTTGAGGTAAAGGACCATTTGGCCCACTTTTGGTTGTGAGAAATATGTGCCTGTGCATAATGTTTGAAATCTAGTGAGGGGTCCTGAGAGTGATTCTGGAGGTAGGGAAGAGAGAGTGTCTAAATGGCAAAGCTTTCCATAAGTCTAGGTTGAGGAGGAAGTAGAACATCTTATCCTTCAAACATACAATAGGTTTTTACTAAACGTCTATCTTGTCTAATCGCAGAACATTGTATCAGTAGTATTGTCAAATAGCCATGTGGTCTTAGGCCTGGTTCACACCTATGCATTTTTTAGTGCACTTTCAGTTTTGCAGAAACACACTACAGTAAAGTGACCAGATTTTTAAAACGAAATCCGGGGACATATTTTTTTTTTTTTTTTTACTAGTAATGGCGACAATCAGCAACTCTCTGCCCGTTGCCGCCCACCTCAAAGCCTGTCAAGTCTTACTCTCAGGGCCCCAGCTACTACTGGGTGGGGAGTGGAGGAAGATCACTCCGTCAGGGAAGGCAAGGAGTTAAGCAGGCAGGCGGCTGGCTGGGACTTGAGCCAAGGCAGAAGAACATGCGAGTGGAGCTGAATGGGCATTCACCCGAAACGTAAGAAATATTCACTCTGCTCCGACCAGCACATGATCATCAGAAAGGGGCACAGATAATGGAAAAAAATACACCCCCTAAGCTAGTAGGAGAGGCGGAGCAGGGGGGTGTAATTCAGAATTTTTAAATTCTGCACTGACTGTCTTTGAAATTGCCCCAGCCCCTGTTTAAATCCAATCCGGGGACAAAACCAGGGACAGACTTTGTGCAGGAACAGTGTCCTCAATCAGGGGACTGTCCCTGGAAACCGGGGATGTCTGGTCACCCTACACTACAGTCCATGCAACATGGATTCCTATGGATGGAGTTCACATCTGTGCATTTTATGGAAAGGCCAGTTTTTTTTTCTGCTTTTTAGTTTCATAGACTTCAAAGGTTTTAAAGATGTGTATTGAAAAATGCAAAATGCACTTGTAATATGCAAACTGCAACCTGCACAAGTGTGAATCAGGCCTTATGCAAGCTTGAGGAATTTAGTAATCTCTTTGGAGCTCAATAATTTTCTCTGTGGGGTCCTTTATAAACATTATTCTATTTTTGTAATTTCTGTTTCAATGTACGCACAACCGAGACTTTGTGCATTCAAATGTTTTCTGCATTTCCTATGCTGTTACCCTTTTCACCTTCTGCTGACTCTTGCCCTAATGTTCGCAGAACACCCACTCCTAGGAAGCATTGCAACAGTTTGTCTTATTTTGGACTGATAAACTCCCAATTATGAAAAAATGCTTTGCAACATTATGCATCTATATTATTCCTCTGCTCAGTTCCTCTGAAATCTGTGGTGATTGGTGGATGATTCATAAAAACAGCCCCTTCTTTGGAAGAACAAACGCAGCCAGTAACCATATTTCAAATGTCTTTGTTATAGGGCAGGACCATACTACACCTTTAAATGCATGTAATTTATTGGCATGTTTGAGTTTATTTACCCCTTTTACAAGATATAACTGGTAACATAATTCCTAAGATTAATTTCAGACCACATTTTAAAATAAACATACTTTGTGTCCATGTAGGGCAAATCAACATTTTTCCCTTTTAAACAAGGCAGGCTTGACATCGGCGCAGACAGA
This sequence comes from Rana temporaria, assembly GCF_905171775.1. NCBI lineage: Eukaryota > Metazoa > Chordata > Amphibia > Anura > Ranidae > Rana > Rana temporaria. The sequence continues at coordinate 621,482,627 of NC_053489.1, read as the reverse complement.
TCAGCGAGGCGGGAGCGGTGGCAGAGGAAGAAGAACTCCGGACAAAGAAGACAGGAGAAAGAAGAAGAGTGGAAGAAGTGGGTGAAGGAGAAGACCAGAGGAGGAAGATGTGGGAGAAGATGGAGGAAGACCGGAGGAAGAAGCAAGGAAGAAGAAGAAGATATTTTTATTTATTTTTTTCTCCACCAAAAACAAGCTCATGGTTTATTTGCTTATGTGGTCTCTGCTACGGTTTTGCATCATTTGTGGTTTCCTTTTTTTTTTCTTATTTCTTATTTATTATCAAGATATTTCAATCGTAATTACTCCAATACATTTCCAGAATATAAAAATATTGGATATATAACCATATACAAACATTTAAGAAAAATCCCCGTTTAACCCTCAACCCCCCCCCCCCCCCCCTGCTACCTCCCAATTTAAATTCATAAAACCGTACGTTATTATTCCTTCCTACTCTGACCCCTGCTCAGGTCTAGGCCCTTAGGTTTGCCGCATAACTCCAAGTTTTCTTAAATTCCTTCCAATATTCCCATTTATCTTTATATCCTGTTTTTCCCTCCTCGATACTATTCTTCAGTCCTTCCATAATATGCTTCTCTTCAACTGAATTGATCCACTCCCATATTGATGGACACTCCACCTCCTGCCATTTTTTGGGGATCAACCTTTTAGCCGCGTTTATCAAATGTGGTATCAGGGACTCTTTATAGGATTTCACCGCTTCCTCACCTCCATGAAAAAGTACTATCCATGGATCGTTTTTTATCTCCCTCTTGGTAATATCTTTTATCAGACCTAATATTTTCTCCCAAAATGTTTTTACTTTTGGGCAGTTCCACCATAGGTGGGCCATTGTACCCCGAAGTCTTGCAACCTCGCCAACAGTCCGCCGACTGTCCCTCTTTAAATTTACTCAATTTATCTGGTGTTGCATACCAACCTGCTATGCGCTTATAATTCATTTCTGCGGTCCAATTGTCCACGGCCGAGGAGTGGGTCAGATTTAAATTTTTTCCTATAGTGGCTTTATCCTTCTGTGTTCCTAACTCAGCCTTGAAAGAATGCCTTTAGATTTGTCCGTAATATATAACCGTTCCAATGGTGTAAGCTGTTCCCCTGACTTAATGGCTGGGGTAAATTTTGGACAAAGTGGCACAACTGTCGATACCTCCACTCGTCAATTACCATTAATTCCTCATTGTGTTTTAACTCCTGCAATGGTGTGATTTTCCCTTTTTTTATTATATCCCTTAGCTGTGCTTTATCTTTATTCACAATTTTTTTTCCTGGTGCAAAATATTAATTTTCCTTTAAATCTATGAGAGGTGAATTATAGTCCTTGGGCTAGATTCAGGTACGAGATACGACGGCGTATCTCCAGATACGCCGTCGTATCTCTGAGTTGCGGCGTTGTATCTATGCGCCTGATTTTTAGAATCAGTTACGCATTGATTTGACTAAGATCCGACCGTCGTATCTTAGTTGCAATTTTACGCTAGCCGCTAGGTGGCGCTTCCGTCGATTTACGTGAGGAATATGCTAATTAGGTAGATACGCCGATTCACAAACGTACGTACGCCCAGCGCATTTTTTTACATCGTTTACATTAGGCTTTTTCCGGCGTAAGGTTGCTCCTGCTATATGAGGCGTACGCAATGTTAAGTATGGATGTCGTTCCTGCGTCGAATTTTGAAATTTTTACGTTGTTTGCGTAAATCATTCGCGAATAGGGCTGTATGTAAGTTACGTTCACGTCTAAAGCATTGACGATTTGCGGCGGAATTTCGAGCATGCGCGTCAAATACGTGGGGTCACACTAAATTTATATAAAACACGCCCACATCATCCAAATTTGAATTAGGCGGAGCACATACGTTACGCCGCCATAACTTAGGGCACAAGTTCTTTCTGAATACGAAACTTGCGCCCTAATTTACGGCGGCATAACGCATCGGAGATACGTTACGCCCGCACAACATTACGCAGGGCTATCTGAATCTAGCCCCTTATCTATTTGTGTAACATATCCCATATTTTAAGTGCATTGCGTGTTAAATCGTGAGTATTCTTATCCAGTACTCTGTTCCACATTATGCTTCCCAAATTTGGCTTAGACAGTGCATTTTCTATCTTTACCCATCTTTTCTCCTGATTATCTCTGGCCCACTCCACGACCCGAGACAACACCACTGCATTATAATATTTTCTATTATCCAGGACCGCAAGTCCACCATATTTCTTTAATAATAATAATAATATTAATAATAATTTTAATACCAGGAAGGAGATTCTATGTTTTTTATTCTTCCAAATGAAGTTCATTAACAAAGTTTTGAGTACTCTAAGATAAGGTTGCAATACTACTGGTATCATCTGAAATGTATACAGAATTTTCAGGAGGAGGACCATCTTCAAGATATTAAATTGGTCTGTTTATTACACTTTTCATTTCCGTTTTAATTTCATCTAAAAGGGGAATATAATTTATTTTAATATACTTTCTTAACTGAGTTAGCGAGTTTAATTCCTAGGTATTTAAGTTCCTTCTGCCAAGGAAACCTAAACTCCTCCCTTAAGAGTCGTTCTAATTTGCTGATATTTACATTTAGGATCTAATGCCGCATACACACCATCGTTTTTCGGGTTCTAAAAAAAGACGTTTTTTTTTATGTCATTAAAAACGATGGTTTTTCGGGTTCTAAAAAATGACGTTTTTTTTTAATGTCATTAAAAACGATCATGTGTTGGCTTCAGAGCATTTTTCGGATTCTAAAAAATGGCAAAAAAATATTCGAACATGCTCTATTTTTTCACTACGTTTTTAATGTTTTTAAGGTTGTAAAAAATGGTCGTGTGTGGGCTTTGATGGCGTGAAAAATCCGCACATGCTCAGAAGCAAGTTATGAGACGGGAGCGCTCATTCTGGTAAAACTACCGTTCGTAATGGAGTAAGCACATTCATCACGCTGTAACAGACAGAAAAGCGCAAATCGTCTTTTACTAACACAAAATCAGCTAAAGCAGCCCAAAGGGTGGCGTCATCCGAATGGAACTTCCCCTTTATAGTGCCGTCGTACGTGTTGTACGTCACCACGCTTTTCTAGAGCATTTTTTTTTCACGATCGTGTGTAAACAAGACCGTTTTAATGATCGGGTTGAAAAAAAAAATTCTAGACCCTTAAAAACGTAATTTTTTAGAACCCGAAAAACGATCGCGTGTACGCGGCATTAGTCTTAGTTACATTGATTTTAAAATTTGAGATCTCCCCATACTGTTTAAGAATTTTTAATACATTTGGAATTGTAGTACTAGGATTGACGATATAAAACAATACATCGTCTGCGAAGGCAGATAGTTTGTGTTCATCTTCATCCACTTTGATGCCTTTCACATCAGGGTTCTTTCTGGCACTGGCCAGAAGGGGCTGTAGGGACAACACAAACAAGAGCGGCGAGAGGGGACACCCCTGTCTCGTACCATTTTCCATCTCAAATGCTGGGGATAACCTGCCATTTATTATTATCCTTGCCGATGGGTGGTGGTACAATGTTTTAATCCACTGGATCATTCTAGATCCAATACCCATGGTTTCCAGAGTTTGTATCATGAGTCCCCAGTCTACCCTGTTGAATGCTTTTTCCGCATCAATCGACAGGAGTAGACCTGGGGACCCATTCTCTTTCAACTTCCGGAGGAGTAACAATGCTCTTACCCCTGTTGTCCCTCCCCTCTCTTCCAGGGATGAATCCCACCTGATCCGGATGGACCAGTGTGATCATCAGCCCTTTCATTCGTTCTGCTAATACTTTCGCATACAATTTGGTGTCTGCATTAAGCAACGGAATCGGCCTATATCCAGAACAAAGCATTCCGTCTTTACCTTCCTTCTGAATTTCTATAATCGTAGCTGCTAGAGCCTCCCTGCTCATTTCATGTTCGGTCCCTAGTCCGTTGAAATATTGACACAGTCTTGGGATCAAAATCTCCCTACACCTTTTAAAGTAGAATGTTGTAAACCCATCTGGGCCTGGGCTTTTGCCCAGGGCTGAGTCTGCCAACGCTCCACTGATTTCTTCTTCTGTTATTGGTTTGTCCAAAATTGATCTTTCGGTCTGACCGATAATGGGCAATCTCGCTCCTTCTAGAAACTCTTTTATTTTTACCTTTATCTCCCCTTTCCGCCCTTTTTTTCTTCTATATAATTTCTGGTTTTCTTTTTCTGCACCATTTTTGCTAAATGTTTACTGGATTTATTTCCCCACATATACCTTTCTTTTGCAATACTATTTAGTTTCCTTTTAGTCTCTTGTTCCATAAGCTCTTTAAGTTAATCTCTTTTTATAACTAATTTGTGATATAGCTCTTGTTGTTTCCCCTGATGTTTTTTATGTTCTTGTTCGATTTTAAATATTTCTTCAGTCAAGTTATTAATTTTCCTACCTCTCTCTTTTTTCTTCATTGCCCCCTCCGATATCAGAATCCCTCTAATATAGGCTTTGTGTGCCTCCCATAGGGTTGCCCCGGACATTCCTTCAGTATCATTTGCAAAAAAATATTGATTTAACTCTCTTTTCACCCTTACTAGACCTTCTTCGTCCTGGATCAATTCTTTGTTTAATCTCCAAGTATAAGGTGGCCTTTGGTGTCCAGGGATATTTATTTTCATGCTTACAGGAGCATGATCCGAAAGTGAAGCAATTTCTATTCTGGAGTCTGCAATCCTTTCCAACAATCTATGGTCTACCATGATGTAATCTATTCTAGAATACGTCCCGTGTACAGGGGAGTAGAACGTATAATCCCGCAGTTTTGAGTGCAGTATCCTCCAGAAGTCCACCATCTGGCTACTATGCATTTTTGGTTTAAACTTTTTTTAGCTGTGCGTTGTTTGTCCCCTGTACCCGGGACGTACTGTCCATATCCGGCTCCATACAGAAGTTCAAATCTCCCATCAAGATCACATACCCTGCCCTGAAATCCTTCAGTTTTCCCAAGATTTCACTAAAATATTGAATTGGGCTCACATTAGGGGCATAGATGTTTGCCAAAGTACACTAATTTCCCTTTTAGAAAGAGAAATCTTCCTTCTATATCCGTCATCTTATCCTCCAATGTGAACCGAATCCCCTTTGCAAATCCTATTGCCACTCCCCTTGCTCTTGTTGAAATAGTATCCCTGTAATACCATATTGGGAAGTCAGGGGAATATAGTTTTACATTTGATTCCAGGGTCAGGTGAGTCTCCTGTAAAAAGACTACCTCCGCTCTATACCGTTTAAGCTCTTTTAAAATCTTGTGCCTCTTGGTGGGAGTATTAAGTCCTCTGACATTATAAGTCATAAACTTAATTGCTGTCATCACGTCACGTCCTCTCTTTTTTTCCATTTTTCTTTTTTCCTCCTTTCCCCTTCTCTGCCCTGTTCACTTTCGCCCTGTCTGCCGTAGGATTTTACCTTACTTTCTTGGAAAACCAGTAAGGTAGGTCCACACCTCCCACCCCACCCCAAAGCTGTCTGAACCCAGAGTGTCAGGTGGGTTTGAAGGTTCACAGAGTCACAACGATGCAGATGAGCAGGTAAATTCAAGCAGTCCTCAAGGGGACCGTGCTACGCTAACATTGATTGTCAGTATGTATGCGCAGTAACCAATCGGAAATGTCCAAGGTAGAGTGGTAAAAGTATAGGTCTCCTGCATTTTTGGTATACATTTACACTTTATATTTAAAGGCTTTCAAATACCCTATAAGGCAGGTGGGTGAGAAGGGAGATGTCAGCAGTGCCCTCATTGGATATCGGGAACAGGGCTCTGCAGCGTGATGCAAGTTAAGCTCTGATTGGCAGAGTGTGTGGTGGGCGGGGCTGTGTGTGTAAGCAGCCAAAAGCCAGTCCTGCAGGATGTGGCTGCTAATGGGAACGGTGTTCCTGCTGTGGAAAAAGTAGAGGAACGTCGTTCCCATGCGTTCCTGCAGGACTCAAGCCCTGCCCCAACTATCTAGTTAATTTGGTGGCCTTTCCTAGCCTACAGTTTCATACACATTAGGTTTAGACTGGTACAGGTTATGAAGTATTTTATACTTATGCAAAACCTTTTTAAATCAAAGTAACCATGTTGGATACATATGACTAAAGTAAATGACAATTTGCCTTGTTAACCACTTAACAACTGGCCCATAGCCAAAGTATGGCTACAGGGCTGTTGCCTAACTCTGGGACCTGGTTAATTAACGGCATTCCAGAATCCCCCTGGGGTGCGCACACGGGAGTGTCCAGAGGACCCAGCGCATCACTGATCACAGTAAATCGCCGCTGATAGCGGCCGTTTACCACGTGATCGCTTCGTCCAATGACGGAGTGATCACTTGTAAACAAACCGGCGTCATGTGATCAGTACAGTGTGAGAGAGGGAGAGAGCAGAGGCAGCAGGACTGTGGGCTGGATCTGTGACAATTGCAGTCACAGATCCAGCCAGCCATCCCTCCATGATCAGCCATCCCTGCAATACTCTGCCCCATACTGTGCAATACTCTGCAATACCCTCCCTCATACTGTGCCATACTCTGCAATACCCTGCCCCATACTGTGCCATACTGTGCAATACCCTACAATACTCCGCAATACCCTGCAATACTGTGCAATACTCTGCAATACCCTGCAATACTCCGCAATACCCTGCAATACCCCGCAATACCCTGCAATACCCCGCAATACTCTGCAATACTCTGCAATACACTGCAATACTCCGCAATACCCTGCAATACTCCGCAATACCCCGCAATACCCTACAATACTCCGCAATACCCTGCAATACCCCGCAATACCCTGCAATACCCCGCAATACTCTGCAATACTCTGCAATACACTGCAATACTCCGCAATACCCTGCAATACCCTGAAATACTCCGCAATACCCCGCAATACCCTACAATACTCCGCAATACTCTGCAATACTCCGCAATACCCTGCAATACTCCGCAATACTCTGCATTGCACAAAGCAGTTTTTTTCATAAATATGTGGCCACGCTGTGTAAAAGTCTCACACATGTGGTATCGCCATAGTCAGGAGTAATAGCAGAATGTGTTTTGGGGTGTAATTTTTGGTATGCATATGCTGTGTGTGTGAGAAATTACCTGCTAATATGACAATTTTGTGAAAAAAAATAAAAGAAAAAAAAATCTTGATTTTGCAAAGAATTGTGGGAAAAAATGACAACTTCAAAAAACTCACAATGCCTCTTTCTAAATACCTTGGAATGTCTTCTTTCCAAAAATGGGTCATTTGGGGGGCATTTATACTTTTCTGGCATGTTAGGCCCCTTTCAGACGTGCAGACCGTATGTCCGCTTTTTCATCCATCCGTTTGCGGATGAAAAAGGGACATACATTGGTCCCTATGTGATTGCGGGTGTCAGCGGATAAACATCCGCTGACACCCGTAATCATCCGCCTCCGCAAACATCCGATTTTGCAGATGGAAGAAAACACTATTTTTTCTTCCGTCTGCGGATCGGATCGGATGAACACAGACACACGGTCCGTGTTCATCCAATCCCCCATAGGGGAGAGCGGAGAAAAGACAGGGCGGTCCCTGCACAGTGTGCGGAGACCGCCCTGTCATCCGACAGCTCAGCAGGGATTTACGGAGCGATCCCCGCTGAGCTTATGGACACACGGAGGCGGATTATTACTGATCCGCCCCGTGTGGAAGGGCCCTTAGGGTCTCAAGAAATGAGATAGGCCGTCAGTATTTCAGGTGTGATCAATTTTCAGATATTGGCACCATAGCTTGTGGACTCTATAAATTTCACAAAGACCAAATAATATCCACCAATTTGTACTTTTTTTTTTCCAAAGATATGTAGCATCATATGTATGAAGAAAAAATACAAATTTGCTAAATTTTATAACAGAGACGAAGAAAAAATCATTTTTTTACAGTCTTTTTTCTCTTATAGCGCAAAAAAATAAAAATCCCAAGGGTGAATAAATACCACCAAAAGAAAGCTCTATTTGTGTGAAAAAAGAACGAAAATTTCATATGGGTACAGTGTTGTATGACTGAGTAATTGTCATTCAAAATGTGAGAGCACCGAAAGCTGAAAATTGATCTGGTTATTAAGGGGGTTTAAGTGCCCAGTTGTCAAGTGGTTAATTAATAACTTTCAATAACAATTTATTGTTTTAAAAAAAAGGGGGGGGGCGAGGGTTCTTGTGGACATGGAAGGGTAGCCTGATCCACTCGACAATCCCTTAGTAAGGCATGATGCAGTCACTCCCTGGAAATACTGAGTGCTTTCAGTGGCCTGTGACATCATTGCAATTCCAGCACTTAAATTACGTCAAACTTTGTGTACCGTATGTAGGATTACCCTTATCTGTGGGTGGAAAGGCCACGCTCAACTTGACAATGCATTAAAGACTAATTGTGAATGAAACATATGTTTCTGTAAACACAAAAAATAAAACATCAGCTGTTTTCATTTTTACACATGATGTTTTACTTCCTCTTGAGTTACTGAAAGCCTGTCTCTCTGTCACACCAAGCCGTGGTTACGAATCGGATGAATTTGCATTTTTGAAGAACTCCAGTCTATTGGGAGTCTACAGGATGTTATTTTAAAGATGTATGGTCTTTTCGTGTTTTGGTTTTCTTTTAAGATTATGTAAAAGACAATTTTTTCATAAAATTTATCTTATTGACGTGTTAGTGATAAAAAATGTGTTTTCTGTTTATAAATTCTAATTACACTGTATGCACACATAAGGGCAGTTATAGTGCCCCATTACATATGCAGGTACTACTTCCTACCTACTTTGCAGTGCTAAACGATGCTTATGCTTCTTGTCAGAATAGCCATCAAAACAATATACTCTGGACCTGACTGATATCTCATCAGTTGTTAAAGCTGAACTCTAGGTACATATACAGTAAAATACACTAATTAAAGGGTTTGTAAAGGCTCCTGTTTTTTCACCTTTCTCCTATGCATTAAGGTGAAAAAACACCTAGCAGTCACCGGCCCACCAGCCCCCCCCCCCCTTTTACTTACCTGAGCCCCTTCATCTTCTCGGCGCGTTCCCGTCGTCCTCCTCTCCATGGAGTCCCGGCTTTGATTGGATAGATTGATAGCAGCGCAGCCATTGGCTCCCGCTGCTCTTAATCAAATCCAATGACGCGGGGGCGGGGCCGAGTCATACACTCGGTGTCTATGGACACCAAATGAATGACTCAGGAGCTCTCTGGCAAGGTAACCCCCTCGGAAGAGCGCTTCTCCTAGGAGGTTATCTGATGGGGGGAGGAGCCACGAGAGCTGCCAAGGGACCCCAGAAGAGGATGTTCGAGGCCACTCTGTGCAAAACGAGCTGCACAGTGGAGGTAAGTATGACATGTTTGTTATTTAAAAAAAAATAACATTTAGTATAACTAGCGACCGCCATATAGCAGTTTTATAGCTACAGGGTGGCAGCTGTGTGCAGGATCACGTATATAAGTGATCCTGTGCTTCCAGGTAGCGGGTGTGAATGCCTGCCACTGGCAGATCACTCCTGCTGTGATTACACACAGCTGGAGATGATGCCGATCGTCCTGCAGAGCAGGGGCGGACTGACAACTCATGGGGCCCCTGGGAGATAGGAGATTATGGGGCCCCTGGCAATAGGAGAATATTATGGGGCCCCTGGGCAATAGATTATGGGGCAACACAGTATACACACACACATACAGTATACATACACAGTATACACACACAGACACAAAATATACACACACAGTATACATACACACAGAATATACATACACACACTGAAAAGGTACTAAAGAGGTGAGGCAGCTATAATCTTGGGATTTTTTTTTTTTTTACAGATTTTTACATACTGTCCCTGGTTTTACTGAGGCTAGCAACCCTGATGGGGCCCTCTAGTGGCAGGGGGGCCCTCGGGCAGTGCCCGAGTGCCCGAATTGTCAGTCCGCCCCTGCTGCTGTCAGCCCCCCCCCCCCTACTTTCCTAATCAGAGAGACAGAAGGGCATTCTGCCTATATAAACAATCGGCGGTTACACAGACAAGTCCTGTCAGGGAGAGGAGACCGATGCTGTGTCCCTTGTACATAGGGACACAGATCGGTCACCTCCCCCAGTCTGTCCCCTTCCCCCACAGTTAGAAACACTATGCAGGGTACACATTTAACCCCTTCCTCGCCCCTAGTGTTAACCCCTTCCCTGCCAGTCACATTTATACAGTAATTAGTGCATATTTATAGCACTGATCGCAGTATAAATGTGAATGGTGCCAAAAATGTGTCAAAAGTGTCCGCCATAATGTCGCAGTCCCAATAAAAATCGCAGATCGCCGCCATTACTAGTAAAAAAAAAAAAAAAAATTCTGTCCACTATTTTGTAGGCGCTATAACTTTTGCGGAAATTAATCGCTTATTGCGATTTTTTTGTTTATAGCGCAAAAATAAAAACCGCAGAGGTGATCAAATACCACCAAAAGAAAGCTCTAATTGTGGGGGAAAAAAGGACGTCAATGTTGTTTGGGAGCCAATTCGCACGACTGCGCAATTGTCAGTTAAAGCGACGCAGTGCCGGAAGCTGAAATTTCGCCTGGGCAGGAGGGGGGTATGTGTGCAAAGTAAGCAAGTGGTTAAAGGAATCTATTTAGAAAATAAAAAACAAACCTTTACAACCCCTTTAATCTTTCCCAGAATAACTAGTTTATAACTATGTGAAAAAATATAAACATTTTGGTTGGAAGATGATCGGCTGAAATCACCTTCCAGCTTCTTTTATCCCTCAGATGCTGCAATATTAGGAGTTTCCTATTGTGACCTGCATTTGTTCTCTTACTACAGATCCAAAATGTACTGATATAGCAAAAACAGTGATACCCTTCTACAACCAACTAGGGAAAAAGGTCCGCATTTTTCTGCAGAATTCTTAAGCAACATGCAAAGGAAGTTTCACTCATTTACGTAATAAGTAAGAGTGTTTGTCTTACAACATAAGAGTTCTTCATAAGTTCTACATAAAAAGGGGAAAAAAAACAGAAGAGGATGTATTGATTTTAAAAATGTATGTTACCCACTCTCTGGAAGGTTTTACCCCTTCATGACCAGGCCATGTTGTGCTATTTGGTAACTAGTAAGTGCACGGCCATGCAATGCTTGTAACCAAACAAATTTTATATCATTTTTTTCACACAAATTAAGCTTTCTTTTGGTGTTATTTGGTCACCATTGACCAAAAAATTCTGCTATGAAACATATCCAATAAAATTAGTCAGATTTTTTGGTCTTGAAATTATATTACTTAAAGGGGTTGTAAAGGTAAATGTTTTTTCACCTTAATGCATCCTATGCATTAAGGTGAAAAAACATCCAACAATACCGCCCCCCCCCCCCCCCCCGTTTTACTTACCTGAGCTGTTGAAAGTCCCGCGCTCGCCCCGTCATCTTCCTTGTTTCTGAGCCTGGCCATTGATTGGCTAGACTGGATGGATTGAAAGCAGCAGAGCCATAGGCTTGCGCTGCTGTCAATCACATCCAATGACGCGGCGCATCGAGGACCCAGTGAGACAGTGAGCAGCAATAGCCGCCGGCTGTATTACGGGAGCACGCCTGCAAGAACTCATCACCATGCGCGCTCGGACGAAGGTGTTGAGCTCTTGCATTGAGGAGCCGAGACAGCCGCCGAGGGACCCCAGAAGACCAGGTTCGGGAACACTGTGTGCAAAACGAGCTGCAGAGCTGAGTATGGTATGTTTGCTATTTTATTTTATTTTTATTTTTTTAACTTTACAACCCCTTTAACAAGCATTGTGCCAGACCAGAAATACATAAATAAAAGCTTCAGTAATGTTGTGAATTGTCTTCTAAAGAAGAAAGAAAGAAAATGTGGACAATTTTGTCTTCTAAAAAATATATATATTTTTTTTAAAAAATGTAAAAAAAAAAAATCTAATTTCTTCATAAATTTTGGCCAAATCGAATCTGCTATGTGTCTTTGGTATAAAAAAAATGGTATAGAATTTGTGTTTTTTTTTTCTTCTTTAAATACTAGTATGGCCCTTTTCGCAATTGTGCGACTTGTCCTGCGACTTGGGCCTACAAAGTCACAAGTCATGCCCCATGATTTCCAATGAGTACAATTCATATCTGTGCAACGTCAAGTCGCAGCGACTTCAAAGTAGTCCCTGCACTACTTTGGTCCGACATTGATGCGACTTGAAATAACATTTCTCATTGGAGGAGAAGGCATGTCCCTGTCAGATCATCTAGTGCAGCTGAGCCCGGACACCTGAAACTGCTTACCCCCACAGTGCTGTAAGGTGAAGATTTTTACAGAATCCAACAACCTGCACGTAATATGTGTTTGGTTTTAAAGGGATAAAGTGACAACCCTATTACAGGTAGGTATTGTAACTAAAGCTGTAGAGGGAAACTATGGGCCAGATTCAGAAAGGAGATACGACGGCGTATCTCCGGATACGCCGTCGTATCTCTGAGTGCGGGCCGTCGTATCTATTCATAGAATCAGTTACGCATAGAGTTCTCTAAGATCCGACCGGGGTAAGTGTCTTACACCGTCGTATCTTAGGCTGCATATTTACGCTGGCCGCTAGGTGGCGCTTCCGTATATTTACGCAAGGAAAATGCTAATTAGGTATTTACGCCGATTCAGAAACGTATGTCCGGCCGGCGCATTTTTTTACGTCGTTTACATTAGGCTTTTTCCGACGTAAAGTTACCCCTGCTAATGTTAAGTATGGACGTCGTTCCCGCGTCGAGTTTTGAAAATTTTAAGTCGTTTGCGTAAGTCGTTCGCAAATAGGGCTGTACGTAAGTTACGTTCACGTCTAAAGCATTGACGATTTGTGGCGTAATTTCGAGCATGCGCCATTCGTAAAAACGTCAAATACGCAGGGTCACAGTTATTATACATAAAACACGCCCACATCATCCCCATTTGAATTAGGCGGGCTTACGCCGGACTAAATACGTTACGCCGCCGTAACTAAGGGCGCAACGTATCTGAGATCTGAGATCTGAGATACGTTACGCCGGTACATAGATACACAATTGTATCTGAATCTAGCCCTCTGTGTTTAAATCAGTGTTCCTCAACTCCAGTCCTCAAGGCGCCCCAACAGGTCATGTTTTCAGGATTCCCCTCAAATGAAACAGCTGGGGCAATTACTAAGGCAGTGATCAAATCACTTGTGCAAAATAATAGAAAGCCTGAAAATATGAGGACTGGAGTTGAGAAACACTGGTCTATATAATCAGAAGATCCAAAAATATAGGCAGCTAAAAGAATACAGTACAGTATCTAGACAAGGATGTAATATATTGTGGCTTATTAGTTCATAGATGTGTTGGCATTACAGAAAAATGATCCAGCCAGAAATCTTGTGTCCTTGTAACTTAGTAAAAATATACTGTATTTACAATGCCTTGAAAAAGTATTCGTACTCCTTGAAATATTTCAAATTTTGTCAGGTTACAACCAAAAACGTAAATGTATTTTATTGGGATTTTATGTAATAGACCAACACAAAGTGGCACATGATTGTGAAGTGGAAGGAAAATTATAAATGTTTTTTCAACATTATTTTACTAATAAATATGTGAAAAGTGTGGCGTGTATTTATATTCAGCCTCCCTGAGTCAATACTTTGTAGAACCACCTTTCACTGCAATTACAGCTGCAAGTCTTTTTGGGGATGTCTCTACCAACTTTGCACATCTAGAGAGTGAAATATTTGCCCATTCTTCTCTGTAAAATATCTCAAGCTCTGTCAGATTGGATGGAGACCGTCTGTGAACAGCAATTTTCAATTCTTGCTACAGATCCTCAATTGTATTTAGGTCTGGACTTTGACTGGGCCATTCTAACACATGAATATTCTTTGATCTAAACCATGACTGGTGTATTGCTGATGTCCCGACTACAAACCAAGTACCCGTGCCCCCACTTAACCTAAGTAACGACAGACTACTTCTTGGTTAAGAGGCCAGCCGGCCACTTTATTATTTAAAAATAACAAACAATAAAACTTTTTAAATATATAAATATATATATATAAAACAACAACCATATATATATATACACCATAACAACCCACAACTTTACAACTGCTGTCTTATTTTTTAGGTGAGCGAAGGAAATATGACAACTACCCCATCGGCTGCACTAACACCACCCTGGCCCCTAGCCGTGGTCCCACAAGCTCAGGGACGAGCTATTGCTTCGTGCCACTGCAGCCCGATGTTGTCCTGTAGCCCACTATTTACGACTAGGGAGGGTACCCATACCTAGATAGGTCCAACCCATCCCATGTCATAAACCGACTTCCTCCACTCTACCACCAAGACCCATGCCAACATCTCCCTAAAATTCCACAACCTAACCACCACCAAATAGGGCGGGCGGGCGGGAAAAACCTCCCTGCTGGTTCCCACTTTCTTGCTCTGCTACCCGGGAATGAGATGGGCCCACCCCCCAACTCGGGATACTATACTCTGCCCCCTCCCTATTCTCAATCCCACCCCATCACCAGATTTTTAACCCCTCCTCAAACTACCCATTGGTGCTCTCCCCCCAGCTCCCCCAGTCATGCCGGCCCTCCACCTAGGTTCCCTTCTATTCCGGGCCTGTCCTTGACTGGTGTATTGCTGATGTCCCGACTACAAACCAAGTACCCGTGCCCCCACTTAACCTAAGTAACGACAGACTACTTCTTGGTTAAGAGGCCAGCCGGCCACTTTATTATTTAAAAATAACAAACAATAAAACTTTTTAAATATATAAATATATATATATAAAACAACAACCATATATATATATACACCATAACAACCCACAACTTTACAACTGCTGTCTTATTTTTTAGGTGAGCGAAGGAAATATGACAACTACCCCATCGGCTGCACTAACACCACCCTGGCCCCTAGCCGTGGTCCCACAAGCTCAGGGACGAGCTATTGCTTCGTGCCACTGCAGCCCGATGTTGTCCTGTAGCCCACTATTTACGACTAGGGAGGGTACCCATACCTAGATAGGTCCAACCCATCCCATGTCATAAACCGACTTCCTCCACTCTACCACCAAGACCCATGCCACAGGTCCCACTCGTGACACCTCACGCGTGGGAGGCCCGCCACAAACGCAAGGCTCGCTGCAACCCTTCCTGGAGCCCCAGGACCCACATGTCAATCCCTATGGCTGAGAGATGGACGCCATCCGCCCTCAGGAACAACGCGGCGTCCCCCTCCAGCTCGTGGTGACGAATCACCAGGCCTCCATTCCGTACCACAAACTGCCCCACTGCTCTATTGACCTTAATCCTGGTCTTGTTAACACGCTCCACTGACCGCGCCCCTCTCCAAGCAGCCCTGCCCACTATGTCGGACCACACCACTATTGTGTCAGGGAAGGCAGATCTCAATCTCATGAAGTCCCACTTGATGTCCCTTACCAATTCCCTAGCCGCCCTGAGACATAAATCGTTCCCCCCAACATGCAGAAGAAGCACGTCCGGGGGCCTGTGCAGTCTGGCATATCTCTGGACCTCGGGAAGAACCCGAGACCACAGCATACCCGGGATCCCAATCCAATGCAACTCAGCCTCCTCTTCACAGAAACCCAACTGCTTCCCGTTCCTCCTGACCATGGCCCGCTTTGCTCCCCAATGGACATAGGAATGCCCCAGGATCCACATCAAACACGGCGGACCTGCAAAACAAAGAAACAAAAAAGGGGGGGGACATAGACACGTATCCATCACCGAACACCCTATCCCCAACAAGACATCCCCGAACGTGAACAAACACTAACAGCAGGAAACATGCACCCCCAGGCGACCCGCCCCACAACACCCTTAAAGCAAATGAGGGCGAACGTAGAGCCGGAACCTCTGGGACTCCCAGCGACCAATGCGTTGCAGAATCTGGTCGCTGACCCCCCACTTCGCTGCCTCCGTAGCCGCCCCAATCCTAAAGGAATGGGAGGAATACTCCCGATCCGAGAAACCGCCCAACGCCAGACACCTACGAAACACGGACACAAACTGGTAACGCGACAAGGGCGCCCCATTTTCGTGCACCAATAGCGCAGCCCCCCCAGGAGGCCGGATCGCCAACCAATCCCGCAGGACCGAGACCGGACAGACGTCCAATCCAGCGACGGCCCCAGAACCACTTTTACCCCCCTGCCCAGTTGATCCGTCTTGGACCGGCGGATGAGTAACTCAGCCGAGTCCACACCCAACGCCACGTCCGCTAGGGCCAAGCCCCCGGCCACCAACTTCGACGGACTAACCAGCTCGCCGATCCGCAGTGCACCGAAAAAGGCTAGCACAAAAGCCGCCCGGAATAATCTCGCCTCGAACGCCGAAGAACAAACCCGTGGCAACGAACCCACCAGAACACCCAGCATGGCCAGCGACACGGGCCGACGCGAGTCCGGCCCGCACCTGCCCCTCCTGTAACCCCTCAACGCCTTTCGCACAATAAAGGCCTTAGTTACGTCCCGTACCCCCCAGAGCTGAAACAAGAAAGCAAGCCCCGACATTTTTTTATTTACTGAAGTGACCGACACCCCGTCCTCACAGTTCTTCCCCACGAAATACAGCAAGAGATGCAACCTGTCTTCATCGGTGGAGCAACCACCGACGCTACTCACCAAATCAGACCACTCACGCCACACCCTCTCATAAGCTCGCCACGTGGAATCCGCCACCGAGCGACGTATCAGTAACATCACGGTGTCAGGACCAGGTGCTTGGGGCACGCGACGCCCACCGGATCCGCTCCCGGAGCCAACTGCCGGAACCTCTCCCACTGTAAACGAGAAAGCGCATCAGCCACCTCGTTCTCCACCCCAGGAATGTGAACAGCCGACACAAAAACATTTAAACGCAGACACAGCAACACCATGTACCGCAACAAACGTACGACCGGCAAAGACGATGCCGTCAAAGAATTGACGGCCTGCACAACCCCCAGGTTGTCACAGTGAAAACGAACCCGCCGGTTCATGAGCTCCCCCCCCACAGCTCCAGAGCAAGTACTATCGGAAACAACTCCAATAGCATCAAGTTCCGAATGAGGGGAGACTCAGCCAGTTCTGCAGGCCAGCGGTCCGCGCACCACCTACCTCCGAAAAAGGCCGCGAATCCTACCGACCCGGCTGCATCCGTGAACAGCTCAAGTTCGGCCGCGCGAACCGCCGGACGCAACCAAAAGGACCTGCCATTGAAATGTTCCAGGAAAGAATCCCACACCTGCAAGTCCGCCCGATGATCCTGGTTCAAACGGACAAAATGGTGCGGCGCCTTCACCCCCGCCGTCGCGGCCGCCAGTCTCCTGCAAAAGACCCTCCCCATGGGCATAATTCTGCAGGCGAAGTTGAGCTTTCCCAGCAGCGATTGCAAATCACGCAACTGAATTTTTGGCCGGCGAGCCGCCGAGGCCACCGACGCCCGAAGGTCCAGCAGCTTGTCACTGGGCAGGCGGCATTCCATCAGCTCCGAGTCGATGACAATGCCCAAAAATTTTAGCACCGTGACCGGACCTTCCGTCTTATCCTGGGCCAATGGGACCCCAAAAACCCGGAAGACATGTTGCAAGGTAGACAACAAAATGAGACAAGTCCGCTCACCCGGCGGACCTATCACCAAAAAGTCATCAAGATAGTGGAGCACCGAAGGGAGCCCAGACAAGTCCTTGACGACCCACTCCAAAAAGGAGCTGAACATTTCGAAGTATGAACATGAAATAGCGCAGCCCATCGGAAGACACCGATCCGCAAAGTATTGTCCCTCCCAACGACAGCCCAGCAACCTGACGCTGTCCGGATGCACCGGCAGGAGACGGAATGCCGACTCGACGTCGGTCTTTGCCAACAGCGACCCCCTCCCGAAAGCCTGAACCCACCGCACCGCCTCATCGAAAGAGGCATACGAAACGGTACAAAGAGCCGGATCAATAGCGTCGTTCACCGACCCCCCCTTTGGGTGGGACAAATGGTGAATAAGTCTGAATTGATTCGGCTCCCTCTTGGGCACGACGCCCAATGGGGAGACCACCAAATCCTTCACCGGCGGTTCAGAAAACGGCCCGGCCATCCTGCCCAAAGCCACCTCCTTACGCAATTTCCCTGTCACCACTTCCGGATGTTCATGAGCCGACTTCAGATTTGGCGGGACAGGGGGGACTGAGGCAATCGAGCTAGGTATGGGGAACCCTGAACCATCAGCTTAACCCACAAACCGATATCCTTCTGATCCCAGCGCAGAGCTGGCCTAACGGCCTTCCGTTGCCGGAACTGCTCGTCGTACCGGAGCCATGCCGTTCCCCCGTAGATCCTTTGAGCCTCGCTAATCGCATCCAGGTAGCCGAACAATCCTGAACAATTCTCCGGGGCCTTCTCCCCAATGACACTCGCCAAAATGTGAAAGGCCTGTGTCCAGTTCACAATCGTCCTCGGGATCAGCCGGTAACGCCGTCTCTCCTCTTCCTCCTTTTTGCTCTCGTCAGGCTTAATCTTGTCCAGATTGAACTTCTCAAGCGGAAGTAGCGAAAAAATTTCCACATACTCCCCCTTCCAAATCCGCTCTTTCACCTCTGTCTTCAAATGAGAGCCCAACGGCCCCTCATAGCAAATATATAACTCACCTCTCGCGAAATCCGCCAGGCGAACGCCGTCGACCACCGCACCGGCCACCACACCCCCCGTCCCCCCGCCAGCCACTGTGGCCGCCGGGGGCGTGGCAAGAGGCGCTTGCGAACCCACAAGCCCTCCCGTCTCAGGCACAACCGTCGAAACCGGCACCCCCAGCGAGGGTGCCGGCGAAACCGGCGGCGGAGCCGGAGCGGCCAGAGGCGCCAAAACTGCCGCCGAAACCGGAGCCATCAGAGAGGATGGCAAAACAGCCGGTGGCTGAGCCGCCAGCGCAAGCTGAGGCGAAACTGCCGACCCCGTTAACCCCCCAGGGGGGAGCACCGGGTCGGCCGCCCCCAGGGATGGCAAAAGGGGGGTATTCTGTGCCACCCACGCCGGCACCGGGGAAATCCCTGCGCCAGCTTGGGGCACCATAGGGGACCTGAACGCCGCCAGGGCAGCCCATAAATGTTGCAGCAGTATCTCGCCGGTGCCCGGTCCTACCCCCCCCACCGCCGGAAACCCTGTACCAAAGGAGGGCACCCCAGCCCCGCCAGCCAAACCCCACCCCCCCCCCAATCACCCCAGGGGGGGCACCACCACCCACTGAGCAAGAGCCTGACATAACATGGGAAGAGACATTGACAGGGTCAGTGACAGGGACAGGGACAGGTACAGAGACAGGGACATTGACAGGGACAGGGACAGAGACAGGGGCTGAGACAGGGAAGGAGCAAGACTCACCACGCGGCCCGGTAGATTCTGCATGACCAGCCGTTTCTCCGGATCCCAGACGCGCCTCCATCCTTTCCGACTCTCCGACCTGGACCTCCGATTCCGAGTCCGAAATCTCCCCTTCCGATCGGTGGTCCCCCTGGTCGACAGGGGACGTTGCAGGCGCTGAAGGCCCCGCTCGCGATGCCGTGACGTCATCAACTCGCGACTCCTTCACACCGCCGCCGGATCCGACCGCATTCCCGCGTCTCGCACCACGCCGTCCTGCAGGCACCGCTCCGGCTCTTCCGACGTCCCTCCGACCATCCGCCCGACTTGCTGCTGTGGCCGCGGCCGCCCGACTGGAGGAGCCCGCGCCAGACACCGCCTTCCTTCCTCGCCGAGCGCCACCAGGTAGGGGAGAAGGCCCCGCCCGGCCCGCCGTCGACTCCAGTGCCTTCGAAGCAGGCCTGGAGGGTGACACCGAAGCCACCCTCCTGGCCGGGCCCCGCCGATGTTGGGGATTCCTCCCAGCTCCGGCAGCCAGTGCAGGACGCTTCGCCACCGGACCTGGAGGGTCCGAAACCGGGCTCCCAGAGTGGCGGCTCGCCCCAGGGGTCACCTCAGGGGAATAGCGCGCCGGAGGCCTAGACCTCCGCGCACGTGGAGTAAGTGGGGCAGGTGAAGCAGAGCCCTGCCCCGACCCCTGCACTAGCACAGCTAGCTGGGAATTCAGCCACTGTGTCCCATTCTCTACCGCAGCTGAGCGCAGCTGCTCTACTAATCCCTCAAAAGCTTCCATGGCTGCACTACAATTCCTAAAAAACCTCCCTGCTGGTTCCCACTTTCTTGCTCTGCTACCCGGGAATGAGATGGGCCCACCCCCCAACCCGGGATACTATACTCTGCCCCCTCCCTATTCTCAATCCCACCCCATCACCAGATTTTTAACCCCTCCTCAAACTACCCATTGGTGCTTTCCCCCCAGCTCCCCCAGTCATGCCGGCCCTCCACCTAGGTTCCCTTCTATTCCGGGCCTGTCCTTTCCATTGTAGCTCTGGCTGTCTGTTTAGGGTCATTGTCCTGCTGGAAGGTGAACCTCCCCCCCAGTCTCAAATCTTTTGCAGTCTCTTAGGCCCCGTACACACGAGAGGATTATCCGCTGGAAACGGTCCTCCGGACCGTTCCAGCGGATAAATCCTCTGGCGGATTTTGATCTGATGGTTGTACTAACCATCAGATCGAAATCCGCACGGAATCCATCCGCGGTGACGTGTCGGTGACGTGTCGCGCCGTCGCCGCGAAGATGACGCGGCGACGTGCGCGACGCTGAAAGATAAAGACTTCCACGCATGCGTCGAATCATTACGACGCATGCGAGGGAGAGGAGCGGACGGATTGATCCGGTGAGTCTGTACAGACCACCGGATCAATCCGCTGGACAGGATTCCAGCGGATAGATTTCTTAGCATGCTAAGAAATTTTTATCCGCTGGAAATCCGTCGTCTGGAATTTTTTTCCGCCGATAAATGTCCGCTCAGACGTACACACCACCGGATCTATCCGCTTGAACTGATCCGCGGATAAATCCCAGCGGATAGATCCGGTGGTGTGTACGAGTCCTAACAGATTTTCTTCTAAAATTGCCCTGTATTTGGCTCCATTCATCTTCCTATAAACTCTGACCTGCTTCCCTGTCCCTGCTAAAGAAAAGCATCAACGCAACATTATGCTGCCACCACCATGTTTCACGGTGGGGATGGGGTGTTCAGGGTGATGTGCCGTGCTAGTTTTCTGCCACACAAAGTGTTTTGCTTTTAGGCAAAAAAGTTAAATTTCACCCATGCTCTACCGTAACAAGCAACAATGCTAAAGACTAAGGGCCAAATCCTCAAAAGAGATACGACGGAGTAATTGCTGTTACTCCGTCGTATGCCTGGTCCTAACTATGGAACTGATCCACAGAATCAGTTTCCCATAGTTAGGACGAAGATCCGACATGTGTAATTGAATTACACTGTCGGATCTTAGGATGCAGTACCGGGGGGCATTTTGCGTCGAAATGCCGCCTTGGGTATGCAAATTAGGACTTACGGAGATCCACGAAGCTTTTCAGCTTCGTTTTTTCTCCGTAAGTTATATTTTGCAAACGCAAAATTAGGGCTGCTTTTACAAGGTGTAAACTGTTTACACCTTGTAAAAACAGACCTTTCTTGCTCGCGACGCGATTTTTTTTAAATTTCAATTTTTTTTTTGGCGCCGTATCTTTTTTTTTACCCGACGCAACTTTATTGTCCCGTCGCAATCCACAAAGCCCGACGTAACGTAATTTCACGCTATGCACGTCGGGAAAATGACGTCACGAGCATGCGCAGTACGGCCGGCGCGGGAGCGCGCCTCATTTATATGGTAATCGCCCCCTGGAGAAGAGGAACGCCTTGCGCCGGCGGAATTTAAGTTACACCGCTGCAAATTCCCAGGTAAGTGCTTTGTGGATCAGGCACTAACTTGGGAAATTTGCGGCGGTGTAACTTAAATGGAAAAAGTTAAGTTACGCCGCCTGGCTGAGGATTTGGCCCAAACTTCACTGGAGATACTTAGCATTATGCCCTCCCAGTTTAGAATATTCTGCAAGCCTTGGAACTTGTCACAATGTGTATGCTCTGAACCTGCTGAGATGCCTTTGAAGTTGATGCGGATATTTAATATCAGCCGTAATGCTCACTCAGGACCCAAAGCCCAGAGTGCGCACCTCCGGAGGCACACGCGCGCCCACAGAATGCCGTGTACGAGCCCGATATACACCTGCAGCGTATCACTGCAGCGACTGATCGGCAAGGGGTTAAGCAGAACAAAAAAAATGGTAGCAGGAAATCTCTGTATGTCTCCTCTGTCATACCACCACTTTCCCTTCTGACATTTTCTTTAGTAATTGTACATTGGGTGCAGTTCATGTCCTGTGCTGCATACAATTGTGAAATCTGTAAAATGCCAGGGGGTAAGAGCCAGGTACCAGGATGGCATAGCTTCTGTGCATAGGAGTAATATCATTATTGGCCCCCAATGGCTGAAGACAAAGGAACCTGAATGTGGAACAAGACTGGGAGAAGATGAATGAATGAATGAATGAAAAACTTATAAAGCGCGGCGCATGCGAACTGAATCGCTTCTGGGCGCTAGTTGTTCGTGTCTCATGACATCAAAAGAGCAGAGTTTTGATCTGTCTTCTGAAAGTCAGGTGGTTTTCCTCCAACCGAATGCTGGTTGGTAAAGCGTTCCATAGTCTCGGACCTTGAAAAGCAAACCTTCTTTCTCCTTTGGACTTGTATTTGGTTTTTGGTACCCTGACCAGATTTTGGTCGGTGGATCGCAGAACGCGATTCGAATTGTGAGGTTCTATCTTGTCGCAAAGATATTGCGGAGCCTTCCCATGGATGCACTTATGTGTCAGGCAGAGTGCTTTAAATGCAATTCTGTCTTTTACTGGCAGCCAGTGAAGGGTTCTCAACGAAGGTGAGATTGATTCCCATTTTTTTTTCCCAGTCACCAGTCTGGCGGCCGTATTCTGAACGACTTGCAGACGGGAGATTTGGTACTTGGGAGTCCGAGGTACAGGGCGTTAGCATAGTCCAGTCTGGAATTCACGATTGTTCCCACCACGACTGCTACGTCTTCTTTGGGGATAAATGGAATAAGTCTGCGTAGTAGGCGCAACAGATGGTGCGCTCCGCTGACTACTGACCCTATTTGTGCGTCCATTGTCATGAAGGAGTCGAAGATGACCCCGAGACTTTTGACTTTGGAGCTAGGGGTGATGATTTGGCCCAGAATGGGCGGGGGTGTCCAGGTTGTTGCCAGTTGACTCTTTCGGCTGGCGTGAAACATAAGGAGTTCTGTTTTTGAACTGTTGAGTTTAAGATAACTCTTTGTCATCCAGTTTTCTATCAAAGAGAGACATTTCTCTAAACTGAGATGATGATCCTTTTTGTTGCAGATGCGAAAATACAGTTGCGTATCGTCTGCATAAGAGTGATAGAGTAGTTCTTGGCTACTGATAATATCAAAGAGAGGGCGAAGATAGATGTTGAAAAGCACCGGTGACAGGGGGGATCCTTGGGGGACTCCACATGACACCGTGCGCTTTTCCGACGTGAAACAACCCAATTTAACTGTTTGTGATCGGTTTTCAAGAAAGGAAGAAAACCATGGTAAATCACCTTCTGCGACTTCTGCTACCTTGGCTAGTCGCATCAGTAACAGTTTGTGGTCTACCGTGTCAAAGGCTGCGCTTAGGTCCAGCAGAACCAGGAGACAAGATTCTCCTTCGTCTGCGGCCTCGAGGGCATCGTCCCATATTTTGAGTAAGGCCGTTTCTGTCCCGTGTCCGGGACGGAAGCCTGATTGTAATGGATCCAGTAGATTGTGGGTATCTAGATGCTGTTGCAGCTGTTGTACCACTACTTTCTCCATTATCTTGGAGAGAACATTTAGGCCTGTTATGGGACGGCGGTGAGTTGGGTCCTTGGGATCCATGTTAGGTTTTTTCAAGATGGGCTGGATTGTGCCCTCTTTCAACAGGGATGGCACTGTGCCTTCCTTAAATGACTGGTTTATAAGCTGTGTGATGGGTGGTGCCAGGATGTCGGCACATTCCTTCAGCAGTTTGGTGGGGATGATATCATTGGGCGATGTGCTGTTCCTCAAAGCACCAATGATATTTTTTGTGGTATCGATGGAGATCGGTTCCAGAGTGAACTTTGTTGATTGTAGAGCGTTTCTGTGGGTGTTTTGTGGTTGATTGACGGTGGGGTTGAGGGGGGTATTGTTTTGCATGATGCTTTCCCGGATTCTTTCAATTTTGTTGATGAAGAAATGCGATAGTTCATTGCAGAACTCTTGGGTGTCTGAGTTGGGGACTTCAAGACATCCTGGATTCATGGTCTGGGTGACCATCTTGAAGAGTTCGCGGGGGCGGTTTAGGGCGCTGTTAATCGCCATAGAAAAATGATGTTTCTTGGCTTTGAAGATTTCTTTATGATATCGTGTTGTTATTGCCTTGTAGATGATGAGGTTATCCTCTGCAAGATGGCACCAATGGAGCAACAAGGAGGGTGGGGAGTTTGGATTTTGCATCACATCATACTACCACGTAATGGCAAGAGCAGTAAATACAGGAGAAAGAGAAGAAAGGGAAAGAGAGAGAGAACAAGTAGGTGTGTGTATGTGGATATGCGTGCCTACAAAAAGCTTAAAGCATGTTCTTATGTGATTGTACACTCATAATACAGCTATTCATATACTGGAAATGAATGTTGACTGATAAACAGAAAATGATACTGTGTGAAAGGTCTCTTTAACTGGTAATGGGGTTTACGTTTAGTGATAAGTTGAGGTCCCTCATTCATGGTGAGAATCTAGTTTCTTTTTCCGTTTCCTCAGACAACCTTGGTCACTGGACTCATTAAACAGAACAAAACGCAGTTTCTGTTCACAGTAAGCTTACATTACTGGAATGGTGAAGAATTAGAATAGTTATGGGGTTTTAAAGCTTTTATGTTCCTAAAATATATTGTATTCTGATAACAATACGTGGTTGATGAATGTAATGACAATATTCAGTATATATGTTCTCTTTTTAGGCCATCATAATTTTTTTTCCACATTTACATACAGTATAGACCAGTGGTGGCTGGTGCTCAAATTTTTTTTGGGGGGGGGGGGCGCAAAAAAAAATTGCAGCCTCACTGTGCCCATCAAATGCAGCCACTGTGCCATCAATTGTCACCACTGTGCCATGCCATCAAACGCAGCCACTGTGCCATCAATTGTCACCACTGTGACATGCCATCAAACGCAGCCACTGTGCCATCAATTGTCACCACTATGCCATGCCATCAAACGCAGCCACTGTGCCATCAATTGTCACCACTGTGCCATGCCATCAAACGCAGCCACTGTGCCATCAATTGTCACCACTGTGCCATGCCATCAAACGCAGCCACTGTGCCATGCCATTAAACACAGCCACTGTGGCATCAATTGTCACCACTGTGCCATGCCATCAAACGCAGCCACTGTGCCATCAATTGTCACCACTGTGCCATGCCATCAAATGCAGCCACTGTGCCATCAATTGTCACCACTGTGCCATGCCATCAAACGCAGTCACTGTGCCATCAATTGTCACCACTGTGCCATGCCATCAAATGCAGCCACTGTGCCATCAATTGTCACCACTGTGCCATGCCATCAAACGCAGTCACTGTGCCATGCCATCAAATGCAGCCACTGTGCCATGCCATCAAACGCAGACACTGTGCCATCAATTATCACCACTGTGCCATGCCATCAAACGCAGTCACTGTGCCATGCCATCAAACACAGCCACTGTGCCATGCCATCAAACGCAGCCACTGTGCCCCTCAATTGTCGCCACTGTGCCAATTGTCACCACTGTGCCCTTTAATTGTCGCCACTGTGCCCATTGTTGCCACTGTGCATGTCACTGTGCCCTTTATTGTTGCCACTGTGCCCATTGTCACCACTGTGCCCTTTGTCACCACTGTGCCCATTGTTGCCACTGTGCCCTTTAATTGATGCTAATGTGCCCTTTGTCGCCACTGTGCCCTTTGTCACCACTGTACCCATTGATGCCACTGTGCCCTTTGTCGCCTCTGTGCCCATTGTTGCCTGTAAAATGCACTTACCTTTCTGCTTCCACGTCCCTCGATGACGCTTCAGCCAATCAGGTTACCGATAACCAGAATCGGTGAACCTGATTGGCTGAGACGGCCGTCAGTCTTATCCAAGGGACGCAGCCCCCGTACGTTCCGAGGATAAGACATCCGGGAGCCGAGGGGCTGTACTTGGAAAGCCTATCCTCCTTTTTTAACTATCAATGTTCAGTTTCCTTAGTTGCCTTTCCTTCTTTAGCCTGCTACTGGATTATGAAGGAGCAGCAGCACAATGATGAGATCAGATACACAGATTGTTTAGTGCAATAGGCAGTTGGCAGTGAGGCATTTATGCCTCTGACCACCATTGTAAGTATTTATCTCTCCGGCTAATGACCAGTGTAAGAGGGCATCTATCCTACTGACCACCATTCTAAGGAAAAACTTTTCTCTATGTTTTACAAAGTAGAGGGATGCTTTTATACTAACCACCAATGTAATGCCGCGTACACACCATCACTTTATGTGATGAAAAAAAACGACATTTTATGTGAAGTAAAAAACGACGTTTTTGAAACTTCAATTTTCAAAGACGAAGTTGCCTACACACCATCGTTTTTTCACAATGCTCTAGCAAAGCGAGGTTACGTTCACCACATTTTTCCATTGAAGCTCGCTTCATAACTAGCTTCTGGGCATGCGCGGGTGTAAAAACGTCGTTTTAAACGTCGTTTTTTGCTACACACGGTCAATTTCTGTGAAGTAAAAAACGACGTTTTGAAAAACAACACATAAAATTGAAGCATGCTTCAATTTTTTTTGGGCGTTTTTCACAAGACATAAAACGACGTTTTCCCCCACACACGGTCATTTAAAGTGACGTTTTTAAAAACGTCGTTTTTTTTCATCACATAAAGTGATGGTGTGTACGCGGCATAAAGGTTTTTTATTTTATTTTGCAGACCATCACTGTAAAGGGGCACTGAGTTGGCCAATTCACTAACGTTTATCTTATGAAATATTTGTGTTTTATATGAAATATTGTATGTGATATTTTAAATGCCAATCCAATTAAGTAAAATATTACATTTTCTGAAAATATGTGGTAAATTTCACCTGACAGTCAATTGACAAAACAAAAGAAGTTGATTATGTCATGGTCTAGCTTTGGGTTCTCCAAACTTCATAAACAGAGGGCCAGTTTACTCTACTTCCAGTTTTAGGGGGGCCGGACTTTGGCCAGGAGTAGAAATTGTCTTTGTGTCAGTGGGAGTAGACAGTATCTTTAAATTAAGGGGGGGGAGTAGTGCCCCATTTGTGGCATTAGTGGTAGGAATTATGCCCCATTATTGGAGTCAGTGGGAGGAATAGTGCCTCGTATCAGTGGGTGGGGACTAGTGCCCCAATGCCTGGATGAAGGCAAGGGGACGCAGAAGTTTGGAAACCCCTGGTCTAGCCGCTCAGTATTTAATAAATGAAAGTGAAACATTTTAGCAGCAATATTACTACCACTGCTAAATGTGACAGCTTCCACTCGGGACTCCTGTTTTTTTGTGACTGAGTAGGGGTGCTATCTACCAATTACTCATTCATGTGGGGGACCCCTTCATTTTTAAAGAGGGCTTCAATATTCAGATAAGCTACGTACCCGCAGACTCCCACAACCACTGGGCCAGGGTTGTGGAGAAAATATCCTTTTCCTCATCAACATGACAAGGGTCCCACGCATTTCATTATTTATTTTATCACATTTACCACCCCTTTTGTTTACATTGGGCCAGGTATGGAATGTGTTGTAATGAGAATGAGCGTATGTAGCGCTACAATATTTGAGGAGAAAAAGGTGGTACGAATGTTTTTTATACCCTGGTCCAAGTTCCTCAAATATTCTTCAGCTACAAAAAAAGTCCTCACATTCTGACCATAATGGGGAAGAGCATAAAAACTGTATGCTAATAATGCTCTTTGGCTTGATGAGTACAAATCATGTTCTCTATGTTGTGGCCTCTGTATGGAGGAAAGTGTTCAAGACCTGGGAAATGGAAGCTGTTATACAGCTGGGTGAGAGTCATGTGCAAGCTCTGATCCTTCGGTTGGAAAGCACTGAGATACAATATGAAGGTTCCTATATAAGTTCTGGTGTTACTTCCCTCTCTTGATTGGAATATAAAATCTCTACACTACACTGTTGTATTAGGGGGAATTCCTAAATCAGTCAAAGGGAAAAAGGAACAGGGTCTGTCTGGAAGGGGTTGGGATTAATTGCACAAGGATTTCAGAAAATAGGAAATGCCAAATGACAAATGACATTTTGGAAATGTAGTTCATGTTACCCATAATGGTGCACCATGGAACTAAAGATAAATAACATTTCAACCAATGCTGGAACAAAAAAGAGATTACCAATGCGACAGATGACAAGAAGGGAGAAAAACTGTGAAGCTTTTGTGTGTTTCGATTTAAATATTTTTATTAGTATAGAAAAAAAAGATCTCAGTGTTCTCAGTACACTTCAGAGTAGAAGATCAAAGACAAAGAAATAAAAGCAATTTAAGCAAATCTTCACATTACATTTTAGCAACATCATACTGCATGGGGTGTGAATGTCAGAGTGCGGTCGAGAAAGTTCACTGAACTATCATGAGCAAACGACTATAAATGGTAAACAATACTCTCCTGTCCTCTTGAGAGACTCGTCATACTCAACCTCGTGTAGGATGAACTGCAAGGAAGTGAGAGGATTAACTAAGCTCATAAACCAGGAGTCCAATCCGACACCCCTTAAAGGGAACAATCTGTGTCGGCAAAATAGCTGAAAGAGAAGAAACAATGGACTCCTGTGACCCAAAATAGCCCGTGACCTCACCACTAGTACCATTTAGAGTGTGAAAAAAACCTACACGTTTTTTAGGAGTGTGCGAGGAGAGGGAACTCCTTTCTCCCATCACTCCCCCCCTCCCTCCCCCTAAAGGAGCCCCATGAGTATGTTAACTGTTAGAAGTCTAGCAAAAAAAAGAAAAATAAATAACCGTCCAACATGACGGAAAAAAAAGGTGCACTCGAGGAAACATAGCAGAGAGAGCAAAAAATAGGGAAGAAAGTAAATAATAGAGTTGATTGCCAGCTGGAAGGTTAAGCACCCGTAAGGGGCTTCATAGCACCAGGTGAAAGGGGTACACCCACGTGTTTGGCCCATGGTTCCCATATGGTCTCAAATAGGTTATACGTATTTGAGCTAGAACTAACCATTTTTTCCTGAGTCATAACCCAGGATATCTTCCTCTTGGCTGCTGCGAAAGAGACTCTTGGTTGTTTCCAAGCCGCCGCTAAGGTGGATTTTGCTCCTAGAAGCATAAAAGTTATCAATTTTTGTTTGGATTTAGAGACCTGGAGAATGTCGGACCCCAGGAGTGCTATTTGTGGGGACTTTATTACAGGAACCCCCGTAACTTTTCTGATAAGACAAAAGATCCTGTTCCAAAATCCCCTTATTTTGGGACAATCCCACCAGATATGGGTCATCGTGCCCTGGGCTTGGCAACCACGAAAGCATAGTGGAGAAGTCATTGGGAACATCACAGCCAACCGACTGGGAACTAGATACCACCTCATCAGAACCCTCATATTAGCTTCAATTAAAGATGTATTAACCAACCCTTTATAGGTTCTTGTTCCTACCTTTTGCCATCTTTCCAGGTCCCAGGTCATCCGCAGATCTCTCTCCCATGCCTCCATGTATGGAAATTTGGAGGTCACCCCAGATAGTGCCGTGTATATTGTAGAGATACCCCCTTTGTGTTCTGTCATTTGTTTGCACGCTTTTGTGTGTTTCAGGCACCTTCATGACCATGGATAAAGCTGGCCTTCAGGTCAAATTTTTAATAAAAACTCTGAAAAATCACTTGTCAGAGATTTCGAACTTGTCATCATTTAGTCAAATAATTTTGTTTGAAAGCCCTTAAAATCCTGTGCAGTCTGGCTACTTTAATGGAATTCTGGACTTATTGAACAGGTTTATTTTGTGGCTAGCATACATGCATTACAATATGTAAGATTTTGCCCAAATGGATATCTCAGGTTAGAATTTCTTGTTCAAAACATTTATAAGCACATTAGGGTACAAAAAACAGTCAGGAAGCCAGGAATCAGCGTAGTGAAACAGCAAGCAGGATCTGGACCCAGAAGGAACGTTAGCCAAGCAAGTCTTTAACAAGAACGCAGAAGAAAGTCTCTGTGCTGTTGACCAGGCAAAGCCAGAGATCATCTGGGCTGGACATCTTAAGTAGGCAGGAATGACGAGCAGAAAATCATCAACAGGTGAGTCACTGTGGAGAGATAGGAGCTGACAATTAACCGACAGCTGAGCGGCCAGCTCAGAGAAGGAATGGCTGAGCCCAACCCTGACAGATAACAACAAGATGTGGCAAATACTAAAATAAATGGGAATACCAGACCACCTCAGCTGTTTTCTGAAAAACTTGTATGCAGGTCAAGAAGCAACAGTTAGAACAGGAAAATTGAGAAAGGAGTGTGGCAAAGATGTATATGTTCACACTACTTATTTAACTTATATGCAGAGTACATAATGCGAAATGCCAGGATCGATAAATCACAAGCCGGAATTAAGATCGCCGGGAGAAATATCAACAACCTGAGATATTTAGACCATACCACACTAATGGCAGAAAGTGAAGAAGAACTAAAGAGTCTCTAATGCCGCGTACACACGATCGGAATTTCCGATGAAAAAAGCCTAAATTCCCATCGTGTGTGGGCCCCATCGTACTTTACTCCACCGGTGTTTAGAAATAGAACATGTTTTATTTTTTTCCGATGGAAAAAAAAATGATAGGAAATTCCTATCGTCTGTGTGCAACTCCAAGAGAGAAAAAACCCACGCATGCTCAGAAACAAGTCGACACATGCTCGGAAGCATTGAACTTCATTTTTCTCGGCTCGTCGTAGTGTTTTATTTTCCATTGGATTTTAGGCCATCGGAAATTCCGAACGCGTGTACGGGGCATTAATGTAGGTGAAAGAGGAGAGTGCAGAAGATGGCCTGAAATTAAACATTAGGAAAACTAAGATCACTTCTTTGGCAAATAGAAGGAGAAGAAATGGAAACAGTGACAGATTTTATCTTCTTAGTCTCCAAGATCATGGCAGACGGTGACTGTAGCCATGATATTAAGAAACGCTTGATTCTTGGGAGGTAATGGCAAACCTAGACAACATTATAAAAAGCAGAGACATCATCACCCTACCGACAAAGTGCTGTATAGTCAAAGCTATGGTATTCCCAGTAGTAACCTATGGCCCTGAAAGTTAGAGCATAAGGAAGGCTGAATACTGAAGAATTTATGCTTTTGAACTATGGTGTTGGAGAAGTCCCCTAGACGGCAAGAAGATCAAACCAGCCTATCGTGAAGGAAATATACACTGGAAGGACAGATCTTGAAGCTTTGGCCACCTAATGTGAAGAGAGAACTTAAAAAAAACCCTGATGCTGGAAAACATGGAAGGAAAAAGGAGAAGAGGATGACAGAAAACAAGATGGATAGATAGCATCATCGAAACAATGAACATGAAGTTAAGCAAGCTCTGGGAGGCAGTGAAGGATAGAAAAGCGGTGGCGCTTTGGTTGATGATGTCATGATGAGTCGGACACGACTAAACGACAACAACTTATGCCTTGCAGCACCGAAGTCCTTGGTTTAAATCTTGACCAGGACACTATATGTATAGAGTTTGCATGTTCTCCCTGTGTCTGTATGGGTTTCCTCCCACACTCCAAAGATATGCTGGCGGGTTAATTGGCTCATGTCAAAATAAGCTCTAGCATGTGTGTATATATTAGCTCTGCATACAAGTCCCAAGCTTGAGCTTGTAATAAATTTACGCAGACAATTCTTAGGGGAAAGGCTTTCAAGTTTATGTCATGGTGCGAGAAAGCGGACCCACTGAGTTGCCAAGAGTCGGATACGACTGAGCCAGTATATACATACCGTACATACTTTTGTCCCATATATTATATACAAATTGAATCCCCTCCAATGAGCCACACTTTGTAGAACTTCTTTTTCAACAATATGGTTCAAATTCCTGAATCTGTATATTTAATAACTTCTAATTATATATCAGTAGATATTGGCGCCAGCATGATTCATTGTTCAATCTAAGAGTTGGTAAATTTCCAGACCAGTTTATCTATTGTATTGTTGGGAATTTCATCAATTACAGATGCTGGTGTGGCTGTTGCAATGAATAGGCGTGTTTTCTCTAGACGTGTGTAAATTTGTGCATTTCTACATGCCCAAACATGTATGTTTGCATAGCACATTGAGATCAGGGTGGACAGTCTGCTATGCTGTCTGTGCAGAATGTCTGAACTATTTAATGTTTTTACGAAATGCAAAATATTCCAAAAACTTCTGTAACTTGTTTTTCTTGAAGCATTCCTTTTTCATTTCTCTACACGTAATTTTTTAAATGCCATTCTTCATAATATTAATACATGGAGGCACTACCTTGTGTTGCGTTACATGAAGTACAGCTGTAAGTTTTTATTGACAAATCATATCACTTAAATAAAGAAATGAGACCTAAATGCAAAAAGTGAAGATTTGCTCTGTTAAAGGGAATATCTCAAAATGTTAATTTTGCCTAAAGAATACCCTGAAAAATCCACCTTTTTATCTTGAATGTGGGTTCCACTGTTATGTAAGCCAATAAGGAAGGAGAAACCCAGAAAAGCTGGTCTTGTGCACATCGCTCAGGTAAGTATAATGGGGAGCTGCTTGTGAAACCTTCATTACCTTTGGTAACCACTTGCTTGGATTCCCTCTGCATGTTTAGCTCTTCCAAAGCTGCCTTCACACCCCAATGTGCTTTATCTGACCCACGATGTAGACTGTGTGTGCCGGCTACTTGCAATACACCCCTTTGGTAACTTCAGACTAGGCAAAGTTTCAAAGCTTTACTGAATAAACTAAAATGATGAGAACGACAGTTAAAAAATGAGTGCAAACACGTTCCTAACATCCATATTCCCTAACTAAAACTTGTTACTGCCCCTGCATAACCTGCTTAGGTAAGGTCCATGGTGGGTTTGATTCCGATTTCCGCAATTCTCTGGACCTCCAGGCTCTGATAATAGCATGGTAGGAAAAAACAAAAAGAGGGCGCACCAACCTTGCGCATTACCCAAGTAACGTTTATTGGTATAAAAAGAAAGGAAACATATTTACAATCAAGTCAATCATAAAAGCATTTCAAAGTCCGCAATGGACACAAAGCGACCTGGTCACCAGGACCATTTCCAGCACAGCAGAGGACCTTCCAGATGGCTGAGGCCTTTCGAGGGAAGAGCCCCTCTTCCTCAGAGCCGATCGGTTACTTGGGTAATGCACAAGGTTGGTGCGCCCTTTTTTATTTTTTTCCTACGGTGTTTCTATTGGTTTTCCCCCAACCCCTGCAGGGAAGAAAGGCCTGTGCATTCACATGTAGTCATAGAGATCCTAGACAATAACACTTCACCTTTGAATGTAGGAGATTTTGTTTGTATTCCGATAACAGAATATCAGTATTCCAGCCCCCTCATTCTCGGGCTCCATCTGACTCCAGGTGTTCCTTGTGCTTTACTTCCTTTTTCCCTTTGCATGCATCCTCTTTGGAACTAGTGGGCTGGACCCAGCAGAGCCGGCTAGGCAGAAAAGCCGAGGACACAATTAACCAGTGTTGCCAACCTACCCGATTGAAATTTACTGACAAACCACCCAAAATTTACTGCACAGCCAAGTGTTTACTGGCATTTCCAAAAGTTAAAAAATTACATTTTTTTTAAGTGCAAATTTCAGTATTTAGCCTACAAACAAGTACAATATGCAATCAGCAATATGATTTAAGATACATAATAATGCAAAAAACATATTTCTTATTTTATTTTTGATATAGTAAGTAGCTCAGGGACAGGATGGTAAGAAATTATATTGGGTCAGGCACACACATACAGTGGGGCAAAAAAGTATTTAGTCAGCCACCAATTGTGCAAGTTCTCCCACTTAAAAAGATGAGAGAGGCCTGTAATTGTCATCGTAGGTATACCTCAACTATGAGAGACAAAATGTGGAAGCAAATCCAGACAATCACATTGTCTGATTTGGAAAGAATTTATTTGCAAATTATGGTGGAAAATAAGTTTTTGGTCACCTACAAACAAGCAAGATTTCTGGCTCTCACAGACCTGTATCTTCTTCTTTAAGAGGCTCCTCGGTCCTCCACTCTTTACCTGTATTAATGGCACCTGTTTGAACTTGTTATCAGTATAAAAGACACCTGTCCATAACCTCAAACAGTCACACTCCAAACTCCACTATGGTGAAGACCAAAGAGCTGTCGAAGGACCAGAAACAAAGCTGTAGACCTGCACCAGGCTGGGAAGACTGAATCTGCAATAGGCAGATCTTTTTTTCAGGGGGAACTCAGTTCCACCACCTTTGGCTCAGACCCTTTGGTGCCTGCTCACCACAATCACTTGTAAACACAGAAGTCTGCCCTCTTGGTACGAGGCTCATGTGGTCCTGCTCCCCAAGCCTGAGAAGGACCCTCTTTACTGTTCGTCCTATAGGCCTATTGCGCTGCTGAACATGGACCTCAAGATATTGACCAAGATGGTGGCCAATCGGTTGATGTCCTGCTTAGACCATTTGATATCTCCTGACCAGACGGGGTTCATGCCCAAAAAGGCTACTGACATTAACATTCGCAGGGTATACACGCACACGCAAATTGACGGAGAAATATCTCACGGGGGGGCCCTGGTGTTTTTCGATCTGGAAAAGACGTTCGACTCCATTGATTGGGGCTATATGACGCGGGTGCTGGAGTGTATGGGCTTTGGGCCTGTATTTCTCAAATGGATATCATTGCTGTATGATAGACCAGTGGTGGCAATTCGTCTGAATGGCGAAGTGTCGGGCGCCTTTCCAGTATCCAGGGGCACCAGGCAGGGTTGTCCCCTGTCACCGGGCCTGTTTGCCCTGGTGATGGAACCCTTGGCGATTGCGTTGAGATCTTCGCCCCTAATCCAGGGTATCAGGGTGGGCACTTTGACTGAGTCGGTGACTCTTTATGCAGACGACCTGGTTTTATTTCTTGGGGATACTGGCCCTTCTTTACATGCCGCACTGTCACTGATGGGCAAATTTACTGAGGTATCCGGCCTCAAAGTTAACTGGACCAAATCCAAAATCCTCCCACTCCGCTCCCATGTGTCCCCTGGAGGGGCCGACCCCTCAAACCCCCTACAGTGGGTGACCCAAATTAGGTACTTGGGGCTGCAGATTACTAACTCTGTGACGAACTTTATTGACCTTAACGTGTCCCCATTGCTGAATGTCGTCTCCAAAAAATTGAACTCCTGGAAAAATCTCCCCCTGTCCCTCATAGGTAGGGTTAATCTTCTTAAAATGAAGATCCTTCCTCTCCTGCTCTATACGCTTAGGAACGCCCCGGTGTGGATACCAAAGTCGGTTTTCAAGGCCATAGATGGTATGATATCCTCCTTCCTGTGGCAGGGTAGTTCACCCCGCCTTAAGTTGACCATCCTTCAACAGCCATGGGGGGAGGGAGGCCTGGCGGTGCCCAATTTTTCTAAATATTTCCTGGCCGGCCAGTTGACGGTAGCACACCGTTGGCTGACTTCTGCTCCGGATGATGCCGCGGTGTCGCTGGAAGCTGCTTGCGTGGGCTCCTATGAGGCACTCTCCCGGTTAGTCTACAGGGGCCCGAGGGCCCCGTACCCCTTAACACCTTCCATGAGGTCAGTGATCAGAGCATGGGTCGTGGCGCAAGCATTAAGACCTACTGATCGTGCTACCTTCTCCCCCCACGCGCCCCTATGGAGAAACCCCAACTTGGTCCACTTTCTGGACCACCCGGACCTGGTGGTATGGACGGCCTACGGGATTAAGACCTTGAGCCATGTTGTAGTAAATGGTACCTTAAGGACGTTTGATGACTTGAAAACGCGACATGACCTACCTAATACCCATTTTTTTAGATACCTACAATTGCGCCATGCGTTTCAGGCCCAGTTCGGAGAGAATCCTTTGGTTCTGGAGTCTGGGGACCTGGAGTCACTGGCTCGTAGTGAACCACTTCCCAAGGAGGTTTCCAGCCTCTATAAAGACCTTTTCCCCGAGACCACCGGGTTGCTGTCGCCTTGTAGGCGTGCTTGGGACTCGGTGACCACGGGATTGGACAGGGACGACTGGGACGATGTCTGGGGGGCGGCTTTCCAGGCCTTAGTTTCTACAAGAGACAGACTTATACACTACAAGTTCCTACATAGGGCGTACCTGACTCCTGCCAGGCTGGCTAGAATGTTCAGGGGTCAGGGATCGGCTTGCTGGCGGTGCTCCGTGCCTACTGCCGATTTTATGCATATTTTTTGGGAGTGCCCCCAGATTCAGGCGTACTGGCAGGCAGTGGTAGATTGCATCCGGTCGGTCACTACTATTTCAATCCCCATGACTGTGGAGGTGTGCTTGCTACTTTTGGTCGAACCCCTAGCAACGACTAGGGCTGTAAGGACGCTTCTCATTCTTGTGCTCTTCTATGCTAAGAAACAAATTATTCTTTCTTGGAAAAGTTCCTCTGCCCCGACGGTGACAGCCTGGAAGGTATTAGTCAACAAAGCCATCCCATTTTACAAAGCCACATACTTGAGTAGAGGGGCATTGACCAAGTTCGATAAGGTGTGGGGGGGTTGGATGGCCTCCACAGATACGGTATCAGACTAAGCCACATCGATGGAGAAGTTCAGTGCCTGGCAGCTACAGTGGTCGGGGAATCCTGAAGGAAGGAACTGGGGAGAGCTATGACCCGCACGCATAGGGGTGACAATTCAGGTCTGTGGAGGATCTTGGGGTAAGCTAATGCTATGGATGGGCTCCTTGGGAGAGAATGGGGCCATACGTCATTAGATTTGGCACTGGAGCTGGGTGTAGGTGGAAGAGTCTCAGGTATATTGTATGGGGGGGATCGGTTGTGCTCTGACCCATATCTTCATTTCCATCCATCCTAGCCCGTTCAGCACCTGCTGACGGGGTTCAATGTGAGCATTTCGGTCCCCTCATTCCTTCCCCCCCCCTTTTTTTTTTTTTTTCCTCCCTTCAGTTTTGTCATGTTTGGGTTTTGTACACCGGTCTCTGTGTTTTAACCGGTCAATGTTGGTCACATATGTGGCCTGTTATTGTATACGTGTTTTGAAAACTTAATAAAAAAATAATTTTACAAAAAAAAAAAAAACACAGAAGTCTGGTTTCTGTGTTTACAAGTGACAGCTCTGCACTCTGTGTGTAACCCCCCTGAACTCTGCACTCTGTATGTAATGCAATCCTGGTATTTAATGCCCCTTTAAGACCCAACTACTGTTTGTGAAATCTGAATGGGTCGTGGTTGAGTTCCTGCACCTATTTTCTGAGAAAAAAAGCTCTGGCAATAGGCAAGCAGCTTGGTGTGAAGAAATCAACCGTGGGAGCAATAATTAGAAAATGGAAGACATACAAGACCAGTAATAATCTCGCTCGATCTGGGGCTCCACGCAAGATCTCACCCCGTGGGGTCAAAATGATCACAAGAACGGTGAGCAAAAATCCCAAAACCACAGGGGGGACCTAGTGAATGACCTGCAGAGAGCTGGGACCAACGTAACAAAGGCTGCCATCAGTAACACACTACGCCGCCGGGGACTCAGATCCTGCAGTGCCAGACGTGTCCCCCTGCTTAAGCCAGTACATGTCCGGGCCTTCTGAGGTTTACTAGAGAGCATTTGGATGATCCAGAAGAGGATTGGGAGAATGTCATATGGTCAGATGAAACCAAAGTAGAACTGTTTGGTAGAAACACAACTCGTCGTGTTTGGAGGAGAGAGAATGCTGAGTTGCAACCAAAGAACACCATACCTACTGTGAAGCATGGGGGTGGCAACATCATGCTTTGGGGCTGTTTCTCTGCAAAGGGAACAGGACGACTTATCCGTGTACATGAAAGAATGAATGGGGCCATGTATCGTGAGAGTTTGAGTGCAAACCTCCTCCCATCAGCAAGGGCATTGAAGATAAAACGTGGTTGGGTCTTTCAGCATGACAATGATCCCAAACACACCGCCCGGGCAACGAAGGAGTGGCTTCGTAAGAAGCATTTCAAGGTCCTGGAGTGGCCTAGCCAGTCTCCAGATCTCAACCCCATAGAAAACCTTTGGAGGGAGTTGGAAGTCTGTGTTGCCCAGCGACAGCCCCAAAACATCATTGCTCTAGAGAAGATCTGCATGGAGGAATGGGCCAACATACCAGCAACAGTGTGTGACAACCTTGTGAAGACTTACAGAAAACGTTTGACCCCTGTCATTGCCAACAAAGGATACATAACAAAGTATTGAGATGAACTTTTGATATTGACCAAATACTTATTTTCCACCATAATTTGCAAATAGTTTTTTTTCCAAATCAGACAATGTGATTGTCTGGATTTGTTTCCACATTTTGTCTCTCATAGTTGAGGTATACCTATGATGACAATTACAGGCCTCTCTCATCTTTTTAAGTGGGAGAACTTGCACAATTGGTGGCTGACTAAATACGTTCTTGCCCCACTGTATGAAACTGACTCTCACAGTGACAATGACAGCAGTATGCAGCAGCACAGATCACCGACACGACATGTCCCCTCCTGAGTCACAGCGACAGTCACTCTCCATGCCAGGTGATCCCTCCAGTCCACTCCAGTCTAAACAGCACTGACAGTCCCGCACCCCACCCGACCAGGCTGCCTTGCTCCCGACCCGCACACAAGGCTCTGGCTGCTCTGCTTGGCTCCCTTGCACCAAGACATCACAGGACATACTCAGGCACCGCCTTCGCCAAAGCTGCCCAAACACACTGTAGCAGGCATTCGAATGGTCTCGGCCGGCTCCGGACCTAGACAAGCGTCACAGCCATATTTTTTACTGGCAACCTTTTCCTTTTACTGGAATTTACTGGCAGGAGAAAATTGCATGTTTTTTCCTGGCTGCCAGTAAAAATACTGATGGTTGGCAACACTGCAATTAACTCTTAGCTTCCTGACTGGGGCAATGTAAACTGGCAGCCATAACCTTCATCTGCTTACATGTCTACTGACTGTTTGTTACAGCAGAACTTCAGTTCTGTTTTAAAGGGGTTGTAAAGGTAAAAAAAATAAAAAAATCCCTAAATAGCTTCCTTTACCTTAGTGCAGTCCTCCTTCACTTACCTCATCCTTAGGTTTTGCTTTTAAATTTCCTTTTTTCTTCTGAGAAATCCTAACTTCCTGTTCTTCTGTCTGTAACTATACACCGTAATGCGAGGCTTTCTCCCTGGTGTGGAGAAAGCCTCTTGAGGGGGGAGGGGGCAAGCAGTAGTGTCAGGACACACTCTACTTTGCAGATAGAGAAAGGAGCTGTGTGTTAGTCCTGGCACTCATGCTTGCCCCCCCCCCCTCAAGAGGCTTAAGCCCCGTACACACAATCCGAAAATTGTACGAAAAATGACGCTTTCGAAACGATCGTACAATAATCGGATCGTTAGTACAGAGCTTTCGAGAGCCGATCAGGACAGTTCATCCGATATTATTTTATCGGACATGCACGAAAAAAAAATTCGTACGATTTTCGTTTAATCAGTACAGCTGTCGTTCGAAAATGCAATACAAATGCATTACAACACATGACATCACTTCCGATTTTTTATTCTGTCGTATGAGAATTTTCGTGACTTTAAGCATACAAAAAAAAACGGACGATCATTCGTCCGATAATCGGATCGTGTGTACTGGGCATTACTCCACACCAGGGAGAGAGCCTTGCATTACTGTGTGGAGTTACAGACAGAAGAACAGGAAGTGAGGATTTCTCAGAAGAAATAAGGACATTTAAAAGCAAAATGGAAGGATGAGGTAAGTGAAGGAGGACTGCACTAAGGCAAAGGAAGCTATTTAGGGGGAAAAAAATTACCCTTACAACCCTTTTAAGTTACATTAGGTGGCATTGTACTATATGCCTTTATTAGCATTTATAAATAAATGCAGTGGTCAGATCATGTTAGGACTGTAGTATTTTCTGGCTGTCTGAAATATTATAGAACTGTGTTATTGTAATATCCTACAGTCTGAAGGCTGTAATAATCAATGTCTATGTAGATTGTAACAGGGCTTTTTTTCAGCGGGAACGCGGGGGAACACAGTTCCGGCACCTTCTGGACTGACTGTATGTAATGTCAAGGGGTGCTGGGGTGTGCTGCAGGGTATTGATGCTCACTGCTGACAGATATTTTCTAGCTGGAGGACATCTATTTTTGCAGGGGGTCTATTGTTGCTGAGGAGGTCTAGTGTTGCAGGTGGGGGACCTATTGTTGCTGGGGGGTCAGTTGTTTCTGAAGGAAATCTACTGTTGGAAGAGGGGTCTATTGTTGATGGCTGCCAGAGAGTCTATTAATGCTGGCTGTGCGGAAATCTGTTGATGGGGAATTTTGTTGTGGGTGGTACATTGTTAGGGGGATCTATTGTTGCTGGCTGAAGGGGAAACCAAATTCCATACAATTGACTTAGCACAACAAAATTATACTTGGTTCTGTATTGTCTAAAAGGGGTGGTACTGGGAGGTGGGTAGGGGGGGATGGAACTAAGGGACATTGCTCGGAGGTGGGTAGGAGCAGAGAAAACAAGTGACTCGGAAAAGGGGAGTTCCTGCACCTATTGTCTGAGAAAAAAAGCCCTGGATTGTAATATAACTATATTTCTATCAAATCCATAGCAGAAGTTATGTTGGGAAGTGCAGTGTTCTATGTCTATATAAAAAGTAAAAATAATTGTTTTATGCTCGTGTCCAGTTGTCACGTCCTGTTAGTTAAGACTCCGACTGTAATACTAAACATATGGGGCCAGATTCAGGTAGAAGTGCGGCGGCGTAACGTATCGTAGATACGTTACACCGCCGCAAGTTTTCATCGCAAGTGCCTGATTCACAGAGCACTTACAATGAAAACCTACGCCGGCGGCCTCCGGCGTAAGTCCCGCGTAATTCAAAGGGGCGTATGCCATTTAAATTAGGCGCGTTCCCGCGCCGGACCTGCTGCGCATGCTCCCTTTTGAATTACCCGCCGTGCTTTGCGCAAAGTGACGTCATTTTTTCGAACGGCGACGCGCGTAGCGTAATTCCGTATTCCCGGACGGCTTAAGCAAACGACGTGAATTTTTAAATTTCGACGCGGGAACGACGGCCATACTTTAGACAGCAATACGTGTGCTGTGTAAAGTTAAGGCACCCAAAACGACGACTAACTTTGCTACGGGAAACTAGACTAGCGGCGACGTAGCGAACGCGAAAAACCGTTGTGGATCGCCGTAACTCCTAATTTGCATACCCGACGCTGGTTTACGACGCGAACTCCCCCCAGCGGCGGCCGCGGTACTGCATCCTAAGATCCGACAGTGTAAAACAATTACACCTGTCGGATCTTAGGGATATCTATGCGTAACTGATTCTATGAATCGGTCGCATAGATACTCTGAGAGATACGACGGAATATCTGAGATTTTCCGTCGTATCTCGGCTGTGAATCTGGCCCATGGTTCAATGCTTTACTTGTACATACATTGATTGTTTCTTACACTTCAAAAAAGTCCAGCAACTGAAATCCCGCACTTCATAGTCCATATGTTCTAAATAATTCAGATTTTTAGATCATTTGTTACGCTTCTGAATATAGCAAGTTTCTTTTTCCTGTGAAACCCTACGTTCTCTGAGGCTATGCATTGTGTACAGGGTTTGCATTCAGTGTTCATGCCTTTATCACGGGCTGTTCTTACATACAGGGATGTGATGAGTCAGAACGACGTCTCCTATGACTCACCTGTACAAAATGTTTATTGTGCCCTTTAAGCGTTTCCCTTTTATGGTCACACATTTCCAGTCCTTATGTAAATGGTTTTTCTTTTATGTTATCATACCGTTATCAATACTGTATAGATGGAACTCTATACAAAGTACAAGATGGCAACATATGCATCATATACTGTAACAAAAATGTGTTAATACTTTCCAAAACAAACTCCAGCGCAAAATCTAGGTAGGGTTCTCTCTCTCTTTTGCAAAGCTTCAATGCATAATATCTCTTTGGGGTGCAGCCCTCTTCAGCATTGTGAATCCTCAAAAACAGAAAAAAAATCTCTATTGATTTTAACTTTCTGTGAGTAACCATAAGGCCCTGTACACACGAGAGGATCGATCCGCTGAAATTTATCCGCGGACCTGTTTCAGCGGATAGATCCCCTGGTGTGTACGATCCAGCGGATATTTTTCCGCTGATTTTTTCCCCCGGGGATGGATTTCCAGCGGATCAAGATTTCTTAGCATGCTAAGCATGCTAAGAAATCTATCCGCTGGAATCCAGTACAGACTCAGCGGATCAATCTGTCCGATTGCATCCCTCGCATGCGTCGTAATGATTCGACGCATGCGTGGAATTCCTTATATGACAGCGTCGCGTACGTCGCCGCGTCATCATTGCGGCGACGGCGCGACACGTCACCGCGGAGGGAATTCCGCTGGGATTTTGATCTCATGGTTAGTACAACCATGAGATCAAAATCCGCCAGAGGATTTATCCGCGGAAACGGTCCCCCGGACCGTTTCCGCGGATCGATCCTCTCGTGTGTACTAGGCCTTAGTCTTGCATGTTGGAATAAATCTGTCTATGGTAATGCATGAGGTGTTTGTGCCCTCCTGTGTGTTTTTAACAATGTGTTAATGCCTAACTCCAATCAATTTATTTTGTGACAGTGAGAGGCCCTGTCACTGATAAAATGTCACACAGGATTCACATTAAGGGTTAATGCGATGTTCCATACTATTGTTTCTGAGCAGACTCTGTAGTTCTAGATCGGAACTCTCAATCCTGTTTCCAGAGTTTATCAGGTGTCTGCAATCTGTGTGAGTATGGTCGTTATATTTTCCTAAGGTCGGAGAAAAGCTCAGAGCTTTAAGTTGTGGGTGGGAGTGTCCTAGTTAGGGTGACCACATGTCCCGGATTACCCGGGACAGTCCCGCATTTTGCAGGTCTGTCCCGGGCACATTCATTCTAGCACAATATGGTGTCCCGGAATGAAACTGACACAGCCACCCCCCGGGCCAAACTGATGCCCCCAAAAAAGGCCGCCACATCACCGCTTTACTCGCTGACAGTACTTGTCCTGGCCAGGAATGCCTGAAGGAGCACAGTCCCCACCCCCTACTTGTGATTTGAGAAATCATAAATCCCGCCTCTTGTGTCCAATCACTGTGCTGTGATTTGTTACAGCACAAGCTGATTTTTGGGAAGGGAGGGTGTCCCTGAATGGTAGTTTAGAAATGTGGTCACCCTAGTCCCAGTGTGGGAGACAGAAGCTTTCACCCAGTTGGTCAGTGGGCCCCAGCCAGAAGCCAAGAGGCAGAGGGTCTTGTCAAGAGGTCAGAGGGCCCAGCCAGGAGACAGCAGATCTTGGTTCCAGCCAGAAGCCAAGAGACAGAGGGTCTCACTGAGGGGTCAAGGGGGCCCCAGACAGAAACCAAGAGACAGAGGGTCTCACTGAGGGGTCAAGGGGGCCCCATCCAGACGCCAAGAGGCAGAGGGTTTTGTCAAGAGGTCAGAGGGCCCAGCCAGGAGACAGCAGATCTTGGTTCCAGCCAGAAGCCAAGAGACAGAGGGTCTCACTGAGGGGTCAAGGGGGCCCCAGACAGAAACCAAGAGACAGAGGGTCTCACTGAGGGGTCAAGGGGGCCCCATCCAGACGCCAAGAGGCAGAGGGTTTTGTCAAGAGGTCAGAGGGCCCAGCCAGGAGACAGCAGATCTCGGTTCCAGCCAGAAGCCAACAGACAGAGGGTCTCACTGAGGGGTCAAGGGTGCCCCATCCAGAAGCCAAGAGGCAGAGGGTCTTGTCAAGAGGTCAGAGGGCCCAGCCAGGAGACAGCAGGTCCCAGTTCCAGGAGTCAGGTTGGCTCCTATTGGGGTGTTAGGAGAGCACCAATCCATAGGCCAGATGTGGGCCGTGCAGCAGGGCTCAGCATTTTCCAGTGTTTTGTATTATGCTGAAGATAGAGATATGTTGCACTGTTGTTTTGCTTTCTGCAAACTAATAAAAGTGGGCTACCAGGCCCTTAAAGATAGTTCCTGTCTCCTATGGATTCACTGTATGAAGGCATCTACCATGAAAGCTAACTACCCCATGTCACACTTTTTATAGGTTTATTTCTGTCTAAGAACCCATTGAGAAGAATTTCCCTACCTTCCAGTCCATGTGGCACTGGGAGAAGAAATTGTTGTGTTAGCGGGGCTGAGGGGGGCTGCTGCACACAGAAGGCTTTTTATCTTAATGCATAGAATGCATTA
The DNA here is from genome assembly GCF_905171775.1 of Rana temporaria. Lineage (NCBI taxonomy): Eukaryota > Metazoa > Chordata > Amphibia > Anura > Ranidae > Rana > Rana temporaria. Next base: position 621,438,132 of record NC_053489.1, on the reverse strand, counting down.
AGATAAAAAAAAAACTTCTGCCTCAACTTTGTGTTTTCTTTTTTTTTAAATAACAAACATGTTATACTTACCTCCACTGTGCAGCTCGTTTTGCACAGAGTGGCCCTGATCGTCCTCTTCTGGGGTAAAGAAGAGCCAAAAATGAAATTTACCCTGTCTAGGGCAGGGCACTGCAACTATATAAAAGCAATAAAATGTAAATATGCAAAGATGTTAGCAATATGTATATTCCTGCAATATTTTCACATTTTCCCATGTTTTGTCTCATTAAAAATTCTGCAAGTACAAAAAATACTTGTTGATTCTGCCAAAAAAAAAAACAGGGAGCGCCTAACTTTCTTTAGGAAGCTAAAAACACCTCTGCTGCACTGCAATCTCAAGAAGTGCTATTAGCCCAACTTACTCCAATGCTTCCCCTTTTATAATATGGAGATGAGGAGAGGAGGGATGTGTTGTGTGGTCCAGCAGAGGAGAACTGGGAAGTGCTGAGGACATTGCTGGTGTTTCGGTGCAGCAGAGGCAGCGTTTTGAAGCTGAAACAGGTTTCCTAAAGATATCAGAATTTCTAAAAGATTAAAACGTATATTTGTGCCCTTAAAGCATTTAAAAGCTGAATTATCTGATGATCAAATATTGTCTAAATACAAAACACATGTTTATTCTTCCTTGATTCTTGGTGTGCTTTGTCCCAGATAGCAAGGATAACTTGCAAAAAAAATGTGGTAGTGTTGAATTGTAAGTTTGTTAACTTGCCGCACATTTTCACTGGCACGTTGTACAACTTCTAGTTGACACTTTTCCAATTTGTAGCAAATTTGCATGACAAGTCTTTAGCAAGAGCAAAGTTGCAATGGTAAGTCTACAGCAAGAGCTCGGCAAGTCTACAGCATTAAAATTCAGTCACAGTGACCCCTGTGGTGGGATGACTATTGCACAACATAACTGAACCAGAACTTGCAACAGACTTGCAGAAAGTTTGGAGTCTGGAGTCATGCAATGTGGACTTGCTGCAATTGTGCAACAAACTTGTGAAGCCAGGCAAGTCTAGCAATAGCTTAGCAAGTCATTTTTAATAGAGAAGAGAAGGGATCACCGCTCCAGGTGGGTATGTAGAGATGGACTGACACAGGATACCGTGGGTGCTGGCAATGCACTGACCATGCATATGATACGAAGAAAGAGGATGGATAGCCGAACTCCAATGACCAAACGGTTGTCGTTTATTCAAAAAAACACAGCAAGTACATCACTTCACAAGGTGCAACAAAGGAACAGGTGGATAGCCGACGCGTTTCGCACTGAGCTAGTGATTAATCATGGCTAGTATCTTATGCAAAGTCATTTTTAATCTTGCAGCTCAATTACTTGCTATCTGGGGTGTATTACTTCCAGATCTGTGCAGTACTCCAGTGTGAAATTTTGCCTCAGTGCAGGAGCTTCTTGTAATAAGGACTGGTCCATACCTCCCAACCCGCCCGGATTCTGCGGGAACTTCACGCACAGACTGCATGTTCCCGCAGTCCCGCAAAGGGGTTAATTATCCCGCACAGGAAGGAGAAGAAAGGTCAAACGGGGAGACATGCTTACCGGAACCGGTGTGTGGACTGCGGCAGCTGAAGTGAAGAGGAGATCAGACTGGCTGTGTGTACAGGTGAGAGAGAACCGATCCGCGCGGCACCCCTCCCCCTCCACAACTTTTGCGATCCACGGCAATCACCCCCCCGCTCAACAACTTCTCCCCACCGAACCCCCCCGCTTAACAACCTTGATCACGATCTGCGGCAACCCCCCCCCGCTCAACACTGAACAACTTACAACTTTGATCACCAACTCCCCCCTCTCAACAACCTTGATCACGATCCGTGGCAATACCCCCCCCCCCGCTCAACAACCTCGATTCATGGCTCCCCCCCTCACTCAACAACTTTGATCACCAACTCCCCCCCCCCCCCGCTCAACAAGAATGTCCCGCTGTGTGTTTTTGAAATGTTGGGAGGTATGCTGGTCACTGCTACTCTCTCTCCTTGTGCAGGGAGTCTGATCTTGTATCTGCCCCGCCCCCCTCCAGCAGTCAGCCTGTAGTGGGTGGAGTCTGCTAGATCCCTGCTACAGATCTGATTTCGTCACAGGCACAGTGATGATGTAATCACTACTTGTACAATGAAAGCTCTTTTACTCAGAGTTCAGCTTTAACTCAGATAGCAAACAATTGAGCTACAAGTTTTAAAATGACTTGCTAAGCTATTACTAGACTTGCTAGGCTTAACAAGTGTGTTTCAAAATTGCAGCAAGCCCACATTGCATGACTCCAGATCAACTTTCTGCAAGTCTTCTGCAAGTTCTGGTTCAGTTATGTTCAGTTATGTTGTGCAATAGTCATCCCACCACAGGGGTCACTGTGACATGCAGAGCTCTTGCTGTAGACTCACCATTGCAACTTTGATCTTGCTAGATACTTGCAACGCAAATTTACTACAAATTGGAAAAATGTCAACTAGAAGTTGTGCTTCAAGTGCTCTGCAAGTGTACACCGTGCCAGTGAAAATGTGCAGCAAGTTACATTTTAACACTGCCACAAATTTGTGTCAAGTTATCCTTGCTATCTGGGAAGGAGACAAAATATTAGGAGATGTACAGAATTCGATTTTTCCCACACGTCACCCTTTAATTATTATCTGCTGGTTTGTCTGTATAATTATCATCATGTGATGCATCAGCAGTTTTTTAGGTTTCTGCTGCGGTGATGTGACCTGGAGCCTCAAGACACATGACGTAGTCGTAGTATGGAGAGGTGACTATAGCAGCTTAGAAGTAAATAAACAGCCGGTCTCCAGGCAACATTGTTATAGTTTACGTCGACAGACTGAATGCTTCCATTTAGATCGCCTCCCGAAATGGAACATGTGTAAGGACCCAGCCTCCAGTCAGCTCGTGCCTGGCATTGTCTGTATGATGTCAGCATGAATTGCCACTTACTATTGACTTTAAATAAACAGATCACGTCATCAGATATACGACACACAAATGAATTTATGTTTGTCTCTACTAAATATCACTGGCAACAACCAGTTGTATGACAAAATATATTTGCACAGCAGTTTCAGTGTTCCCTTTTCATTTCTAATGTTAAGGCCCGAAAATAAAAAACTAGAATGTTGCCCTTAATTAGATTGTGACCCCTGGCACCCCTTTTTTAAAAAATAAATTATATTCTTTAGGGCCTATGCACATTGGGCGTTTGGCCCCAGTGCATGGGGCTCTGGTGTTTAGCTGCAGGTAAACAGGTGCACCCCCCACCCCCCACTGCTAACAGTCTGTAAAAGTCTACCAGGGGCTGACAGCTGCTGCGGCTGGACAGGGCTAAGTGGTGCCCCTAGCTATACTTACATTTAGTGTAGTATGCGCACTGGGGCATATGCCTTATGTTCTGGGCATTTGTGCTTGGGTGCATACTGGCTTTGAGCTCATTCAAACAGGTGCTAAGACCTGTCCTCTGTGCTGAAACACTTTTTGCTGTGTTTGCATCTACCTCAGAGCTGCATGCAGGCAGCCCATACATGTGAATGCAGAAGCATCATGGGGGGGTTCCTCTTTAAAATCCTTCCAGGAAAGGGAATGGCAGTATCTTAAAAAAAGCTTAGGGAAGAGCTTAGGTAAGGACAGGCCAGCCTGGCAGAAGAGCCAAGAGAGATATGGGTTAAAGAACATAATCCTTTCCTTTGCTACCCCAGGGATTGGCATCCATGTTACTGGGCACAGAAAGTATGCTTCCACAAGAGAGAGAAACTGTGAATTATACATCAGACAGGAGGCTCATATCTTATGCATTATCTTTCTTTAATAATGCCCATAGCAGAAATACAGTAAACATTTATTGTAACTTAAAAAATTCAAAGAACTACCCTTCCCAGCAGTCCCTGGGCCAATGTAGCCCCTCCCAGACCGTAGCCTATATAAGGGACTGTCTGAGGTAACCTATTCCTCTTTCTTTCTGCTCATGGCAGAGCATACAAGATAAGTGATTCATGTACCTTTATTCTTGATTGTGTGTTAAATATTGTGTGTCCCTGATACCGAATCCCGGTATCAGGTAATTTATTTGAATTTTGATTGTTATATTGATTTTGTGGAATATTGGGGGTTTCTCCCTAGTATTCCCCCGTTTTTAAGTTTTCATGTCTAGGCCCTGAGGCCGAATCTCGGTGTCAGGTAATTTTGCCGGATTCATGTTTCAACTTTTCAGTTTTATTGTTTTGGAAGATAATCATACTGACTTAGACTTTATCTATTATTATTTTTTCCCTTTGGCACCGGAACGCTATGGCGTCCTCTGTTGCACAATCCGCTGTTTTTTCCACCTGTGATTTTTACCTGTACTTTTCTTTCTATGTCAGTGTTGTGGATTATTTTGATTGTTATTGGTCATACAGTTGTATTCAAAATTATTCAACCCCCACTAAAATTGATTGTTTTGGCCAGTTTGACATTGATTTCGATCATTCAGTCTTCCTGCTTACAATTAAATCAAAGAGGCACGTGTAGGTCAGACAAATATAACATAAAATTTATAATGAAATAACCACAAATGTCTTTTCTGTGCTCACATCATTATCAGTTTTATTCAACCCCCAAGTGACATTCAATCTTAGTATTCAGTACAACATCCTTTTACAGTTATAACAGCTTTTAAACTTGAAGCATAGCTTGACACAAGTGTCTTGCAGTGATCTACAGGTATCTTCGCCCATTCGTCATGGGCAAAAGCCTCCAGTTCAGTCACATTCTTAGGCTTGCGCACTGCAACTGCTTTCTTTAAGTCCCACCAGAGGTTCTCAATCGGATTTAAGTCTGGTGACTACGATGGCCACTCCAAAATGTTCCAGCCTTTAATCTGCAACCATGCTCTAGTGGAGTTGGAGGTATGCTTGAGATCATTGTCCTGTTGAAAGGTCCAACGTCTCCCAAGCCTCAGGTTTGTGACGGACTGCATCACATTGTCATCCAATATCTCCTGGTACTGAAGAGAATTCATGGTACCTTGCACACGCTGAAGCTTCCCTGTACCTGCAGAAGCAAAACAGCCCCAAAGCATGATTGACCCCCCACCATGCTTCACAGTAGTCAAGGTGTTCTTTTCATCATAGGCCTTGTTCTTCCTCCTCCAAACATAGCGTTGATCCATGGGCCCAAACAGTTCTAATTTTGTTTCATCAGTCCACAGAACACAATCCCAAAACTTCTGTGGTATGTCCACATGACTTTTGTCATACTGCAGTCGACTCTTCTTATTCTTTGGAGACAGCAAGGGGGTGCGCCTGGGAGTTCTGGCATGGAGGCCTTCATTACGCAGTGTGCGCCGTATTGTGTGAGCAGAAACTTCAGTACCCACATCTGACAAATCTTTTGTCAGTTCCTCAGCAGTCACAAGGGGACTTTTCTCCACTCTACGCTTCAGGTAGCGCACAGCAGTCGAAGTCAGCATCTTCTTTCTGCCACGACCAGGTAGCGTTTCAACAGTGCCCTTTGGCTTGAATTTGCAAATGATGCTTCCTATGGTGTCTCTTGGTATGTTTAACATCTTTGCGATCTTCTTATAGCCATTGCCCTTCCTGTGAATAGTAATCACCTCTTCTCTTGTCTTCCTGGACCATTCTCTTGACTTCACCATGTTTGTAACCACACCAGTAAATGTCTAGAAGGAGCTGAGTATCACAGTCATTTTAAAGCTGCCTAATTGGTGCTTATTAGGCTTTATTGCTGCTCCCTGACATCCACAGGTGTTTTCAATACCTGATTGAAAACACTTCAATGAACCTCTGTTCTTCAGAGTGGTAGTCTTTAAGGGGTTGAATAATTGTGTAAATGAAGAATTCACAAAAGAAACATTGACTACTGTATTACAAACCCAATTGATGTCATTTTAGTTGCATATGGTTCTTTAAGAAGTCCTTGTAGGATTTCATTCTGCATACAATTACAAATGTACACTAAATTCCCTAAAACCCTTTACAGCATTGGGGGGTTGAATAATTTTGAACACAACTGTATGCATTGTTATAGCTTTGAACTTGCATAAGATATGAGCCTCCTGTCTGATGTATAATTCGAGATTTTCCTAGCTTGTGACGGAAAATATTAATTATATGAAGACAGGAGGCGAGTATCTTCCCTCCCAACCCAACCCTGTCACGAGGTTGTCTCTCTCTCGTTCTAGACTGATGAACCACGCACCCTGCAAGTCGGAGGCTGGTACGCCCGGGAGTTCGTTTTCACTATACCCGTTGGGATTGCTGTCCGTTTCGATCCATGGGTTTAGTTCACCGCAGATGGAGGTTCCTACTGTGTTCCAGATCCGGAGTCGGGATGCCGTTGACTGAATCCGTTGGTCCATGTTCCTGAGGACAACTGAACGGTCGGCTCCGAATGGTTTGGGTTTCCTGTAGTCCCCGTTGGGATGAAGCTGGTCCGGATGAAGTTGGTCCGTTTTGGCCTTGTCCTTTCGTTTCCTCCAGATTCGGATGTTGTGTTCCGGTCGGAAGGTTCCCGGCAGCCGCAGAGATGTCTAATTGGACTTTCGGTTCCTGTTTACACTAATTCGCATGAAGAAAGAGGAATAGGTTACCTCAGACAGTCCCTTATATAGGCTACGGTCTGGGAGGGGCTACATTGGCCCAGGGACTGCTGGGAAGGGTAGTTCTTTGAATTTTTTAAGTTACAATAAATGTTTACTGTATTTCTGCTATGGGCATTATTAAAGAAAGATAATGCATAAGATACTCGCCTCCTGTCTTCATATAATTAATATTTTCCGTCACAAGCTAGGAAAATCTCGAATTACTGACTAAAGAGAAAATCAACTAACTGAACTGCTATGTACTAGTACTACCTCAATAAAATTGATTTGGACAAGGCCTGTGACTACTTCAAGGGTCTGAAGTGAATCCTCAGTACCCTTGCTGATGTCAAGTGAGGTAGTGCTCTGTTAAGCAATGCTAGACTGTGCATCTTAGGAGAAACACACACAGAGAAGTAGAATTCCGGTGGAATCAACCATGTGAATACCTGGCCAGTCTAGGGAATGGTGGTGAATAGGAGAGTAGAAGCTCTATCATGGAACCACACGCAAGACACCGAGCCAATGCTGTGTCCTAGCCTAGGCTTCCAAGGCCCAGGCCTAGGGCAGCACTTTGCAGGGGGGGCAGCATGGAAAGAGTCCTTTCCGGCTTGTGCTACACTGTTAGTGTAACACAAGCTGCTTCTAATTTTGACTGTCCTGTCATCCTGGACCACATACCTTCCTCACTGTGCTATATGTTTTCTGCTGCAATATTGGCACAGTTATATCTTCTTAGTCCTCTCCATAAAATTATCATAAATCTGTGCTTAAAGTAGAACTATAGGCAACACTTTGTTTTCTTTCATTTTGGATAGAGTAAGGGAGGGTTATTGAAATAAAGTTGATAACTTGGCTTGTATTTAAATAGCACACTTACTGTTATTAAATCGATCGTGAGACAGATTCGTGAATAAAAAAACGTGTGTTTAATGTACACACTTAACATAAGTACAAAAACAGTTTAAATGTATCAAATAGCTTCAAATAAGAGTTCAAAAAAATAAGAATTCCAAATGAATGAGATGTGTGTTCCAAATCTTGCTTCTGTATGTTTGCAAAATAAATGTGTCTGAATGTCTCCTCTTGATGTTGGCTGAGGGAGACCTTGAAGATGGCTGAAGAACGAGTTCTGCCCCAGCTGGCAGACCTTCAGTTTATATATCAAAGACATTTCTTTGTCTGAATTTCGCGCTCAGAAATATACCCTCCCCAAAGGGTGTGACTTATAATGAAAACCTGATACAACATCTGGTTTACATCTATATCAACCTTTACATAAGAAGTGACTCCTGAGAACCTAGTCTAAATATTCTGTAGATCTCAAGAGGAAATGGCTTGTTTAGGTAAGAAAAGGTGAAAGGTCTGCAGACACAGCTAAAATCACATTCTAAACAGAATGTGGCCTAGCTAATCAATCACTGAGAAACAGCCATATGAATTACCTCAATAGGAGAACACATTCCAATCAAATACAATTCTTTACTTAAAACATTAAACATTTCAAATGAACATATATATATATTTCATATTCAAACTTATACGTTTTTGGAGTTTCAAATCTCGATTTCAGCGAATTACACAAGAAAATTAATAGCTCAAACAGTCTCACATTCATTCATATTAACAAGAATATATATATTCTTTATAAAATCCTTCCGGAAGGGATTTTAGAATATAACATTCCCCTCTGAAATATGAATAATGACCATATTTCCTAATCATTTATACACCCATTTATGTCACAAACACTCTGACTTTGATCTAATAACTCCAAATGCATTGTCACCTGTCATCGAATTTGCAACTCCAAAACCTAATCTCCTTTTAAGCTTATTTTGCAACATATCGTCACCTTTCTTGATTTCATTTCTGATTTGCTTATACAGTTTTTTCATTCTAAACATTAAAAATAATTGATATATAATGCATAACATAATAATAATAAAAATAATAACTATAGGATGTGATAAAATATTTCCTGCTGCGGAAGTAATTGAAGTTTTTCCCCAAATAGATATACTGTTTTTAAATTGATGCCACCAACTGGAACCTGTTAAAGTGGACCATTGGTGAACTACCTCTTGCAAATTCCCTTGCTCATGTTTAAACGATATCTCTGCATTCCTGAGTTCTTTAGCTAGAGCCATTAATAAACCTTGATCCTTTTGAATTACGTTAACCCATTCTCTCCATGGAAACTCATCTATTTGAGACAAATTATATAGTGTTGGACTAACACTAACATTTCTCAATGATAAATGAGATAAATTAGTTCTTATACCATTTACATTTATGGCCCTTAAATCACCTTTTACACAATACAATCCCTGTTTTAGGTTTTCTGTGTTTGTGCAAGAGGAAAAGAAAGTCTGAACCCTTTCTGTATCTTTCATGATCTGAAAACAAACCTTCCTTTTATCTACACGAGTAGTTAATTCAGAAAAAGCTTCAAATGTTTCTATTCTTGCAGAACATAATGTATGATTATGATAACAAGAATGAAATATACTTTTATCTTGATTAGGTAAACAAAGAACTTTAGACTGAAATTGTAAACATGATGACAAATCTAATTGTTCTAATTCCAAATTATCCTTGTTAAGCGCAAAATCTGTATACTGCAATTTATAAAATAATAATTGAGTATCACTAATTGGTAATCCCAAAACAGTAATTGGAACCAAAATTTGTTCTCTCCCTGCTATAGGAATCATAGAAGAACTGTAACATACATCCTGACTACATCCTAACCATTTATTTACCCATAAATCAGTATGATTTCTTGCATATGCATATTCTCTGGGTAAATTCTGCAATATACCAAGAGGGGTAACTCCACTCTGAAAAGCTTGTGCAATTATTTTAAAATTAGTGGAATATTCTGTTTGAATTTCTAAACATAATCTGGCAATATGTGAATGTTCTTCACTAATCATTAAATTGAGAGTAATATTCTGAAGATGTAGTATGGATGGACCCATTACATTGGCTGTTTTAATAACCATATCTTCTAATATCTGATTTAAGTTTCTTTGGATCTTAAAACCTTTACTTCCCACTAAACCTGCTGACTCAAGATCAGATTTTAACGTGTTAATATCCATACTATTTGCAATGCTGCCAATTATACCTATGCCCCCTAGGACTCCTTCGACAATACCACGTCTATTTCTGTTATGACTATTGATTCCAAACCATCTTTCAATACCCAATTCCATATTAACCAAATGTCTTTGACATTGTGGAAACCTTGTAGAAATTTTCCATTCTGAAATATTAAAGTTCCATAATATAATGACGAATGTTCCTTCTCTCAATAGAGCTCTGGATTGTAAATGGTTAATCTGGAAGGGATTAGCAAAAACACTGTTTTTACCAACACATGGAGTTTTCCCTGGGGACATGACAATTATACTTGCATTAGCACATTTCAAGGGATAGCCTTCTATTAATATGCAGCACTCATATATACCAGTATCATTTAAAGATACACCTGATTGATGATAAATAAATTTATCATTGATCCAATTCACATTACCAAAAATTCCTTTGTGAATTATATTAGTTGTACTGTGGAAAAAACTACCCAAAAAATCACCATTCCTTTTCCAAGTTAACAATGAACTTTGAGGTAAATAAATTTGAGTACTACACATCAAATTCAATCCATCTTCACCTTCAATGACTTTTAAAGACTGTGGTGACACTTTTATCTCTGGAACAATAATATCTACCACAGTAATGCTAATTTTGACTCGTAACTGAGTAGATTTTCTTATTACTCTAAAATCCCATTTTCTTACAATGTCTCCTTTTTCATCTCCAATTATATTTAGATGTTCTGGGTCTAATATTTTTACAAAACATTGAAAAAGATAATAATACTGGTCTACTGGATAAAATATTTTCCCAGAGCTTATCACATCATTATTGACATCTCCAGACCAAATTGTTGAATCATTACCTTTTACAAATAATGTCCAAAAAGCTCTTTTCAGTATATTACATTCAAAAATCTTGGTTATGTTATTAGACCTATAAAATCCTTGCATTTTTAACAAAACTTGTTTTCGACTCTATTTTAACTTCGATTTCCACCTCATTACTATGAATGAAATATAATTCCATACAATGCTCATATCCCTGTCCCACAGCTATATACCCAATCAAATCATCAGCTGTATTGACATTGGTATATCTAAACCTATCCAATGTGTTATCTACATTAATATCATTGTCCACATTTCTTTTGCTTCTTAATACTGTAATGTCTTTGAGAAAATTGTCAATCCTGTTAACCTCTGCATGGCTGGAACAGTTTGTGATATATTTTACCACTGATAAAAATGTCAATAGAGAAAAAATGAATCCTGTGACGATGACGATGATGATCAACTTTCTTTCTTTAAGATTTTTCATCTCTTTTGTAGTCATCTTTCCTTCTTTGATCAATTTTTGTAAAAATCATTCCTAGAAAAAAGAAAAGCAGTATCATTTATCTCAAAATATAAATTTTTATCTCATAAAATAACATTATCATCTCATAATATACCATTTTCACTAATCAATGTATATCCATATTTTTGTTGTCTACGTGCATATTCCACTGAATTGAGAGGTCTTTGAACTTCCACCATTAATCATTATGTTTTCTCTATTGCCCCTCTGTGCATCGTAGACAAAAAAAAATTCATTGAAAAACCAAATGACATTTTCCTTCCTGTCAGTAAATTCACAGTGTTACAGAAAATGCTGTACTTCTGAAACTTCATCTCAAAACAAACAAGATTAAATTACACTGTCTGCTGTGTATTCCATTTTGTCCCAATAAAACTTTACTATAAGAAAATCAAACAGTTTTTCTTTTACCAAAGTGACCTAAACTCTCATGAATGAATTTAGTGAATTCCCTGAAGGTGTTGAGATATAACAAGACACAAAAACCCATTGAAAGTCATGACGCAACATCAACGTTCTCATGAACCATAGAAGATGTCGAATCAACCTGTAGAGGAACAAAAATTCCTTTTTCTGTTCTTCAGCAAATTAGGGTATCTGTGTGTTTGTTTTCCTTGCAACAATTATACCAATTCAGGTTGAATCACCATTTCACCATGTAAAACCTACTTCCTTTGCTAAAGTCTCTTAAATAGAAACCTCAAAATACTAATAAAAATAGTATAAATATATATATATTGTGCGTATGTGTATGTGTTTCAAACTGGATCAACTTCCTTGTGTGTGTGATTTTTCAAAAGTGTGTGTGTGTGATTCCTATCAGGCTGTCAGCACGTCTGCATGTCTCCCTTTGGCCCCCACCTTTTCTTACAAAGGAGAGCTTTGGAAGCAAAACCCCGCGAAATTTAAATCACAAGGATGTATGTCACTTACTCCAAAATTACTAAGGATGGACTGTGAAGAGCTGAGATAGGAATAATATATATTGTACTCAATGTTTGAAACAAATAACACTACATACATACACATATATAAATTTCTTCCTTATTAATACGTATTCTTTTATCATTAAAATCAATTCCCTTCATATCTTAAAAAGACTTCAATATGATCTGTTACATTTACTGCACAATGCACATCCACTACACTATACAAGTAAAGAAACAATAAATTCTGTCTCTTTTTCTAAACCAATTAATATTCCTTAAAATTTCACTTCACTTTTCATGAGCTAGACGTTACATATATTCCACTTAAAATCTCTTCTTTCAGAATTGTCTGCAATTCTGCCAGAAAAATAAAATATTCAACTTTCTGATTCCCAACATGAAATCTGTCGAACTTACATCAAAACCTTATTCAATAATCCTTATGCAATACCAAAAATCATAGCCAAAAAGTCATAACCAAAAATCATAAATTCCATGCCGCTCACTAAGGAACATGCCTATTTTTTCCTCCCAGCGTAACATTAGAAGTAACAAATGGCTTATTGTACTTTAAATAATATTGTTCTTCTTGTCTAACTTGAAAATTATACCTCCTATGATTACTCCATCTTACAGAGTAAACTTCATAACGCCTTGGAGACGTTTTGAAATTACGTGACTTCCTGTCACTCACTGACCAACAAAATTTTGCCATATGACCTTTCCTGCGACATAAAGAACATTTGAAAACTTGCTTTCTCTGTGCATATGACGATGGATAAACACATTGCTTCTTAGAATGAACAAACGTAACACATTCCTTGTCACTATTGCCTGAAATGCTTTCAAAAACATTCACTGTGTTTTTACTAATGTCTGCTGCAATAACATTATTCTGGTTCCCTGCATGTGATACCTCCTCCATTTTATCTGAGGACTGAGCAAATTCTGTTAATACTATATCTGACTGCGTTTTTTCACTCCGCTCAACATAATTACATACAGTTCCACAATTTAAACAACTAGCTGCAGTAGATACATTCTCATGTGTTTGCATATTGCCTGCATTACCCGAAGTGTCCTCTGAATGTATTTCTGTTACCTCAGAAATCATTGAATTAAAATCTGTAACTAGTTTCATTACATTACTTAATTTCCTTTTAATTTTAGCTAACGAGAATCTCTCTGCATCAATAGCCAGATTAGATTCTAAACATTGCAAATATAACGACTTCCATAAAACAGAATAACAAATCTGTTTCGATAAACCTTGACATTCATTTGCTGAACATTTAAAACATTCCATGATTTTACTCACCGAATAAGAAGTCTTCCGTGTTCTACGAATCTTCCAGGTCATTCACGATACATCAATACTTCTAGGCTCTCGTCAAACTCTTTCCGTAGTTTCTCTCAGTACTAACATGTTCCCCCTTTCGATATAAGGGACAGTTGTAAAAAAACTGCGACAAAATGAGCGACTGGCTGATTGTTGACTTCTAGGTTCTCGTCAAACGTTTCAAAAATTACTCAATACTCTACTTCTCTCCGATAGCACTTTGAGAAAGTGGTATAAAATTTGAAAATCGTTCAAAGCCTGGCTGGCTTAGCCAATGAAATAAAGTTGATAACTTGGCTTGTATTTAAATAGCACACTTACTGTTATTAAATCGATCGTGAGACAGATTCGTGAATAAAAAAACGTGTGTTTAATGTACACACTTAACATAAGTACAAAAACAGTTTAAATGTATCAAATAGCTTCAAATAAGAGTTCAAAAAAATAAGAATTCCAAATGAATGAGATGTGTGTTCCAAATCTTGCTTCTGTATGTTTGCAAAATAAATGTGTCTGAATGTCTCCTCTTGATGTTGGCTGAGGGAGACCTTGAAGATGGCTGAAGAACGAGTTCTGCCCCAGCTGGCAGACCTTCAGTTTATATATCAAAGACATTTCTTTGTCTGAATTTCGCGCTCAGAAATATACCCTCCCCAAAGGGTGTGACTTATAATGAAAACCTGATACAACATCTGGTTTACATCTATATCAACCTTTACATAAGAAGTGACTCCTGAGAACCTAGTCTAAATATTCTGTAGATCTCAAGAGGAAATGGCTTGTTTAGGTAAGAAAAGGTGAAAGGTCTGCAGACACAGCTAAAATCACATTCTAAACAGAATGTGGCCTAGCTAATCAATCACTGAGAAACAGCCATATGAATTACCTCAATAGGAGAACACATTCCAATCAAATACAATTCTTTACTTAAAACATTAAACATTTCAAATGAACATATATATATATTTCATATTCAAACTTATACGTTTTTGGAGTTTCAAATCTCGATTTCAGCGAATTACACAAGAAAATTAATAGCTCAAACAGTCTCACATTCATTCATATTAACAAGAATATATATATTCTTTATAAAATCCTTCCGGAAGGGATTTTAGAATATAACAGTTATAGCCCCTGTCAGTTTATTTTTACCCATCCCTGTCCCATTTCAGAGATTTCCCTTCACTTCCTGCCCCATAGCCAAACAGGAAGTGATAGGAATTATATGCAAATTAAGGTAATACATTGCACCCCCCCCCCCTTCCCCAGGCCCTAAGAACTAGTGTCCCCACTCGAAAATTTTAGGGCGGGCTTAAGAAGAAAGGGATATGGCCTTGACAGGAAGGGGTGGGTCATATTTAAATTAGGGGGTGCACGAGTTTAGTCAGGCCTAGGGCAGCACAAAACCTAAATACACTACTGCACCGAGCCCAGTGCAAGAAGTGTCCCCAACCAGAGAAGCTATCCAAGGATATCAGGGACAAGATTGTAGACCTACACAAGGCTGGAATGGGCAACAAGACCATTACCAAACAGCTAGGTGACAACAGTTGGTGCAATTATTTGCAAATGGAAGAAACACAAAATAACTGTCAATCTCCCTCGGTCTGGGGTCCCATACAAGATCTCACCTCGTGGAGTTCCAATGATCATGAGAACAGTGAGGAATCAGCCCAAAACTACACGGGGTATCTTGTCAATGATCTCAAGGCAGCTGGGACCATAGTCACCAAGAAAACAATTGGTAACACACTATGCCATGAAGGACAAAAAACCTGCAGCGCCCGCAAGGTCCCCCTGCTCAATAAAGCACATGTACAGGCCCATCTCAAGTTTGCTAATGAACATCTGAATGATTCAGAGAACTGGATGAAAGTGTTGTGGTCAGATTAGACCAAAATCAAGCTCTTTGCCATCAACTCAACTCACTGTGTTTGGGGGAGAAGGAATGCTGCCTATGACCCCAAGAACACCATCCCCACCATCAAACATGGAGGTGGAAACAGTATGCTTTGAGGGTGTTCTTCTGCTAAGGGGACAGAACAACGTCACTGCATCAAGGGGACGATGGAGGGGGGCGTGTACCGTCAAATCTTGGGTGTGAACCTCCTTTCCTCAGCCAGGGCATTGAAAATGAGTCGTGGATGGGTATTCCAGCATGACAATGATCCAAAACATACGCCCAAGGCAACAAAGGAATTTCTCAAGAAGAAGCACATTAGGGTCCTGGAGTGGCCTAGTCAGTCTCCTGACCTTAATCCCATAGAAAATATGTGGATGGAGCTGAAGGTTTGAGTTACCAAACAGCCTTGAATCCTTAATGACTTGGAGAGGATCTGCAGAGGAGTGGGACAGAATCCCTCCTGAGATGTGTGCAAATCTGGTGGCCAACTGCAAGAAATGTCTGACCTCTGTGATTGACAACAAGGGCTTTGCCACCAAGTACTAAGTCATGTTATGCGAGGATTAAAATATTTATTTCGCTCATTAAAATGCAAATCAATATATAACGTTTTTGATATGCGTTTTTTCAGGATATTTTTGTTATTTTGCTTCTCACTGTTAAATAACCTACCATTAAAATTATAGACTCATCATTTCTTTGCCAGCGGGCAAACTTAAAAAATCAGCAGGGTATACTTACAGGATATTCCGACCGTGTGTGGGCCCCATCGGACTTTTTTCTGTCGGAGTTTAGAAATAGAACATGGAAAAAAATTCCGATCGTCTGTGTGAAACCACGCATGCTCAGAATCAAGTCGACGCATGCTCGGAAGCATTGAACTTCATTTTTCTCAGCTCGTCGTAGTGTTTTACGTCATCGCGTTTTGGACGGTCGGAATTTGGTCTGACAGTGTGTATGCAAGACAGCTTGAACTGAATTCCGACGGAAAATTCCATCGGAAATTCCGATTGTGTGTACAGGGCATTAGAATTTTCATCCTGCTCCTTCAAAATCACATTTTCGGAAAATTTCTGTACAAAATTCTACTGGGGTATGGTCACCTTTAGTTCTCCATTTCTAGGAATTGTGTTTGTACTGTGCTGGCAGATCTCCTTATCAGCTGTAAATTAAGTTTGAACACGGTCCTAACAAAGGTCTAAAGCTCTAAAAATTTGAGTGGTTCATTGAATGTAAATTCTATTAGTCTTTTCCTCTAATTTGTCTGAAGCTGCCTGTAGTGTTCTATGTATCCAAAACAATATGTAACAATAGACCCACTATTCTTTGCCCATCTTTATCCTTCTCTCTGGATATTTGGGACAGGGTCTCTAGAATTCAGAATTTCAAATCACCTCATTCTCCATTGGCACCCCTGGTGAGGAATAGTGCTTTCACCCTGGGCCTTGATGAACTTGCTTTCAAATGGTGGACGAACAAGGGTCTGTTGCGCATAGCAGACCTTTGCGATAGAGGGGTATACTGTCCGAACAATCTATGGGGAAAAGTACCAAATGCCATTAGTGCAGTGCTTCTCAAATAGTGGGGCGCGCCCCCCAGGGGGGGCCCGAGGCTCCATAAGGGGGGGCTTGTTCCAGACCGCGGCGATCGCGCCATTTAGTATCCGCTTCTGTCCCCAGCCTCCTCCGCTAGTTAGAGGAGTGGACGGCGGGAGGGGGGACATTTTTGAACTGGGGGACGGGACCAGAGAGGTAGCAGCCTGTCATGTTGGACGGCAGGTGATTGGCTGCTAGGAGGCGGTCCTAGCAGCCAATCACCAGTTCGCCCAAAAGTCTCCCCGCCCAGTGCTGCTGCGGCTTCACTTGACAAATGTCCCGCCTCCTGCTCTCCGCGCTGAAAAGTTACAGGTAGGAGTGGAGAGGGAGGAAGGGAGGAAAAATATATGGAAATGTTAAGGGCGAGGAGTGGGGGCTGTGCTGTGGGGGGGAAAAGGGGGGTTATGTGATGGGGGAAACTGTGTGCAGGATATGTGATGGGGGTCATGTAAAGGGGGCAATACTTTGTGTGGGGGGGGGTATGTGATGGGGTCATGTAAAGGGGGCAATACTGTGTGGGGGGATATGTGATGGGGCAATACTGTGTGGGGGGGATATGTGATGGGGCAATACTGTGTGGGGGGGATATGTGAAGAAGTGCAATACTGTGTGTGGGGGTATATGTGAAGAAGGGCAATACTGTGTGGGGGGGATATGTGAAGAAGGGCAATACTGTGTGGGGGGACATGTGGATACAGTGTTATGCAGAGGTGTACTTATAACAATTTTATAGACAAATGATACTATTTACAGTCGCGCGGGGGCGCAAAATGTTTTCTTCTTCCTAGGGGGGGGGGGGGGCATGACAGAAAATAATTGAGAAGCACTGCATTAGTGGAATGTTACCGATATGCCCAACAACGTCATTTTGTACAAACTCTGGCTAGTCAGAGCGACTTAGCGGTTTTTACTCCCATGGAACACCTTTGCACTCGTTATGATAGCCTTAGAGGTCATATTTCTGAGATATTTGCGATGTTGATGAGTTCATCAATTAAATTGAACTATATGCTCCAATGGGAAGAGGATCTGCAGGAAACCCTTGATCTGGAGAAGTGGTATACGATGTCAGAGACTGCGTCTAAATCACTTATAAATACGTCTATACTAGAAGCTAATTATAAAGTGTTGCTTAGATGGTACATGGTGCCGGCTAGGCTCGCCACCTTTGTACATGGGGCTACCCCTGAATGTTTTAGGGGTTGTGGCCAGATTGGAACTACCTACCATATTTGGTGGACGTGCCCAAAGGTCAGGAGGTTCTGGATTAGGGTGTATAATTTTATTTATTCATTGACGCAGTTGAATATGGTTGAATCTGAAAAACAGGCTCTTTTGGGTGACAGGGTGGTGGAGGCCTCTAGAGCCCAATGGCGGTTGCTTACTTTTATTTTTATATCAGCGAAGATCACGATAGCCAGGAATTGGCGGTCCGCCTCCTTGCCACTTGATCAAATTAAAAGGAAATTGTCATGGTTGATGTTGAACGAGAGACTGACGGCACTGGTTCAGGGAAAATGAAGATGTTTCATAAGGTTTGGGACCCATGGCTTGCATATTTAACTAACGATCTAAGGTCGCTGGCGATGTAGAAATGGTTCTATCTGATTGATGTTAGAATGCTGGTCGGTTGCTCTCGTATTTCTCTTCCTTTTTTTCCTTTCTTTCTTCTTTATTTCTCTTTTTTTTTCCTTTTCACCTTTTTTTTCAGGAGCTCTCAAGCACAGGTCTTCCCCTCTAGGTTATAGCATTGACAGTAAGATTGGTTTAGGATTTTATGCTCAGGTACCCTTGGCCTCGGGGTCTTGGGGTTCCTAGGGTAGGCACTGATTATTTATGTTGTTTATATTTGGTTACCCTTTGTGCTATTTCCTAGAGTCTTCTTTAAAAAAAAAAATCTTATTCCGATATTTCTGTTTAATACTGTGTTGCACTGTATATTTGATGTGTGGACCTTGATTGCGTTTGCTAACGCTCACTAATCTGTTGGGATGCTTTTGTTTTGTCATGTATATCTTTTCAATAAACATAATTAGAACACAAAACAATATGTACGTGGGGATAGTGCTAATTATTAATAACACCATTGGAGGGTCTCAGCCCTAAATAGAGCAAAGTAAAATATACACACAACAAAATAGATTAAAAAAATTGACATGTCTTTATTACATTGATTTAAAAGCTCATAGCCCTTGCCTTTCTATTGGATTTAGCTATTAGCCATAATCCATTTCAATATTGGCCACAATATTCCCTTTGTTATCACTTAGTTTGTGATATCTCCTGCTTGGTGGTCTTCCCCATCTCCCCCCTTTTTTTTTCTTTCTCTCTCTTTTTCTTTTTGGGGATAGATTTGTATTATTGACAAATATGTGTTTATTGGCATTATATAGTATGCACATCATACCAAATGTAATTTGTGTGTTTCTTTTTCTAATATTATTTCAGTGCCTAGTTGTATTTATATGTGAGATCTGATGTCCCGATGAAGCGGGTCCTCCCGTAAAACACGTTGACCTACATTTATTGATCCCAGAGGATATGTGACAGCATGGCATATACAGGTAAAATCATACATCATAGTCCTCCATATGACAGGGTAAACCATAACAAAAAAAAAATGGAATCTCAGAGAGGGTAAAACCATCTAAAATTGATCGATGTATGTTGGATGCATCAAAGGTAGGCTCGACGCATTTCATGGACTTCTTTCCCACTCCTCAGGAGCCAAGTGCATCCATGTTCTATAGGGAGATATAGATACCCATAAAATCTGGTTAGAATACTCATGTGAGGAAAAGGGGAATGAATTAGAAATGACTGGCCATGCTAAAGATATATATATATATATATATATATATATATATATATACAGTTGTATTCAAAATTATTCAACCCCCACTGAAATTGATTGTTTTGCCAAGTTTGACATTGATTTTGATCATCCTGTCATCCTGCTTACAATTAAATCAAAGAGGCACGTGTAGGTCAGACAAATATAACATAACATTTATAATGAAATAGCCACAAATGTCTTTTCTGTGCTCACATCATTATCAGTTTTATTCAACCCCCAATTGACATTCAATCTTAGTACTTAGTACAACATCCTTTTACAGTTATAACAGCTTTTAAACTTGAAGCATAGCTTGACACAAGTGTCTTACAGCGATCTACGGGTATCTTCGCCCATTCGTCATGGGCAAAAGCCTCCAGTTCAGTCACATTCTTAGGCTTGTGCACTGCAACTGCTTTCTTTAAGTCCCACCAGAGGTTCTCAATCGGATTTAAGTCTGGTGACTGCGATGGCCACTCCAAAATGTTCCAGCCTTTAATCTGCAACCATGCTCTAGTGGACTTGGAGGTATGCTTGGGATCATTGTCCTGTTGAAAGGTCCAACGTCTCCCAAGCCTCAGGTTTGTGACGGACTGCATCACATTGTTATCCACTATCTCCTGGTACTGAAGAGAATTCATGGTACCTTGCACACGCTGAAGCTTCCCTGTACCTGCTGAAGCAAAACAGCCCCAAAGCATGATTGACCCCCCGCCATGCTTCACAGTAGGCAAGGTGTTCTTTTCATCATAGGCCTTGTTCTTCCTCCTCCAAACATAGCGTTGATCCACGGGCCCAAACACTTCTAATTTTGTTTCATCAGTCCACAGAACACAATCCCAAAACTTCTGTGGTTTGTCCACATGATTTTTGCATACTGCAGTCGACTCTTCTTATTCTTTGGAGACAGCAAGGGGGTGCGCCTGGGAGTTCTGGCATGGAGGCCTTCATTACGCAGTGTGCGCGGTATTGTGTGAGCAGAAACTTCAGTACCCACATCTGACAAATCTTTTGTCAGTTCCTCAGCAGTCACAAGGGGACTTTTCTCCACTCTACGCTTCAGGTAGCGCTCAGCAGTCGAAGTCAGCATCTTCTTTCTGCCACAACCAGGTAGCGTTTCAACAGTGCCCTTTGGCTTGAATTTGCGAATGATGCTTCCTATGGTGTCTCTTGGTATGTTTAACATCTTTGCAATCTTCTTATAGCCATTGCCCTTCCTGTGAAGAGTAATCACCTCTTCTCTTGTCTTCCCGGACCATTCTCTTGACTTCACCATGTTTGTAACCACACCAGTAAATGTCTAGAAGGAGCTGAGTATCACAGTCATTTTAAAGCTGCCTGATTGGTGCTTATTAGGCTTTATTGCTGCTCCCTGACATCCACAGGTGTTTTCAATACCTGATTGAAAACACTTCAATGAACCTCTGTTCTTCAGAGTGGTAGTCTTTAAGGGGTTGAATAATTGTGTAAATGAAGAATTCACAAAATAAACATTTACTACTGTATTACAAAACCAATCGATGTCATTTTAGTTGCATATGGTTCTTTAAGAAGTCCTTGTAGGATTTAATTCTGAATACAATTACAAATGTACACTAAATTCCCTAAAACCCTTTACAGCATTGGGGGGTTGAATAATTTTGAACACAACTGTATATATATATATATCCCTCACACTAACACCAATGATATCATTTCTTTACTCCCACTGACCACAAAGCCTATGGCATTGATTACTCCCACCAATGTCAGTCCGGCCCCCCCTAAAGTTTGGGGGGCAGTAAACCGAGCCTTTGTTTTGAAATTTTGCAGACCCCTGCTGTAGAGCAAAAGCTCATAGTAAACAGATGTTAAGGAGGCTAGCCACAAAAGATTCAACAGATAAACAGATACATATCTTATTGCAGGAGTAAAGGTGATTTTTGTCAGGGTAAATCTGAATGGACTTCGGGAAAGAAGATGAGTTATAACGGGGGTTAGAATCGAATGTAGTCCCGTCTGTGTATTTCCTCATACATGCCCATTCCAGGAATGGTTCTTCATTCCTCCCCACTGTTCAATGACTCTTAGTTTCAATTTTGGTTAGTACACACACTAAACCTTATGTAACATCTCATTACTGCTCAGAATGTGATGTGCTCAGTTTCACAATTTATAATCCCTATCCTTGCCCCACCATCTTCTGCCTGTTCAGTTTCTGGCTGCAAAGCCATATACATATAGAAACCAGGATGGGCTACAAGCAGAACCTAATATGCCACCAAACGAGGTGGTTTCGTGTCCAGCTCCAGAATGGCAATAAGACATATGACACCCAGTCAAGATAACGGAGCCACATTGCGGACATCAACCTGCAATGAGACGGGCAGGAAGTGGTTAACAATATGATTGTTTAACCGCTTAAGACCTGGACCAATATGCAGGTTAAGGACCTGGCCCCTTTTTGCGATTCGGCACTGCGTCGCTTTAACTGACAATTGCACGGTCGTGTAACGTGGCTCCCAAACAAAATTGGCGTCTTTCCCCCCCCCACATATAGAGCTTTCTTTTGGTGGTATTTGATCACCTCTGCAGTTTTTATTTTTTGCGCTATAAACAAAAATAGAGCGACAATTTTGAAAAAAATGCAATATTTTTTACTTTTTGCTATAATAAATATCCCCCAAAAATATATAAAAAAAAATGTTTTCTTCAGTTTAGGCCAATACGTATTCTTCTACATATTTTTGGTAAAAAAATCGCAATAAGCATTTATTGATTGGTTTGCGCAAACGTTAAATCGATATTATGGCGGACACATCGGACACTTTTGACACATTTTCACAGTGAAAAGTGCTATAAAAATGCACTGATTACTGTGAAAATGACAATGGCAGTGAAGGGGGTTAACCACTAGGGGGCGCTAAGGGGTTAAGTGTGCCCTAAGGTAGTGATTCTTACTGTAGGGGGGGCGTGGCTGGACGTGTGATGTCACTGTTTGTCGTTCCCTATAACAGGGAACAGACGATCAGTGACATTGCCACAGAGAAGAACGGGAAAGGTGTGTTTACACTCGCCTCTCCCCGGTCTTCAGCTCCTGTGACCGATCGCGGGACACCGGCCACAATCGGGTCCGCAGGTCCCACGGGCGCCGTCACGGAGCTTCGGACCTGGTTACGAGCGCGCCGGCGCGCGCGCAACCTACGGCTGGGCTGGGCTCTTAAAGGGCAAAGTGCCTGTGCCCAGCCGTGACATTCTGCCAACGTATATCGCCGTTAGGCGGTCCTTAAGTAGTTAACAACTTCAATCCTGGGCACGTTTACCCCCTTCCTTCCCAGGCCAATGTTCAGCTCCACATGCCCAGCAAATGCAATACTGTGTATAATTAATTATCAAATCCATCTGCCCACAGTGCCCAATTGCCCACTGCCCAGGCATGTCATCCTTTGTAGGGAGAGCCTGGATAAGCCCGCTAAGCTGCCTGATATGATCTGGCTCTGACTCTATCCCCACCTCCTGGGTCTGTGTGTCCCGTGTACTGTGCGGGCGTACCTGTGCCTCTCCATCGCCGACTGTCATGATGATCTCCTCGGCGGGCTTCAACGCCGCTGTTCCGCCGGTTCCATCCGTTTTAGGCATATCACCGTTCGTTATACACTGTAAAGACACCGCTGGAGCTTATGAGATCATTCATTTCAGGTAGTGAGTCGGTCCCGCCTTGAGACCATACCGGAGGTCCGTTCTTCCTGCTGTGCCAGGTCCCACTCCCTTCTCACCGCCAAGTATCGCCGGGCAGTCAGGGCAGAATCTGCCTCCTCCCGTGACGCTGCTTGTGACTCACCGTCCGACCACCTGACCAGCTGACGCGGCCGCGTCGAAACGTCACTCCGTACACGGAGATTTTGATCGAAAATTCCGATCGCGTGTAGGCTCCATCTGACTTTTTCTGTCGGAATTTCTGACAACAAAAATTTGAGAGCTGGTTCTCAAATTTTCTGACAGGAAAAGTCCTTGTCGGAAATTCCGATCGTCTGTATGCAGTTCCGACGCGCAAAAAAACACACATGCTCAGAATCAAGTTGACACACGCACGGATTTATTGAACTTATTTTTTCTCGGCTTGTCGTAGTGTTGTACGTCACCGCGTTCTTGGCGGTCAGAATTATACCTCAGACAGGAGGCTCATATCTTATGCATTATCTTTCTTTAATAATGCCCATAGCAGAAATACAGTAAACATTTATTGTAACTTAAAAGAAAAAATTCAAAGAACTACCCTTCCCAGCAGTCCCTGGGCCAGCGTAGCCCCTCCCAGACCGTAGTCTATATAAGGGACTGTCTGAGGTAACCTATTCCTCTTTCTTTCTGCTCATGGCAGAGCACACAAGATAAGTATTTCATGTACCTTTATTATTTACAAGATAGGTATTTCATGTACCTTTATTATTTACAGGATAGGTACTTCTTGTATCTTTATTATTTACAAGATAGGTGTTTCATGTACCTTTATTGTTTGATTGTATATATGGTCTCTGATACCGAGTGCCCCGGTGTCGGGTGATTTTGTTCAGTCTTGACTGATATGTTTGAGGTATTGTGGAACATGGGGAGTTTCCCTGGAATTCCTCCCTGATACCGAATGCCCCGGTGTCAGGTATTTTGTCGGAATTGATTGTTCTGTAGTTTTTGGAAGATGTGAAATACTGGGGGTTCTCCCTGCTATCCCCCGTTTCTGCGCTTTATTTCTGTCTGCCTGACACCGGAGCGGTGTCAGGCAGATATGTTTGAGAGGCCACGTTTGTTTGTATCCAATTCTTTGATTCTTTGCTCAGGTTTTTTCCCTTTCTTTGACGCCGGAGCACTGCGGCGTCCGTGCGGGATCCGCGCTGTTTTTCATTCGCTCCCTCGGCGGGCGCCATGCCTGGGCAACTGTCCCCCCCCCTCCCTCCCCACGCTCCCCTTCGCGCGCTCCGGTGGGGGGCGGGGTCTCCGCCGCGGCCGCTCCTCTCCTCCTCTCCTCTCCTTCGGTGCCTCTCTCGGTATCGAGAGCGAGACGGGGGATAACGGTTCTCATCGACCGTTCCGTCCCTCACAGCCTCGGGCCAATAAGAACTCCAGAGGCCGTAGTCTCGCGAGACTTCGCCTCTGGAGTTAGAATCTCGTCAGGCTCCCCTCACACCGCAGGATGTCCTTCCCAGCGGTGTCGTAGCCAGGAACCTGCTGCTGTTTCACCATGCTTTCAACCACTAGATGGCAGTACATCTTTTCAGATATATATATATAAATATATATATTTCATTCCAATGAATCAATATCTAATAAATAAATAAATAAATAAATTAAATAATTTAAATAACCGAATCTACAATAAATAATTCAATATATACCCAAATTATATTTCTGGGGAATTTATTCCCTAGAACATATACCTTATTTATCCTAATAAATAAATAATCAATATGTAGATAGATCAATAAATCAATAAATTAAATAAAGAAATTATAGCATGTTTATCTCCGGGGAATTTATTCCCTACAACATACTCCTAATAAATAATGTATTAAATAACTATCTAAGGATTGAATGAATAAATACATTTATTATTAATGATATTATTATTAATATATATTATTACTTATAATATATAACTAAATCCATTATTCAATTTTACAAATAATAAATTATAGATGGATTATACAAATTATATATTCATTATATAAATAAATTATACAAATATGTATAAAAAATTGTATTGAATTGTACAAAGATTCTACAATTTAATGAATATCATGGCATTGTTCATGCCGGTACCCCGGATAGGGTGGACACAGTCCTAGGAGGCCAAATCTCAACAGTGTTACAAAGTTGCCAAAACTGATCGGTAGAGAAATCTTTACGACCATGGCGTCGGTTACCCCCGCCTGCACACCATATGCCCGGACCATCCGGCAACGGTCTACCGCCCCTGAGAAGGGCTGGGCGTTCCAAAACGCTGCCACGTTTCTGTGGCCCTTGACTCCCCGACAGGGGAAGTAAATAATATGTCCCAGGCAGTACCCTACCCGGACTGCCGACCCACTGCCCTCCCAGACTCCGACCGACCCCCGAGCCTCGGGGAGATGCACATGCAGAGGCAGCGATCCATTAGACGGACTAAGCCAGACCCATTCGTGGACTCTTCCAGAGTTGTCCGCGGAGTCTGAGGCGGCTAACACCTTGAGTCTGAGGTTGTAGATGATGAGAATGATGATGAGTGTTAGGGCAGTGGGCACATGGCGCTCTATGACGACGCCAACCCTGTTCCCAGGGTGACACTCTATGGATTCTCGTAGAGAGCCATCATAGATCCGGGGGCGATATGCCATCCACACTCCGATGACGGGGCACCTCCGCCCGAGGTGATCCAATACATCACATAATGGACCCCGGAGATCGGTCGAAAAACTCACGAATCATTTTCAGGGCGTAACCCCCTTCCTTTACCATTTATGGCTGTGCACACTCCCGAGGTGAACCCCATACCCTGGGGGTATCCCACCATACACCGGAAATCCCCCAAGCTGGGAATAGAGAGGTCCTTCGGATCATACAGACCAGGGCCTTGGATCTTTGGGACCTATCACCATCATCCCACACCTTAGTGAGCAGGCCACGCCGCTGAACAGCCGACTGACCTGTCCCAAATCGGGGCTGGGCCCAACGGGCGGTCGCCTCCTGGGATGCGTGGACACTACGGGTCCGACTGGACACCGCCGCTTGAATCTTAACGTGGCTTGTTCCCCAGCTGTCTCACCTAGCCGAATCAGACCCCGGTCCGACCACTGAGGGCAGGCTAGTCGGGATCACGCTGATTAAGATATTCCAAGACGGTAGGGCTCTATTCCATCCCGGATGAGCCCAAACGTCATCAAAGTCTAACACGGTACAGTGCCGGTCTATCAGGATTATAGGACCGGAGATGGACCTAGTCCCTCTTTCCTCGATCTTCAGACCTGAACACCGCCCTAATAGACAACGAATTGCAGGGCCTCTGGTTCACCCAAACGATAGTGGAGACGGACCCGCTCTCCCCGGGTTTCCCCAACAACGCCTTCCTGGTCAGGAAAGGAGGGCGGTTATCGCCCGGTAGTAACTTGAGAAATCTCTCGTAATTACCGTATACAGTGATGACATTCTGCGACACAAAGGGTGAGGTTGATTATCTACTTGGACGACCTACTCTTAATGGCTCGTACCCCTCGCCTGGCGAACGAACACGCCTCCGGGACAGTCCCCCATAGATCACGGGGAGTCTATCCTCTCCCCATCTCAGGAGGTAGAGTTTTAGGGTTCTTGGTGGACACCAACCTAGTGCTCCTTCGGCTACCCATGACCACTTGGCCGCCATCTGCACGAGGTCAGTATCGTGCTGGGCTAACGACGGGTATCCTTACGCGGACTGGCTCGCCTGGTCGGCCTGTTTCTGGCGTTAATCCAGGCCATTTGTCCAGCTTCTTTTCACTATCGAGACCTTCAGAGTCTCAGTCCCTACGTCTTTGCCAGGGGCTTCACTGTGCAGACATCGTCACTCTGGACACGGAAGCCATAATTGAACTACGGTGGTGGCTACGTCAGGTCAACAGACGGCACGGCAGGTCCACCTGCAACTCCACGACGGATTCATCTTGGAATAGGTTGCCAACCACCTCGGTTGGGGTACTTGATGCGGTCCCTCGTCCACAGGAGGGGCGTGGCCCACAGCGGAGTCTCTGCTGCACGTTCACACGTGGAAATCCTGACGACCGCCTTGCCATCAGGACTCTAATGCCACACACGTCCACCTACGGTGTGTTCTTGCGTATGGACACCGTATCCGCGGTCCAGTACGACCTTCGCTTGGGAGGTCCTTGACCCAAAATCCTAACGGATCTAGCAAGATCTCTGACATTTCTGCCTGGAACGCGACATCGTTCCAGCTGCGAAATGTACCCCAGGCACTTCCGCTATGGTGTTAGATTGGAATTCTCGTTACCCGCCCAATTCCATCGACTGACGACTGCACCGGTCAGTGTTCCTGGCCCTTGCTCCCTTATGGGATCCTTTCTCTCCCCAGTCTGTACGGGGATCTGCACCCTCTATTCACGACGCACGTCCTACTTCTCTTCGCATGGTTGGGTTTTCGGGGTGTCGGTCACGGACAGCGACCTTTTCTTTTATAACGGGGGTTCCACTTGCCTTGATCTAGGCCTTGGGACTAGATATACATTTCGATCATCCGGAGGACTCTGGGTTAGTTGGTGATCAACGACAAGTTAACCTCATGAAGGCGTTCGTCTGAGATGACCAACTACCTGGTGGACTCGTTTGAGTCCGGGAGGTCCTATAGCTCCCCTGCGCCTTCCGCGCTGCGAACTCGGACTACCGCTCCCTTGTAGACTTACTACCGGTGGGATAACACCCATGGTGTACCGACTTAGTAAGCGTTAAGTTTCAACGCCCATCACACCCAGGGTATCAACGCTCTTGGGAGGTGATCAGTGGTCCTGACCACGCGCCAGGACTGGGGGGACAATCTCACTCTGTCGGAGGTTATTGTCGTTTGAGCTACTGCCCCCTCGTGTCTGATTCCGTCAGACGCATATCGGGTGTCACGACGTTGGCCATTCCAGGCGTCGGCTCCCGCCTCGGAGAGTCTGGGTTTTTCCGTCGTGCGTAGGACAGCGGCGGGACTTCATCGTTTTTTTCTACCCGTTCTTCCCCGCACATCGTACTCCGTTGTCTACGGATTTCTTAGTCCTTCACGGTCCCACTGCGATCTTCGCATCTCTTCCTACTCCTCATTCCATTCGCTAAACCTCAGTTTCCGGTTTCCTCAGCTACGCTAGCCAGAGGGGTACGATCAATCATGGAAATGGCAGGGTCTTACGTAACCCCGTTGGGCGCCCACCCCTCCAGAGGAGCGGTGGCTCCTAGGTCATCACCCCGGGCGGCTCCCTATAGGATTTACGGCTAGCGGCGGACTGGTAACCACGATTGCTTTCCGCCAATTCTGCTTGGATCGGAGGAACACATATCTATATCAATTTTGTAGTTGTTTCATTTGTTATCATCTATATATGCATTGTTATAGCTTTGAACTTGCATAAGATATGAGCCTCCTGTCTGAGGTATAATTCGAGATTTTCCTAGCTTGTGACGGAAAATATTGATTATATGAAGACAGGAGGCGAGTATCTTCCCTCCCGACCCAACCCTGTCACGAGGTTGTCTCTCTCTCGTTCTAGACTGTTGAACCACACACCCTGCAAGTCGGAGGCTGGCACGCCCCGGCAGTTCGTTTTCACTAACCCCGTCGGGATTGCTGTTCCGTTTCGATCCATGGGTTTAGTTCACCACAGATGGAGGCTCCTACTACGTTCCAGATCCGGAGTCGGGATGCCGTTGACTGAATCCGTTGGTCCATGTTCCTGAAGACGACTGACCGGTCGGCTCCGAATGGTTTTGGTTTTCCTATAGTCCCCGTTGGGATGAAGTTGGTCCGGATGAAGTTGGTCCGTGTTGGCCTTGTCCTTTCGTTTCCTCCAGATTCAGATGTTGTGTTCCGGTCGGAAGGTTCCCGGCAGCCGCGGAGATGTCTAATTGGACTTTCGGTTCCTGTTTACACTAATTCGCATGAAAAAAGAGGAATAGGTTACCTCAGACAGTCCCTTATATAGACTACGGTCTGGGAGGGGCTACGCTGGCCCAGGGACTGCTGGGAAGGGTAGTTATTTTAATTTTTTCTTTTAAGTTACAATAAATGTTTACTGTATTTCTGCTATGGGCATTAATAAAGAAAGATAATGCATAAGATACTCGCCTCCTGTCTTCATATAATCAATATTTTCCGTCACAAGCTAGGAAAATCTCGAATTATGTGTGACCGTGTGTATGCAACTCAAGTTTGAGGCAAAATTCTGTTGGAAAAAAATCCACGGTTTTCTTGTTGTAATTTCCGATCCATTCACAACAATGTGTTTGTTTGTTTTCCTGCTTTTTGCAGAAATGCAGGAAAATTTTTAACATGGGTCCCTTTGGAACATGTTCACATCAATGCATTTTTGTGCCTCTGCATTTTGGAAAGGGTCAGGGACTTTTTTAAATGCAAAACTGTGCTTTTTTGCTGTTTTTTATTTAATAGATTTTAATGGAGAAGCTGCAGAAAAGCATGTAGTGCATTTTACTGTGTTTTTACTGCGATTTTGCTGTTATTTGTGTTTTTAAATCTGCCCAAAAACAAACCCCCCCCGCCCCAAAAAGCATAAATAAACTCAAGCATTTTTTTTCACGATCGTGTGTATGCAAGGCAGGCTTGACAAGAATCACGTTGAGAAAAACGTATTTTTTTCCATGACATGAAAAACGGTCGTGTGTATGCGGCATCACACTCCCGGAGACTGAATCGTTTTCATGCGTGGACACAGACAGGAAGTGAGGGGGAATCTCCCCATTGGGATATTCTATTTTCCATCCTTACCACTGTAACCCATCACTTTCATTGAGGATCTGCCAGGAACACAGAAAATCGAGATAGTTTATATTATCTGCTTCCAAAGATTACATAATAGCTGTGTGTAAAATATGTGGAATTTTGGAACGGTTTACATTATATGTAATGGCTGAGAGAGCTAACGAGTGGGAAGGAAAAGCACAGTATTGCAAACACTTAATGTTTTTTCTCGTTAGGAAGTCTTTTCATGAATCAGTTAGAACATACAGTGATGACGCCAGCAAAGAAGGGAAAATTCCTACATTATATTGGCGCAGTTCTATGGCCAAAAAAACCTGTTATCGTAGATTGTTAAGATAAAACCAAAAGTTTTAAAGTACAATAAATGAAACCCAAACACTAGACAGAAATCATGTAATACACATGTAACAAGGTCTCCGGCCTTGTCCAGTCTAATGAGAACTTTCCAGGCCAAAGACAGCTGACATCCTTCAGTATGTGGTGGGTTGTGAGGCATAGTGGGTGCAAAGATGGCGAAAGTCGTTGGGCAACAGACACTTCTTGGATGTAAAAGAGGTTTTATTTCTTTTGACAGTCCTTTTGGATTTTTGGGGGAAAGAGGGTTAGGGCCAGGACCAGTGCCGGCCCAAGACATTGTGCTGCCTGGTACCAAGAATGAAATACTGCTGCCCCCCCCCCCAAAAAAAAAATTACGCCCACCAAAATGCCCCCACATCCATTATTTTATATCATGATAACTAAAGTGGACCTATCATGGCTCTACACATGTATATATGAGTATAAAAAGGACCTGTTATGGCTCTATTCATGCAATTAACCCCACAGTGGAGCGGAGAGCGGAACCAGAGGAGTGGTCGGGCGGCAATTAGCCCCACAGTGGAGTGGAGAGTGGAGCTGACGGAATGGGATGGCGTGCAGGCAGGAAATTTGCTGCCCCCCTGAAAGTGCTGCCTGGTACAATGGTACCATCGGGTCCCATGGTAGGGCCGGCCCTGGCCAGGACACCCTTACATAGTTACATAGGGCCAGATCCACAAAAGGGATACGCAGGCGTATCTGCTGATACGCCGTCGTATTCCTGTTTCTATCTATGCGACTGATTCATAGAATCAGTTACGCATAGATATTCCTAAGATCCGGCAGGTGTAATAGTTTTACACTGTCGGATCTTAGGATGCAGTACCGCGGCCGCCGCTGGGGGCATTTCTCGTCAAAATTTTGCGTCGGGTATGCAAATTAGCACTTACGGAGATCCACAAAGCTTTTTCCCTTTGTTATTTCTCCGTAAGTGTTAGTTTGCCGTCGCAAAATTAGGGCTGCTTTTACAAAGTGTAAACTTAGTACACCATGTAAAAGTATACCCTTCTATCCCGCGTCGCTGTCAATTTTTTAAAAAAAAATTTCCCGCCACAACTCTTTTTTTTTCTTTTACACCCGTCGCGATTCTCAAAACTCGGCGCAACGTAAATCCGCGCAAAGCACGTCGGGAAAATAGCGTCGGAGCATGCGCAGTACGTCCGGCGCGGAAGCGCGCCTAATTTAAATGGGACTCGCCCCATTAATTGGGCCCGCCTTGCGCCGGACAGATTTAAGTTACACGACTGCAAATTTGTAGGTAAGTGCTTTGTGGATCGGTCACTTAGGTAGAAATTTTGCGGCGGTGTAACTTAAATCGGAACATTTAAGTTGCGCTCGCTGGTTGTGGATCTGGCCCATAGTAGGTAAGGTTGAAAAAAGAAAAAAGTTCTTCAAGTTCATCCTATGTGTGTGATTATATGTCAGTATTACATTGTATATCCCTGTATGTTCTGGTCGTTCAAGTGCTTATCTAACCGTTTTTTGAAACTATCGATGCTCCCTACTGAGGCCACCACCTGTGGAAGGGAATTCCACATCAAAGGTAGTTGCAAATTGAATTTACAGACTCAGAAACTTCAATAGGACAGCCGTGCAGGGAAAGGCCCCAGCAAGAAGCCACATCTGCACATGCAGGATTGCTGTTTGCTATGGCAACAGTACTTAACAGTTCCTAACTCAGACGTAACAGTTTTCGTTACAACTGCCTCTTGTAGTTCTTCAACACTGAGCTCCCGGTCTCTCACTAGACCCTCTGATTCACTGACTCGGATTCCCTTGAGCTCCTCCAAGGTTTGCGGTGGTATTCCCTCAATTTTTACCCACGCTTCCCTGCTGGGTCCCCAGCTTGGCACTCCAGATACTTCTCAAGCTTCACCCACGCTGACCGGCAAGGTCCCTGGCTTGACTCACAAGGCTGCTCAGCAAGGGTCTCTTCCTCGTGTTGGGTCCCTGACTTCATCACCACGTGAAGTTTCCTGATTCTCTACTGTGCCGGTTCGGTGAGAATGTGGTTTCAGTACTTGGTTCAGTTACTCACTGTGGTGCCTGGTAAAGGTGGTTGGTCCCTTTGCCGTGACACCTTCCATGCTACCGACCACTGACAGGTTCTCTGGTCGGCAGAACCGTCACTTTTGGTTGGATTGCAAGCCGCAATCCTGACTCTGTGCTGCTCTCTTTAATTCTGGACAGGCCCTTGCACAGCCTAGCAGCCAGATGCCCCCTGGATAGGCCCAATCTCTGGCCTAGCAGCCCGGGGCATACAAGACACGTCCATCCAGACAGCCGTCCAGGTGGCACAGAACACAGATCACCTGACTCTGTTCAAATATAAAGGTGCTCCCAGCAGGCCAAGGGATTAAAAAAAAAAACCTTCCCATTGGCTGAGATATCCCACATACCCATAACCTGACCTTGAGTTGTCCTTCTCATATCCAGTACCACCAAGTAGCCGGCCACCTAGTGGTAGAAGAGAAAAGTGCAACAAGGCCAAACCGGGAGAAATCAATAGATCTCTATCAATCGACCAAGATGACAACTCCTGTCGAGTAAATTTGTAAGGCACTCCCTGACTAAACCCCAGGGTGCTACACACACATATAGGGCTTGTTCACACCAGGCGTGGTGGGACTGCATAGGGCAGCTAGTCCAGTGCAGTCCCACCACAAGACATGCAAAGGCCTTATCTGTCGTGTGGCCAGTTCACACCAGTGTTTTGCGGTAGAATGCGCTGAAAAAAAAAGGCATTGCAGGCTGTACTTCTTTTTCCAGAGGAGCTAAATCCATCCAAAGTCCAGAATTATAAAAGTTTATCTGAGCTGTCAAAAAAGGGGGGGGGGGCAAAGGTTACACTATGCAGAGCTCAGTGAGGAGAGCTCTGAGAGCTGATTGGAGAGAAGGGACACACCCCCTTCACACAACATCTGTCAGGGCCTGACCTGGAATATCTTCTCGCTGAGCTACTTGAGATGCTGGACAGCACCCTGTTTGATCCATTAGACAACCCCATCTTGTGCCTTGTTCTCTGCTGAACATTGAACTCTTTGCTCCTCCCATGAACTACCTGATTTTAAGGGGTTGTAAAGGTTTGTTTTTTTATTTTATTTAGGTTCCTTTAAGCTAGTGCATTGTTGGTTCACTTACCTTTTCTTTCGATTTCCCTTCTAAATGTTTTTTTTCTTTGTCTGAATTTCTGACTTCCTGTTCTTCCTCAGTAAGCTTGCCCCCATCATCCAAGCTGTTCTGGCTGGGGGTTAGTCAGCGTGCTCGCCCCCTCCCTTGGGACTACATCCCTGAGGGAATTGCCTGCGCCTGTGATATCGCAAAAAATGAGGGTACCTAAAAATCTCCATCGGTGACTCTTTAAAAGCTTTTACAGCTCATCAGTTAAAGAGTTAAACAGCAGCTCTTGTGCTAGAATTATTGGCCCGGATTCAGATAGCTATGCCTATCTTTAGGCGGGCGTAGCGTATCTCAGATACACTACGCCGCCGTAAGTTTGAGCAGCAAGTTGTGTATTCACATACAACTTGCTCTTAAACTTACGGCGGCGCAGTGTAACTGGACCGGCGTAAGCCCGCTTAATTCAAAATAGGCTGGTTGGGGGCGTGTACTATGTAAAATAGTAGTGACCCCACGTTTTTGACGTTTTCAACTAACGTGGCATGCGCCGTCCGTGGACATATCCCAGTGCGCATGCTCCAAATGACGTCGGCAAATCGTCATGCTTTCGACGTGAACGTAAATTACGTCCAGCCCTATTCGCGAACGATTTACGCAAACGACGCAAAAATTTCAACGACGGCCATACTTAACATTAGCTACGCCTCATATAGCAGGGGTAACTATACGCCAAAAAAAGCCTAACATAAACAACGTAAAGAAAAAAGCGCCGGGCGGTCGTTCGTTTCTGAATCGGCGTAAATACAAATTAGCATATTCCTCGCGTAAACATACGGAAGCGCCACCTAGCGGCCAGCCAGAAAATGCAGCCTAAGATACGACGGTGTAAGACACTTACACCTGTCGGATCTTAGGGATATCTATGCGTAACTGATTCTCTGAATCAGGCGCATAGATACGACCTCCCGCACTCAGAGATACGACGGCGTATCAGGAGATACGCCGTCGTATCTTGTCTCTGAATCTGGCCCATTGTTCTTACACTGATGCTTGCGGCGATGTGTCACATGTGTGGTGCGACTGGGGTTTACATATACACCCTTGGCGTGCTTTTACATTCGCGCGAGGCAACGTAGGTTATGGCAATCTTTTTTTTCTAAATATATTGTATTGTAATTTATTTTCATTTTTTTTTACTTGATTGCTATTACAAGGGGTTAATAAGCATTGGGCGGGTTATGCAGACATTAGGGGGTCTTATAGACCTCAAGGTTTCCCCAGCCCTTCACATCTTTTTACCAAGCACAGATCAGCTTGGTTAGATGGATCCCATGGCAGCGCCAGCCAGGAAATAATGGATCTGAAACCAGAAGTGATAAAATTGTCATCACTCCCGGTTTCATTGTTTACATTATTTGTGGTTATTTGAGACAAGTACACTATAGAGGGATATGCTTTTGTTCATATTTCATATCTGAGGTTTACAACCACTTTAATGAAATGTGTGACATTTAACCGCTTCAATACTGGGCATTTTCACCCTCTTTCTGCCCAGACCAATTTTTAGTTTTCAGCGCTGTTGCACTTTGAATGGCAATTGCGCCGTCATGCAACACTGTACCCAAATGAAATCTTTATGTTTTTTTCCCCACAAATAGAGCTTTCGTTTGGTGGTATTTGATCATCTCTGCGGTTTTTATTTTTTACGCTATAAACAAAGAAAAATTAAAATTTTGGAAAAAAAAAAACCAATTAGGTAGATTCAGAAAGAGTTAGGCCGGCTTATCAGTAGATAAGTCGACCTAACTCAGAATCTAAGCCGACCTATGTTTAAGCGTATGCTCAAACAGAGATACGCTTAAACATATCTAAGATACGATGGCTTGCGCCGTCCTATCTTTGATTGCAATATTTTGGATGGCCGCTAGGTGGCGCTTCCATTGAGGTCAGCGTAGAATATGTAAATGAGTAGATACGCCGATTCACGAACGTACGCCAGGCCGACGCAGTACTTTTACCCTGTTTACGTAAGAGATAGGCCGCGTAAAGTTAGAGCTAGGCTCTAGTGGAATAGTAATGTCAAGTATGGCCGCCGTTCCCGCCGCGAAATTCAAATTTTTTACGTTGTTTGCGTAAGTCGTCTGCGAATGGGATTATCCGCAATGCGCACTGGGTAATGTAGGCGCCCGGCGCATGCGCATTACCCTAATAAAGTCAAAAACGTGAGGTCAAGCCTCATTGCCATTAAACACGCCCCCCTCCAACCCATTTGAATTAGGCGCCCTTACGCCCGCTGCGATTACACTACGCCGCCCTAAGTAAGGAGGTAAGTGCTTTGAGAATCATGTACTTGCCTCTCTTACTTAAGGCGGCGTAGTGTAAAAATTCCTCAGTTTAGGCCGATACGTATTCTTCTACATATTTTTGGTAAAAAACAATCGCAATAAGCGTATATTAATTGGTTTGCGCAAAAGTTATAGCGTCTACAAAATAGGTGATACATTTATGGCATTTTTATTTTTTTTATTTTTTTTACTAGTAATGGCGGCGATCTGCGATTTTTATTGTGACCGTGACATTGCGGCGGACATATCGGACACTTTGACACGTTTTTGGGACCATTCACATTTTATACAGCGATTAGTGCTATGAAACTGCACTGATTACTGTGTAAATGTGACTGGCAGGGAAGGGGTTAATACTAGGGGGCGCTGAAGGGATTAATATGTTCCCTGGGAGTGATTCTTACTGTAGGGGGAGGGAATTCACAAGGGGAGGAGACCAATCGGTGTTCCTCTGTACTGGGAACACACAACGGTCTCCTCTCCTCTGACAGGACATGGATCTGTGCGTTTACACACACAAATCCACACTCCTGCTGTGATCGCCGGCAATTGCAGGTGCTCGGCGGACATCGTGGCCGCCGGGCACGCGCACCGTGTCAGGAGCGGTGCCGCGGGCAGGCGTGCGCCCTAGATGGCTCGGAAGAAAAGACGTCATATGACGACTACCCGGAGGGAGGGTTCCTGCCGGCGTCATATTATTATGGCCTGGTAAGGAAGGGGTTAAACAAACATCATTTAAAAAAAAAACTGTGATTGGCGCTAGTCTTGCCACTTTTTCTTCAAGCCAAACCCGAACACTTTAGTGTTCACACACTTTAGGATGACCTGGGCTCAGAAGAAGTGGGATGAATGATGCTGCCCATCAGACTGGCAGCTAGTTGCAAAAAAGAAGCACTGCAGGGGACGTCTCTGAATTGAAGGTGAATATTGCAGAAAATATGGTTGTATTATTGTATCTTCTAATGAGCTACTCATTTGTATCTTTTTTTTGGCTGTAGTTTTGCTTTGACAGTTTCACCTCCTCTTTTCCTTGCAGCCATTCATCAGCAGTTTACTATCTCATAAACCCCAATCTATAAACTAACATTAGTGTCTAAAATCATGCATATGTATGTAAGTATGTACATGGCAGACGGAAGTCCCACACACTATTTTGTCAAAAGTTTTTGGACACCTGCCTTTACACGCACGTGAACTTTAATGACATCCCAGTCTAATGCCGCGTACACGCGATCGGAAATTCTGACAAGAAAACTGTGGATTTTTTCTGACGGAATGTTGGCTCAGACTTGTGTTGCATACACACGGTCACACAAATCTTGTTGGAAATTCCGACCGTCAAGAACGCGGTGACGTACAAGATGTATGACGAGCCGAGATCAATGAAGTTCAATAGGCAGTTCGGCTCTTCTGCTTGATTCTAAGCATGTGTGTTTTTTTGCGCGTCGGAATTGCATACAGACGAGTGGATTTTGCGATAGGAACTTTTTCCGTCTGAAAAATAGAGAACCAGCTCTCAATCTTTTTTTGGTGGAAATTCTGACAGCAAAAGTCCGATAGAGCATACACATGGTCGGAATTTCCGACCAAAAGCTGACATCGGAATTTGTGTACGCGGGAATTAGTCTGTAGGGTTCAATATAGAGTTGGCCAACAGCTTCAACTCTTCTGGGAAGGCTCTCCACAAGTGATCTATTGGGTTGAGGTCAGGACTCTGCGCAGGCCAGTAAATGTTATCCACCCCAACCTCATTCGTCCATGTCTTTATGGACCTTGCTTTGTGCACTGGTGCGCAGTCATGTTGGAACAGGAAGGGGTCGTCTCCAAATTGTTCCCACAAAGTTGGGGGCATAAAATTTTCCAAAATGTCTTGGTATGCTGACACCTTAAAGCCGTATACACACCATCGGATTTTCCACAGACAAAGCGTCAGACTTTTGTCCCAGGGGCATTGGCCATGAACTTGTCTTGCATACAAATGGCACACAATTGTCGGCCAACAAACACAAATGTTGTGACGTACTATGTGGTTTTTCAGCTCTTTAGCGCCACCCTTTTGGCACCTTCTGCTAATGTTGTATTTGGTGAGCATTGCGTCCGAGCATGCGTGTTTGTACTTTGGACTTTTGCTGACGGACTTGTGTACACACGATAGGAAAATCTGACAACAGAACGTTGTCCACGGAAAATTTCTAAGCCTGCCATCCAACATTCCAAAATCTGACAACAATTGTCTGATGGAGAGAACAACAATCGGATTTTCGACCAACAGGCTGTCATCACACAATTCCCATCAGAAAATCTGATCGTGTGTATGAGGCTTAATGCCACGTACACACGACCAGTTTTCCCATCGGAAAAAAAACAATGGTTTTCCCAACGGAATACCGCTCAAGCTTGTCTTGCGTACACACGGTTACACCAAATTCCGACAGTCAAAAACGCAGGGACGTACAACACGTACGACGGCACTATAAAGGGGAAGTTCCATTCCAACGGCGCCACCCTTTGGGCTGCTTTTGCTAATCTCATGTTAGTACAAGTTTGGTGAGAGACGATTCGCGCTTTTCAGTCCGTTACAGCCTGAGGAATGTGCTATCTCCATTACGAACGCTACTTTTACCAGAACGAGTGCTTCCATCTCGTACTTGATTCTGAGCATGCGTTTTTTTGCGCGTTGAAATTGCATACAAACGAACTGTTTTCCCGCTAGGATTTTTTCCTGATATGAAAAAAGAGATCCTACTCTCTTTTTTGTTCCGGCAGTTTTCCGGGAAAACCAGTCGTGTGTACAGGGCATTAGTGTTCCCTTCACTGGAATTAAGGGGCCAAGCCCAACCCCTGAAAAACAACCCCACATCATAATCCCCCCTCCACCAAATGATTTGAAGGGGTGGCCCAATACCTTTGGCAATATAGTATGGATGAGCGAGTTTGGGGTGAAGGAACTTGACTGGCCTGCACAGAGTCCTAACCTCAACCCGATAGAACACCTTTGGGATGAAGCAGAGACTGCGAGCCAGGCCTTCTCGTTCAACATCAGTGCCGAACCTTAAAAATGCGCTTCTGGAAGAATGGTCAGACATTCCCATAGACACACTCCTAAACCTTGTGGACGGCCTTCCCAGAAGTGTTGAAGCTGTTATAGCTGCAAAGAGTGGGCCAACTCAATATTGAACCCTACGGACTGAAGCCTCGTACAAACGCTCAGTTTTCTCGGCAAGAACCAGCAAGAAAACTGCTGGCAGACTGAGCGTGTGTACGAGCGCATGCTCGTCGTATGCGATGACATCTCCGCATTCTTGCCTTTCAAAAGAACCGCGGTTCTTTTGAAAGGAGTGCGTGTACACTCAGGCAGCAAGAGATTCTTGCCAAGAATCTCGTCAGGAAAAACAACATTTTTTTTTCCTGACGAGATTCTGGCCCGTGTGTACGAGGCTTAAGACTGGGATGCCATTAAAGTTCATGTGCGTGTAAATGCAGGTGTCCTAATACTTTTGACAATATAGGCCCAGATTCACAGAGAGCGGGCGCACATTACACCGCCGTAGCGCACACCAATGTACGCCATGCCGAGGCAAGCATGGAATTCAGGAAGCCAGTGCTCCCAACGCTGCGTCAGCGTGGTGTATGTTTCGAAGGCGCAGGCCGGCGTAGGTGGAAGTGGGCTTGACCCATGCAAATGAGGCATGACCTCATGCAAATGATGGTTTGAGCGCCAGACAAGTACGTTTAACGAACTGCGCATGCGCCATGATGTGGACGCATCCCCGTTCGCATGCTCACAACCACGTCGGAACAACTGCCTAAGATACGCCGGATCACTGCATACATCATGAACGTAACCTACGCCAAGCCAGACACACGTCCAACGTAAAATACGCCGGCTTGGCCGGCTTGTGTTCCCTGGTGCAGACCTTTGCATGTCTGCTGCTGGGTTACACCTCCTTTATGGAGCTTAACTTTACGCCGGACATACAACTTACGCACACCTCTCGTAGCCTGCGTCGGGCGCACGCAGGTACGTGAATCGCCGTATTTCCCTCATTTGCATGTTTGAATGACTAATCAATGGGAGCGGCACCATGCTCCCAGCCTAAATGTGCGCCCACTCTACGCCGGCGTAAGCAAGATACGTTGGCGGGGTGTAGCCAGGTTTTAGGCGCATCTCTGTTTGTGGGTCTTGCGCACAGATACGACTGCGCACATTTGCACTTACGTCGGTGTAACTTGATATACGTCGGCGTAAGTGCTTTGTGAATCCGGGGCCATAGTGTACATGTTCTGGGTCAGTCACTCAGAAAGCATTGAAGCCATCTGTAAGGATGTTTCCTGCTGATCTGCGAATCTACAGATGAGCTGACCTTGCTGTAGATCACTATCGCCCCGATTTACAGGTCCGGGAATTGAATTCTGGAACTCATTATGAGCATTCGGTGGCTCTGTATTTTCCATGTTCCAGCAATTCCCAGTAATGATGATTTTATGACAGTATTTGTACTACTAAAATTACCTTGAATAATCATTTGTCTTTATCGCTTTACTGCTGAACACTGATTAGTAGAATTATTAGAGGATGCAATGAATCATTTGTGTTGTTCTAGTAAGGGAGTTTATAACATTCAGCAATAAAACTTTTTCCAGCTTATCAGTCTGTGGTATGGGAGGGCCCGTCTTACAGTGTCCAGGGCATTTACTGATGACGTTGTATGGAAAACTAGATGGAGGCGTTGTAAGAATTAAAATGATAGATTGGTATCTGGATTATGGGCAATCGACCCTCGCTGTCCTTCAACTTGTAACTGGAGATCAAGACTGAATTGCCTCACCCAACGTGCGATTTCCAGCTTTAGGCCCTGTTTCCTCTACCACAAGTTGTTGTGTGACTTGACACATGTCAAGTCGCATGACAAGTCAAAACCCATTGATGAGGATGAGGCCCTAATACAATCTCAGGATTAAACCCATTCTGCCGTTTGATTCAAATTAATATGGTGAGACTGTGCAATCCGTAGACAAAAAAGACCACATCCCACCTCTTTCAGCATTCACCAGCAAGAGGGGGGCTATGGCCCACATGGCTTCTTTTTATTATCAACATGACATCATACATGTGAACACACTGATTGGTTAATTTTATACAACTCACTCCCAGTTACCCTCCCCTCACCCACCCCCTTGTGACGTCTGTAGCACATGGCAGACATTTCAAAGTCCTTGAGAGCCATCTTGATTTCAGACGGTGGTGGGGGCTATCTAGGAGCAAGGAGATAGAAGTTCATGTTTGGGCATGCTGCCCACATCATCCAGTGTAAAAAAGTTCATTCAGCTCTGCTCGTTTCCTTCCAAGTGGTCCGAGTGAGAAGGAGGGGGGGGGCAGGCTTTCCTGTTACAATTGAGGAATTTAGGAGGGAGGGGTGGTTTGGGAGTGGAAGAGTGGAGAGTGGAGAGTGGGGGGATGACATCTGCTCCCATCTTTAGGCTGCATTCACACTATAGCGTACCGAATCGCTGCGTTTTGCCCCGCAAATTGCGGCGGCAAATAGCGGCGTTTTGTACCGCGATTCGCGGCGACAAAACGCCGCGATTGTGAATGCAGCCTGTGACCCCCTCTATGGAGATGGTTCACATCTCCTAGCCGAACGCCGAAAGACGCCTGAAAAAAAGGTCCGGGACCTTTTTTCAGGCGGCAGGCGTCAGGCGTCCGGCGTTCGGCGTGGAGATGTGAACCATCTCCATAGAGGGCAATGCTAAAGCATCCCTCTGGCGTGTCGGGGCGGCAGCGGCGTTCACACTACAGGCGTATATACGCCTAGGTGTGAACGGGGCCTTAGTTCTTTATCCTTCATATTTTCAATGCTGAGTTCATTACTTAATTTCATATCTGACAAATCTTATCAAGGAAAATAAACACTTATTGTGACATATACTTTCCACACATGCATATATAAAAAGAAATATAAAAAAAAAACAATATGAAAATATAAAAGAGATTAAACATTTTAGTGGTTCTAATAAAATAATTCAAAAATAGAAATTTTATCCAGATCCATCACACCATGTATTTCAATGGTCACCGTTCTAATTGGTGCGACTCAAGTCACAGCGACTCCAAAAAAGGTTCTTGCACTACTTTGTTCCGACTTTGGTGCGACTTGTTCTCACATGGTTTTCACCGGTCGCATGACATTGCATAAAAAAATTGCATTGTAAATCGCGCAATTTTGGGGTTGCATTAGTGGAAACAGCGCCTACTGCTGCGTACACAGGATTGGAATTTCCAACAACAAATGTTCGATGTGAGCTTTTGGTTGGATATTCCGACCGTGTGTACGTTCCAACGAATTTCCGACAACAAATGTTTGAGAGCAGGTTCTCAATTTTTCCGGCGGCAAAAGTTCTTGCTGGAAATTACGATCGTCTGTATGCAATTTCGAAGAACAAAAATCCTACACATGCTTGGAATCATTGAACTTAATTTTTCTCGGCTTGTTGTAGTGTTGTACGTGACCGCGTTCTTGACGTTCGGAATTTCCGACAACATTTGTGTGACCGTGTATACTCTAAAGCCTGCAAAAAAAATAAAAATTTTGCACAAACATACCTCCCAACTTTTAGCGATGGGACTGAGGGACACCTATCAGCAAAAGTATGCAGGCATAAGACACACCCCGTGCAATACCCCAATAAAGGAGAATTGTACAAAAAATAAAAGATTGGTTCAACCCGAAAGTGCTTTTTTACCACTACTCTTCCTTTTTATTGGCTTTTGGAATTTACATATTTGAAAGTCAGATGAAAGGTTTAGCACTGGAAAACATATTTTGATAGATAAAAAGTGCATTTTATATACATCTATATAGATCGGTCCAAAATGAGGGACAAATGAGGAGGAATGAGGGACAGAGAGACTTTGCTCGAAATCAGGGACAGTCCCTCGAAATCAGGGACAGTTGGGAGCTATGGCACAAGGGCCTGTACTTACAGTCAATGTTAAGTGTCCCTTGTGCTGCTGGCTGCGGTTTTAGTTGAAATGTAAAGTCCTATGATCCCCCTGCTGAGAAATCTGTCATAGGCACTCATCAAGAGTGCAAACTAGGCCCACTCTTTCCACCTCCCTCCTCTATTCATAGTAGCTTCTATTAATGAAATACAATCTATGAATGAAGAACGGCAGAAGAATGAAAGGCCCACCTCCCCCATTCATAAAGTATTACCAGTATAGTGCCCCTTTCCACTGATGGCCAGTGTAGTACAACCTTATACAGGTGGTCAGTGTAGTGCTCCCTCACATTGATGGTCTGTGTAGTACCCATTTACATTGCTGGTCAATGCAGTGCCAAGTTACATTGGTGAACAGTGTAGTGCCCCCTTAAATTGGTGGTCAGTGTAGTGCCCCCTTAAATTGGTGGTCAGTGTAGTGCCCCCTTAAATTGGTGGTCAGTGTTGTCCCATTATATTGTCAATTAGTGGTAAAAGCCCTTCTTATATTTATAGAGTAATTAGCGCTACTTCAATATTTTACACCATCTTAAATTGGAGGTCAGTGCAGTGCCACCTTACATTGGAAGTCAGTGTAGTGCCACCTTAAATTGGTGGTCAGTGTAGTGCCCCCTTAAATTGGTGGTCAGTGTAGTGCCATCTTACATTGGAGGTCAGTGTAGTGCCACCTTACATTGGAGGTCAGTGTAGTGCCATCTTACATTGGAAGTCAGTGTAGTGCCATCTTACATTGGAAGTCAGTGTAGTGCCATCTTTCATTGGAGGTCAGTGTTGTCCCATTATATTGTCAATTAGTGGTAAAGGCCCATCTTATATTTGTTGTCAGTGAAGTGCCCCTTTACATTGGTGGTTGCTGAAACAGTTCCCCTTACATTGCTTGTCAGTGATGTGCAACCTTACACTGGTGGTCAGTGTAGTGCCAACTTACATTGGTGGTCAGCATAGTTCTCCCTTAACATCGGTGGTCACTGTAGTGCCCCATTACATTGATGATCAGTAGTAAAGGTCCTTTTTACATTTGTGATCATTGTAGTGCCCCCCTAAATTGGTGGTTGGTGAAAAAAAGTGCCCCTTATGTTGGTGGTCATTGTAACGCTCAATTAATGGCCAGTGGGAAGAATACCCCCTTTCCAGACAGTTTCAAAGATAGTTGGTTTTAGTGGGTACTTACCTGAGAGTTAAGAGCCGAGTCTCCACTGGCCCCATGACACTGACTTTGCTTGGCATCTGTCACGTAGCTCCTCCGGAG
The DNA here is from genome assembly GCF_905171775.1 of Rana temporaria. Taxonomy (NCBI): domain Eukaryota; kingdom Metazoa; phylum Chordata; class Amphibia; order Anura; family Ranidae; genus Rana; species Rana temporaria. Next base: position 621,393,915 of record NC_053489.1, on the reverse strand, counting down.
GTAGCACCACACTTCTCTTTGTTAGGCTGGGTTCACACTACGGTTTTCCCGTCCGTCAGCCGCATACGATTTCAGTATTGAAAACGTACGGGCCCGGACGGGAAAACGTAGAGATAGACAATGCATTGCAAATCGTATGCACTCGGATGCATCCGGGTGCGTACGATTTGCTGGCAAAACGTTTTTTAAACGTACGCAAAACCGTGTTCAACCACGGTTTTGCGGTCGTTTTTAAAACAGTATGGCAACCGCATACGTTTTCCTTTAACATTAATGTTAATGGAAAACGCACATATGTGCGGTGCCATACGTTCCCGTCCGTTTCAGCCGCATACGTTTTTTCATATAAATCGTATGCGGCTGACGGACGGGAAAACCGTAGTGTGAACCCAGCCTTAGTTGTTTATTTCAAACATTTTGACATATAATTAATATTTGTCTAGAAGCTAGTCATTCTTTTTCATGTCAGTTCCATTCAGAGGAATTTTCTGCAAACCTAAAAATATCTGCGGTCATCTTCCTTCTTTACACCTTCAGGTATCTTCACGGATGTGAAAATGTCCAACTACACCTCACATATTTCTTTGATAAGACGCCACATCCTACAACTTGTGAATCATCTGTCACTAACAGCTATGCGGGTCACACAAGGGAAGTTTATCATCCTCGCCCAAGCCAGTTATTCTGGCCAGATTCACCAAATATATTTACCGGTAATTTAATTGTTATTTAGAACATTTTTCATGAGTTCTCCTGAATCACTGAAAAAGTCCTTGGACTGTCAGGAAAGAGTCTCCGGACCGTCTGGAAGAATAGCATTATTGTAATGTGGAAATCCCCCTTAACCTCTTCAATACCAGGAATTTTCATCCCCTTCCTGCCCAGGCCAATTTTCATCTTTCAGTGCTGTAACATTTTGAATGACAATTGCACGGTCATGCAACGCTGTACCCATGGGGCAGATTCAGAAAGAGATACGACGGTGTATCTCCTGATACGCCGTCGTATCTCTGAGTTCTGCCGGTCGTATCTATGCGCCTGATTCATAGAATCAGGTTATGCATAGATATCCCTAAGATCCGACAGGTGTAAGTGACTTACACCGTCGTATCTTAGGCTGCAATCTCACGCTGGCCGCTAGGTGGCGCTTCCGTTTGTATACGCGAGGAATATGCAAATGAGGAGTTACGCCGATTCAGAAACGAACGACCGCCCGGCGCTTTTTTTTTACATCGTTTGCGTTCGCCTTTTTCCGGCGTATAGTTACCCCTGCTATATGCAGCGTATCCTATGTTAAGTATGGCCATCGTTCCCGCGCCGAGTTTTGAATTTTTTCCGTCGTTTGCGTAAGTCGTTCGCGAATACGGATGGACGTCATTTACGTTCATGTCGAAACCAATGACGTCCTAGCGACGTCATTTAGAGCAAATTTACGCTGGAAAATTTTACGGACGGCGCATGATTTAAATTTGACACGCCCCCTAGCTGCGGAATTTGAATTCCGCTGGGGGATTTACGATACGCCGCCGCAAGTTTACAGGCAAGTGCTTTCTGAATTAAGCACTTGCCTCAAAAACTTGCGGCGGCGTAACGTAAATCAGGTAGGTTACGTGGATCTAAAGATCCGCTCACCTATCTGAATCTAGCCCCATAGGACATTTTGATAATTGTTTTCACCCACAAATAGAGCTTTCTTTTGGTGGTATTTGATCACCTCTGCGGTTTTAATTTTTTGCGCTATAAAGAAAAAAAGCGACAATTTAAAAAAAAAACATACATTGGCGCATATTTAATGTCGGCGCAGCGTATCTAATATACGCTACGCCGACGTAGCGCAGAGAGGCAAGCACCGAATTCACAAAGCACTTTCCTCCGAAACATGCGCTGGGTACCCTCGGGTTAAGCCTGCGTAGGTGGAAGTGGGCGTGAGTCATGCTAATGAGGCGTGACCCCATGCAAATGATGGGCCGAGTGCCATACAAGTACTTAAAACGAACGGCGCATGCGCCGTCCCATGGACGTATCCCAGTGCGCATGTTTAGAATCACGTCGGAACTACTCCCTAAGATACGACGGATCACTGCCTACGACGTGGACGTAACCTACGCCCAGCCCTATTCACGTACTACGTAAACAACGTAAAATACGACGGCTGTGTTCCCTGGTCCATACCTTAGCATGAGTTGTGCCTCATATATGGGGAATAACTTTACGCCGGACGTACAACTTACGCAAACCGCGTATATTATGCGCCTGGCGCAAGTACGTTTGTGAATCGACGTATCTCCCTCATTTCCATATTTGAATAGGAAATCAATGGGAGCGCCACTTGCGGCCAGCGTAAATATGTGCCCACGATACGCCGGCGTTGGAAAGTTACGTTGGTCGGATGAAGCCTATTTTCAGCGTATCTCAGTTTATGGGCACGGCGAATAGATACGACGGCGCATATTTACACTTACGCGGCGTATCTCGAGATACGTCAGCGTAAGTGCTTTGTGAATCCGGGCCATTATTTTTTACTTTTTGCTATAATAAATATGCCATTTAAAAAAATAATAATAATAATTTCTTCCTCGGTTTAGGCCATTATGTATTATTCTACATATTTTTGTTAAAAAAAATTGCAATAAACAAAAAATTGGGTTGCGCTAAAGTTATAGCGCCTACAAAATAGGGGATAGATTTATGGCATTTTTATTGTTTTTTTTTTTTTTACTAGTAATAGCGTCGATCTGCGATTTGTATCATGACTGTCACATTGCAGCGGACATATCGGACACTTTTGACACTATTTTGGAACCATTCACATCTATGCAACGATCAGTGCTATAAAAATGCACTGATTACTGTGTAAATGCCACTGGCAGGGAAGGGGTTAACACTAGGGGGGCGATCAAGGGGTTAATTATGTGTCCTAGGGAGTGATTCTAACTGTAGGGGGAGGGGACTCACAAGGGGAGGAGACCGATCAGTGTTCCTCTGTACTGGGAACACACCATCTGTCTCCACTTACCTGACAGGACCTAGATCTGTGTGTTTACACACACAGATCCACGTCCCTGCTGTGTGACAGGAAATCGCAGGCGCTAGGCACGTGCATCGGCTCCCGAGTGATGCGGCGCGTGTGCGCCCCCTAGAGGCCCTGGAAGCCAAAGACGTCATATGGCGGCGGCCCGCAGGGACAGAGGGTTCCTGCAGCCGTCATATGACTATACCTACCTCGGTAGGGAAGAGGTTAATTAGGATACCATGTGAATCAGGCAATGTGAAATAAAAGGGGGCTGTGGATGGGACTCCTGGGTCCCGACCGGTCTAACCCCCCGCCCCAAAAATATATATATATATTGTTGTCTACCTTGTACTATATTGTCTCAGCTTTAAAGGGTGATTTAGTACCGTGTTTCCCCGAAAATAAGCCCGGGTCTTATATTAATTTTGGCAACCAAAAACACGGTAGGGCTTATTTTCCGGGTAGGGCTTACTATTGTATGGTCTTCTCTACCCCTCTCCCTCTCTGCCTGACAGGAATCCCCTGTGTGAAGTAAATTAAAATGTATTGTGTCAGGTACCTTATTATAGCGCTGCTCCTGGCTTCCATAGCCCGCCTGAGCTATCTTCCATGAACCAAGCTTTGCAGAGAGAGGGGGGCGGACATCCCCCACTGACAGGAGAAGGAGATCTGAGTGCCACTCAGGGCTTCCATAGCCAGTTTGAGCTCTCTTCGCCGAGCATTGCAGAGGGAGGGGGGCGGACATCCCCCACTGACAGGCAGGAGAAGGAGATCCGAGTGCCGTTCTGGGCTTCCATAGCCCGCCTGAGCTATCTTCCACAAGCCGAGCATTGCAGAGGGAGGGGGGGTCGAGATCCCCCGCTGACAAGCAGGAGAAGAGGAGGAGACAACCACTTCAAACTAGGTCTTATTTTCAGGGTAGGGCTTATATTGCAGCCCTCCTGGGAAAACCAAGGTAGGTCTTATTTTCACGGTAGGTCTTACTTTTGGGGAAACACGGTATTTGTAGCTGCTGGCTTTTAATTATTTTTTTCCCAGACCTCCTCTTTAAGTACAGGGTTGAGAACCACTGTCTTGGGCTACTACAACCATTAAAACAGACCAATATGTTTAGTTCAATCTTATTTTATTGAAAAAAGTAAATATTGCAACAATTCACAATTGCATAACACACAAAGAGTTATCATGAACATATTTATATTACATGCAGCGAAGTTGTGGTATTCGCAGGATTTGCAATCTCAAAGGTAATAATGGAACAAAAGGGTAACCTAGGACTGATACTTGGATATGCAGTACCACCATCTCCGACATGGGTGGTACATGAGAAGAAGAAAATCAGTAGGATATCAAATATTGCGTTTATAAAAAAAAAATTTAATCCAGGAAAAGTTTTGCTATATGGATCATTTTTAAAATGGGAAATCATCCCATTGTGATTGCTCACAATACTCAAATACCGTATTTATCGGGGTATTGCGCGCTTCAGCGTATAGCGCGCACCCCTAAAGTGGACCCGCAATTCCAGTAAAAAATAAGATTTTAATACTTACAGTTTTGGTGTCTTGCGCGGCGTCCATCGGCGGCCTCGTTGGGTCTGGCGTCCTTCTACAGTGTCCTCCCCGCTCGATCCCCGCTTCCCGCGCTGAGTTTGAACTACTGCGCCGGCATATACCGAGCGCAGTACACTCGTGTATAGTGGGGCAGGCTCGGCTCCTCTCGCGGTCACGTACTGTGCGTCCTGTACGTCCAGGACGTGACTGCGAGAGAAGCCGAGCCTGCCCGACTATACACGAGTGTACTGCGCTCGGTATATGCCGGCGCAGTAATTCAAACTCGGCGCGGGAAGCGGGAATCGGCGTATATCGCGCACCCGCGATTTTGCCCTGAATTTCAGGGCAAAAAAGTGCGCGGTATACGCCGATAAATACGGTAGATGTCTAAAAGGACAAGGAAGGAGGAGTAAGGAAAAGCATTACGGGAGAAGAGTCAGGGAAAGAGGGGGGGGGGGGACACTCCTTCTAACAGACCAATACTTTACATTCATCACATATCCCTGACCCCAATTTTATCTCCAGGGAACAATATTCATCTGAAGCAATCCAACCCGGTCAGCAGATTTTCCCAAGGCCACCGAAGATCTGCTGGCAAAGGTTTTCTGTTACAACCCAAGGAATTGTCTGACAACATATGTGGTCGCCTTCCTTCCTTTTGTTTTTTATGCTTTACAGTATGAACCAAGTTCATGAAATGTCTGCCCTACACTCATGTCTGCTTTAAGACCCCACATCCTGAAGCTTTATGACTCATCGCCAATTGACGGCAATGCAGGGAAATTGATCATCTTTTGTCCAGACCTTTGTTCTTCAAGATATGCAAAACATTTTTCACTTAGCCTATGCAAATCCATTTTTGAATGCACAGTATGCAACAGATTGTAGAGAAACTTTTTTTCTTTTTTTGAATACTTTTAAAACAGGTCTAAATCCAAAATGTGTCCAATAACTTTGCAGCTTAATTTGTAGCACTAAACACGCGTCTACTTCAGTCAGGCTGGATTGACACTAATGCCCCGTACACACAATCGGAATTTCCGATGGGATCTTCTTGCATACACACTGTCAGACCAAATTCCGACCGTCCAAAACGCAGTGACGTAAAAGACTACGACGAGCCGAGAAAAATGAAGTTCAATGCTTCCGAGCATGCGTTGACTTGATTCTGAGCATGCATGTTTTTTCCTCCGTCGGCGTTCCACACAGGCGATCGGAATTTCCCATAGGATTTTTTTCAATCAGAAAAAAATAAAACATGTTCTATTTCTAAACTCCGACGGAAAAAAGTCCGATGGGGCCCACACACGGTCAGAATATCCGATGAAAAAATTCCGTCTGACTTTTTTCATCGGAAATTCCAACCGTGTGTACAAGGCATAGGAATACTAGCTAGCTTTTCTTGAGTCATTATCTAAGATATATTTTTTTGGGCTTCCAAGAAAGAAGGTTTCGTTTCTCCCACGCTTTGGCATTGTGTTTTTCAATACACGTTTTTGATCCATTGAAGTCTATGGAACCAGAAAATAGTCCCTGCGCCCTTCTATAAAAGGCACCGATGTGAACATGACCCATAGAAAACTGTAATGTGTGTTTGTGTGTAAACCGAAAATGTACTAAAATATGCATAGACGTGAACCAGGCCTTAAGCATTTTTAGTGCTTTTTGCATTTTGCAGATTGGCACTACAGTCCATTTACCATGGTTTCCTATGAAACACGTTCTGTAGTGCAAATCTGCAAAATGCAAAAAGCACTAAAAATGCATAGGTGTGAATCCAGCCTTAAACACTAAATCAACAATGTAATATATTGCAGCTTATTGATTATTAGATGTAATGGCTGCGTTTGTTTTCTTTTTTAGGCCTTTTTCCCCTCTGTTTTCACCCAGTGATCTGGCCAGTAACACACCTCCTGGGCAGTAGCGGCTGGTGGGGGCGCAAACGAACTGAAAAATAAAAAAAAATACTGAAACAAAAACAACATCAATTGCAACCACTGTGCCATTGTATGCAGCCACTCTGCCCATCATATGCAGCCAAATGTACCCATCATATGCAGCCATTCTGCCCATCATATGCAGACTCTGTGCCCAGCAAAAGCTGTCAACTGTGCCCATCATATGCAGCCAACTGTGCCCATCATATGCAGCCAACTGTGCCCATCATATGCAGCCTCTGTGCTCAGTAAATGCAGCCAACTCAATTGAAGCCTCTGTGCCCATAATATGCAGCCACTGTACCCCACAAATTCAGCCAACTGGGCTTCATTAATTGCAGCCTTTATGCCCATAATATGCAGCCACTGTGCCCGCCCGCTGTCCTCCAGGCACTTACCCCATTGTGGTGGTGGGTCAGGCGACAAGCTGTGTAGCGCGGCGATGGATGCTGTGTCTTCTGCGTGTGTCTTCTTCCTGTTTTGCTAGGTGGCCAATAAGATCACCTCTACCTTTGGCTAGTTAGGTGCCCGGTATTACATCCGGGCCTTCTGATTGGCTGAGAGCCTGTGTTAGCAAAGCAAGTATTCATGGGGGGGGCATACAGCGGCCATGAATCTATCCATAGTACACAGAGGGGGGTGGCTGGAGACAGGGGGTGGTGCCTGAGCGCCCCTAATGGACGCAACTGCTCCTGGGTATACACATATAGGCCCGGATTCTCAGTGGAGATACGACAGCGTATCTCCAGATACGCTGTCGTATCTCTGCGTTGCGCCTTCGTATCTATGCGCCTGATTCTTAGAATCAGTTACGCATAGATATCTGTTAGATCCAACAGGCGTAAGTCTCTTACGCCATCGGATCGTAACTGCATTTTTATGCTGGCCGCTAGGTGGCGCTTCTGTCGAATTCCGTGTCGAGTATGCAAATTAGCTAGATACGCAAATTCCCGAACGTACGCGCGGCCGACGCAGTAAAGTTACGACGTTTACGTTAGGCTTTTCCCGGCGTATAGTTGCCCCTGCTATATGGTGGCATAAGTGCGGCGTAACAATGTTAAGTATGGCCGTCGTTCCCGCGTCGAAATTTGAAAAAGTTACGTTGTTTGCGTAAGTCGTCCGTAAATGGGGCTGGACGTCATTTACGTTCACGTCGAAACCAATGACGTCCTTGCGGCGTACTTTGGAGCAATGCACACTGGGAAATTCCACGGACGGTGCATGCGCCGTTCGGGAAAAACGTCAATCACGTCGGGTCACAGTACATTTACATAAAACACGCCCCCCTGATCCAAATTTGAATTAGGCGGGCTTACGCCGGCCGATTTACGCTACGCCACTGCAACTTACGGAGCAAGTGCTTTGAGAATACAGCACTTGCCCGTCTAAGTTGCGGAGGCGTAACGTAAAGCAGATACGTTACACCCGCATAAAATTACGCCGCTGGACGAGAATCTGGCCCATAGATATTTGACCAGTTCAGCAGAAACTGGATGAATTTCAATGCATGAGTAGCTCTATCTGTTCAACAGAAGCAAGTCATTAGACCAACTTCTATTGAACAGTTCTGTTGGAAAACCTGCATTCAATTAGCCGCTGCAGGCAATGGTTGCAGTGCTGATCAATGTATTCTAATGGAGGGGGGGGGGGGGGAGTCCACACTGTCAAAATTCAATAGCGCAGTTGGGGAGATGCCTGCATCCACATCACTTGTTTGGATGCAGGCATCTGAGGTTTTTTCATTCAACCTGCTGGTTGAGCAACAAAAAACTCTACTGTATGTGTAGCTTTAGAATACCTACACTCTGGATGAACAAGCACAGAGACACCTTTGGACAGCAGTATTGTCATTCTGGGGAGGAGGGGAGTGTTAGATGCACTAGCAGATTTACATACACTAAAAAATTTAAGCCCAGCTTCAGCTAACAATTTCTAAGCAGTTATAGTGGTTTTAAAAGGTTTTTCATAAATAGAGACCGGTTTTCCTGCCAGGAGAGCTTTTGGCCGGAAAAACCAGACATGTGTATGCTTCCTTGCAGTTTTCCCGACAGGAAAACTGCCGGGAATCCCGGCGGGAAAATAGAGAACATGCTCTCTATTTTCCCGCCGGGATTCCCGGCGGTTTTAAACCCGGCAGTTTTCGTATGGGGAAACACTGCAAGGGAGTATACACACGGCCGGGATTCCCGGCCAAAGCTCTCCCCTGATGGGAAACCCTCTCGTGTGTACACAGGGAAAGTTACCGAGCAGGTTCTCGGTTTTCCCGTTGGGATTCCCGGCGGACTTTATACCGCCGCGAATCCCGGTCGTGTGTACAGGGCTTAAGAATTAGTGAACTGCAATATAATAAATATTTGCTGTTGGGGTTAATACCATTTTAGTATTAAAATGTAAAGTTATTAAATTTCAGCCTCCAAAGTGATCAGTCGGAATGCATTATTCAGGGTCAGAAGAAGAGGGAGGCCCAGATTCACGTAGGACTTACGCCGACGTATCTTCTGATACGCTGCGTAAGTTCTCGGATGCGCCGTCGTATCTGTGCGCCTAATTCTCAATACAAGATACGCCTGAATTTTGGCTTGATCCGACCGACGTAAGTCTCCTACGCCGTCGTATCTTGGGCGCATATTTAGGCTGGCCGCAAGGGGCGCTTCCATTGATTTACGCGTCGAATATGTTATTGACCTAGATACGCCGATTCACGAACGTACTTACGCCCGTCACTGTAATCTACGCCGTTTACGTAAGGCGTACGTCCGGCGTAAAGTTATTCCACATAAAGCAGGTGTAAGTCATGTTAGGGTATGGACCAGGGAACAGCTGTCGTATTTTGCGTCGTTTATGTAAGTCGTACGTGAATGGGGCTGGGCGTAGGTTACGTTCACATCGTAGGCATTGAGCTGTCGTATCTTAGGGAGTATATGCGACGTGATTCTGAGCATTCGCCATTCGTTCGGCCCTTCATTTACATGGGGTCACGGTTAATTTAAATGTATCACGCCCACTACCTTCCTACTTTTAATTAGGCGGGCTTACGCCGGCCAATTTACGTTACGCTGGCGCAACGTAGGGAGCGAGTGCTTTGTGAATACTGCACTTGCCTCTCAGGCCTTGTACACACGGTCGGACCAAACCGATGTGACTGGTCCGTCGGACCGTTTTCATCGGTTCACCTCTAAAGTGGCCGTACGGCCTGATATGTGTACACACCATCAGTGTACATCACAATCCGATCGGGTCAGAACGCGGTGAGGTCAAACACACGACGTGCTGAATAAAACGAAGTTCAATGCTTCCAAGCATGCGTCGACTTGATTCTGAGCATGCGCAGGTTTTGAACCGATGCTTTTCTGTACTAACCATCGGTTTGGTCCGATCGGGTAGCGGTCCATCGGTTCGGTTTTGAAGCATGTTTTAAAATTTTGGACCGAAGGAAAACAGACCGATGTCCTATACACACGGTCGGTTTGGTCCGATGAAACTGAACTTCGGTTCATTCTCATCGGTTCGGTCCGACCGTGTGTACGGGGCCTCAGAGTTACGTCGGCGTAGCGCATATGAGATGCGCTACGCCGGCACAAAGATGCGCCGATCTACGTAAATCCGGCTAGGAAAGTCCCTCCAGTAATGGGGCAGTTGTAGGGCTATGGCCTGAGATTGGTTCTGAAACTCATAATGACAATCCCCAACACAAATATTATTTGTGAATAATTCAAAGTAATAGCACAAAAATGTTTGACAACTGTTGCTAAAGGTCAACAGCGTTCAATAAACTGTTTACCAAGCACAATTATAGCCAAGCTCGTGCTTTCGTGTTCCTGGCATAGGCGCCACCACGCCTGTGAGATATCTGTTTAGAAACTACCGCAAAGGCTAATTTCCTGCTCCCGTCCCGATGTGTCTGATTCGCTTCTTCATACAAGGGACTGTCCCATCAGTGCTAAAATGGGTCACTGTCACTGATATTTTGATAGTCCCTTATCCAGTTCCGCAACCATCTCTGCAATAGTTTAGCTTATCAGCAGGTTTTAGATGACTGCCAAGATTACCGCTTCTTTTTGAAAAGGAAACTACAGGCTCTGCTGTACGTAAAGTTTGAGTAAATCACTATTCATAGGGTTTTCTGATACCGCAGCATTTAATCTTGCTTATCTAAATCCAACCACAAAATATACCATATTGTACCTTAGATGTGGTGGGCACAACAAAAATATATATTTTTTCTTTTAAGCGGGTTTTCCTGCCAGTAAAACGCTGACTGTGCTAGAGTGACAAAATGCACTCACTGTGCTGTATATATAGAGCAGAAGAGTTGTCACCTAGGGTTAACCACTTCACGACCAGGCTATTTTTGGCGATACGGCACTGTGTCATGCAATGCTGTACCCAAACAAAATGTATGTCCTTTTTTCCCCACAAATAGAACTTTCTTTTGGTGGTATTTGATCACCTCTGACGTTTTTGCGCTATTAACAAGAAAATACCAACAATTTTGAAAAAAAAAAAAAAACACAATGGCCCAGATCCAGATTCAGGTACATTTGCGCGATATTTGCGGGGGAGCAGGGCAACGATTTTGCCCTGCGCCCCCGCAAATATTTTGCGCTGCCCTCGATTCACGGAGCAGTAGCTCTGTAAATTGCGAGGGCGCGCCGGCAAAATTGCCCGGCGTAAGCGTGCGCAATGTAAATGATCCCGCCGGGGACGGGAATCATTTAAATTAGGCGTGCTCCCGCGCCGAGCGTACAGCGCATTCTACGTCGGGAAACTTTCCCGACGTGCATTGCGGCAAATGACGTCGCAAACGTCATTTGCTTCAAAGTGAACGTGAATGGCGTCCAGCGCCATTCACAAATCACTTACGCAAACGACGTGAAATTCAAATTTCACGTCGCGGGAGCGGCGGCTATACTTTAGCATTGGCTGTCCCTACTATTAGAAGGGGCAGCCTTGCGCTAAAGTTGCCGTACGGAAACTCCGTAACTGGCTTGCGCAGGGCCCGCGCAAGTTTGTGAATCAGTGGTAGTATGCAATTTGCATACTACACGCTGATCACAATGGGAGCGCCCCCTAGCGGCCCACGCAAGAATGCAGCCTAAAATCTGCGTGGCATAAGAGCCTTATGCCGCGCAGATTTTAGGCTGCAGTCGGTGTAACGAGGTTCCTGAATCAGGAGCACTCGTTACACCGGAGCAAGTAAGCAATTGCGCCGTGTAACCTATGGTTACACGGGCGCAATTGCTTCTTGAATCTGGGTCAATATTTGTTACTTTCTGCTATAAAACACATTCAATAAAAAAATATAAAAAAAAATGAATTTCTTCATCAATTTAGGCCAATATGTATTCTGCTACATATTTTTGGTAAAATGCCAATAAGCCTATATTGATTGGTTCGCGCAAAAGTTATTGCGTCTACAAACTATGGAATATTTTTATGGCATTTTTACTAGTAATGACAGCGAACAGCAATTTTTTAGCGAGACTGCGACATTGCAGCAGGCAAATCGGACACTAAGTGACACTTTTTGGGGACCAGTGATACTAATACAGTGATCAGTGCTAAAAAAAAGAAAAAAAAAAAGAACTGTCACTGTATAAATGACACTGGCAGGGAAGGGGTTAACATCAAGGAAAAACAAAGGGTTAATTGTGCTCCTAGGGAGTGCTTCCTAACTGATTGGTGGCAGGGGTGCATCCAGAGGGGGGCAATGGGGAAATTGCCCCTGAGCAGGTGCGGCGGGCCAGCCAGCGGGTGAGTGAGCAGGCGGCTCGGCGGGTGGGCGGCTCGGCAGGTGGGTGAGTGCACGGGTGGCTCGGAGGGCAGCTCGCCAGGTAGGTAAGTGAGTGGGCAGGTGGGCAGCTCGGTGGGTGAGTGGGCGGGCCAGTCGGCAGGTAAGCGGGCGGCTGACCAATCAGCGGCCCGACGGGCAGTGGAGCAGAAAGATGACATCATCTTTCACCGTTTGGCAATCTCCCAGCATCCTTGCAGTTCTGCCCTCACTGTGCAAGCAGCGTGAGCAGCAGAGAGATTACATCATCTCTCTGTTGCCTGACTTCACTCTGGGACACAGAAAGTGACAATCCCCACCTAAGCAGGAAAGTAACAATTGTAGCAGGCAAGTAACAATCTGCAACGTGTGTGGCAGGTGACATGGCAAGTGGAAATCCGCAATTTGTGGCAGGTGACGTGGCAATCCGCAACTTGTGGCAAGTAACAATCTGCAACTTGTGGCTGGTGACGTGGCAAGTGACAATCAGCAACTTGTGGCAGGTGACGTGGCACTTGGCAATCCGCAACTTGTGGCAGGTGACGGTGGCAAGGGACTCTGGGCTTCCACTGATTCTGCATTATGGTGAGTTGAACTATTTCATTTTATATAACAATGTAATAATAGAAATAATGCCCTTCAATCATTCTGACACCATAACAACCATGGTGCCAGGATGATTAAAGCACCAACACCAACCATTTCCCCGATAAATTGCCTGCAAAAAAAAATAAAAAATGGCAGTGGCTCCCAAGTCTAGACTCTGGATCCGCCCCTGTGTGGGGGATAGTTTAATTGGAGGAAGAGAGAGATCTGTGTTCCTGATTAGCAGAAACACAAGATCTATCTCTTCCTCTCTGACAGAACGGCGGTCTGCCTCTCCAGTGAATGATCGGCGGTTCCCAGCAGCCATCGCGTGTGATGCACGCCACAGATCCTAAAGAGGAAACAACGTACAGGTACGTTGTTTCATTCAGAGTGACAGGCCAAGCCTTCGCCCACTCCACCACTCAGCGTACCTCTGTTACCTCACTCCCAATAACAGAATGGGGTCCCGTCGAGCACAATGCGTGGACCTCATGCATGCTCTCACTTAACTCTTCTCTTCCCATACCTAGTGACCAGGCTATAGATCCCTGTAACGCTAGTCCTCTCCTGGTGACAGGCAAAGATGGACAGCTAGGGAGGGAGTGGTGCTTCGACTCCGTCCCTAGCTGTCCATCTTTGCCTGTCACCGGGAGAGGACTAGCGTTACAGGGATCTATAGCCTGGTCACTAGGTATGGGAAGAGAAGAGTTAAGTGAGAGCATGCGTTACTGCAGAACCTATCAGCAAACCAGGAATCACGCCAACAACTGGTTGCTGTTCTTCCTTGTGATCACTCATGGCAACTACCTCTTCCTTCTTGTCTTGTTGAATGAACCTCTGTCTTAGTGGTGTTACACATACACATACACTGTGGTTATTGACCCAAGTTCTCTTTTAACTTCAGACCAAGCTCTGAGCAGTTGAATCAACTTTTACTGTAAATTTGTCACATTTGTCACATTTGTATGACATGCAATACCATCCTTCTCCTCACTAAACCTAGCTGTGGCTTCCCCAGGTTACCTACACAGATGAAGCCTCTTTGGGAAAGGTCCATACTTGGCAATGCTCGAACAGAGAAGTCCATGTTTTCGGGGTCTTCAAGCGAATTCGCATTTCAGAGCGGACCACAGGTCCCAGCAAGTCTCTAGTTGCGTGTGTTCCCTATTCATTTCTCTAAGTGATCCCCTGAGCCCCCCTAGGATTCGGACCCCAGAGAAGTCCGCGAGCACACCGGGGAAAGGCAGCAAAAATATTAACCCTTTCCCTTTGATCTGGGCAGCTTTGTTCTAACTAAATATACAGTCGGCTACCTGCCTAGTGCCTACATGTGGACCTAGAGATGGAGGCTTTATCCTTCCCAAAGCTCAATAAAACCTCTGAGCTCCAGGACCATGAACATAACTTAACATTCTGCTCATGTAACATTATATAGAGTATAGGGGTCGGCATGTAGTATAAAAGAATTGTACTATGATCATATCAAGTTGTCAAGTCATATTTTGTTTAATTTGTTTATGTAAAAAAAGTATGATAGAACTATATATTGATCGTATTCCATTAGCACTGCACATTGAAGTTGTGGTGTCTTGTGTCTTAAAGCGGAGGTTCACCCATAGCGAACACTTTTTAGCCTTAGATTCCTGCTCGTTTTGTCTAGGGGAATCGGCTATTGGTTTTAAAATATGATCTGTACTTACCCGTTTACGAGATGCATCTTCTCCAAAAGAAGCCGAACGTCGGTGCGCAGGCGCAGTATAGAGCCGCACCCACGTTCGGCTTCTTTAGGCTACGAGTGACGCGATGGATGCGACCATCGGAAGCCTCTCGGAAGACTGTCAATCAAGAAGGAACGCCCGCTCCCGAAGACCCATACCCGGAAGCGACGGAAGAAGATGCTTCTCGAAAACGGGTAAGTACGGATCATATTTTAAAACCAATAGCCGATTCCCCTAGACAAAACGAGCATGAATATAAGGGGAAAATAGAAACAAAAACCGAATTGGGTGAACTCCCGCTTTAATGTGTCTTAATACAGTATAACTAAATTGTATAAAATTACACTTAGCGGCCAGGCCATGTTGGGTTTATTTTTTTCTGTATGTAAAGAGTTTTAATCTCCAGCCCTATTGTGCTTGTTAAAGCGGTGGTTCCCCCTAAAACTAATTTCTAACAATAGATTCGTAAGACCCGTTACACTGCGGGTAGGCTGGCTTTTTTTTTTTTTTTTTCGTACATACCGAGATCTCCCCGTCTCGTCCCTAGGCGGTGGGCGGAACTAGTTGATTGACGTTCCTCGGACGGGCGCGTACGTGACGTCACGACTTTCCGAAAGAAGCCGAACGTCGCTGCGCATGCGCCGTATAGAGTCGGCTCTATACGGCGCATGCGCAGCGACGTTCGGCTTCTTTCGGAAAGTCGTGACGTCACGTACGCGCCCGTCCGAGGAACGTCAATCAACTAGGAACGCCCACCGACAAGGAACGAGACGGGGAGATATCGGTATGTACTAAAAAAAAAAAAAAAAAAAAAGCCAGCCTACCCGCAGTGTAACGGGTCTTACGAATCTATTGTTAGCAATGTGTTTTAGGGGGAACCACCCCTTTAAGGTTGATCTCACTTGGCATAGCCAGCGGCATAGGGCCACTTAAATCAAATATCGCTTAACCGCTTTCCGACCAGCCGCCGTCATTATATTGCGGCATGTTGGCTCGTTCCCGCGGACAGTCATAGCTGTGTGTCAGTTCTTTTAAGCGGGTGCACGCGCACCCTCTGCACAGCGGGGGTGCCGATGCTCGTAAACTACGGTCTCGTTGACCACCGGCCACAAGCGATCGTGGGCACGAGAGGAAGAACAGGGACAGAAACAGCACTGCTCAAAATATGGGATGAAGCTCTAGAGGCCGCAGACGAAGGAGAATCTTGTCTTCTAGTACTGCTGGACCTAAGCGCAGCTTTTGATACGGTAGACCATAAATTATTGCTGACACGGCTAGTCGAAGTAGCCGGAGTTGCGGAATGTGATTTATCGTGGTTCTCCTCCTTCTTGGAAAACCGATCACAAATAGTGAAATTGGGCCCTTTCACTTCTGAAAAACGCACGGTGTCATGCGGAGTCCCCCAGGGATCCCATCTGTCGCCTGTTCTTTTCAATATCTATCTCCACCCTCTTTTTGAAATCATCAGCAACCAGAAGTTACTGTACCACTCGTATGCAGATGACACACAACTATATTTTCGCATCTGCAACAAAAAGGATCATTATCTCAGACTAGAGAAATGCCTTTCTTTGATAGAAAAGTGAAAGACGAAGAGTTATCTTAAACTCAATGGGTCTAAAACAGAACTTCTCCTGTTTCAGGCCAATTGGAAGATTCATCCCGCAACAACATGGACACCTCCGCCCATTCTGGGTCAATCCATCACCCCCAGCACCAAAGTCAAAAGACTCTGAGTCATTTTCGACACCTACATGACAATGGATGCACAAATAGGGTCAGTAGTCAGCGGATCGCACCATCTGCTGCGCCTTCTACTCAGACTCACTACCTTTATCCCAAAAAAAGACATAGCAGTCGTGGTGGGGACACTTATCAACTCCAGACTTGACTACGCAAATGCCCTCTATCTAGGACTCCCAAAATACCAAATCACTCGTCTGCAAGTCGTTCAAAATACGGCCGCTCGACTAATGACTGGGAAAAAACCATGGGAATCAATCTCACCTTCACTGAGATCCCTTCATTGGTTGCCCGTAAAAGACAGAATTACTTTCAAAGCTCTCTGTCTAACGCATAAGTGTATTCTGGGAAACGCCCCCCAATATCTATGCGAGAAACTACAGTAAAAGCTCACAACACCAATCGCATTCTGCGATCCACTAACCAAAGTCTACTCCAGATACCCAAAGCCAGATACAAGTCCAAAGGAGAACGAAGATTTGCAGTCCAAGGACCCAGACTATGGAACGCTCTACCAACCAGCATCCGATTGGAGGTAAACCACCTGGCCTTCAGGAGAAAGATCAAGACCCATCTCTTCCAGGGCCCAGGGAATGGATACCAAGCGCCCAGAGGCGATTCAGTTTGCATGTGCTGCGCTATATAAGTTTCTCACTCACTCACATGCGTCCCTGTTCTGAGAGGAGATGCAGATTGTGAGTTCCTACAAACTGGGAACCATGATCTCTCATCTCCTATAGTGAGTCTCCTCCCCCTACAGTTAGAACACACCATAGGTGTGCGCAGCCTATTGCATTAGGGTGTGCACACTTAAGCTCAAACACACATGCATGTTGTGTATGTATCTACATATATATGACCCTGGCACATTGATCTCCCTGCCGGCATAGTGAAAGAGAAGAGCATAAACACTTCTCTTATGGCAGAGCCGGTAAGAGGGAGATCTTCCCCATGTTCCTGCTGCTATACAGAGCGATAACACTAATGTGCATTGGGTGATTAGGGTGTGCCTGGGCACACTCGGCACACCCTGTGCGCACACCTATGGAACACACATTAGGAAACACAGTTAACCCCTTAATCGCCCCCTAGTGTTAATCCCTTCCCTGCCAGTGACATTTACACAGTAATCAGTGCATTTTTATAGCACTAATCGCTGTATAAATGCCAATGGCCCCAAAAATATGTCAAAAGTGTCCAATGTGTCCGTCATAATGTCGCAGTCCCAATAAAAATTGCAGATCACCGGCATTACTAGTATATATTTTTTTAAGCCCGTGGTGTGTAAAACACACTCCCAAAAACTCCACCCGGCTCCAAAAAAAGTGCACACGCACAAAGAGGGAAAAGACAAAACAAACACAAATGCCTCGTACACACGATCGGACATTCCGACAACAAAACTGTGTTTTTTTTTCTGTCGGAATGTTGACTTGTGTTGCATACACACGGTTACACAAATGTTGTCGAAAATTCCGATCGCCAAGAACGCGGTCACGTACAACACTACGACGAGCCGAGAAAAATTAAGTTCAATGATTCCGAGCATGCGTCAAATTGATTCCGAGCATCCCCACCTTAGCAGGAAAGTGACAATTGTAGCAGGCAAGTGACAATCCACAACGTGTGGCAGGTGACTTGGCAAGTTGAAATCCACAACTGTTGGCAGGTGACGTGGCAAGTGGAAATCCGCAACTTGTGGCAGGTGACGTGGCAATCCACAACTTGTGGCAGGTGACGTGGCAATCCGCAACTTGTGGCAGGTGACGTGGCAATCCGCAACTTGTGGCAGGTGACGTGGAAATCCGCAACTTGTGGCAGGTGACGTGGCAAGTGACAATCTGCAACCTAGTAATAAAAAATAAATAAAAAAGCCATATATCTATTCCTTATTTTGTAGACGCTATAACTTTTGCGCAAACCAATCTATATTCGCTTTTTGCAGGTTTTTTTTTTACCAAAAATATGTAGAAGAATACATATCGGCCTAAACTGAGGTAAAACATTTTTTTTTAAAAAAAACAATTGGGGCTATTTTTTACCGAAAAAAGTACAAAATATTGTGTATTTTTCAAAATTTACACTCTTTTTTTGTTTATAGCGCAACAATTGAAAACCGCAGAGGTGATCAAATATCACCAAAAGAAAGCTCTATTTGTGAGGAAAAAAGGACGTCAATTTTGTTTGGGTACAACGTCGCACGACCGCGCAATTGTCAGTTAAAATGACGCAGTGTCAAATCGCAAAAAAATGCTCTGGTCATTGAGCAGCCAATTCTTCCGGGGCTGAAGTGGTTAAGAGGTCTTGAAAGGGGAACCCCTGCCCAACCACCAATGTAAGGAGCATTAATCCAACTGACCATCAACATAGGGGGAATTCTTCCTCCCTCCATTGTAGTAGGATGTTTTTTACGACTGCCCACTCTTGTAATGGACATTCTTTTATGTAAGCGGATGCTTTCCACTAACCACCCATGTGAGGGAGTATTTTCCCACTGAACTGACCACCAATTTGCCACTGAACTGACCAGAAGAGTCATTTTTCAACTCACCACAATATGAGAGGACACTAAAATAATCACTGCATACATTGTATATGTTTCTTTTCTGAGCATTATTATCATATGTGCAAGTTCAATTTCATTATTTATTTATTCTTACTAAAAATAATTTTATTTATTGTAGAAGGGGGTTGAAAACATTTTCTCAGGGTATCAAATAAGCTAAATATGCCACATTCTTTATTTTTATATATTATTAACCTTACTGATTATGCAATTTTTTATTTTTTTTTAAAGCCTGTGGCGTGTAAAACACACTCCCAAAAACTCCACCCGGTGCCAAAAAAAAGAGTGAACACAAAACGAACACAAATGCCGCATACACACGATCGGGCATTTCGACAACAAAACCATGGATTTTTTTTCCGTCGGAATGTTGGCTCAAACTTGTCTTGCATACACACGGTCACACAAATGTTATTGGAAAGTCCGATTGCCAAGAACGCGGTCACGTACAACAGTACGACGAGCCGAGAAAATGAAGTTTAATGATTCCGAGCATGCATCAAACTGATTCTGAGCATGCGTAGGATTTTTGGGCCAGATTCACAAAAGAGATACGACGGCGTATCTCTGTTTCTATCTATGCGCCTGATTTATAGAATCAGTTACGCATAGATATCCATAAGATCCGACAGGTGTAATTGTTTTACACTGTCTGACCTTAGGATGCAGTACCGCGGCCGCCGCTGGGGGGAGTTTGCGTCGTAAACCAGCGTCGGGTATGCAAATTAGGAGTTACGGCGAATCCACGACGGATTTTCGCGTTCGCTACGTCGCCGCTAGTCTAGTTTCCCGTCGCAAAGTTAGTCGTTTTTTTTAGTGCCCTAACTTTAGTCAGCAAGTGTATTGCTGTCTAAAGTATGGCCGTCGTTCCCACGTCGAAATTCAAAATTTAACGTTGTTTGCGTAACCTGTCCGGGAATACGGAAGTACGCTACGCGCGTCGCCGTTTGAAAAAATTACGTCACTTTGCGCAAAGCACGGCAGGATTTAGGAAACGGAGCATGTGCAGTAGGTCCGGCGCGGGCGCGCGCCTAATTTAAATGCCGCCCATTCGATTTGGCCCGCCTTGCGCCGGACGCATTTACGATACACCGCCGCAAGTTTCCAGGTAAGTGCTTTGTGGATCGAGCACTAAACCTGAAAACTTACGGGGGTGTAACTTAAATGGCTTAATTTTCCAAAGGCGCAATTGTACGTGAATCTGGCCCGTTGTGCGTGAGAATTGCATACAGACGATCGGAATTTCTGACAAGAACTTTTGTTGTCGGAAAAATTGAGAACCAGCTCTCAAACGTTTGTTGCCGGAAATTCCGACAGCAGATGTCCGATGGAGCCTGCACACAGTCGGATTTTCCGACAACAAGCTCACATCGAACATTCCGACCGTGTGTACGCGGCATAAGAATGGGAGAAATTGCCCAAAAATAGGTGTGCCAAGCTTGTAGCATCATACTCAAAAAGACTTGAGGCCAAATTGGTGCCAAAGGAGCTTCAACAAAGTATTGAGCAAAGGCTGCAAATACTTAGGTACATGGGATTTTTTCCCCCTCATTTTTTATTTAGAATAAATT
Organism: Rana temporaria; assembly: GCF_905171775.1. Classification (NCBI taxonomy): domain Eukaryota; kingdom Metazoa; phylum Chordata; class Amphibia; order Anura; family Ranidae; genus Rana; species Rana temporaria. The sequence continues at coordinate 621,373,456 of NC_053489.1, read as the reverse complement.
TGAAAAGATTTTAAAAAATTTCTTTCACCTTGTCATTATGGGGTATTGAATTTTGAGGAAAATAATAATTTTAATCTATTTTGGAATAAGGCTGTAAATGTGCAAAAAGTGAAGTGCCGTGAATACTTCCCGCAGGGGCGGACTGACAATTCATGGGGGGCCCCAGGGCAATAGGAGATTATAGGGCCCCCAGGCAATAGGAGATTATAGGGCCCTCGGGCAATAGGAGATTATGGGGCCCCCGGGCCAATAGGAGATTATGGGGCCCCCGGGCCAATAGGAGATTATGGGGCCCCCAGGCAATAGGAGATTATGGGGCCCCCGGGCCAATAGGAGATTATGGGGCACCCGGGCAATAAGAGATTATGGGGCCCCCGGCCAATAGGAGATTATGGGGCCCCCAGGTAATAGATTATTGGGCCACACAGTATACACACACACACACATACACAGTATACATACACAGTATACACACACAGACACACAATATACACACACAGTATACATACACAGTATACACACACAGACACACAATATACACACACAGTATACACACACAGACACACAATATAGACACAGTGGCCCAGATTCAGATACATTGGAGTATCTATCGGCGGGGCGTAACGTATCTCAGATACGTTACGCCGCCGTAAATTAGGTATTCAGAAAGAACTTGCGCCCTAAGTTACGGCGGCGTAACGTATGAGGTCCGGCGTAAGCCCGCCTAATTCAAATCTGGATGATGTGGGCGTGTTTTATTTAAATTTCATGTGACCCCGCATATGCGCCATTCGTGAAAGAATCCCAGTGCGCATGCTCGAAATGACGCCGCAAATCGTCATTGCTTTAGACGTGAACGTAACTTACGTCCAGTCCTATTCGCGAACGACTTACGCAAACAAAGTAAAATTTTCAAAATTCGACGCGGGAACGACGTCCATACTTAACATAGGATACCCCATCATATAGCAGGGGTAACTTTACGCCGGAAAAAGCCTAACGTAAACGACGTAAAAAATTGTGCCGGGCGGATGTACGTTCCTGAATCGGCGTATCTACCTAATTCTCATATTCAACGCGGAAATCTACGGAAGCGCCACCTAGCGGCCAGCGTAAATATGCAGCCTAAGATACGATGGTGTAAGAGCCTTACGCCGGCCGTATCTTAGTAAAGTTCTGGCGTATCTTGCTTTCTGAATACAGAAAGAAGATACGCCGGCGCTTCGTAGCACTTACGTGGCGTATCAATAGATACGCCGGTGTAAAGGCAATCTGAATCCGGGCCACAGTATACACACAGGCACACAATATACACACACACTATACATACACAGTATACACACACAATAAACACACACAGTATACACACAATATACACACACAGTATACACAAAGGGCCAGATTCACAAAGGAGATACGACGGAGTATCTGAGATACTCCGTCGTATCTCTCAGAGTATCTATGCGACCGATTCATAGAAACAGTTACGCATAGATATCCCTAAGATCCGACAGGTGTAATTGTTTTACACTGTCGGATCTTAGGATGCAGTACCGCGGCCGCCGCTGGGGGGAGTTCACGTCGTAAACCAGCGTCGGGTATGCAAATTAGTAGTTACGGCGATCCACGACGGATTTTCGTGTTCGCTACGTCGCCGCTAGTCTAGTTTCCCATCGCAAAGTTAGTCGTCGTTTTTGGTGCCCTAACTTTACACAGCAATCGTATTGCAGTATAAAGTATGGCCGTCGTTCCCGCGTCGAAATTTAAAAATTAACGTCGTTTGCGTAAGCTGTCCGGGAATACGGAATTATGCTACGCGCGTCGCTGTTCGAAAAAATGACGTCACTGCGCGCAAAGCATGGCGGGAATTCCGAAAAGGAGCATGCGCAGTAGGCCGCCGGCGTAGTTTTTATCGCAAGTGCTTTGTGAATCAGGCACTTGCGATGAAAACTTGCGGCGGTGTAACGTATCTACGATACGTTACGCCGCCGCACTTCTACCTGAATCTGGCCCAAAGAGTATACATACACACAGAATAAACATACACACACACTGAAAAGGTACTGGAGAGGCGGGGCAGCTAAAATTTGGGATTAAAAAAAAACACAGATTTTGCCTAGGTTCACACTGCTGCGAATTAAAAATCGCGGTAAAACGCGCAATTTTACCGCGATTTTGCGGCTGCGATTTTGCCGCGATTTTGCCACGATTTCGGCCGCAATTTAATGTAAATCGCGGCCCGAAATCGCAAAAAGTAGTACAGGAACTACTTTTTGAAATCGCAGATGCGGCGTCGCACTGATTAGGACAGTGCCATTGCCGACAATTGCCGCCGATTTGAGATGCGATTTGACATGTCAAATCGCATCTCAAATCGTTCCAAATCGTACCCAGTGTGAACCAGGGCTGTTACTTACTGTCCTTTGTTTTACTGAGGCTGGCAACCCTGATGGGGCCCCCTAGTGGCATGGGGTCCTCGGGCAGTGCCCGAGTGCCCGAATGGTCAGTCCATACCTGACTTCCCGGATGCACTGTAAGTACCTGAAATAAATAAATGTAGTGGTGAAAGAATTATTAATGTCCAGGTCTTTTGCACAGAGTAAAAGCACAAAATCAGTCCTCGGATTGCTCTTATGGTAACTGTCTGTCACGAGTTCAGAGCAAAAGACAAATGAGTCGGAACAAATATATTTTAAAACGTTGCTGTTTTTTTTCACTTCTTTGTGATTCTTTCCAGGAAATTTTCAGCGGGCTTCGGGGACGCTGCTCTTCCTGAGAACGTACCCTGCTGAACGATGTACACTTATTATTTCCTGTTTCCTAATAAGGGGAATGGCTTCCTCCATGTACAGTGTGTAAAGTTGTGAAATGAAGGAGTTCCCTCTCCACTGGCAGCTCATGTGCAGCACTTGGGAAGCTACAGTGTTTTGCCACACAATGCATGCTTAGTGAGACGCTGGGTATCCATCAAGTGCTGGAAGGAAGTAAATAATCATTGTCTGGGAAGACAATAACCTTATACAGTGTCTGCACTCAATCATGCCATTTGTACACATTCCTGTATTGCTCAAACAAGCCTATGCTGGATACTCCACGTGAGTCAAGTGATAGTCACTGCAAGATTGGATGCTCATCAGGGAAAACTAACACAGTTGATAGAAAGCATTACTGTATTTTAACACTCAGGTCTGCTGTGTTAGAAATCATGGGGCCCCGTACAGGTTCCTTTAAAAAAATAAAAAATAAATTCAAAAGCCTTGTAAAATATCAGGAGTGTAAACAGACAGCCTCATCTGCACTGGACAGAATGAATGGGAAGCGCTCTGAGGCTCCCAGTTCATTCACAAACTGAAGCATAGTAAACACAGTTTATTATCCTTCAGTGATGAATGGACACAGTGAGTGATTAGTGGCAATCACTCAATGAGTTCATTCAGGAAAGGATGGGGCTGGTAAATAGGACATATTTACTGCACACTACGGGGCAGATCCTCAAAGAAATTACGCCGGCGTATCTGTTGATACGCCGCTTAATTTCAAATTTTGCGCGTCGTATCTTTGTTTTGGTATCCACAAAACAAGATACGACAGCATCTGTGTTAGATCCGACAGGCGTACACCTTAGTACGCCGTCGGATCTTAGATGCAATTTTTCTGCGGCCGCTAGGTGGCGTTCCCGTCGTATTCCGCATTGAGTATGCAAATTAGCTATTTCCGACGATCCACGAACGTACGAGCGGCCGTCGCATTTTTTTACGTCGTTTCCGTTCGGCTTTTTCCGGCGTATAGTTAAAGCTGCTATATGGTATAACTCAATGTTAAGTATGGCCGTCGTTCCCGCGTATAATTTTGAAAATTTTACGTCGTTTGCGTAAGTCGTCCGTGAATGAGGCTGGACGTAATTTACGTCCACGTCAAAACCAATGACGTCCTTGCGACGTCATTTAGAGCAATGCACGCCGGGAAATTTTAGGGACGGCGCATGCGCAGTTCGTTCGACGCGGGGACGTGCTTCATTTAAATGAATCACGCCCCCTACCCGCCCAATTTGAATTCCGCGCCCTTACGCCGTGAGAGATACACTACGCCGCCGTAACTTACGGCGCAAATTTGTTGAGGATTCAAACCAACTCAAAGTAAGTTACAGCGGCGTAACGTATCTGCCATCTGCGCCGGGCGCAGCGTAGGTATGTGGATCTACCCCTACATGTTCTCCATCCTGAAACATCTCCCTGTGTGCCCTCAGCAGCTGCTGGCAGAAGAGGAGTGGAGGGAAGCTGGCAATGCTGCAGGAGAGGGGGGCACACAGGGAGGCCCAGACTGCAGGGGGTGGGGGTGTGGGTGCAGATACCAATCCCCCTGTAGCGCAGCCAGAGGAAGAAAAAGGAGGAGACGCCATCAGAGCTGCAGTGGGAGCCACAAGAGTTGGCAATAGGACAGTACACGTTTAGTTATTTGTTTATAGCTAAATCATATTCACCATGGCCCAGATTCAAGAAGCAATTGCGCCTGTGTAACCATAAGTTACACGGCGCAATTGCTTACTTGCTCCGGTGTAACGAGTGCTCCTGATTTAGGAACCTCCTTACACCGACTGCAGGCTAAAATCTGCGCGGCATAAGGCTCTTATGCCACGCAGATTTTAGGCTGCATTCTTGCGTGGGCCGCTAGGGGGCGCTCCCATTGTGATCAGCGATGGAAAAAAAAAACGGTGGGGCCCATACACGATCGGTTTGTTCCGATGAAAACGGTCCATCGGTCCGTTTTCATCAGACAAACCAATCGTGTGTACAGGGTTTTAGAGTCTGCAAAAGACTTGAGACTGGGGCGGAGGTTCACCTTCCAGCAGGACAATGACCCCAAATATACAGCCAGAGCCGCAATGGGATGGTTTATATCAAAGCATATTCATGTGTTACAATGGCCCAGTCAGAGTCCAGACCTAAATCTAATTGAGAATCTGTGGCAAGACTTGAAAATTACTGTTCACAGGCACTCTCCATCCAATCTGACAGAACTTGAGCTATTTTACAAAGGAGAATGGGAAAAAAATTCCCTATCTAGATGTGCAAAGCTGGTAGAAACATAACCAAAAAGTATGTAATTGCAGTGAAAGGGGGTTCTACAAAGTACTGAATACAAATGCACACCACACTTTTCACACATTTATTTGAAAAAAAAAATGGAAAATCATTTTCCTTCCACTTCACAATTATGTGCCACTTTGTGTTGGTCTATCACATAAAATCCCAATAAAATACATTTACGTTTTTGGTTGCAACATGACAAAATGTGGAAAATTTCAAGCGGTGTGAATATGTTTTCAAGGCACTTCCCGACCTCCTCATGTACATTTACGTCGGCAGAATGGCACGGACAGGCACATCAACGTACCTGTACGTGCCTGCCTAGACGTGGGTGGGGGGTCCGATCGGGACCCCCCCCGGTACATGCGGAGGTCGGGTCCGCTCGGGGAGCGATCCGGGACGACGGCACGGCTATTCGTTTATAGCCGCTCCGTCGCGAACGCTCCCCGGAGCTGAAGAACAGGGAGAGCCGTGTGTAAACACGGCTTCCCCGTGCTTCACTGTGTCGGCGCATCGATCGCGTCATCCCCTTTATAGGGAAGACACGATCGATGACGTCATTCCTACAGCCACACCCCCCTACACTAGTAAACACACACAAAGTAAACCCTAACTCCTACAGCGCCCCCTGTGGTTAACTCCCAAACTGCAATTGTCATTTTCACAATAAACAATGCAATTTAAATGCATTTTTTGCTGTGAAAATGACAATTGTCCCAAAAATGTGTCAAAATTGTCCGAAGTGTCCGCCATAATGTCGCAGTCACGAAAAAAATCGCTGATCGCTGCCATTAGTAGTAAAAAAAAAAATAATAATTAAAATGCAAAAAAACTATCCCCTATTTTGTAAACGCTATAAATTTTGCGCAAACCAACCGATAAACGATTATTGCGATTTTTTTTACCAAAAATAGGTAGAAGAATACGTATCGGCCTAAACTGAGGAAAAAAAAAATTTATATATGTTTTTGGGGGATATTTATTACAGCAAAAAGTAAAAAATATTGAATTTTTTTCAAAATTGTCGCTCTATTTTTGTTTATAGCGCAAAAAATAAAAACCGCAGAGGTGATCAAATACCACCAAAAGAAAGCTCTATTTGTGGGGAAAAAAGGACGCCAATTTTGTTTGGGAGCCACGTCGCACGACCGCGCAATTGTCTGTTAAAGCGACGCAGTCCCGAACTGTAAAAACCCCTTGGGTCTTTAGGCAGCAATATGGTCCGGGGCTTAAGTGGTTAATATACAGATAAAATACATATATGTGAGCTGTTTTACCTGCCTGGCAGGGAAAGGAACCTGATCTTTCTTTGCTGCAGTTTCACTTTCACGTACACGGTAAGAACCTAGGGCCAGATTCATGTAGATGAGCGGCGGCGTAACGTATCGTAGATACGTTACACCGCCGCAATTTTTCATCGCAAGTGCCTGATTCACCAAGCACTTGCGATGAAAACCTACGCCGGCGGCCTCCGGCGCAAGGCGGGCCAATTCAAATGGGCGTGTGCCATTTAAATTAGGCGCGCTCCCGCGCCGGACCTACCGCGCATGCTCCGTTTCCGAACTCCCGCCGTGCTTTGTGCGAAGTGAAGTCATTTTTTCGAACGGCGACGCGCATAGCGTAATTCCATATTCCTGGACGGCTTACACAAACGACGTTATTTTTAAAATTTCGACGCGGGAACGACGGCCATACTTTATACAGCAATACGATTGCTGTGTAAAGTTAAGGCACCAAAAAAAACGACTAACTTTGCGACGGGAAACTAGACTAGCGGCGACGTAGCGAACGCGAAAAACCGTCGGGAATCGCCGTAACTCCTAATTTGCATACCCAACGCTGGTTTACGACGCAAACTCCCCCCAGCAGCGGCCGCGGTATTGCATCTTAAGATCCGACAGTGTAAAACAATTACACCTGTCGGATCTTATGGATATCTCTGCGTAACTGATTCTATGAATCAGTCGCATAGATAGAACAACAGATACGACGGAGTATCAGGAGATACGCCGTCGTATGTCGGCTGTGAATCTGGCCCCTATTTTTGAATACCACCTCACCTGTACTAATTTCCCAGTGAAGCCAGAGGTTACATGATTGTTTGGGGAAATGAATGACACAGAACTACCAGGGGTTTCTTACGGCAGAACTGTTGAGGTTTGTGTGGAGCCATGACTCACTATCTCTATTTCACAAGCAGTGATATAAATTAACTGTAGAAATCATATATATATCTTCATACATAAACACATTTTACCCTCACGTGTTTTTTGTTGTCGTCTGTTACTGGCAAACCTTTGCGCTGTCTGTTTACAACCCATAGAAACTGTAGATGATTTATTACTATTTCATCATGGAAACCAGAGTCAATAAAGATATGAATTATAGGAAAGTGCTGGGTACCTTCCTTACAAGAAATGCTCTTTTGTCACTGTTAAGGTGTTGTTTTTGGCAGGAGAAAGCCTTTATCCTGGATTTATGGCCTAACTTGTTTCAATGACACATGCAGAGTTCCTTATAAGATTCATTGCATTTGTGGCAGTTTGGGATTAGGCACAGCATACATTCACTTACATACAATTCTTTCAAGTAGAGTGACAAATTAGCCCAACATATGTGTGTAACACACAGAATGCAGCGGTCAGGAGTGCGTAGCACACAGAGTGCAGGAGGTGGGAGAGTGTAATGCATAGAGTCCAGGGGTCAGCAATGCGTAACACACAGAGTGCAGGGTTCAACAATGAATAACACACAGAGTGCAGGGGTCAGACATGAGTAACACACAGAGTGCAGAAGTCAGGAGTGCGTAACACACAGAGTGCAGGGGCCAGGCATGAGTAACACACAGAGTGCAGGGGCCAGGCATGAGTAACACACAGAGTGCAGGGGTCAGGGGTGTGTAACACACAGAGTGCAGGGGCCATGCATGAGTAACACACAGAATGCAGCGGTCAGGAGTGCGTACCACACAGAGTGCAGGAGGTGGGAGAGTGTAATGCATAGAGTCCAGGGGTCAGCAATGCGTAACACAAAGAGTGCAGGGTTCAACAATGAATAACACACAGAGTGCAGGGGTGAGACATGAGTAACACACAGAGTGCAGGGATCTGGAGTGTGTAATGCACAGAGTCCAGAGGTCAAGAGTGTGTAACCCACAGAGTGCAGAGGTCAGGAATGTGTAACACACAGAGGGCAGGGGTCAGGAGTGTGTAATGCACAGACTGCGGGGATCAGCAATGCGTAACACACAGAGTGCAGGGGCCAGGAGTGTGTAACACAGAGTGCAGAGGTTCATTATTCTCACCTAGGAAAGAAACCAGAAAGAGTGTGACTGGGTTCCACAGAAAAGGTATTAAGTCTTATAGGAGGGGAGGAGGAAAATGTGTAAATATTTTAAAAAGTGAGATTTGGTGATATTAAACTTTCAGTTTAAAAAAAAAAAAAATTCAGTGGCTGATGTAATCACTATACAGTATACAGCTTCTTTATCTTTTAATCCTTGCCTATGTTCCAGTTTAAGCTGGTGCCATGACTGCTGTCCCAGGTTTTGCGTCTCAGGGTGTCTCCTTTATCTTATAGGATCCATGCAGCCACACTTGCATGCAGGGGACTAGAGTTGTGTCTCCGTACACCGAGTGCATGAACAGACATAAACAACCCCCTAAGCCTAGGATGACAAGGTACTCCCCTGCGACTCCCTCCTCCAAGCTAACTTCAGACTGCTCAGGGAAGCAGCATGGAGAGAGAAGGAGCCAGCAGCATTGAAATTTGTAAACTGCAATTGCTGGATGAGGATTTTAGCAAATCGTTTACTGGGGAATGTTTATTTTTTGCACTCAATAGGGTTGATTTACGGCAAAATCTGGTGCAGCACTGCAAAAAAAACAATCAGCTTCCATTTTTTTTTTTTTGTCAAAGCTTAAATGAACAAGCTGAAAGCAGAGGTTCACCCAAAAAACAAGTATATAACATTACATTCACTATACCTCAAACATGTACAGTATGGCGTTTTTTTTTTTTTGGGGGGGGTGTACATACGGTATTATCGGCATTTTTCCTCCCGGCTTCCGGGTACTCACTCCCGCGGGAGTGGGCGTTCCTGTGCAGTGCCGCAATGTCATCTGGGACTTCGCCCATATGATTGACGTGCCTGAGAAAAACTCCCCCGGCGGATAAGGCGCGTCACGACTTTCCGAAAGTAGCCGAACTGCGAGTCGGCTCTATACGGCGCCTGCGCAATCAGCTCTACACGGCTCCTAAGCTGTGATGCGGTAGCAGGGGGGCAGGGCTGAGTCCAGCTGTGACGCAGCAGTCGGACTCAGGAGCAAGCTCGCACAGGTGCCCCCATGGAAAGCGGCTTTCTGTGGGGGAATCCGATGATAAGAAGGAGCCAGGAGCACCCGTGGGGAACCCTAGAGGAGAAGCAAATCCATTGCACAGAGCAGGTAAGTATAGAAATGTTTGTTATTTTAAAAAAATGTTTAAATGGAAGGTTTACAATCACAGTTTGGGAAGTTCGGTTTTTCTGATAGATTATAGATGAGTCTGGCTCTGTAAACAATGAATTATAATTTCATTAGGTGTGTTTTCTTCGTGGAATTCTTGAAATCACATGACTGTTTTTATCTCATGTGTTTAAAGTGAAAGTAGATAATCTGTGTGAACATGTGAGGATGAATTAACTTACAGTAACTCAGGATGTAGTATAGTAATATATAAGGAAACAGTGGGTGTGTGAAGACATTTGTAAGACCATATTGTGTATTTAATAAACTTTGTGTGTTTCCCTGTCAAGCGTGATGATGAAATCCTTCCCCGTCATTTATACGCTCACGGGAAAGGAAAGGGGCTGGTTCCTTAAAAATGTATTGTTTTACCGTAGTGGGGCTGTTACTTAAGATATCCAAAGTAATGTATTATGCAAGTTTGGGTACACAATAATTGTGTTACGTGTCTGCAGATATAATAGCCATATAAAACATTGTGAGATCAGGGTGATTAAACTCAAGCGGTAGGTGCGTTTCCATTGAGTTTCGCCAGTCCAAAACTGTATTTTAGGGCAAGGCAGCCCACTTTTATTCAATAAACGGAAAGTTCACTTGTACATCAGTTGCCCACGCAGGGGTTTCTTCCACATAATATGTGTAGCGCTACCCCCGCAGGAGCTGCTGGTTTGTTTTTGGGATCGGCATATTAAGTTACCTTGATATGGCCCAGGGGTGCAGTTGTAGAGACAAACAGTGAGCGAAGGTCCAGACAGTAAATAAAGGGTTTTCCAATGCTTTATTTTCCGGGCCAACATCAACATAAAGTGGGAAGGACAAGGTTGATGAAGAGAGAGAGAGAGAACCTTGCAGTATCAGGCCTGGACATTAAATGGAGCAGTCAGTACTGCTCTGTATAGTACCAATTTGTAACTTGTCGCCACTCCAACTGAGTGGGTAAAGTGCCCCCGGACAGACCCCTTTTTTATGAGCCTGGCAGCCGACATGTCACTTAGGATTTCTGAGAGGAACAGGCCACTATCACAGGCCGGGCTCTAGAGCCTCTGCCACAGGCCAATTACAATAACTGAGCTAGGTAGATAGATGGAGCGTATCCTCCCAGTAGATTTCTGCATTGGTCACCAGATGACAGCAAACATACCTGTCAGTACTCTGGTCACCGGACCCCCAATTGGTTTGTTCAGGCTCTGTTGGACAACCTGCCTCCGGGTCCTCCTCAAACCGACTCCCCAATCGTAAGGCACCCAGCCTGGGATCCTTCAATAGAACCGGGAACCCAGCAAGTCACTGGGGTCCCCTTGTACCTCCGGATGAGGGTTTGTGTAGTCTGCAGTTTTGGCCAGGTGGGCCACGTCGGCGGGGTCCATGGATGCGCGCACCCTGAAGGTGTATGCCGCACCTGGAACGGGAACCCGCGAAGATTTTAGAACACATGACACCTGTCACAGATATGTGGTGACCGGGGAGGATGAGCCCCACGGCCACACACATGCGCTTGATGTTTAGCTACTTGGTTCTTGGGGCTAGGAGCCCAGGGTCAGGTGGTATTAACCCTTAGTGAGGGCCAGATGGTATTAACCCTCTCTGTCACGTGACGCCACTGTAGTCTTGGAATACCCCGGGAAACTACAGCTCCGGGGGCCTCCGTATCCCCGCTAGTTAGGATGGTAATAACACAGTCCACAACAGGGATTAGAACAACGAAGGCTTTACTGGCATGAGGGCAGGTGTCAAAATCTTCACAGCGTTTAAACAGAGTTTCACCAAAGTTTCTGCAGTACAGTCTCTAGAGGATCACACAGCTGCTAATGCTTGAGCTTGGCTATTCATATATAAATATACTTGGCTGCAGAGGCCGGATTGGTAATTCAGGGCCTATGCTTAACTAGGCTGAAAAATAGATACACTTACTGAAGTGTCTGTAGACTTGAGGCTTTTCGCCGGAATAACGGATTGATCCGATAAATGAGCTGAAGTACTGGTTCTGTAGTATGTAGGGATGCTCCACGCTTTGCTGTATTTTCTCCTGAACTGGAGGCTTCTGGCCTACACTACTTCTCATCTGACTGTGTGTTGCTCTGCTCTGCCAGGAACTGAGGGAAGCATTAGACTGGCTTAAACAGGAAGTACAATCCCTTATAAGGGCCTGTTTAGACTGAAGCCTATTGGTTGAGAGCTGTGGATCATAGAGACTGACCTGTAATATAACACAACACAATAAGGTATTGTCTAGCATTTAGTCCTCCCAACTCTAATACACTCTGACTGAACATGAGATGGCTGACTAAAACCTCTTAAAGCTATACACACCTAATAAACGTATTATCAACCATAACAGTATAAATCACATCATAACTAGCTGAGTCCCTGCAGGGGAGACCCCACAAGCCGAGGGCCTCAATCTGACAGGGCCTACAGCAGATACCTGCACTGGGACACCACAAACCCCACCACTAAACAGAAGTCGTCCTCGACGATTAAGGCACTGACGGATTGAGGAAACGAAGTGACCTTGGGGCCACTAGAAGTCCTGAGGCATTTGTACACCAATGTCCGTTCCAGGTTCTTTGGGAAAAATAGACATATACGAACAGGATCATATGATAAGTCCTGCGGCATTATACACATAAATGTCCCTTGCAGGCTTATTAGATAAAGTGAGATCATTATTTTGTGCAGGGTAAGTGGTTATCTGGGTCCCAGACAGAATACATATCTGTTAAACGTTATCACTCAGTTTTGAACAGTATATTATTGTTAGATCACACTTTTAAGACTGAGCAGGTTTTGGATTGGGCTGCCGGAGGCTTTCTACCCAATGCCTTGGCTACTGGGGCCCTTAGGCTATTAGCTCTTCTCCCCAGAACACACTTTAATATCTGCTAGACATTTTTATTCTATGTCTGAAGTACACAATTAGACATTCCTTATAGGATACCCTTCTCTTTTTGTAGTGCTTAAGTGAGGGATAGGAGACTTACTAGCCAGGTATGTTCCTATACACTAAATAAGGTAAGTAAGTAACTAGTGACATATTAGTTAGTAATGATGTATACTTGAGATATATACTAACTGAGGTGTATGTAGTCTATCTACATATATTGTATGTATAATTAATAGATTAATCCCTATATCTTGCTGGGGGATATCCGAAATTAGGTCTGGCGGATCTACGCAACACCATTTCTGAGTTTTTGGAGCACTGTTTTCTCCTTGAACACTTGCTTCTTCTGGACTGACAGCTGCACCTTCATCTTGGACAATGGGGGCCAGTGATGGCTCTTGACTTATGGAGCTTCTTCCCACATTAGAAGGTTCTGATGGGACTGCAGCAGGTGAGCGGATGGCTGGAGTAAACTCTGGAGCTTCTGGTGCCAAGACTGAGGTTGATGGAATGGAACTGATTGGCACATAACCAAAGAAGACGTTTTGGTCAGAAGGGAAGAGAGGATCATCTTCGAACATCAGGAGTGGCCTCTCAGGCTCAACTGGCTTGGTGGGCCGCACTTGTGCTGGCTGAACTGGAGGTGGAAGACTTGGTGGTGCAAAAGGAGGCACCAACACAGGCAGGTTCCCTTTGTGACACAGCTTGATCCGGTTTCGGTGGACAACTTGTGGTTCATATCCGGCTTTTTGAACTGAGTAGACATCAGAGTCCGGGTAAGGGATGGAAATCACTGTGTATGGTTCAGTTTCCCAAAGGGAGTCCAACTTATGGGTTCTAGGATGCTTCTTCAGCCAGACTTTATCACCAACTTGCAACGGCTGGGCAGAGGCATGGCGGTTGTAGTCCTGTTGCTGCCTATAGTGTGCCTCGCCCATCTTTTTGTTGACTATCTCTCTCGCTTCCTGAATCCTTTTCTGATGTTCCGAGACCCACTCCGAAGAGGCTTGGGGGGAGTGGTTGAAAGGTGCTTGAAGTCCAAAGACCCTGTCTTTAGGCAGTTGACCGTGTCGGCCCATCATGAGGTAAAATGGAGTATAACCAGTGGAACAGTGGATGGTATTGTTGTAGATTTCCAACAATTCAGGCATTAGTTGAGGCCACTCTTCAGGTCGGGATACAGAAGCCGATCTCAGCATGTGGATAAACACCTGGTTGATCCTCTCACAGAGTCCATTCCCTTGCGGATGATAGGCAGTGGTCCTGAGTTTCTTACAAGCATGGAACTGGCACAATTCTTGAAACAGTTGGGCCTCAAAGGCCGGACCTCGGTCGGACAAGACAGTTTCAGGACATCCAAGTATCTGTACCCAATGGGTGTAGAACTTCTGGGCTGTCGTCTTGGCTGTTAAGTCTTTGACTGGCACAACCACTACCCACTTGGAATAGTGATCCACCATGGTGAGAGCATATGAATACCCGGACCGGGTAGGTGACAGCTTGACATGATCCAAGGCGACCAATTGGTTGGGCCTCTCGCTCTGAATGGAATGGAGGGGTGCTCGCGCATTCTTGCGACCATTCTTGGTGATATTGCAGACTGCACACTCACTGCACCACTTTTCAACGTCGCTCCTCATTCCAATCCAGTAGAACCGGCGTCGGATGGTGGCTTCTGTTTTATGGACCCCAAAGTGTCCTGACTGGTCGTGGTAGGCATTCAATACCATGGCGGCATCTCTCCGAGGGATCAGAATTTGGTGTAGCCTTTCACCCGACACTGGGTCCAAGAAGTTCCTGTACACCATTCCTTTGTGCACAAATAGTCTTTTCCTCTGACGCCACAATCGCTTCAATTCGTAGTCGTTCTGGCCCCGTCGCAACCGGGGAGGTACCCTCCTGGTCAATAAATACTCCTGCAGATCTCCCATAGTCTGACTTTCTTCCTGTAGGGTCCTCCAGGTATACAGGTCTTCCTGGATTGCTTTAGACCCAGATTCACTCCCCTCGCGGGTGACGACCACATCCTGATTCACAAATCTTTGATAGAAGGGAGGCATCTCCACATCTTCCCACTTGTCCTCCACTGGGGGATCTTCGCCAGGAGCCATGCGTGATAGCACATCTGCGTTAATATTAGACTTGCCACTTCGGTACTTGATAGAGAAGTCATAGTTGGCCAGTCTGGAGGCCCATCTTTGCTCAAGGGCACCTAGTTTAGCGGTGTTCAGGTGAGCCAGGGGGTTGTTATCGGTGTAGACCGTGAATGAGGTGGCTGACAAATAGTCCTTAAATTTTTCGGTGACTGCCCACACAAGGGCCAGGAGCTCTAACTTGAAGGAACTGTAGTTAGAATCATTCTTCTCAGCCCCTCGCAGATTCCGGCTGGCGTAAGCTATCACCCTCTCTTGTTTTCCCTGCATCTGGGACAACACTGCCCCGAGTCCTTCAAAGCTGGCATCTGTATACAGTCGGAAAGGCTGAGTATAATCCGGATAGGCCAGGATGGGAGGCTCTGTCAATAGATGTTTTAGAGCCTGGAAGGCCACCTCTTGCTCTTTGGCCCATCCCACAGGCAGCTTGCCATTATAGTTCCCCTTCGCCGTGCCTCGCAGGAGAGAGGTCAATGGCTCGGCAATTTGTGCAAAATGAGGAATAAAGCGGCGGTAATATCCTGAAAATCCTAAGAAGCTCCGAATATCCTTAACGGTGCGTGGGATAGGCCAATTCTTGACAACTTCGACTTTAGCTGGATCAGGTTGGACCCCTTCGGCACTGACGACGTGGCCCAGGTAATGTACTTGTGGCTTGAGTAGGTGGCACTTGGAGGGTTTGACTTTCAGACCATGCTGGATCAGTACTTGGAAGACGTTGGACAGGTGAGTCAAATGTTCCTGATAGGATTTGGAATACACAATCACGTCATCCAGGTAGAGTAGGACACTCTGGAAGTTAAGGTGTCCCAGACATCTCTCCATCAGCCGTTGAAAGGTAGCTGGGGCATTGCACAGCCCAAAGGGCATACTTTTAAATTCGAAAAGACCCATGGGGGTGACAAAGGCTGTTTTCTCCCTGTCTTCGACGGCCATGGGCACCTGCCAGTATCCGCTGGTCAGATCCAATGTAGAGAAGTAGGCCGCAGAACCCAGCGCGGTGAGTGACTCCTCAATCCGGGGGAGAGGGTATGCGTCTTTATGGGTGATGTCGTTCAATTTCCTGTAATCAACACAGAAATGGATGGTCCCATCCTCCTTCTTAACTAACACCATGGGTGCTGCCCAGGGACTCTGGCTCTCTTGTATTACATCTGCCTCCTTCATGTCGGTTAACAGTTTCTTGACGGTTTGGTACATGCCTGGTGCCACAGGCCGATGCCTTTCCTTGATGGGGGGTTTATCGCCGGTCAGGATTCGATGCTTAATCATGGAGGTTTTTCCAAAATCGGTTGGGTGTTTGCTGAAGGCACTCTGGCACTCCTTCACCACCTCGATGACCCCTTCGACTTGTTCTGGTGGGGTGAGAGGTCCTCCTATTTGCAGTTGGCGCCACCAAGGTTCTGGAGAATTTTCGGTAGCCCCTGACACGGTTTGGGCACTCAGCTGTTGGGCCGCCTTCCGTGAAGAGAGTATGTCACTGTAATCCAAGAAAACAAGTTGGGCCACTGGAGTGTACTTTGGTAGGGTGGCGGCTACGCCGGACAAATTAACTAGGCGGACTGGGACCCGTCCATTCACCACCGTCACTAGGCTCCTTGCAGCTCGGACCAAAGGAAAATCTTCAGATTGTATGGGCTCCAGTAAGGCCTGATAGTCCTGATTCCTTACACCAGGGCGCGCCCGACACCACAAAATTGTCTCTGTGTTCGGCTGCAGGGTCACGGGCCTCATGTCTTGGATCCGAACTTTACCGATTTCTCCTCTCCGGTTCGCGAACTTCTGTTCTGCTTTCAGAATTTTGAGATGGTGTTGCGCAGTCCTCTGACCTGAGGAAGACATGTGGGGGAGAGAGGCATGCAAGGCATCCAAAATATCACTGAAGCAATGTCTCATTATATTCATCCCCAATATAAACTCTGTGGCCCCTGGTACCGTGACATTAGTGACAATTATACCTTGACCTCTAAGTGTGTGACCTCTCAGCTGAATAGTGGGCTCCCAGTACCCATGTCTGGGAATTGGTTTCCCGTCCCCTGCCAGGACACTAAAATCCATATCATCTGGTTCACACAATGAATCGACATTCCAGTACCTATAGAATAGGCCCTTAGAGATGGTAGACACCTGCGAGCCTGTATCAATCAGGGCCTGCAGTTGGACACCATCTATGGTAACATTTACATAGGGGCAGGATGCAATGTATAAGGACTGTCCTGAGTATATTGGCTCTTCCGCTGGACCTGTGATTCGTTTTCCTGAGGGCCGGTCCTCGACCTCAGGGGACGCCCGTTTAAAGCCCAGCATTGCATCTTCCAATGACCGGGTTTGTCACAGAAATCACAGTAAGGCCTACTAGAGGGTCCCGAACGAGGCCCGCTAGAGCGGGAAGTAGGGGCAGGAGTAGGTCTCCTAGTCTCTGGAGGCTCTCTAAGTACCCGAGTGGTGTGATTAGCCAACTCCTTTACCACTTGGGTAAGCTGGGCAATATCTTGTCTAACCTCTTGAATCTCAGTAATTGTAGTGGAGGCCAGGGTGACAGCCACGGGTGCCGGGGCTGGTGGTAACAGTGGTGCAGGGCACGCCGCCACACCCATGGGTTCCGTTTTAGGGTCAGGATGCTCCTCGGGGCTTGCCCCCTGCTCTATAACTTGAAGGGCTAGGCGCTTAAAGGCAGAAAAAGACATATTGGGGTTCTGTACAGCTAACATCTTTAATTGCGCCTTGTCCCATTTATTTTGGACCCCTTCTATAAATCTATCCATCAATAGTTTGTTACCCTGGTCAGGGGTGATATTGTCCAGTTTCTGGACTGCCTCCAGGGCATTCTGCAAGGCTACTGCATATGCCCTTAGTGTTTCCCCCGGCTTTTGTCGCCTCTCGTACAGCCTGAGGCGGACCTCTGAGGGTGAGTGGGACTCAAATACCTGATGTAATCCCTCGAAGATCTGATCTACTGTAGTCTTCTCAGAAGTGGGCCAGGTACGGACTTCCTCACGTGCAGGTCCCTGCAACTGTCCCATGAGCAACAGCACCTGTTGGTTAGGGGGGAGAGAGTAGAGAGAGAAAATGCTTTGGAAGCTCTCCTGGAAATCCTTGAGGGAAAAGGGATCCCCTCTGTAGTTAGGCAACACAGGCTTCCCCAGGTAGAATGGGGGGGGCCCCACTGTCATGACGTCGTACTGGAGGTGATCCCGGAGGGGTAGCTTGTGCAGGAGCCGCAAGAAGATCTGGTATATCACCTGCATCTGGTGATCTTGGGGTTGACATGTTGTAGCCTTGTTTGAGTGCGCTGTCACTTTAAGAAACTTTGAGTGCGCTGTCACTTTAAGAAACTTTGAGAGCGCTGTCTTTGAGAGCGCTGTCTTTGAGTGCGATGTCTTTGAGTGCGATGTCGTTGAGTGTGCTGTCGTTGAGTGCGCTGTCTTTGAGTGCGACGTCTTTGAGTGCGCTGTCTTTGAGTGCGCTGTCTTTTATTGCCGGACACGTTGCTATGGCTGCGCCCGGCAACTTCTTTTTTTTTTGGTCCGGTCAGCAATTGTTTCCCCCGTGCAACACAGAGTGGATTCTCTAGTTCCGGCTTGCACACTGAAGAGGCGTCACCGCCGGGGCTTGACTGGGCGGAGCTGCGACCGCTCCCACGCGCGGGAAATGCTGGAAACAATTTAACCCCTTCAGGTACAGACTTTCTCCACTTAATAATGGCAGCTAACAGTCTTTCCTTCACCTCCCCCACCACTTGTATATGCGCCTCGCTGAGTAAATTACTTTCAATGACACAGTTCAGATTCTGGGGGGGGGGGACTTGCTTTAGTGGCTGAATGGTTAAGGCGTACACCCGTATCCTGTTCGTGACGCCAAAAAACGATGTGGTGACCGGGGAGGATGAGCCCCACGGCCACACACATGCGCTTGATGTTTAGCTACTTGGTTCTTGGGGCTAGGAGCCCAGGGTCAGGTGGTATTAACCCTTAGTGAGGGCCAGATGGTATTAACCCTCTCTGTCACGTGACGCCACTGTAGTCTTGGAATACCCCGGGAAACTACAGCTCCGGGGGCCTCCGTATCCCCGCTAGTTAGGATGGTAATAACACAGTCCACAACAGGGATTAGAACAACGAAGGCTTTACTGGCATGAGGGCAGGTGTCAAAATCTTCACAGCGTTTAAACAGAGTTTCACCAAAGTTTCTGCAGTACAGTCTCTAGAGGATCACACAGCTGCTAATGCTTGAGCTTGGCTATTCATATATAAATATACTTGGCTGCAGAGGCCGGATTGGTAATTCAGGGCCTATGCTTAACTAGGCTGAAAAATAGATACACTTACTGAAGTGTCTGTAGACTTGAGGCTTTTCGCCGGAATAACGGATTGATCCGATAAATGAGCTGAAGTACTGGTTCTGTAGTATGTAGGGATGCTCCACGCTTTGCTGTATTTTCTCCTGAACTGGAGGCTTCTGGCCTACACTACTTCTCATCTGACTGTGTGTTGCTCTGCTCTGCCAGGAACTGAGGGAAGCATTAGACTGGCTTAAACAGGAAGTACAATCCCTTATAAGGGCCTGTTTAGACTGAAGCCTATTGGTTGAGAGCTGTGGATCATAGAGACTGACCTGTAGTATAACACAACACAATAAGGTATTGTCTAGCATTTAGTCCTCCCAACTCTAATACACTCTGACTGAACATGAGATGGCTGACTAAAACCTCTTAAAGCTATACACACCTAATAAACGTATTATCAACCATAACAGTATAAATCACATCATAACTAGCTGAGTCCCTGCAGGGGAGACCCCACAAGCCGAGGGCCTCAATCTGACAGGGCCTACAGCAGATACCGGCACTGGGACACCACAGATATACTCCTCTCAAGCACGCCCCATGAGGGAAAAATCTCCTCTGATTGGCTGCTGGAGAAACTTACTCTGACAGAACCCCACTGGTTCCAACTGCTGGCCAGGGATGGTAACGCATCCCTGGAGCACAGACTGACTCAGTGGACATTTCTGGAATAACAGAAGTCACAATTTAAATAAATTGTGAATGGGAGAAAAATAACTCTCCCATTCCCCACTAACTTTAGCGTAGTGCCCATACTGAAAGTAAGGGGGCGCTACATATGCATAAACGAAAATACCGAGCCACCTGGCTTGTTGGCAGCACCGCTGCTCCTATTACCAGTCCCTTTGACTGAGTTATCCAGCTCTCCTAGAACATTTGCTTCTCTAGCCTTCAGTTACAGTGCCACGCTGCATGGCCCACCTCTGGCCTGAGGATTAGTGTTCTCTTGACACCCCTGATAGGATAAGGTGACCAGATTTTTTAAATTAAATGATTTTTTACTAGTAATGTTGGCAATCAGCGACTCTCTGCCCGTTGCCGCCGCCGCTCGCCTCACAGCCTTTCAAGTCTTATGCCGCGTACACACGATCGGTTCGTCTGATGAAAACGGTTCAAAATGTACTGCATGTTTATTTTCCAATAGTTTTTATTGAAAGAAAATGAGTATTACAACAACACAGAAGCATCGCCACAAAAGTGTTAACAAACACCTAAGGTCTCCATCCCAATACATAACACCATATATTATTCGGCATCATCATCGTAACAAAAAGCATAATAAAATACTCCAGGGTAAAACACTGAGTGTGGTTCTCCCCAATTAATCGATGACCAAACCTTAGTAGGCCCAAGACCTGCCGGTCAAGAGACCTGGATCTGGAAACCCCAAATCCATTCTGTTGCCTCTATTACTATCCGAACGGGAGGACCCGCTTTGTAAGGCTTCTGTTGGAAAGATGGAGGTGTAAAAAATAAAAATAAATAAGCAGTATCGTATATGGAAAAGAAAAGAAGAAAAAGAAAAGAGAAAAAAAAAAAAAAAAAAAATGTACTGCATGTTTAAATCCAATCAGTTTTTGGACAGAGTTGGGGTGGATGAGGCAGGACTTAAAGTGGTTGTAAAGCTTTGTGTTTTTTCACCTTAGTGCATCCTATGCATTAAGGTGAAAAAACACCTTGTACTCTCCAGCCCCCCGTGCCCCCGTTTTACTTACCTGACCCCCGAACTTTTGTGGGCTCGTTCCCGCGTCGCTTTCCAAATGGCTCGTCGGCTGTTTATTGGTTAGGTTGACAGCAGCGCAGCCATTGGCTCTCGCTGCCGTCAATCAAATCAATGACTCGGTGCGCCGGGGGCGGGGCCGAGTCATACACTTGGCGGCTATGGCCACGGAGTGTATCACATGGGAGCGCGCTCGCAAGGTAACCCCTTCGGGAGAGAGCTTCCCAGAGGGGGTTAGCTCTTGTGGGGAGGAGCCGCGAGAGCTGCTGTGAGACCCCAGAAGAGGACGATCGGGGCCACTCTGTGCAAAACAAACTGCACAGTGGAGGTCGTATAACATGTTTGTTTGTTTTTGTTTTTTTTTAAACTGGACCCATACAACCCCTTTAATTTGGCCCTTCTGTTAAATGACTGAGAAGTTCATCCCACTGTAAATCTAAAGGCAGAACTTTTTTTTAACTTTGGAACGTAGAACTAATAAAACTATATCCAGATCTTTTTTTTTTTTTTATTGCTGTTAATTGGTTTGTCTTGGTGGCCATTGCCCCAGGACAGAAAGTGGTGGGAAATCCAACATTTTATAGCTGTTACCAGACCAAGATCAGAAGGGAAACCGTCAATGGTGACACCAGTTCTGGTGTCATCCAAAAGATTTCCCCACACTATGGAGAGCTTTCCTTTTACTTCTTCTTGCATCCCCAGGACAGGTAAAGTGAAATCTTCCCATGGGACATGGGCACCAAAGAAACAAAAAAAAAAAAACTGATGGGGGACTATAACCATTATAGTCGCATGACAAGTCGCACAAGTATGAATGGGGCCTAAAGGTTATACAGACGCTGGAGATTAACCACTTGCCGACCGCCGCATGCAGATGTACGTTGACACAATGGCATGGGCATACCTGTACGTCCCTTTAACTTTGCAGCCCAGTGGGGGCGCGCGCGTGCGCCGCGTGCCTCGTGAGCGGGTTTGCGGGTCCCAGGAACTCGATGTTCCCAGGCGGTCCCCGATTGCGGTCGGCAAAGGCAGAACAGGGGGATGCCTTTGTAAACAAGGCATTCCCGTATTCTGCCTAGTGACGTGTCACTGATGTTTTTTTCCCCTGACCGGGAACGGCCATCAGTGACGTGTCACGTGTAGCCACGCCCCCTGATAGTAAGAATCACTCCCTAGTACTGAATTAACCCCTTCAGTGCCACCTAGTGGTTAACCCCTTCACTGCCAGTGCCATTTTTACAGTAATTGGTGTATTTTTATAGCACTAACCGCTGTGAAAATGACAATGGTCCCAAAAATGTGTCAAAAGTGTCCAATGTGTCCGCCATAAAGTCGCTGTCACAATAAAAATCGCAAATCGCTGCCATTACTAGAAAAAAAAATATTTATAAAAATGCCATAAAACTACCCCCTATTTTGTAGACGCTATGGGGCAGATCCACAAAGATTTCCTTACAGCAGTTTGGTTCGAATCCTTGAAGATTTTGCGCCGTAAGTTACGGCGGCGTAGTCTATCTCTCGCGGCCTAATGGCGCGTAATTCAAATCGGCGAGTAGGGGGCGTGTTTCATTTAAATGAAGCGCGTCCCCGCGCCGAACGAACTGTGCATGCTCCGTTTCTAAATTTCCCGCCGTGCTTTGCGCTAAATGACGTCGCAAGGACGTAATTTTTTGTGACGTGGACGTAAATTACGTCCAGCCCGATTCACGGACAACTTACGCAAACAAAAAAAATGTTTAAAATTATACGCGGGAATGACAGCCATACTTAACATTGAGTACGCCACGAAATAGCAGCTTTAACTATATGCCGAAAAAAGCTGACTAGAGACGACGTAAGAAAATGCGATGGCCGCTCGTACGTTCGTGGATCATCGGAAATAGCTAATTTGCATACTCGACGCGGAAAACGACGTGAACGCCACCCAGCGGACGCCGAAGAATTGCATCTTAGATCCGAAGGCGTACGAAGACATACGCCTGTCGGATCTAACCCAGATGCCGTCGTATCTTGTTTTGAGGATTCAAAACAACGATACGACGCGGGAATTTGAAAGTACGCCGGCGTATCAGTAGATACGCCGGCGTACTCTCTGTGGATCTGCCCCTATAACTTTTGCGCAAACCAATCAAAAAACGCTTATTGCAATTTTTTTCTACCAAAAATATGTAGAAGAATACGTATCGACCTAAACTAAGGAAAAAAAAAATTATATATTTTTTGGGGATATTATAGCAAAAAGTGAAAAATATAGATTTTTTTTTTTAAATTGTTGCTCTATTTTTGTTTATAACGCAAAAAATAAAAACCACAGAGGTGATCAAATACCACCAAAAGAAAGCTCTATTTGTGGGATAAAAAGGACTTCAATTTTGTTTGGGAGCCACGTCGCACGACTGCGCAATTGTCAGTTAAAGTGACGCAGTGCCGAATCGCAAAAAGTGGCCTGGTCTTTGGCCAGCGAAAAGGTCCGGGGCTGAAATAGTTAAGTGGTAAACAATTACCTACACATAATATACCATAATATACGTAGCTTTGCTTTGTGCGTTAGTTTTGCTTTCCTGCTTTAAACTGTGAAACTGCCTTTTACTCAGTGTTTGAACTCCTTTACCTTGCAGCTTGTGGTTTAACTTCAGTCATTCTTCTAAAAACAGAATAAAAACAAAAGAAGCGTGTGTGTGTGTGTCCTGGAAAGGGAAAAGGAGAAACAGAAATGGAATGGAGCTGTATGAATAGTTAGCTCTTGTAATTCCAAGCCTTGTAAAACGAAACAGCAAGTCTGACTCCACCAACTATTCTCTTACTCAGCAGGATTGTCACGGCACGGTTCTTCTGACATATGCACGTTATTGTAGTTTACAAATCAAGGAACTGTTTGGATAAGTGGTGCTACAAATTGTTTATATCTAATAATATACAGATTACACAGATTATTACAGACTACGTACTGCACGCTATGTAAAGTGTATACAGTGGGGAAAATAATTATTTGATCCCCTGCAGATTGTGTAGGTTTGCTCACTTACAATGAAATATCATAGGTGTATTTTAACTGATAGAGACAGAATATCAACCAAAAATCCAGAAAAAACACATTTGTGCCATTATCACACACCGCCATTCCTGGCTCCAGCGGGCGTGACGTGAACCACCCCTAGGCCTGTTCCTGCAGAGCTGTAAGAATCTCTGCTCTGGTGTTGTTCCTGTCCCCTAGACACACCAGCTGAAGCACTGCATGGCACCTTTTAGCCTGACTGATTGAATAGCCCTTTGAACGCTTAGGGCAGGGGTGCCCAACCAGTGGCCCGGGGGCCACATGTGGCTCACAGAGCCCTCTGATGTGGCCTGCGACCTCCTGCTCTGGGATGGCTGGTTGGTAAGCCAAGATTGCAGATTGCCAACCTGCCATCCCAGAGCATAAGGCCTCGTACACACGACCAGTTTCCTCTGCAGAATCCATCAAGAAAGTTGGTGGGAGAGTTTTTTTGCCGACACTGGTCGTGTGTACATTTTTCATCGAGGAAACTGTCGAGGAACTCGTTGTGTCAAAAAGAGAGCATGTTCTCTTTTTCCTCTGCAAAAAATGGAGAAAATTGGCTCGACGAGTTCCTCGACAGTTTCCTCGATGAAAAATGTACACACGACCAGTTTCCTCGGCAAAAAAACTCTCCCACCAAGTTTCTTGGTGGATTCTGCCGAGGAAACTGGTTGTGTGTACGAGGCCTAACAAGAACTCGACGAGGAAAACGATGTGTTTCGCCTGCCGAGTTCCTCGGCCGTGTGTACGAGGCCTCAGTGTTGTGAATAAAGCCGGCGGTAGAGGAAGTGGCTTTTCAGAATGTGTACCACACCTGCAGGATATAATAGACGTCTATGGCAAAGTGCAGCTAACTGGCGGGAAAACCACTGGTACACTGCGCCGCACCCACGGTGTGGGTAGATCGCAAGCATTCAGTTTAAAAGCAGCCTTAGGCCCCTTTGACATAAACGGTCCAACCCAATCGGACTCTCCATTCACCTCTATGGAGTGGCAGATGTAAACAGACTTTTGTCCATTTACACCTGCGTACCTCCAATACGATCCGCTAGAAAAAACAGAAGTGGATCCGTACCCTTCCATCTGATTGGATCAGAGGGGCCATAGAGTAGATTGGGTTGTGTCTGTGTCTGCTTTGCATATGCAGACTGGACACAGACCTGTCATCTGCCCACTCCGCTCACTGTGACCCGCGATAGGTTATTAAGTCATTTAAGTGCCCCTCGGCCTTCGAAAGGTTGGGCACCCCTGGCTTAGGGGGTACTTGAGGTTCATAGAATGATTCAGCAGAGGAGAGAATGGAGGAGGAGGGGGCAGAGCTGAAAAATCTTGCATCATCACAAGCTGTATGGAGATGTGGGGGCACAACAAGCTGCAGCACTAAACCCTGTCCTGAATCCTTCAGAGTTGCAAGCAGAGTTACCCAGTGTTCTATGAACAAAATATACCATCCCTGCACATGCTTGCTGGACCACGTGTCAGCAGTAATGTGGACTTTGGGGCTGACTGCCTTGCCCATTGATGCCACAACATTGAATGAATGAATGAATGAAATGAATGAATGAATGAATGAAAAACTTATATAGCGCGGCACATGCGAACTGAATCGCCTCTGGGCGCTTGATGTTTCATGTCTCATGACATCAAAAGAGCAGAGTTTTAATCTGTCTTCTGAAAGTCAGGTGGTTTTCCTCCAACCGAACGCTGGTTGGTAAAGCGTTCCATAGTCTCGGACCTTGAAAAGCAAACCTTCTTTCTCCTTTGGACTTGTATTTGGTTTTTGGCACCTTGACCAGATTTTGGTCAGTGGATCGCAGAACGCGATTCGAATTGTGAGGTTCTATCTTGTCGCAAAGATATTGCGGCGCCTTCCCATGGATGCACTTATGTGTCAGGCAGAGTGCTTTAAATACAATTCTGTCTTTTACTGGCAGCCAGTGAAGGGTTCTCAGCGAAGGTGAGATTGATTCCCATGTCCTTTTCCCAGTCACCAGTCTGGCGGCCGTATTCTGTACGACTTGCAGACGAGCGATTTGGTACTTTGGGAGCCCGAGGTAAAGGGCATTTGCATAGTCCAGTCTGGAATTCACGATTGTTCCCACAACGACTGCTACGTCTTCTTTGGGGATAAATGGAATAAGTCTGCGTAGTAGGCGCAACAAATGGTGCGATCCGCTGACTACTGACCCTATTTGTGCGTCCATTGTCATGAAGGTGTCAAAAATGACTCCTAGACTTTTGACTTTGGAGCTAGGGGTGATGATTTGGCCCAGAATGGGCGGCGGTGTCCAGGTTGTTGCCAGTTGACTCTTTCGGCTGGCGTGAAACATAAGAAGTTCTGTTTTGGAACTGTTGAGTTTAAGATAACTCTTAGTCATCCAGTTTTCTATCGAAGAGAGACATTTCTCTAAACTGATATGATGATCCTTTTTGTTGCAGATGCGAAAATACAATTGCGTATCGTCTGCATAAGAGTGATAGAGTAGTTCTTGGCTACTGATAATATCAAAGAGAGGGCGAAGATAGATGTTGAACAGCACCGGTGACAGGGGGGATCCTTGGGGGACTCCACATGGCACCGTGCGTTTTTCCGACGTGAAAGATCCCAGTTTCACTGTTTGTGATCGGTTTTCAAGAAAGGAGGAAAACCATGGTAAATCACCTTCTGCGATTCTGGCTACCTCGGCCAGTCGCATCAGTAACATTTTGTGGTCTACTGTGTCAAAGGCTGCGCTTAGGTCCAGCAGAACCAGGAGACAGGATTCTCCCTCGTCTGCGGCCTCGAGGGCATCGTCCCATATTTTGAGTAAGGCCGTTTCTGTCCCGTGTCCGGGACGGAAACCTGATTGAAATGGATCGAGTAGATTGTGGGTATCCAGATGCTGTTGCAGCTGTTGTACCACTATTTTCTCCATTATCTTGGAGAGAATATTTAGGCCTGTTATGGGGCGGCGGTGAGTTGGGTCCTTGGGATCCAAGTTAGGTTTTTTCAGGATGGGCTGGATTGTGCCCTCTTTCAGCAGGGATGGCACTATGCCTTCCTTAAATGACTGATTTATAAGCTGTGTGATGGGAGGCGCCAGAATGTCGGCGCATTCCTTCAGCAGCTTGGTGGGAATGATGTCATTGGGTGCTGTGCTTTTCCGCAACGCACCAATGATATTTTTGGTGGTATCGATGGAGATGGGTTCCAGAGTGAACTTAGTTGATTGTAGAAGGTTTCTGTTGGTGTTTTGTAGTTGATTGAAGAGGGGGCTGAGGGGGGTATTATTTTGCAGAATACTTACCCGGATTCTTTCGATTTTGTCGATGAAGAAATCCGATAGTTCATTACAGAACTCTTGGGTGTCTGAATTGGGGACTTCAAGACATCCCGGATTCATGGTCTGGGTGACCATCTTGAATAGTTCTCGGGGGCGGTTCATGGCGCTGTTAATCGTCATAGAAAAATGATGTTTCTTTGCTTTGAAGATTTCTTTATGATATTTTGTTGTTATTGCCTTGTAGATGATGAGGTGATCTTCTGAAGGGCTTCTTTTCCAGGCGGCTTCCGCCCTTCTGCGCTCTTGCTTCAGTAGGGACAGCTGGTTGTTGAACCAGCCGGACTTTTTTTTCTGGATGCGGACTTTGCGTTTCGGTGCTACTAAGTCGGCTGATTGTAGCAGAGCTGCATTTATGGCATCCAGTGTATCTGAGGCTGTTAACTGAGGATGAATAGTTTCGATTCGGTTTCCCAAGGTAGATTTGAAGAGTTCCGAATGGAGCTTCTTCTGAGATCTAGCCCAGTGTATTGTCACCGGCTTGGGTGCTTTTATAACTGGTGGAATTTTGGAAATTATGAAACTAATTGCATGGTGGTCTGTCCATGGCAAAGGTTCATTTCCCAAAATGTTTATTTTCAGATTTTGTCTGAAAATTAGGTCGAGTGTGTGACCTGAAGCATGCGTGGGACCGCATATAAGTTGCTGTAGTCCTAATCCTTCCAGGTGATCGATGCAGGCATCCGCAATGGGATCCTGTGAGGAGTTGGCCCACAGATTGAAGTCCCCGAGCAGCAAAAGATGTTTGCTGTTAAGGGTATAAGTGGATATGAACTCCGTTAATGATGGTAGAAGCTGCGATTTTGGCCCAGGTGGCCTATAGCAGAGGAGAATGTGAACAGTCTCCTGGGGGGAAGTTTGAAGTTGAAGAGTAAGGGTTTCCATAAATGGAAGAGGATTTTGAAGGACCGGCTTAGTGATTGCAATATGAAACTTATGGATCACCGCCAGGCCTCCTCCTCTTTGCCCTATTCTGTTTTGCGTTATAATGTGATAATTTTCTGGCACCAATTCTCCAAGAATGGTGTTGCAGTCGTCTGAAAGCCAGCTTTCTGTGATAAAGAGGCAGTCTAGATCGTTTTGTAGTAAGAAATCGTGGATTTCTGATCGGTGTTTTACTGCCAATCTTGTGTTGATCAAAGCACATGATATGTGCTTGAGCTGGGTTAAATGGTTGAAATTTTTGATGGTCGATCGTTGATCGAATCTCAAAAGTTGGTCTATTTTTAAGGCCTTTTTGGTGACGGCTGGTAATACTGTTGCGAATTGTCTCAGACCCCAAATCGTTTCTGCAGAGTATCGCAGTTTAACCATTGTTGCCAGTCACGGGGGGGGGGGGGGGGATTAATTGCAATAGAGGGAAGATTCGCTGAATCCTCTCGCTTGGCCTTGGTCCAGAGGAAGGCAAAAAAACCCTGGCAGTAATAAGCCAATTTGCTGCCGCAGGGAAAAAAATTCCTTCCTGATCCCTGAAAGGCGATCGGACGAAACCCTGGATCAAGTACTGTTTGGAATGGGGGGAAGGGGGGGAAGAAGGGTGTCACTGTAGCTGAGGAGTACCAAGATGGCCGCCGACCGGGCCACAGGCCTCAGGTTTGGGGGCTGTTTGGCTTGGTGGGTATGAGCTGGTTGTTAATCCAGGGGAGGATGGGATCCTCCAGGGATAGGGGGATGATCCCTGACAATTCCAGGAAAATTTCCAGGCTGTCAGTGCTCCTTTTTGCGGCGCACCGCTAGGCCGCGGCTGAAGCCGCGGTCTTTCCTAATTGCGGCGGCCGCGAATAAGGCCTGGTCTGGCGCGGATGCGGGAAAGAGCCGCAGATCGCCAGAAAAAAGCGCTGCTATGCGCGGCAGGTGGCCGGGGTGATTATGGGTGACTGATTGGGGTGCATGCGGCTCTAAGAGAAGGTAAACAGCCGCAATTTGGATCGCTGGAGTGGCTGTCCTGAAAAGGACGGTCACTAGCGATTCCTGGGGGTGGAAAGATGGCCCTGAAAGACAGGGTCTTACCTGAAGAGAGGGGCCCACGAAGGGAAGGAAGGAGCCGGTCCTATGGGCTGCAAGTTGATTCATGCAGCAAAGATTGTAGGAGCCTGCCTGTCTGCGGTGTCAGCTGGCTATCTGTCTGGTCCCTGGAGAGAGCAGACTCGTCGGGAAGCGTCCTACTCCCTCACTGAACTGACACTGACTGATTATCCAGCTAAGCCTTCCACGTGATGGTAGAGAGCTGGAATGGCCTTCTGTGAAAACAAATAGCGACTGGGAACCTGCCATTGTGGTACAGCACATTCTGCAAATTCACGGAAGGGGGGAGAATTCACCCGGCGAAAAGGCAGAAGTTGAAGAGTCAGCAGTTTTGACAAGCTTGCATTTAGATGGTGGGCATGTACCGTCAAACTATTTTTACGCACCTGTTTGACAGGTGCATATCATTGCAATTTTTGACAGCAAGGCCAATTCTTGCTTCCATCAAGATTACCTCCATAGGGTTACGGTGTGATGGCACCACCAACACCCAAAGAACTATTTTTCCATACCTGTTTGACAGGTGCATATCATTAAAATTTTTGACAGCAAGGCCAATTCTTGCTTTCATCAAGATTACCTCCATAGGGTTACATTGTGAAAGTGCCACCGACACCCAAAGAACTATTTTTCCACACCTGTTTGACAGGTGCATATCATTAAAATTTTTGACAATAAGGCAAGTTCTTGCATTCATCAAGACAACTTCTATAGGGTGACGGTGTTAAGGCGCCACCGACACCCAAAGAACAATTTTTCCACACCCATTACTTCTATCCAAAGTCTGTGCTACTGTACAGACACCAGAATTCATCCCAAAAATCTCTAATCTTGTTTCCAGTGCACTTCATTGTGGCCTCATCATACAGACTGCCTCCCCAAGTTTACAAAATAAAGAAAGCTTGCATGGAAAATTACATTTTTTGGGCTTTATAAATGCAAATATTGCTACAACAGCTTCTATACACAGTACAGATGTGTCACTTTACAGGTGGGCTGAGGGGACCCCCTAGGCACTATATTCTTCATTTTTATGCTTTCACTTTAAGCATTAATAAATCACTACTAATTTAAAAATGAAGTTCTTTACAAACTTTGTACTGTCCCCCAGGGCAGTACCCTGACCCCTATAACCATTGAATGCCCAATTACTTGCATATAAACCTTCAAAATTGGCCCTTTTGATTATTTGACATTCGGGTCTCATAGACTTCAATGGGGTTTGTTATTCGGTTCTGAACTTTCGCAATGTTCGAAAGTACTAGTGTGAACCCAACAGAGAGTCGTTCAGCCCATCTCTAACTGTATGTTCAATGCTGTGCTCTATGTTAAATTCTCCAAACTGTATACTCTGTATACTCTATACTGTATACTCTGATTTGGGGAAATAACATTGTAGGCTTTTACATATTTTGCACTGTAGTATCTGGAGCTTTGATTGCCATTACTTTGTAGATTTAAGTTAGATTTATTCCTTGTAACACTATACATTTTAGGTCATGCTGGGTGATATTGATTGGGGGTTTCATCAACCATCATTATTATTATTTGCTACTCTCCTGTTTTTGCTACTATTTGAGGCTCTCTGGTCTGCCTCTCAGCCTCTGTTTTCTTTTGTGGCCTTTCGTGGCTACATGTTTGGCCCATTTGTGGCTGTTTATGCCACTCACTGCATGGTGGGATTCTTTTAGTGGCGACATACACATACATTATTGTAATTTACAAATGGAGGAACTGTTTGGAGTGGTGACACAAATTGTTTATGTAGCGCCCTGCTCCCAAAGATGGGGGCGCTATATTAAATTTAGGGGATGTCTGGGCCAATAGTTTGGCCCAGACCTGTTGAATTATATACAAATTTGCCTCTGTTCTGGCTGTGGTACTGCCTGGTAGTATTTCCCTTGTTGTCTGTGGGTGGCATTACCACTTTGGGCCCGTGTTGGGCCAGGTGTACCATGGTATATTGGGTCTCCCTCCACTGCAACAGTACAGTGGGTGTGGTGACCCCACTGTGCATGCTGGGAGGAGATACTTAAGAGGCAGACGCCATTTTTCGGGGTCCTTCGCCTCGTGGCCCTCCTGGCACGAGGTGGGTGTGTGTAATTTCAGTCTCGGGACCACGCTGGTCTGAGGCTGTGTTCTTGTCAAGTAGGCCCCTGTTATCCTGGCTGGGGTCTATGCTCTGAAGGTGATCCTGTGCTGTCTGTCCTGCAGGAAGAAGCCACTCAATGAAGGAAGCCAGGGGAGGACCTGTCCCGGATAGAATCGAGCGGAAGGGTGGTACTTTGGGAGAGGCCTGGTAACTTATTGAAGGATGCACCGTAGCCTACAACACCTTACAGCCCGCCGTATTGGCTTAAAGGCTCTTGGCTGTAAGGCAGGAAGTTTGGGACTTTAAAATCTTGTGGCAGAGGATTCCTGAATATCCATTCTGTGTTAATGAATAATGTCCTTCGCGCTACTAAAAAGTGGATACATAAATAAATAAAGTCTTCCAAAACAAATAGTGGTGAAAATGCAGCAAAAACAAATAGTGTTTACAATACACAGTAACAGACTGATTAAAGTGAATTCTCGCGCATAATCTTTAAAACACACTAATAATGTGACAGACAGTGAATGAGTGATAAGTGAATAGTGATCAAAAGTGGGATAAATTCATAAAGTCCATATGTGATGAAGCAGTAAATACTGCCTAAGAGGAGAAGAACTCGATATCCACAGATCTTAGAGATGGATGAGTGATTTAATCAAAATTAATATGGTCTCTCAGAACTCTCACCTCACCAATGAATAAAATCAGCAACAAGGATGATCCTAGAGAGCTTCACCTTCACAGAGAAAATCGTTCCACACTATCCACACTTCCACTGGTGCCTCTCAACATATATTCAGGCTCATATAGATTACCACAGTCTTATCCAGTCTCTCCGATCAGTCCCTATTAAAGCTCCATTAGGGGGAACAAGAGAAAGAGAGAAGAAAGAGGGCCTCCAATAGTGTAGTATTCAAGTAAAGGGGAACGTTTATTCAGGTGTAAATGCTCTTACATAAGTAAATAAAAACGAGTGCAGTGTAAAAAATGAACAGCGGCGTCCTCTGTGCCTTCTCACATCACTCCAGGTGTACGTCTGCCCGCGGCCAATCCCTACGCGTTACGACACGGTCACGTGTTCTTAAACGGTCTGTGGCAGAGACTGTCTCTAAACTGTCCATGCTTCACTCTGGCCGCTAAGCCATGTGAGCAATTCCCACTCAGGATTGAGTGGTGAATACTGGAACTTTGAATACTTTGTGAATTCTGTATCGCGTACCTGAACCTTCCCCTTCTCTCTATACTCTCTACTTTCCTCGCAAGTTTTACGCAGTGAAAATAAAGCCTACAGTTGAAGGTTTTACATCTTGTGTGGACATTCCAATTACTACAGACTTCCTGCCCTGGACAACAAACTTAGAGGTAACGTGCAAAACCCAAAATCTAAACCAGCAGCTCCTTCGTGGGTAGTGCTACATTTATATCTAGCAATATACAGGTTACACTGACTATTACAGACTACTGCACTCCATGAATGTACACCTTACTGCTACAAGAATGCTTAGTTGTATACAGTGGGAAAAAAAATATTTCATCCCCTGCAGATTTTGTAAGTTTGCCCACTTACAAAGAAATGAAGGGTCTATCATTTTTATCATAGGTGTATTTTAAATGATAGAGACAGAACCAACTCCAAAAATCATCCAAGCATCCAATGGGACCACTGTTCCCCTGGTGACACCTATGGAGTCTGCAGAGGGACAATGTTTCTCCCAGCCTCTATTCCATCTATACAGTGGCACAGCAATACAGCCCGACCTACAGAATACAGAATAAACTGCACCTACCTACAAGCAGAGGAACTTATCTCTCAAAGCCATATCCAGGAGTTGTGGGAAAAGGAGGTAAAGTGGTTCTAAAGGCAGAAGTTTATTTTTATTTTTATTTAAATGCATTCTGTGCATTAGGATAAAATAAACCTTCTGTGTGCAATTTCTCCCCCCCCCCCTCTTTGTACTTACCTGAGCCTGATCTTGATCCAGCTATATGCCAGAGAGCAGCAGCTCTCTTGGATCTCTCTCTGTTCTCACTGGCTATGGAGGCAGCAGCAGGAACCATTTGCTCCTGCTGCTTTGTATCACAGCCTGGGAGGAGAGGGAGGGCAGGGCGGAGCCGCTCTGTGTGTCCATGGCTTGTTGTAGGGACACTAAGCAGGGGGAAGGAGTACCGGCAGGGGACCCGAGAAGAGGAGGATCAGGGCTGCTCTGTGCAAAACTACAAAGTAAGTTGTTTGTTATTTAAAAACAAAATCCCTTTACAATCACTTCAAAGGGGCCTACACCTGCATCTGAGCATGGCAAGTAAATGCTCACTGTGCTACACTCAACTTAAGTGTAGTGTGCAAGATAAGTTTTTGTCTTACTCCAGAAGCTTTGATTACTGAGCACATCCACAACAAATCGTACATGTCTACCTCTTTTACATACATGCAAAAGCTGTATAAGTAGGATATAGGAAAGAGTATGATCGCTATGGAAAGATTGTCTCATCCAATCTGAACTCTGATCTTCTGTTTCAGCAGAGGTCATGGGACCATATGCCTAGGCTTTTAATCATATAATACAAGAGGGAGCCCAGAGCAGTGTTTTCCTCAATAAAGTTATGTATTTCATCTCTTCTATTACTGTTTATGTATCTGGCCATGCAAGACTTTTAGCATTTTAGTACAAGCCTTTTACATCAATGCTCCAAAAGAGAAAGAGTTGCATACATAGGTGCGCGCAGCCTATTGCCAGGGTTTGACAAGTTTGCTTGGAATATAGGAGCCAGCTAAAAAAGTTAGGAGCCAGAAACGCACCCCGTCCCGCCGAGCTTGCACGCAGAAGCGAAAGTATACGTGAGTAGCGCCTACATATGAGAGTGGTGTTCAAACCACAGATGTGAGGCATTGCCACGATTGGTAGAGTGAGAGCAATAATTCTAGCCCTAGACCTCCTCTGTAACTCAAAACATGCAACCTGTAGAATTTTTTAAACGTAGCATATGGAGATTTTAAAGGGTAAAAATTTTGAAGCGTGACATGTTGGGTATCAATTTACTCGGTGTAACATTATCTTTCACAATATAAAAAAAATTGGCCTAACTTTACTGTTGTCTTATTTTTTAATAAAAAAAAGTGTATTTTTTTACCAAAAAAGTGCGCTTGTAAGACGGCTGCGCAAATACAGTGTGACAGAAAGTATTGCAACGACCGCCATTTTTTTCTCTAGGGTGTTAGAATAAAAAATATATATAATGTTTGGGGGTTCTAATTAGAGGGCAGGAGATGGCAGTAAAAACACAGGGGAAGCTCCATTAGCGTTGCTGGTTGTCTTGTCATGCGAACGGCCGCCAAAAGATGGCGCCAAATCACAGAAGGAAGCATAGGCCTGCAGAAGGCCGCAAAGCCGTGGCCTCAATTACCAGCGCGGCAGGGGAGCGCATGGAGACACAGGATGGGGTATACTGTGTCTCCGTGCGCCCCCACCTCCCCTGCCGCGCGATTGCGTCGGGCCGCACCGGCCGG
Organism: Rana temporaria; assembly: GCF_905171775.1. Lineage (NCBI taxonomy): Eukaryota > Metazoa > Chordata > Amphibia > Anura > Ranidae > Rana > Rana temporaria. Next base: position 621,338,780 of record NC_053489.1, on the reverse strand, counting down.
TAATTGAGGCTGCGGCTTTGCAGCCTTCTGTAGGCCTATGGCGAGTCACTAGAGTGGAAAACTATTGCTAGTTAGACCAAACATACTATGTGGATAAAAATAGGCGCATATGTGTGAAATAGATGCAAATAAAAATAAATTGAACTAGAACTCCGCTAGCAAAATATAAATATATGTGAACCTAAAGTGAGACAAAGTCCTGTGATGCCCGTAGCATAATAGTTAAATATAAATATAGTATAGTACACCAAAAAGTGAAACCAAAAAGTCATAAGGTCAATCCAAAAGTATGTGTAAAAAATGTCACAAAAATTAGCAGTAAAGTGATGAATCCTCAAACAGTTAATTGAAATTCAAATTCAACTTGAGTGCAGTAATCAACAGTGCTTCTTGCTGTGCTGGGTGATCACACTATGCAGTTTGTGTAAGCGCGGTGGTCCCGGTGCTCCCCCACTTGGGTCCCCACTCACCATAAGCTACCACATACATACCGGACTGATAGTGCCGTGTCTGCACATCTGCGATTATCGCAGATAGCTCATCTTTTATTTATTATTTTTTCAACTTTTTTATTTTTTATTCAATTTTATTTTTAATTATCCTTGTAAGCGGTTACACGCACTTCCGGGTGGAACAGCTAACTAGCTCAGTGGAACGCACGACTTCCGGCAGCTGCTACCACATACATACCGGACTGATAGTGCCGTGTCTGCACATCTGTGATTATCGCAGACAGCTCATCTTTTATTTATTATTTTTTCAACTTTTTTATTTTTTATTCAATTTTATTTTTAATTATCCTTGTCCTGATTAGTTTATGGGCAATACTATACATTGTTTGTACACGCTCATATTTTATTTAGCACGCCAAGCTCTTATTGGCAGTGCAATAAAGCTTACCCTGGTTTTTACATATCACGCTATGGGAGCCTGTCTTTTTTTCTGGAGGAGTCTGGACGATTAGGAAGATCTTTGCCACCTGGTGGAAGTCGTTCCCAGAGAGCTCAGGGAAGGAAGGATTGGGATCGAGAGACATCGCAGCTTGTTTTGCACCCTACCCCTGCAGGGGTGAGGGCTTCTGGTGAGTGGGGACCCAAGTGGGGGAGCACCGGGACCACAGCGCTTACACAAACTGCATAGTGTGATCACCCAGCACAGCAAGAAGCACTGTTTCAAGTTGATTACTGCACTCAAGTTGAATTTGAATTTCAATTAACTGTTTGAGGATTCATCACTTTACTGCTGATTTTTGTGACATTTTTTACACATACTTTTGGATTGATCTTATGACTTTTTGGTTTCACTTTTTGGGTTACACTTTTCATTATCCAACACAGTTGGGTACATATATCCAACTCTGGTTATCACAGGATTCAATACTTTTTGGTGATATATGCTGATGTTTTTTGCACAATTGTGTGCATACTATATTTATATTCAACTATTATGCTACGGGCATCACAGGACTTTATCTCACTTTAGGTTCACATATATTTATATGTTCTAGTTAAATTTATTTTTATTTGCATCTATTTCACACATATGCGCCTATTTTTATCCACATAGTATGTTTGGTCTAACTAGCAATAGTTTTCCACTCTAGTGACTCACTATATAGTTACATTACTTTGGTTTAGATGCTGCTTCATATTTTGGTTTAGATATACTCAGCTGTGCCTAGCATTATATCATAATTCCAGGCTGGTGGACGCCATCTCTAGTGGAACTCTAGTGTGCATTACTGCATATATATTGCCGTGTGTCTCTCTTTTTTTTTTTTTTTTTTTTTTTAGCCAGTGGCTACTGAACAGACAGCGCCACTACCCCCACACCCCAATTTTATTCCTTTTTTATTTGTATCCTCTTGGGGATACAAAAGAGGGGGGGCCGCAGTCTTATCATTTACATTATTTACATTTCCCACCTCTTATCCTAAGCGCGTGTATTCCATTTATTTTCTGCAGGCCTATGCTTCCTTCCCCAGACGCCAGGTCGCTAATTCTAGTCGCAATTGCGACCTGGTGCTCGGATTTCGTCAAACCCTGCCTATTGCAATAGGGTGTGCACACCAAAGCTCAAACACAAATGCGTGTGTCTATATGGATATATGAAGTATGCCCGTGCTACCAAGGTGTGGGGAGGAGGGGGATGCGGCTGCAGCACTGAAAGTGTATCAAACTAAATATAGTAAAAAAAAAGGGGGGGTAATGCTGCACTGTATAGGGTGAGTGGGAAAGGGACTAAGTGAATATAACTAGTATTAAGAAATAGTGATCAGCAATCAAAACATGTAAGACATATGTAAAACAAATGAAACATATGTAACACTCAAACAAATATAAAGCCAAAATAAATCTTAAGAAGATAAAGTGCTGAGTGCAATTGTGCAAAAAATTGTTTTGGTATAGGACTGATACAGTTTGACTGTTTTGTGTTTTTAATACTACTTTCTACATTTTGTTTGTTTTTAAACAGCAGCTCAGATAGATATCCCTTTATATTTGATTTGTTTTAAGGGATTTATATACTTTTTGTCAATTTATATCTCCTTGTTGACCCCCTGTTTGGAATAGCAGTTACATTATGCATTGGCGCTGAGCGGTGTATTGAAGGCCTTTATTTTACACTTTTTATATATATATATATATATATATATATATATATATATATATAGCTCTATATATATATGGCCCTGGCACACTGATCTCCCTGTCCACACAGTGAAAGAGGGAGATCTTTCCCATCTCTCCGCTGCTACACAGAGCAATAATGCTAATGTGCACTAGGTGATTAGGGTGTGCCCAAGCACACCCGGCACACTCTGTGCACATGCCTATGGTTGCATAGCATTGCCTTTTATGCCAATTCGTACCGATGCTTTTTCCAGTACTTTGTTCAGTACCTTACATACCCTCCCCATAAAAATGTGTTAATTGTCAATATAGCAATATCCTTAAAAAGCCACAATGTGTCATTTGAACAGTGACGGCTGGTGCTCCAAATTTTTTTTGGGGGGGGGGGGGCGCAAACAAACTGAAAACTTCTGGGGAAAAAAAAACATCAATTGCAGCCTCAGGCTGCATTCACACCTAATCGCGGCTTTTTGTCCCGCGAATTGCGGCGACAAATTGCAGCGTTTTGTACCGCGATTTGCGGCGACAAAACGCTGCGATTTTAACCCCTATTAACCCCCAGGTCCACATCTCCTATGCCGAACGCCGAAGCCGCCTGAAAAAAAGGGTCCAGGACTTGTTTTGAGCTTCAGGCGTTCGGCGTTTCGGCGTTTGGCGTGGAGATGTGAACCATCTGCATAGAGGGCAATGGTATTTCTCCCCTCCAGCGTATCGAGCGTCGGGCGTAAATGCGCCTAGGTGTGAATGGAGCCTTACTGTGCCATCAAACGCAAGCACTGTGCCCATCAAACGCAGGCACTGTGCCCATCAAACGCAGGCACTGTGCCCATCAAACGCAGGCACTGTGCCCATCAAACGCAGGCACTGGGCCATCAAACACAGCCACTGTGCCCATCAAACCCTTATGGATGCACCGCCATTGCATCTGAACACCTTTCTAGTTGTGCATTCCGACCAATGAGATGGATGAAACGTGTGGGTATTTATTATGGAAACCTTTTTTTTCTTCTGTTCTCCTAAGAAAGGACTTTAAATCTATTAAAAGACCAGGAAATTCTGAGAATTGTGGTGAACATTCATGCCAGGAGCCAGACAATGCTGAAAAAATGTCAGCAAAGCAGGTTTTTACAAAGTTCTGATTGTAACCAGGGAACTTTCAGCAACTTTTGTTTCCCACAACAAAACTTTACTCAACCTGCTTTGCATTGTCACCAGTCAAGGAACTGCCGCATTGCTGACCTTATTTTCCCACAAGAACAGTTCCTGCAACTTTAAACATCCATCATCTCAAATGCAGAGACCATACCAAGCCAAGTGCTGCCACCTACTGGATATTTTGCTAGCAAGCATTTGATTGAACTGTGCAAAAATGTATTTTCCCTCCCTGAAGGCACAGACACTACAGGAGCTACACAGCATTCTACAATATATTTATCATAGGAAATAATGCCATACCATTGTGTCAGGGGCAATGGTTTCTTTTTGTGAAATGCAATGAGCTTGATTTACTAAATGAGTAGAACCTTTTCACTCAGCAGCATGAATGATCACTTTGCAAAGTGAATTTTAGTAAATAAGGTGAATCTGGATTCACTTTGAATGCCTAATGTAAATTATTATTATTATTTAGTAAGCTCAGTTAATACCTTTATAAAGTGAAGACCCTCTACTTCTAAATAGATATAGAGGGCCAGATTCTCAAAAGGCTTACGATGGCGCAACGCCATTTGCGCCGTCGTAAGTCCTAATCTGGGCTGTCGTACCTATGCGACTGATTCTTAGAATCAGTTACGCATAGATATCCATTAGATCTGACAGGCGTAAGGCTCTTACGCTGTCAGATCTTAGATGCAATTTTTTTTCCCGCCGCTAGGTGTCGCAGACGTCGTTTTCCCCGTCGGATATGCAAATTAGCTATTTACGCGAGATTCCCCAACGTACGCGCGGTCGACACAGTGAATTTACGACGTTTCCGTAGCATTTGCGACGTGTAAAGTTGCCCCTGCTATATGAGGGGCAACCAATGTTAAGTATGGCCGTCGTTCCCGCGTCGAAATTTAAAAATGTACGTCGTTTGCGTAAGTCGTCCATGAATAGCGCTGGACGCCATTTAAGTTAATGTCGAAACCAATGACGTCCTTGCGACGTCATTTAGCGCAATGCACGTCGGGGAATTTTAGGGACGGCGCATGCGCAGTACGATCGGCGCGGGAACGCGCCTAATTTAAATGATCCACGCCCCCTACCTGGATCATTTGAATTAGGCGGGCTTGCGCCGGAGGATTTACGTTATGCCGCCGCAACTTTACAGGCAAGTGTTTTGTGAATCAAGCACTTGCCCGTAAAACTTGCGGCCGCGTAGCGTAAACGAGATACGTTACGCCCGCATAGTTTTACGCCAGTATACGAGAATCTGGCCCAGAGTTTCCACTTTTCAATGTGAGTGCTGACCTAGCTTAGTGAATAAGGTGAAGATCTGTTACTATAGTCATCCAATCATTCACAAGCTAAATTCCTTTTATTTCATTTCCCTTGCACACGATTGGGTATTTACAGGGCCACCATCAGGAATTATGGGGCCCCTTACACAGCTTCAGGCATGGGCCCCCTGGAGCAGAGAACCGGGAGGGGGGGGGGGCTGCCGTGAATTGAGAAGGGGGGTGCCGCCGCTAATTGAGAAAATTGAGAAGCGGAGGGGTTGTGAATTCAGAAGTGGGGGGTGCCACGAACGAATTGGGGGGTTGCCCTGGGGACCTCTGGGCCCCTTACAAAAAAATAAAAAGAATAATAAAAAAATATATATAAAAAAAAAAGGGGTTGCCATCCAGGGCCCTGGGGACCTCCGGGCCCTTTAATAAAAAGAAAAAAAAAGAAATATAAAAAATACATATACTTTTTTTTTTTTTTACATGTTTTTTTATATAAAAAAAAAAGGGGGTTGCCATCCGGGGCCCTCGGGACCTCCGGGCCCTTTAATAAAAAGAAAAAAAAAGAAATATAAAAAATGTATATAAGATTTAAAAAAATATATATTTATAAAAAAAAAAAAAAGGAGGGGGGGTTGCCATCCGGGCCCCTGGGGACCTCTGGGCTCTTTAATAAAAAATATATATATATATATATATATATATATATATATATATATATATATATATAAAAAAAATGTTTATATAAAAAAAAAAAGGGGGGGTTGCCATCCGGGGGCCCTGGGGACCTCCGGGCCCCTGGGTACCTTTGGGCCCTTTATTAAAACAAAAATAAAAAAAATATATAAAAAAATAATAAAACATTTTTTTATAAAAAAAAATTAAAAGGGGGCCTCCGGGTCCCTTACAAAAAATTATTAATAAATAAAAAAAGGGGGGGTTGTCATCCGGGCCCTTGGGGACCCCTGGGCCCCTTATATGTGTACTGCCTGTATACAAATGTACATGCGGCGGTCCGGAAGTGGTTAATCAGCGTTTTTGAGTGTAGCTCTTTTTTTTTTTTGCTTTTTTTTTTTTTTCAATTGATAAAAAAACGCAAAAAAAACGCTGGCGCCAGCGTTTTTAAGCGTTTTTGGCAGTTTTTGCGTTTTTTCCCGCTGAAAAACTCCAAAGCTCATTAACACTAAAAAATGGGCACATAGGCTAACATAGAGTTCAGTTTATGGGCTTTAAAAAAAAAAGCCAAAACGCCAATAAACTGCAGTTTATCAGCTTCAGTGTGCATGTGTACTTCTTTTTATTGGCTGGCCTACTTTGAGGACAACTCAAGCAATGGAACTACAGTAAAACCTTGGATTGCGAGCATAATTTGGTCCAGAAACATGCTTGTAATCCAAAGCACTTGTATATCAAAGTGAATTTCCCCATAAGAAATAATGGAAACTCAAATGATTCGTTCCACAATCATTTGTTTATAGGTCCTTCAGTTTATAGTCCATACAAAAAGATTATAGCAATGTGATAAGTTGTGTAACCATAAAATGTCCATCCACAAATGAAAGCCTCCCCAACGGGATTAGAAGCAAAATCCAGCAGGAGCTACAGAGTATAAAAGAGAAGAGAGGCGCCTCTAAGTGTAGCAAAAAGTTGCTAAATGTTGTACCTTCATTAAATGTAACCATATTGCTTCACTTAGAGGCTCCTCTTCTTTTTTATACTCAGTTGTGACATGAAACTACTCTTATATCAAGACATCGCTTGTATATCAAGGCAAAAGTTATTTAAAAAAATTGCTTGCCCAGCAAAATGCTCTCAAATCAAGTTACTCTCAAACCAAGGTGTTACTGTACATGTAAAAATGGTGTGCTGAAGTGGCAGCAATGCATGTGTGTAAGTGAAAAAAAAAGCACACAGATTGATGTGAAAGGGCCCAAAGCCCCCATTCACACTTAAAGGGTTGTAAAGGTACATTTTTTTTCCTAAATAGCTTCCTTTACCTTGGTGCAGTCCTCCTTCACTTACCTCAGCCTTCCATTTTGCTTTTGAGCCTAGGTTCACACTGCTGCGAATTCAAAATCGCGGTAAAATGCGCGATTTTACCGCGATTTCGCGGCTGCGATTTTGCCGCGATTTCGGCCGCAATTTAATGTAAATCGCGGCCCGAAATCGCAAAAAGTAGTACAGGAACTACTTTTTGAAATCGCAGATGCGGCGTCGCACTGATTAGGACAGTGCCATTGCCGACAATTGCCGCCGATTTGAGATGCGATTTGACATGTCAAATCGCATCTCAAATCGTTCCAAATCGTATCCAGTGTCAACCAGGGCTAAATGTCCTTATTTCTTCTGAGAAATCCTCACTTCCTGTTCTTCTGTCTGTAACTCCACACAGTAGTGCAAGGCTTTCTCCCTGGTGTGGAGTGTCGTGCTCACCCCCTCACTTGGGCTACAGGAGTGTCAGAACGCTCTCTACGTTGCAGAGAAAGGAGCTGTGTGTTAGTGGGCGTCCTGACTCTCCTGTAGTCCAAGAAAGGGGGCGAGCACGACACTCCACACCAGGGAGAAAGTCTTGCATTACTGTGTGGAGTTACAGACAGAAGAACAGGAAGTGAGGATTTCTCAGAAGAAATAAGGACATTTAAAAGCAAAATGGAAGGATGATGTAAGTGAAGGAGCACTGCACTAAGGTAAAGGAAGCTATTTAGGGGGAAAAAATTGTACCTTTACAACCCCTTTAACCTCCCTGGCGGTATGATTCTGTCAGAAAAAACATGCTGAAAGCGGTACCATTATTTGCAAGGAAATTTGGCGTTTTATATTGTAGGTCTGTAATTTTTAGGAATAACTCACTTAAATCTGACCAAACAAGAGTCTAGTAGGCATCCCGGGTATGACATTTTTTTAAAAACAAAATTATAAATTATAATATAATAAATAATTATAAATAATTATAACAAATAATAATATAATTCTAATAAAAAATATTCAATAATGTAATCAAATCAAAATCACTGAAATTTTCTCAGTTGCAGAATTGTCGCTGTCATTATTTTTTTTTTTTTTTAATGACGAATTTCCCCACAAATCGCTATCGCACAATTCTGCAAGTGATTATAATTTATTATCGCTGTTTTTTAGCTGATCTAAAACCATTTTTGACATAAAGGGACACTTTTGGTTGCTATGGACAATCTACAGTTTGCAGGGAGAAAGAAAGGTTTTTATTATATAAAATGACATGCATGACACTGGGCAGACCACTAGGGACAAGGGGGGTGTGTATTTTGTACATACAGTACTGTAATCTATAAGATTACAGTATACTGTATGTAATGTGTTTGTTTACTTTTTTGAATTTGGCGCCGTTCTCCGTCCCCGTGCGTCGTAACGTCGCAGGGAACGGAGATCGGCGTCACACGGAGGCACTGTGTGAATCGAGCGAGGTCCCGCTCGCTCACACAGCGCGGTGGCATCGCTGGATCCAGGGACAAGGTAAGTAAACACACCCTGTACATCCAGCGAGGCGAGCCCGAGTCTGACTCGGGGTTACCGCTCGCAGCAGGAAAATCTAACCCCGAGTCAGACTGGGGAATACCGCCAGGCAGGTTAATGCGGCTTTGGAATTGCACCACTTCAGCAAGTTACACATCAAATCACCAAAAATAGTGCAGGAACCTTTTTCTAATTGGTGCAAGATGGAGTCACACCAAGGTAAACAGACCCATAGGTACAAATTGGGTGTGAATTATTATGTGATTTTGAACTGTCAAATCGCATTACAAGTCGCATTGGTGTGAATGGGGCTTAATGTAATTCCAGTATAATTGCAGTATAATCTGTACACTGTGGGCCAGATTCAGGTACCTTGGGCGTATCTCTGCGTCGGCGTAACGTATCCGATTTACGTTACGCCGCCGCAAGTTTTTCAGGCAAGTGCTTTATTCACAAAGCACTTGCCTGTAAAGTTGCGGCGGCGTATCGTAAATCACCCGGCGGAATTCAAATTCGGCGGGTAGGGGGCGTGTAACATTTAAATGAATCGCGTCCCCGCGCCGAACGAACTGCGCATGTGCCGTCCGTAAAATATCCCAGTGTGCAGTGCTCCAAATGACGTCGCAAGGACGTCATTGGTTTCGACGTGAACGTAAATGACGTCCAGCCCCATTCACGGATGACTTGCGCAAACGACGTAACTTTTTAAAATTTCGACTTGGGAACGACTGCCATACATAACATTGGCTGCGCCTCATATAGCAGGGGCAACTTTACGCCGGGAAAAGCCTAACGTAAACGTCATAAATTTACTGCGTCGGCCGCGCGTACGTTCGGGAATTTGCGTATCTAGCTAATTTGCATACTCGACGCGATTTTTGGGGATATTTATTATAGCAAAAAGTTTAAAATATTGCCTTTTTTTTTTCAAAATTGTTGCTCTTTTTTTGTTTACAGCGCAAAAGATAAAAACCGCAGAGGTGATCAAATACCACCAAGAGAAAACTCTATTTGTGGGGGAAAAAAAGGACGTAAATTTTGTTTGTGTACAACGTCGCACGACCGCGCAATTGTCAGGTAAAGTGACGCAGTGCCGAAACGCAATAAGTTCTCTGGTCAGGAAGGGGGTAAATTAGTCCGGGGCTGAAGTGGTTAAATGTACATGTTACAGTGCATGTGCTATTGATTAAAATGTTGCTTCAGACAAAAAATGGGGAGGAGACAATGGTTGTTCCTATATGCTAAGAACAGATCGGTCTCCTCACCCCTGACAGAACCTGGATGTGTTTACACACACAAATCCACGTTCTCGCTCTATCAGGAGCAATCGCGGGTGCCTGACGGACATTGCGGCTGCCGGGCACGTGCACCGGCTCCTTAAGGACACGGCGGGCGCGCCTGCCCCCTATACTCCATAAAGCGCCCGCCGTACAGCTATGGTGATTCGCGTAGGAGTGCCATTCTGCCGCCTTCAATCGACGGGTACCTTCTCCTTGTATTGCCAGCAGGTACTGCAGCCTATTCAAATGAATGGGCTGCTATGCCCTTGCACACGCCGCACGCAGGACCCGTACAGATGTGAACATAGCCTAAATCGGCCCTGGTATGTGGAGGCTTGAATGTGAGTTAGAGCTGGGGTCTCCAAACTTTCTAACCAGGGGGCTAGTTTACTGTCCTTCAGACTTTAGGGGGGCCGGACTGTTGCCATTGTCTATCTGTCTATCTGTCTATCTATCTGTCTATCTATCTATCTATCTATCTGTCTATCTGTCTATCTATCTATCTATCTGTCTATCTATCTATCTATCTATCTATCTATCTATCTATCTATCTGTCTGTCTGTCTATCTATCTATCTATCTATCTATCTATCTATCTATCTATCTATCTATCTATCTATCTATCTGTCTATCTATCTATCTGTCTATCTGTCTATCTATCTATCTATCTATCTATATGTCTATCTGTCTGTCTATCTGTCTATCTGTCTATATGTCTATCTGTCTATCTGTCTATCTATCTATCTACATGTCTGTATCTATCTATCTATATGTCTATCTATCTATCTATATGTCTATCTATCTATCAGATATCTATCTATCTATATGTCTATCTATCTATCTATCTATCTGTCTATCTGTCTATATGTATATCTATCTATCTATCTATCTAAAATAAAAAATATATCAAATATAGATATGTATTTATGTATATTGAGTGTCCTGGCACATGATATGAATGTGATGTGTAGTGTCAGTAAAAAGACCATTGATTAGGGACTGAGCTGTGATTAGGGACTGGGCTGTGATTAGGGACTGTGATTAGGGACTGAGCTGTGATTAGGGACTGGGCTGTGATTAGTGACTGTGATCAGGGACTGTGATTAGGGACTGTGATTAGGGACTGGGCTGTGATTAGGGACTGGGCTGTGATTAGTGACTGTGATTAGGGACTGTGATTAGGGACTGGGCTATGATTAGGGACTGAGCTGTGATTTGGGACTGGGCTGTGATTAGGGACTGTGATTAGGGACTGGGCTGTGATTAGGGACTGGGCTGTGATTAGGGACTGAGCTGTGATTTGGGACTGTGCTGTGATTAGGGACTGGGCTGAGATTAGGGACTGGGCTGAGATTAGGGACTGTGATTAGGGACTGGGCTGTGATTAGGGACTGGGCTGTGATTAGGGACTGGGCTGTGATTAGGAACTGGGCTGTGATTAGGGACTGGGCTGTGATTAGGGGCTGGGCTGAGATTAGGGACTGGGCTGAGATTAGGGACTGGGCTGTGATTAGGGACTGTGATCAGGGACTGGGCTATGATTAGGGACTGGGCTGTGATTAGGGACTGGGCTGTGATTAGGGACTGGGCTGTGATTAGGGGCTGGGCTGAGATTAGGGACTGGGCTGTGATTAGGGACTGTGATTAGGGACTGGGCTATGATTAGGGACTGGGCTGTGATTAGGGACTGTGATCAGGGACTGGGCTATGATTAGGGACTGGGCTGCGATTAGGGACTGGGCTGTGATTAGGGACTGTGATTAGGGACTGGGCTGCGATTAGGGACTGTGATTAGGGACTGGGCTGCGATTAGGGACTGGGCTGTGATTAGGGGCTGTGATTAGGGACTGGGCTGCGATTAGGGACTGGGCTGTGATTAGGGGCTGTGATTAGGGACTGGGCTGTGATTAGGGACTGGGCTGTGATTAGGGGCTGGGCTGTGATTAGGGACTGGGTTGTCACTGTGTTCCCAGCAGAGGTTAGTCACAGCAGGCAGGCTGGGCAGGATATGAGGAAAGACTCTTCCAGGACCCTCAGGAGAAGGACAGCCATGGTGGGACCGTGGAGGATTTTTCATGAACAGTCCCCATGTGTTCAAAAGTACAAGAAAAGTCCATGTGTGTGCAGCACAGGGGAAGCCCCAGAGGAAATTCCCATCTAATGCTCTGCACTCTGCTGGCCCCGCCCCCAGCCACGCCCCCGTGTACATAACCAGGAACAGTGTGTGCGGGACTGTCAGAGTCAGTGAGTTCCGATCACTAAGGAAGGACGGATCCCCGGGCTGGACATTTGGTTACATTGTTTACACACTACGCGGAGACGTTTTGCCCCCTTGCTTGTATTGCTGTGGATTGTGTATCTCGGAGCATGTCCTCTATCAGTGACGGAAGTACGGATGCCCTGGTGGCCCGCTTTAAGCTGCTGGAGGAGACGGTGGACAAGCTGCACCGGGAGAACCGGAGCCTGACCGCCAAGCTGAAGAGTTACAACATGCTGAGCACCTTCTACCATGAGGCCAGGCAGCAGAACAAGACCCTCAACCGACAGCTGGCCGACAAGGAGGTCCTCATCACCCGACTCAGGGATGGAGGACAGTACACCCCTAGCAAGGGTCTGGAGGAGCATCTTCTGCTGGAGCCATCCAAGTCCCTGGTGGACAGTCTGGTGGGACAACTGAGCAGTATGAGGAACCAGCTGAAAGAGACCGAGAGGATCTGCCAGGAGAAAGTGGGGACCCTCAACCAGGTAGGCACACAACAATGTATACAACAAGTGTGACACAACAATGTATACAAGTGTGACACAACAATGTCTACAAGTGTGACACAACAATGTATACAAGTGTGACACAACAATGTATACTATAGAAGTGTGACACAACAATGTCTACTATAGAAGTGTGACACAACAATGTCTACTATAGAAGTGTGACACAACAATGTCTACTATAGAAGTGTGACACAACAATGTCTACAAGTGTGACACAACAATGTATACAACAAGTGTGACACAACAATGTATACAACAAGTGTGACACAACAATGTCTACTATAGAAGTGTGATACAACAATGTATACTATAGAAGTGTGACACAACAATGTATACTATACAAGTGTGACACAACAATGTATACTATAGAAGTGTGACACAACAATGTATACTATAGAAGTGTGACACAACAATGTATACTATACAAGTGTGACACAACAATGTATACTATACAAGTGTGACACAACAATGTCTACTATAGAAGTGTGACACAACAATGTCTACTATAGAAGTGTGACACAACAATGTCTACTATAGAAGTGTGACACAACAATGTCTACTATAGGAGTGTGACACAACAATGTATACTATACAAGTGTGACACAACAATGTCTACTATAGGAGTGTGACACAACAATGTCTACTATAGGAGTGTGACACAACAATGTATACTATACAAGTGTGACACAACAATGTATACTATACAAGTGTGACACAACAATGTATACAACAAGTGTGACTCAACAATGTATACAACAAGTTTGATACAACAATGTATACTATAGAAGTGTAATGCAGCATATCATACAATGGGGGTTATTTACTAAAGGCAAATCCACTTTGCGCTACAGGTGCAATTGGAAGTGCAGTCGCTGTAGATCCGAAGGGGACATGCAAGGAAAAAAAAACAGCATTTTAGCTTGCACATGATTGGATGATAAAATCAGCAGAGCTTCCCCTCAGATTTAAATCTGCTTGACTTCCAAGTACACTTTCACTTGTAGTGCAAAGTGGATTTGCCCCCAATGTATAGGAATGTGGCCAAACAATGTATGCTAGTATTATACAACAATGTATCCAAACCTAGATCCCTTTCTGTAGACTTTCCTTCACTTCCCGTCTAAGAGACACAACAGGAAGAAAGAGGAAATCCCTCAGAAAAGGGTGAAAATCTCCCCTAATAGAGAGTTGTCATCAGGATACACGTCCCCTTTGGAGGGGTTACCTTCTATTTCTATTCTTTTAACAACTTCATCATTTAGGATTTCCCATTACTCTCTATCCCAGGAGAGAAAGTAAACCCCCCCAGTTAGGATACAGTCAGAAATAATAATAATAATACAAAAAAAAGACGGTTTCAGCATTTTATTCAGTGTCCAAAGAACTAGAAATTAAAGTATGGTGTGTGTGTGTGTGTGTGATTTGTTTATTTGTTGTTTTTTTTTTTTTTTTTTTGCTTTAGATACATTTTAACTGATCAAAGCATATTGTGTTTCCAAAGCAACAATCAGAATGACATTGCTACAATGCGAGTTCTGCACGTCATTGGCAATAACACCATGTTATTAATGACGCCAAAGGAATACACTTGGCACCTGTTGTAAACTTTCTGCCCATGTGGCGTATTCCTGAAAGTGCATTGCCAGGCTGACATGTGCACATGTATCTGTTGGCTCAGTCTACAAACTATAAAACTCAGATTAGGATCTTTATTTTAGTTGTGTGACTGTCAGTTTTGATTTTTTATATATATATATATATATATATATATATATATATATATATATATATATATATATTTAAAAAAAATCATATTATATTATTACAGTGTGTATATGTGTATATATGTGTGTATGTGTATATATATATATATATATATATATATATATATATGTATGTATATGTGTGTGTGTGTGTGTGTGTATATATATATATATATATATATATATATATATATATATATATATTATATAAATTATTATTTTATATAAAATAAATAAATAATAAATAAATAATAAATAAATAAATTAGATAGAGATAGATATTATTTTTATTATTATTATATATAATATATATATTTTTTATTAATAATAATTTATATATATATATATAAATTATAGGATAGGGATCTTAATAATAAAAAAAATATCTATTATATATAATAATAAAAAAAATAATAATAATAAAAAATAAATTAGATAGAGATAGATAATATTTTATTTATTATTATATATAATATATATATTTTTTATTATTAAGATCCCTATCTTGGTGTTAGCTTTGTCAGCTCAACTGACAAAGCCAACACCAGGATAGGGATCTTAATAAAAAAAAAAATTATATTTTATATAATAATAATAAATAAAATAATATCTATCCTATCCTATCCTATCCTATCTAATTTCTGCCTTCCTTGCATGTTTGCAGCATTGTGTTTTATTGGGGTGATATTTGTGTGTAACATCTCCCGAGTGACCCTGTTCCTGAGGATGTTCTTGTGCTGCACATATAAACACGTTGTGCAATTCCCTGCTAGCATTCCATGTAAGGTCATGCATTTTTATTTCTAGAACAAAGGCAAGTAAAGCAAATGTTTCTTCTCTTTGGAAACTTTGACAGCCTGCCTATATCCTGCGGTCTGGGGAACTCCTATCACATGAATAGCGCTCCTCGCTATCCTGAGCATTTCTATGTCTTTAACCAGAAGGATTTTCCTGCGCCCTGACCTGGGGTGACATCCATTCTCGTACAGGACGGGCTCAGTGAGTCAGTCCACTCCCATGTATGCAGGCTTTGCTGACCTGTCCGGATACAGAAGATCCAGTAAAAAGTGATCACACCTTTACCTGTCAGATATTGTTTATTTACTAGTTACTATAGAGACCAAGCTTGTGGTTCTATTGAACAAAGTTGGGCAGGGTGCACAATGACAATTGCTTATTATAAACAGCGGCAGAACCACAGATTGCCTAACATAGGTGAGCCAACCTTGTAAGGAGTATTATGACAACAGCTGTTAGAAAAGTATCTGTCCTGTGTAAATGGCCACGTTTCAATCCAGTCTGTGTTATTAAAATTATCTCTTTGAATGCCACATAGGCAGCGTGGTGTGCCATGACTGTAGGGGTTTGCAGTATAAATGCCAATTATAATATTTGATCAGATAATCTTGATCATTTAGGGGGGGGGTATACCAAAACTGGAGAGTGCAAAATCTGGTGCAGCTCTGCATAGAAACCAATCAGCTTCCGGGTTTTAGCCCTGGTTCACATTGATGCTACTTTGAAATCACGGTACTTCACTTGATATAGCGTGATTTCAAAGTAGCAAGGTCAGCGCGATTTCAGCTGCTACTTGATAGACATCTATGTGGCTTCATACACAGATGTCTATTGAAATCGCACCTGAAATCGGCAAAAGTAGTGCAGAAACTACTTTTGCAAATCGGTGCGGAGCCGCAAAATCGGTGTCGCACTGATTGGAACAGTGCCATTGCCGCCAATAGGCTGCGACTTGATCTTTCAAATCGCGTGACAAATCGCTCCAATGTGAAACTAGGCTTATTGTCAAATCTTAAAGCTAGGGTTCACCCAAAACATTTTTTTTAACATTCAGCCGAGTTGTCCTAAATGACAATCGGCTGTTTTTTTTTTGTTTTTTTTCCTTGTACATACCGTATTTTCACCGCCGCTTCCGGGTATGTCTTCTTCGGGACTGGGCTTTCCTAATTGATTGACAGGCTTCCGACCGTCGCATACAGCGTCGCATACAGCGCGTCACGAGTTGCCGAAAGAAGCCGAACGTCGGTGCGGCTCTATACGGCGCCCGCGCACCGACGTTTGGCTTCCTTCGGCAACTCGTGACGCGGAGTATGCGACGGTCGGAAGCCTGTCAATCAATTAGGAACGCCCAGTCCCGCAGAAGACATACCCGGAAGTGGCGGTGAAAATACGGTATGTACGGGAAAAAAAAAACACAGCCGATTGTCATTATGGCAAATCGGCTGAATGTAATGTTAAAAATTAATTTTTTGGGTGAACCTCCACTTTAATTGAACAAGCTGAAGTTAGAAGCTGATTGGCTGCTATGCACAGCTGCACCGGTTTCTGATTGCTCCAATTTTTAATAAATCTCCCCCATGGTGTTTTTAAAGTTGATCTAAAAGAAAAGTTTGTATTTTAGGAGATACCATTTTTATTTGGGGTAACTTAAAGGGTATCTTCACTGCATGTGAGCACCACAAACACTAATATATTAATATTCAAAGCAAACTCCCCAATCCATCCGTGTCCCTTTGCTTTGTTTTCTTGAGAAATCACTTTGAAACACAGCCCCTAGCATTTCTGTCCATGAGGGCAAATGATTCATGTAGAATTTACTTCCTGGAATCTGTCCATGAGGGCAAATGATTCATGTAGAATTTACTTCCTGGAATCTGTCCATGAGGGCAAATGATTCATGTAGAATTTACTTCCTGGAATCTATCTGCCCTTTGCTCAAGCATGCATGCAGGAGAGTGTTCTTAGCTCCCCTTCTGAAGTCTCCTGGGACTTATGACATCATTTGCCTAGGCAAGAAACCAGGAATTAACTGAAATGTAAAAAAAAAGAAGCTTAAAACAAGTAAATAGAATATAATTTCCTACCTATTTACTAATGCTAGTAGCATGAGGATTAAAAATAATTCATGTTGATTGAGAGAGCGAAGATCCATATTAAATAGATTGTAGTGCAAGCTTTCCCGGCATGATGGACATCTTTTTTCAAGACAATGTGCCATGAAAGTTTGCACTATATTTTATTTAGCCAATAAATGGTATCACCCTAAATTCAAACTTCTGCTTTTATTGATACAGCACTATGCTGCTGCTAAATTTGATCCATAAAGAGATATCGTCCCTCGAGTGCACTGGTAGCGCCAAGGGTGCCCATGCTATAAAAGGCAGCTTCTAGCTTCAAAGACAGGTGTCTGTTACTGGGTTGAAAAAGATGGGGTGGTGCCAAAGTGCAAGCTTAGAACTTGCGGTTGGTACTATTTACATAATAAGCGCTTCTCATAAATGACTAACATTTAATATACAGTAAAACCTTGGTTTGAGAGCGTTTTGCAAGACAAGCAAAATGTTTAAATAATTTTTGCCTTGATATACAAGTGATGTCTTGATATAAGAGTAGCGTCATGTCACAACTGAGTATAAAAAAGAAGAGAAGCCTCTAAGTGTAACAATATGGTTACATTTAATGAAGGTACAACATTTAGCAACTTATTGCTACACTT
Organism: Rana temporaria; assembly: GCF_905171775.1. Lineage (NCBI taxonomy): Eukaryota > Metazoa > Chordata > Amphibia > Anura > Ranidae > Rana > Rana temporaria. The sequence goes on along the minus strand of NC_053489.1, from coordinate 621,320,904 downwards.
ATAGGTGCCTCTCTTCTCTTTTATACCCTGTAAGAAAAATGCTTTGATATACAAGTGCTTTGGATTGCAAGCATGTTTCTGGAACAAATTATGCTCGCAAACCAAGGTTTTACTGTATATGTAAATTTCTTCCTAATACAGTCTTATGGTTAAACGAAATCTGTACAATGTTATGGGTATCCTAATCGTCATATGGTGTCTTCTTCAGAAGAGAATGTCTAGTACGCTGTGATGTATATTGACAAGTATTTGCGTTCTCCCCATGGCAGGAAATCCAGAGGCTTCACCAGCAGCTAGAGGAGAGAGACCAGCAGATAGAGAAGGTGTCCAGTTGGCCGTCACATGAGAAAGAGATGGAAATCTTCCGTCTGCAGCGGTCGCTGGCAGAGAAGGAGAGAGTTCAGGCTACGAGTGAGGTCCTGTGCCGCTCTCTGTCTGATGAAACCAACCAACTGCGGTGTAAGCTGACTGCCACGGCGGAAATGTGCCAACAACTTGTTACCTGCCTAGAAGATGCCCATCGGAAAAATGGAGGGCCACCACAAGAGCAGCAGGTTTGTTCTGTTTTTGTGACTTGGCCTAGACTGCTTGTGTGGCGAATGTCTACTGCGAGTATGTATGCAGCTTTGCCAGACTCCAGCCTTTTGTTTTGGGTGACTTTCCAAGGTCTATAACATTAAAATAGGACTTCTAAACATTCTTAAAGGAGACCTGTACTGATAAAGTATGCAGGCTGGAAATTCCTGGCTCTGCCCCCTGTAGATTTAGCCTAGTACTGCCTTACTACTACTGTTGCATGTCTCTGATTGGTGGAATTATGAACATAGAAGCAGAGATCTCACTCCCAGAATATTCAGGAGATACTGGAAGCCAGAGGATGAGCCAGATCACTGTTTTCAGAGGGCCATCCCTTTAAAAATGATAATAGTTATGTCTTTGTGGTGGGTGCAGTTGTTGTGTTAAAGTGGCCTATCATTACCATCCACACAACACTTTAGTATGGCCATAAGGCCATAATAATATTTTGAGTAATCCCCTTACTTTTTTCTTGCCTTAAAGCGGGAGTTTTTTAACATTAGATTCATGCTCGTTTTGTCAAGGGGAATCAGCTGTTTTTTTTTTTAAATCGAAGCCGTACTTACCGTTTTAGAGCGATTTTCTCCGCCGCTTCCGGGTATGGTCTTCGGGACTGGGCGTTCCTATTTGATTGACAGGCTTCCAACGGTCGCATACATCGCGTCACGAGAAGCCGAACGTCAGTGCGGCTCTATACGGCGCCTGTGCACCGACATTCGGCTACTTTCGGAAAATCGTGACGCGATGTATGCAAACGTCGGAAAACTGTCAATCAAATAGGAACGCCCAGTCCCGCAGCCCATACCCGGAAGCGGCGGAGAAGATGTATCTCTAAAACGGTAAGTACTGCTTAGATTGTAAAAGAAACACCCGATTCCCCTTGACAAAACGAGCCTCAATCTAATGTTAAAAAAAAAAGGTTTTTGGGTGAACCCCCACTTTAAGTAAGCAAAACTGATCCTTTAGATGACCAACCTTTTGAAGAGCAAGGGCCACTTAAGCGACTTGTTAACTGGTCGCGGGCCACAATGAGCGGAGAGAGTGGATGGCAGCCCACTCGGCTCTATAGAGCCCCCTCTACTCTCAGGACACCAAATATGCGGGTAATAGCAGTCTATGGCTCAGTGCAGGTAACCAGCAGGTGCACTTCTCTGCACCTGCGGATCAGTTTGAAAGCAGCCCAGTAACCACTGCAGAACAGATATGCCCATATATACACCTATTTTAGTAATAAACGTAGCTTTAATAACAGTATTCTATTTTATTCCATCCCAGAGCAGGAGGTCACGGGCCACATCAGAGGGCTCCGCGGGCCACTGGTTGGGCACCCCTGACCTAGGCAAGCTAGATCATGTGGCTACTTCTTAGTCAAGCAAGTATAGCATGAGGACACTGGGCCAGGGTGGCAACCAGGCAATGAGCATTTCATAAAAGACAGCCTAGGTATCGCCCTGTAATTGGCCTGAACTGGCTGTAGACTGAGTGTCGTGTAGTTGCGAGTGGTGTGCATAATGAAAAATTGTGCTTTTCCCACTTTATAAATCCTGGAAATAAATAAAGATGTCTCCTATTTACAGAATCTGAACAAGGACAGTGAGAATGAAGCAAACCTGAGCAAGTTACAGGAAGAAAACCGTTTATTAAAACAGAAAGTGACACATGTAAGTCTATGTAAATAACGTGATATTTTTATAACGTACTTCCTCTTTTTTCTCTTTACTGGAATGCCCTAATATATCAAGTTGATTAGTTAAAAGTATTCTGAATGTCTGCTAGAATATCCTGATTTCCACAAAGGCGCACCAGACTATATATCAATACTGTCATTATTCTTCCAGGTGGAAGACTTGAATGCCAAGTGGCAGAAGTATGATGCCAGCAGGGAGGAGTACGTGAAGAGTCTCCACCAACAACTGAAGGAGATGAAGGCGCAGAGGGAACATACGAAGAATACACACTCCGCACACAAACACCCAGACCTCTTACAGAAGGAGATCTCAAGACTCAACAGGCATCTGGAAGAAAAGATAAGTGAGAACACCAAACTGCAGCAAGAAGCCACTGAGATGGCCAGCACCAGGATCGCTGCCCAGGAGAGGATACAAATGTTGGAACAGCAGGTGAGAACACACGATATGTCTGCTTATTGTCACATGTAGATTCAGAATAACCCTTTAACCTCCCTGGTGGTATTCCCGAGGGGTGAATTTTCATTACCAAAAGCGGTAACCCCGAGCTACACTCTGGGATTGCATCACAGGATCCAGGCAAAATTACTTACTATGTGCCCAGGATGTCTCCCCGCAGTGTCTGTGGGCTGTGTCCTCCGCTCGATCTATCACTGTGCTGGGCTCCGTTCCCTGCAAATGTTGTGACGCACGGGGACGCCAAATTCAAAAAGTGAAAAAAACATAACACATACAGTACACTGTAATCTGTAAGATTACATTACTGTATCAAATCATTTCACCTCCCTTTTGTCCAGTGCCCTGCATGCATATATATATATATACTGTTCTTTTTGCCTGGAAACTTGACATTGTCCATGGCAACCAAAAAGTGTCCCTTTATGTCAAAAGCGATTTTAGAGCAGCTAGAAAACTGCGATAATAAATTAGAATCACTTGCAGAATTGAGCGATAGCGATTCGTGGGGAAATTTGTCATCAAACACTGAAAGTAGCCACAATTCTGCAACTGAGAACATTTCTGTGTTTTTCGATTTGACTACATTATTAAATACATTTTATTATAATATTTTTGTTATTTAGTATATTATCATTTTTGATTTTCATGTTTCAAACTTTATCATACCCGGGAAGTCTACTAGACTCTTGTTTGGACAGATTAAAGTGTGTTATTCCTAATGCCGCATACACAAGATCGGAAATTTCGACAAGAAAAGTTCGATGTGAGCTTTTGGTCGGAAATTCCGACCATGTGTAGGCTCCATCTGACTTTTTCTGTTGGAATTTCCAACAGCAAAAATTTGAGAGCTGGTTCTCAATTTTTCTGACAAGAAAAATTCTTGTCGGAAATTCCAATCGTCTGTATGCAATTTGCGACGCACAAAAAAACACGCATGCTCGGAATCAAGCAGAAGAGCCACACTGCCTATTGAACTTCATTTTTCTCGGCTCGTTGTACGTCACCGCGTTTTTGACGGTTGGGATTTCAGACAAAATTTGTGTGACCATGTGTATGCAACAAAAGTTTTAGCCAAAATTCAGTTGGGGAAAAAAATCCACGGTTTTCTTGACGGAATTTCCTATTGTCTGTACGTGGCATAAGCATTGCAGGCCTGCAATATAAAACGCCACATTTCAATGCAAAACAATGTACCGCTTTGAGATGTAAAAATCTGACATAATAATGCCGCCAGGGAGGTTAATGAACCATTACTGATTAATGGCCACACCTTTTTTTAAATCAAATAAAAAAAATATTAGTAAGTGTGTGTATGTATATTTATTTATGTATGTATGTATGTATGTATGTGTGTGTGTGTGTGTGTGTGTGTGTGTATATGTGTGTATATATATATATATATATATATATATATATATATATATATATACACACACACAGGAAAACAGGGGACTGCATTATATATGAAATGCTAAAATTAGCTTTATGATTTATAGTGTAAAAGTTTATGATTTGTATCTTATGCGGAGTTGGTAATAACTGTGGTTTCTTTTTTTCTTCAAAGTTGGTAGTCTACAAAGATGACTTCACATCAGAGAGGGCAGATCGGGAGAGAGCTCAAAGCCGCATTCAGGAGCTGATCGATGAGATTTCATGTTTACAGAAAAAGGGAAGGAGACAGGTAAGAACTATGGACCCTACTATTGTAACAGGCAGGACTGGTGGTGGTATTGTTGCTGTACTTGGGAGACTCCACAGTGGTAGTACTGATACTGTATCAGCAGGATTGGTATTGGTAGTACTGCTAGCTAGACTGCTGGTGGTAAAACTGCTACTGTACCAGCTGGACTGGTGGTGGGGGTAATGTTAAACTAGTGGTGGGTAGTACTGCTTCTGTACCATCGCTACTAGTAATAGTAGTATTGCTACTGTATGAGCTGGACTGGTAGTAATGGTAGTGGAGGTGGTAGTAGTACTGCCATCATATTAGCATGATTGGTGGTGTTTATACTGCTACCATATCAGCAGATTCGTGGTGGTGGTCCTGCTACTGTACCAGCAATGTGGTGGTGGTACTGCTATTGTATCAGCAGTACTGGTAGTAGTAATATTGCTACTGTATGAAATGGACTGGTAATAATAGTATTGCTATCATACCTTAAGATTAGTGCTGGTAGAACTTCTACTGTACCAGCAGTGCTGGTAGAACATTTATTGTACCAGCAGGACTTGGTAGTAGTAGTTAGGGCCGATCCGCCCTATAGGCTCACTATGCAAGTCGCTTGGGGCCCCGCAAAGCTGCGGAGGGCCCCCCAAATTACTAGAGGCCCTGCCTGGTGAGAAGTCCTTATCAGCCCCTCACCCCACTTCTCAATTTGCTGGCTGCTTGGGAGAAGAGGTAAGAAGTCGGAACCACCCTGCTTCTCACTATAATGTAAGATGTCATTTTCGGCAGCCCCCCCACTTTTCAACTTTAATGCGACATGTAATTTTGCTTAGGGCCCCAGGGAGGTTAGGATCGGCACTGGTGGTAGTAGTAGTACTGCTGCTGTACAAGCAGGACTGGTGGGGTGGTGGTAGTAGTACTGCTACCATATGATCAGGGTTGGTGGTGGTAGTACTGCTACTGCACTGGCCCATGTGACTGTTGAAAGGCCTGGGGCAAGAAAAACTTGGTACACAATTCTGTTCCTTACTGTCTACTGTCCTCCATGCTTTTTGACGCCAGTGACCTTAATCATTTTTAAGTTTCAATTTTCATAGGGTGTAAGAGTAACTTAATTTTCTTTTCCTTTTAAAGGATGACAAAGATGTTGGTAGCCAGTTCCAAATTCACATCGGTAACCGCAACAAAATGTACGTTCAGAAAAAACCTGAGCCTCTGCGTGGCCTTACCGCCGAGCATTCTGAAAACCGAAGACCGCTTTCCCCAGCAAACACCACGGAACGACAGCGAAGCCCTAGCTCTGAACAAAGAGGACAGGATGAGCTACAGTGTCCCCGGTGCCAGCAAGTTTTTCACGACAGACTAGGGGAGAACTTTCTAGAACACATCGCTGAATGCTGCCAGTGACCAGCACTTTTTGTACTTTTGTACCAATCTGATCACTACAATCCACAGGCTTTGGCTGCCTGTGATCAATATGCTGCTATCAGGCTGGGACTAAATCCTGGGACTCCTAGGCACATGCTTGGGACCTAAATGTGTTAGGCAGAAGCAATATAGCCACAGTGCTGCCTTTCACAATGCTGATTCTTTGCCAGTACAGAGGATGGAAACTGATACTCCATAGAAGTGCCTTAGTAGGCCTATAGCTGCACAAGCTATACAGTTTTGCTGTGTTCCTAACGAGTAATAATATAAATACTGGGTGCAGAAGTAAGTAGTACACTCAGGGATCTAATACAACCCTTTGTGCTTGGATGCCTGCAGTGCTCTGAGATATACTGTGACTTTGTCTGTGAGTGTTTAGGGGAGTGAATTGTAGGGATATGTAAAGACCTTTAGTAAAATTATTCAGTATGGAGTGATGAAGTGATATAACCTATTGCCACGTACACACGATCGGAAATTCCGACCAGAAAAGCGTGGATTTTTTTTCCGACTAAATGTTGGCTCAAACTTGTGTTGCATACACACAGTCACACAAAATTCCGGCCGTCGCGAACACGGTGACGTACAACACTACGACGAGCCGAGAAAAATTAAGTTCAATGCTTCCGAGCATGCCTCGACTTGATTCCGGGCATGCATGTTTTTCTGCACGTCGGAATTGCATACAGACGATCGGATTTTCCGACAAGCACTTTTCCCGTCGGAAAATTTGAGAACCAGCTCTCAATTTTTTGCTGTCGGAAATTCCGACAGAAAAAGTCCAATGGGGCATACATACGGTAATAGTTTCCGACCAAAAGCTCACATCAAACTTTTCTTGTCGGAAATTCCGATCATTAGGCATCCAATGAGAATTCTTCACCGTTTGTGCAGTTAGAACAATGATTGCGAATGGCCGTTTTGGGTTAAGACGCCAGGCTTTTTTCACATGGAAGAACGCTTGAAATAATTTTTTGTCCTCAGGGAGTCATTGCTAATGACTATTATAGATTATATCTATCTAAGCCATTATTGGGATGGCCAGTGGGAAGAATTCTTCTTACAAATCTTGGGAAAAATCCCCCCCCCCCCCCCCCAACAACTATTAAGCCTCGTACACACGACCGAGGAACTCGACGGGCGAAACACATCGTTTTCCTCGTCGAGTTCCTTGTTAGGCTGTCGAGAAACTCGACAAGCCAATTTTCTCCATTCCCATCAAGGAAATAGAGAACATGCTCTCTTTTTGGCTCGTCGACAGTTTCGACAGTTTCCTCGACGAAAATGTACACACGACCGGTTTCCTCGGCAAAAAAATATCTCCCAGCAAGTTTCTTGCTGGTTTTTGCCGAGAAACTCGGTCATGTGTACGAGGCTTAACAGTTATCTAAAAGATCAGTGGTTACCGTACTTATGTGAGAGGTAACATTTTCCCATTGCTCAAGGAACTTCTTGGAGGAACCCTAGGGTACCAAGGAACCCTGGTAGAGAAACGCTGGTATAAATGCTGCCTTTGCTTTATTAAGTAAAGATCTTTGTATCCCACCAAATGTGTAGGCCATAAATAGGTTGGTAGCTTCTGTACTGCATTTGTGTGAAGTTTACAAGGACTGAGGATAAAATAAGAGAAGAATTTTAACATTATCTCAGAACTGTGTTTTGTTCATGTAAAATCGGGGACAGAAAACTGCCTAGGGTGATGCACTTATATCTTTGTGTACTGTGACAGGTGCCATTAAGACCCCTTTCACACTTCGGGCGCTTTTAGCACTAAAAATAACGCCTGAAAAAAGCCTCATCTGCAATTCCAGTGAGGCGCTGAGCTGGCAGGACGTCAAAAAAAGACCTGCAAGCAGCTTCTTTGAGGCACTTTAGGAGCGGTGTATACACCACTCCTAAAGCGCCCCCTCCTATTGAAATCAATAGGAAGCGCCGCCAAAGAGCCTTGGCAGCGGCACTTTGTGGGTGCTTTTAACCCCTTATTCGGCTGCTAGCGGAGGATAATATCGCCGGTAAAGCGACACTAGTTTTAGCAGTGCTTTACCAGCGTTTTTCGGGCGCTGCCAGTGTGAAAGGGCTCTTACTGGCACAGAACTCAACCTGCTGCATACTTGTTATTTCATGGCCAGTTATGTTCAGCATATGAATAATTAGTTGTCTCCACTTGCATTTTCTCACATTAAAGAGCCATTAGTCCTAATGTCAGCTGTGTCCTATGCAATGTGACAAATTAGAACAGGTTTAGGCAACCTTGGCACTCCAAACCTTAGTTATGCCTATGGCATTTAGAGTCTTGCAGTGCCCCATAGCACGTGTAGTTCCACCACAGCTGAGTGCCAAGCTTGCCTACTCCTGAATTAGAAATTGACAATTACTTTATATTGCCAACTTTAGGGACAACCTTTTGATCCAAGAGAGACTTTATTCTGCACACATCTGACTTACTAGCAGTAACCTGCTGCCTCTCCTATCTTTCTATGGCTGACTGCATGGAGAGGAAGGGTAACATCAGATGTGGAGTAGGTGAAGGTTGGTATAGGTGTAAGACTTTTTACAAACAGGGGTTAATAAATGCCATATTTGGTGATGAGAGGCTCTTTAGATTTATGGAACTACCTACATTTGTCCATAAGTATCATGGAAGTCTTTCAGCACAGGTCTAAGGAAATATGACATCTATTGGACAAGGATTGGCTATTTTAGCTTTGCCCAAGAAGTTTTTATTTTCATAAAATTGTCATTAAAAAGTGAAAACAGTTGATCTTTCTTGGTGACCAAGTCTGTAAATCCAGTGACTGGCTTGATGGAATCTTATGCAACAATGGATCATATGTAGCAGCAATCAGTTTTCATGACCGTCCTTATCACTCATGTGACTGGTAAAAGAATGAGCCAATCACCTCTGCTGCTGCCAGTTCTCTGGCCCTTCTGAAGTGGACAGGTCACTATTGACCAAACAAACCTCGTCCTCTTTATCCATGAGTTTATATATATATATTGAAAAATAATGACTCTGAATTTATGTTTACTAAAAGACACTTAATATTTGTCCTATTTATATTGATAACGGTTTTGTAAATGTGTACATTTTTTGTTATTTATTTATTCCAGAAAATTATATAATTAAATTCCTATTTTTATAATAAAATTTACATTTATGTAACACTACTGTTGTGGTTGGAGATTTTCTATTTTTTCTTTTTCATTAACGTTTAAAAAAAAAAGTAATTTGGTTAAACACGCAAGCTGCACTGGTACATAGTTGTTTAAAGGGTCAGTCCACCCAAAACCGATATAGAATACTTTGGTGAGTGCTGGAAGGTTGGACAACCCTCAAGATTTTGATATATCCTGTGGCCTTTACAGCAAGATATTTTAGTTCCCATGCGTTTTAAATTGGTCTCATATGTTATTATAAATTGGTCTTGTTTTGCTCACTGAATTTTGCCATTATTTTACAATGGAGAACTTGGTTTGAGAGCGTTTTGCAAGATGAGCAAAATTTTCAAATAAATTTTGACTTGATCTACAAGCGATGTCTTGATATAAGAGTAGTGTCATGTCACAACCGAGTATAAAAGAGAAGAGAGGCGCCTCTAAGCAGGGCCGTCTTAATAGCATCATGGGCCCCTGGACAAAGTAATGCTTTGGGGCCCTTACAATGGAGACTGTGCAGGTAAACAGACATCAAGTAGGTAGGAGGCAGACAAGCGGAGCTTCCCCCCCTTTCCCCAGATTATCCCCCCAGCACTCTGACCCCTCTACATCCTAGATATTCCCCCAGCACTGTAACCATATACCATAAGATATCCCTTGTATTGTGACCCCACTACATCCCTGATACTGAAATAGATTGACCCCTGACACAACCTCAGGGCTTAACCCATTCTGCCGTTGACCCAGATTATGAAAGCACACAGAGAGCTGAGGAACAAACTGGTTCTTTCGGTGTCCAGCATCAGAGAAAAAGGGGCTGGACTTTTTATTGGTCTTTTATAAACAACATGACATCATACACATGAGCACAGCTGATGGGCCAGTCCATATATAATCCCTTATTACACGCCCCTGTGACTTCTGTTCTTGGTATACTGCACACCTTTCAAAAGTCTTTGGGGGCCATCTTTGTTTCTTCGGTGAAGGGGGCCATGGGAGGAGCTGTTTAGGAGGGGTTTGAAGACATCTGTTTCCTATTATTACAGGGAGTGCAGAATTATTAGGCAAGTTGTATTTTTGAGGATTAATTTTATTATTGAACAACAACCATGTTCTCAATGAACCCAAAAAACTCATTCATATCAAAGCTGAATATTTTTGGAAGTTGTTTTTAGTTTTAGCTATTTTAGGGGGATATCTGTGTGTGCAGGTGACTATTACTGTGCATAATTATTAGGCAACTTAACAAAAAAAAAATATATACCCATTTCAATTATTTATTTTTACCAGTGAAACCAATATAACATCTCAACATTCACAAATATACATTTCTGACATTCAAAAACAAAAACAAATCCGTAACCAATATAGCCACCTTTCTTTGCAAGGACACTCTGACAAGCCTGCCATCCATGGATTCTGTCAGTGTTTTGATCTGTTCACCATCAACATTGCATGCAGCAGCAACCACAGCCTCCCAGACACTGTTCAGAGAGGTGTACTGTTTTCCCTCCTTGTAAATCTCACATTTGATGATGGACCACAGGTTCTCAATGGGGTTCAGATCAGGTGAACAAGGAGGCCATGTCATTAGTTTTTCTTCTTTTATACCCTTTCTTGCCAGCCACGCTGTGGAGTACTTGGACGCGTGTGCTGGAGCATTGTCCTGCATGAAAATCATGTTTTTCTTGAAGGATGCAGACTTCTTCCTGTACCACTGCTTGAAGAAGGTGTCTTCCAGAAACTGGCAGTAGGACTGGGAGTTGAGCTTGACTCCATCCTCAACCCGAAAAGGCCCCACAAGCTCATCTTTGATACCAGCCCGAACCAGTACTCCACCTCCACCTTGCTGGCGTCTGAGTCGGACTGGAGCTCTCTGCCCTTTACCAATCCAGCCACGGGCCCATCCATCTGGCCCATCAAGACTCGCTCTCATTTCATCAGTCCATAAAACCTTCGAAAAATCAGTCTTGAGATATTTCTTGGCCCAGTCTTGACGTTTCAGCTTGTGTGTCTTGTTCAGTGGTGGTCGTCTTTCAGCCTTTCTTACCTTGGCCATGTCTCTGAGTATTGCACACCTTGTGCTTTTGGGCACTCCAGTGATGTTGCAGCTCTGAAATATGGCCAAACTGGTGGCAAGTGGCATCTTGGCAGCTGCACGCTTGACTTTTCTCAGTTCATGGGCAGTTATTTTGCGCCTTGGTTTTTCCACACGCTTCTTGCGACCCTGTTGACTATTTTGAATGAAACGCTTGTTTGTTCGATGATCACGCTTCAGAAGCTTTGCAATTTTAAGAGTGCTGCATCCCTCTGCAAGATATCTCACTATTTTTGACTTTTCTGAGCCTGTCAAGTCCTTCTTTTGACCCATTTTGCCAAGGGAAAGGAAGTTGCCTAATATCTCTGCACACCTGATATAGGGTGTTGATGTCATTAGACCACACACCTTCTCATTACAGAGATGCACATCACCTAATATGCTTAATTGGTAGTAGGCTTTCGAGCCTATACAGCTTGGAGTAAGACAACATGCATAAAGAGGATGATGTGGTCAAAATACTCATTTGCCTAATAATTCTGCACTCCCTGTAGTTCTCTTCAAGCTGAGATGTACTGAAACTTTTTATAATCTGTCATAACTTCATTTAAGGATAATAATACTTGTAGTATAATCTCACACATACATATGTTTATCAAGAAATAAAAGCAAATAAAACAAATAGAAGAATATAATGAAAGAAAGGAAACATTTGAGTAGCTCAGGAGGAAAGTAATCATAACACAAAAATATTAATTTTAGTAACTTCCATCACAATACCCTTTACACTGTGGCCTCTCTACATCCCTGATAGCTCTAGCACTATAGCCACCCAAGCTACCCCAAGCATTGCTACCTTCTATACACCCCAGATCCCTCCTCAGCATTGTTTTCCCCCATAAACCCTTGATAACCCCCAGCACCATTATTCCATCCATGTAGTACCCCCTGTTCCAGTGGATATATAGTGCATGTAAACTTTTGGCTCTGTGCCCACCTCCAGCACTGCACTCACCTATAACAATCAAACAGGAAGAGGAGGGAGCATCCCTTCGGGCATTCCAAGCTTTTCGGTGCAAACAGTGCTGGACAGCCTGGCTCACCATGACACCATCCACCATTCTACTTCCGCAGGTGGGCTCTCAGTGTTGCCGACTCAGCAGCTCCCACTCCAGCTCCTACCCCGCAGCCTTCGAGTTCAAGATGCATGTGGCAGGGTCAGAGCATTGCTGGCTGTGAAATAATAGGTATCGTTCTGCACCGCACGGCGCACTGCTGCCAGCCTGCCTCCCTTGTGTATCCATCACTCTCAGTGCCACCATGGGGCCCCCAATTTTGGGGCATCGTGGGCTCAAGGACCAGCTGCTTTGGGGAAAGTGCAGGGGCCCCCATGCAGCCAGGGCCCCTGGGCACTGCCCAGGTGTGCCCTCTCATTAAGACAGCCCTGCCTCTAAGCGTAGCAATATGGTTACATTTAATCAGTGGCAGCTGGCGCTCAACATTTTTGGGGGTGCAAACAAACTGAAAAAAAAAAAAATCAATTGTAGCCACTGTGCCCATCAAACGCAGACACTGTACTATAAATTGCCACCACTGTACCCATGAATTGTCACCACTGTGCCCATTAAACGTTGCCACTGTGCCAAACGCAGCCACTGTACCCATAAATTGCCACCACTGTGCCCATCAATTGCCAATAGTATGCCCCATCAAATGCTGCCAGTGTGCCCATCAATTGCCGCTACTGTGCCCATCAGATGCTGCCAGTGTGCCCATCAATTGCCACTACTGTGCCCATCAGATGATGCCAGTTTGCCCTATCAAATGCTGCCAGTGTGCCCATCAATTGCAGCTACTGTGCCCATCAGATGCCAGTGTGCCCATCATATATAAGAAGTCACGATCACTTTAAGAATTACTTCATAGTCTGCGTTCCAGAGATTCGTGTGACACGTGGTGGACTATTAATTTTATCACATTCACATTCCTTTATGGACTTATCTTTTTTAGTATTCTAATATATTTTTCAAGTTTTGTCACAGTGAGAGATCACTATGTATTTTACACATATAGGGCCAGATTCACAGTCAGCGGCGTATGTTTGAGCGGGTGTAGCACATCTCATATGCGCTAAGCCGACGTAACATAGAGAGGCAAGAGCAGTATTCACAAAGCACTTGCTCCCTAAGTTAGGGTGGCGTTGTGTAAATGGGCCGGCGTAAGCCCGCCTAATTCAAATTTGGAAGGTAGTGGGCGTGTTGTATTATAATTAACCGTGACCCCATGTAAATAATTGGTCGAACGAACGGCGCATGCGTGCGCATGCTCAGAATCACGTTGCATATACTCCCTAAGAAACGACGGCTCAATGCGTACGACGTGAACGTAACTTACGCCCAGCCCCATTCACGTACGACTTACGCAAACGACGTAAAATACGACGCTGTTCCCGCGCCCATACCTTAACATGACTTACCCCTGCTTTATGAGGGATAACTATACACCGGGCGTACGTCTTACGTACACGGCGTAGCTTACTGCGACGGGCGCAAGTACGTTCGTGAATCGGCGTATCTAGGTCATTTACATATTCTTAAAACTACGGAAGCGCCCCTAGCGGCCAGCGTAAATATACACCCAAGATACGATGGCGTAGGAGACTTACGTCGGTCGTATTAAGGCAAAATTCAGGCGTATCTTGTTTCCTGAATACGGCGCATAGATACGACGGCGCATCATAGAACTTACGCAGCGTATCAACAGATACATCGGCGTAAGTTCTACCTGAATCTGGCCCATAGTTTGTATACAGTGAGTGATCACTATTTATGCTATTTTTGGATGCAATTATTCATTCATTGTATCGTTTGAGCGCTACACTTACATAACACATATTTTCTTGCTTTTTTTTCAATTAGCCGTGTTAGAAGCTACACTATTTATTGGCAGCGCAGGGTTACTTACACACAATTTTTTTTTACCTCATCAGATGCTGCCCGGAACTTACCTGTCTCGGAGCGGGTCAGCGACGGTCTCTTGCACGTCCTCCATGTCTTCTTCTATCCTCTCTCAGTCGTCCAATCACAGCGCCTGATGTTTCAGCCAATCAGGTGACCGGTAACAGACCCGAGAGGCGGATTCAGCGTTAGCAAAGCGCATTCCTTTGCTTTGCTAACACACAGCTGAGTGAACAAGGAACACCCAGCATGGCGCTCCCCTGTTCACATTTTTGGGCGCCTATTAGAGCCTTTGGCTCTAATCAGACACTTCCGGAAAAAAACGCCGCTGTAATTCAGGGGGACGAACACCTGAATAAGGGGTGTCGGCAGCAACCATAGATGGATTCATGCAATGCATGAATTCATCTATGGTGATGATTAGAGTGGTGCAGGAGATAGGGGGCGGCGCTCCTGCGCCCTTTATAGACCATCCTCCGCACCGCCATGGACGTCATCCCTTCCAGTCTGCGCTCCACAAGCTTCGCTTTCAGATTACTCTACTGCAGGGTAGTTTTCCCGGTCACGATAGCAGACTGATTTCGGTGAGAGCCGGCGGGTCGGAGGACGGTCTATGTAGACAGCTTTACCCCGGATCCCTGCATACTTAGATGTGCCTCTTTTAATCATCAACCATGTGAGTTGCTAAATGTTGTACCTTCATTAAATGTAACCATATTACTACACTTAGAGGCGCCTCTCTTCTCTTTTATACTCTGTAGCTCCTGCTGGATTTTGCTTTTAATCCCCCTGTGGAGGCTTCCATTTGCAGATGGACATTTTATGGTTGCACAACCATCACATTGCTAGAATCTTTTTATATTGACAATATAAACTGAAGGACTTATGAATAAATGGTTTTGGAATGAATTATCTGAGTTTCCATTATTTCTTATGAGGAAATTTGCTTTGATATAAGAGTGCTTTGGATTACAAGCATGGTTCTGGAACAAATTATGCTTGCAATCCAAGGTTTTACTGTAGTGTAATTTTTAATCCTAAAATGTTAAAAGCAATTATAGCCGCTTACCTGGGCACTTACCTTGTCTGCTGCTTGCTTGGATTTCTTCAATAATCAGGTCCAAATATCCCTGCTTCAGGATTCCTATTAAAGCGGAGTTCCGGCCACAATTTCACTTTTTAAATATAAATACCCCTGTAATACACAATCTTAATGTATTCTAGTAAAGTTAGTCTGTAAACTAAGGTCCGTTTTGTTAGGTTGTTACAGCATTTAGACACTTTATAAAATAGAAATTGACTGGGGCCATCTTAAGTGTGGGCATCATGAAGCCAGACTGTATGACTTCCTGGATTTCAGCCTTGCAGATCTCGCACATGCTCAGTGCTGCACAAGCAGTGTCAGATCAGGTTTCAGCACCTGTGCTGTCCAAGTCACATGATTCTTTGAGACTGGGGAGTGCACAGACTCCTGGAAAGTTACACCCACTACATTCCCAGGAGTCTGTGCGGTGTAGGTTAGGAAGCATTAAGCACCTAGGTGCAGGAAGTGGGAAGATTAACTATTCTGCCTAGCAACAACACTTTGAAGGCATCTAAAAAAAAAATATTTTTTTCGGAAAGGACTAATGACATTTTTTTAAAACTACTGATGTAATGTTATATTTATGGGTGGAACTCCACTTTAAGAGGTGTTTCTATTGCCTTACAGGGTGTTATGAAGCCACCCTTACGTGCATGCTCCTTGGAGAGAGACGCTTCCTGCACTGGCATGCTTTGGCAGCAATAGAGGACTGGGGGGGGGATGTTCATTTTCTGTGATCATTGAGCATGTAACACTTTCTAGTATATATATATATATATATATATATATATATATATATATATATATATATATATATATATATATATATATATATATATATATATATATATATATATATATATATATATATATATATATATATATATATATTCTCATATAGTTCACAGATGATCAAATATAAATCCTGATGCTTGTGCAGTTCTTGGCTGTATTCACAAAAGTCTGACATAAATCTTTCTCTGCTGCAACCTCTCACCTTGCTACAAAGTTACAATGTTGCATCACATCACTAGAAGAGAATGAGGAAATGCGTTATTGTGCCTGCAGCAGACAATTTGGTCAAGAATGCAATGTTTCAGCCAATCTTGATTACAGTTATTAAAGGGTAAGGTAATGGCCAGGGTCGGACTGACAACTCATGGGGCCCCCGGGCAATAGGAGATTATGGGGCCCCCGGGCAATAAGAGATTATGGGGCCCCCAGGCAATAGATCATGGGGCCACACAGTATACACACATACAGTTTACATACACAGACACACATTATACACACACACAGAATACACATACACACACTGAAAGGGTACCCGAGAGGCAGGGCAGCAATAATCTTGGGATTTAAAAAAATAAAAAACACAGATTTTGACATACTGTCCCTGGTTTTACTGAGGCTGGCAGTGCCCGAGTGCCTGAATGGTCAGCCTGCCCCTGGTAATGACCATCATCCATACTACATCTGGCAGATACAGTATAACAATTTTCCATGGCAGCTGACATCTTTACTGCACTTAAATATTTTACCCAGTTAGTGGAAAACTCCCTTTATTTCTGAATCTCATTACACTGACAGCCAGGAGCTTATTTACACTGAAAAAAGCAAGCAGTTCCAGAAGCTCAGGTAGCCAAGTGTGACTTAGAGAGCCAACAATGGGGGTTTTCTACTAAATAGTCCCTTTACCATGCATATTCATAGAATAAACAATAATGGAAATTGTTTTAAATGTTCCCCAACTGATTTCAAACTTTACATTTATAGATAGGTTTATCTAAGGTCAGAAAACTTGTTCATAAATAAGTCGTCTTACTTGAAGTGGAACTTTAATCAGAAAATGAAGTCGTACTAGATCACTTTAGGCTGTCCCCTTTTTACAGGTATAGCTATGTTAACATTAAGGGCCAGATTCACAGAAAACTCCGGCGGCGTAACGTATCGTGTTTTCAGCGCAAGTGCCTCATTCACCAAGCACTTGCGTGTAAACTTACGGCGGTGTATCGTAAAGACGTCCGGCGCAAGCACGCCCAATTCAAATGGGGCGTGTACCATTTAAATTGTGCACGCTCCCGCGCCGGACGTACTGCGCATGCTCCGTTTTGAAATTCCCGCCGTGCTTTGTGCGAAGTGACGTCATTTTTTTGAACGGCGACGTGCGTAACGTACTTCCGTATTCCCAGACGTCTTACGCAAATAAAAAAAAAATTGAAATTCGACCCGGGAACGACGGCCATACTTTAACATGGCTCATCTAAAGTTAAGCCATGTTAAAGCAGCCGTAACTTTGCTAAAAAATTACTAGCGACGACGTAACGAACGCGAAAACCTTCGTGAATCGCCATAAAACCTCATTTGCATACCCGACACTGGAAAACGACGCGAACTCCACCCAGCGGCGGCCGAAGTATTGCATCCTAAGATCCGACGGTGTAAGTCAATTACACCTGTCGGATCTTAGGGCTATCTATGCGTAACTGGTTCTATGAATCAGCCGCATAGATACTCTCAGAGATACGACGGCGTATCAGGAGATACGCCGTCGTATCTCTTCTGTGAATCTGGCCCTAAGTGCTTATACTTTTTCAAATTCAATAATACACGTCTCACTCTGATATGCACATGCTCAGTTGCTTTTTATTTTTTTAGCACCGTGCTGAATTTTTAGAGGCCAATCTGCTGACAGCCTAAAGATTTACTGCTGCTCTGGGCTTCAGCAAAATGGCAGCTTGCAGCAAGAAAACAGGCGAAATGCTGGAGGCTATTTACAGCACATTCTAATTTAGCATATAGTAATTATTAATGTGGAATGTATGTTTTTTGCTAAAGAAAATTATTTTTTATCAAGTTGTTATGGGTAAAGTTCCGCTTTAATGGCCATTTGGTCTATTATATAAGGGTCAATAAGTTGCACAACCTGCGTAGCAAGAAACGGTGGAACCTTTTTTCCATCTGCAACAACAGAAGCACTGACCAGCTGTCAATCAGCACACTGGGACCTTTCATAAAAAAAATGTTTGCTGCTACTGGCCTGATAGGAAGATTCTCAGATCCCTCAACAATTGGTCATTATGTCCTCAGGACTGCCACCTTTTATTTTGGATCTGGTTTCTTGTGTACACATCTGCAGGTTATAGATACATAGGGCCAGATTCACGTAGATCAGCGGATCTATAGATCCGCTCGATCTACGTGATTTAAGATCCGCTCCCGCAAGTTTGAGAGGCAAGTGGCTAATTCACAAACCACTTACCTCCAAACTTGCGACGGCGGATCCTAAATCCCCCGGCAGAATTCTAATTCCGCGGCTAGGGGAGTGTACTATTTAAATCAGGCGCGTTCCTGCGCCGATTTAAATGCGCATGCGCCGTCCGGGGAATTTCCCGGCGTGCATTGCTCCCACTGACGTCACTAGGACGTCAGTGGTTTCGACGTGAGCGTGACTTGCGACGCGCGTGTTTGTGAATCGGCGTACGCAAACGACGTTAGAAAATTCAAATTCGAGGCGGGAACGCCGGCTATACTTAACATTGGCTGCGCCTGATAAAAGCAGGGGTAAGTATACGACGGGAAAGCCGCTACGGAAACGTCGTAAGAAGACTGCGTCGGGTCCGCGTACGTTCGTGAATTTGCATATCTCGCTGATTTACATATTATTTAAGGTAAATCAGCGGGAACGCCCCCGGCGCCATTTTTAAATCGAAAATAAGATCCGACAGTGTAACACATTGTAACACTGTCGGATCTAAGCCATATCTATGCGTAACTGATTCTATGAATCAGGCGCATAGATAGGACCAGTGTAAGTCAGAGATACGATGGTGTATCTGTAGATACACCGTCGTATCTCTTTGTGAATCTGGCCCACTAGGAGGTGTTACACTGGGGTTGATTTACTAAAACTGTAGAGTGCAAAAATCTGGTGCAGCCACACATGGTAGCCAATCAACTTCTAATTGTTCAATTAAGATTTTACAAAAAAAAAAAAAAAAAATGGAAGCTGATTGGATACATTGCAGAGCTGCACCAGATTTTGCACTCTCCCCTTATGACAACCCACCAGGGAGATTGGATATGCCCCTGGAAAAGGACTGGCAGCAAAACTGCTCACTGCTGTCCTCTACAAGAAGAAGAGGATCCAGGAGCCTGTTCCAATTGCCAGCAGGCTGTGCTGGACATGTAAAAAGAAAAGTAACTTTACTTAGCTAACATTAAATATAACAAATATCCAGCAACATTTCATGCATGTACTGTGGCTATCAGCTTCCTTTAATGCCCCATCTCCTTTCCCTTACTTGTAAAGACAAACTAGGTGTCTACACATGCATGATAAACAGGGCTGGCGCAAGGATTTTTGACACCCTAGGCGAGACCCCATTTTGCCGCCCCCCTTGGCTCCACCCCTGACTCACCCTTCTTTGCCCCTGCCCATGTATACACCACCTTTTTCTCTAAAATGCAGACCACCAGCGCCCATCAAATGCAGCCACACCAGCGCCCATCAATGCAGCCTCACCAGCGCCCATCAATGCAGCCTCATCAGCGCCTATCAATGCAGCCTACCAGCGCCCATTAAATGCAGCCTCATCAGCGCCTATCAATGCAGCCTACCAGCAGGGCCGGTGCTAACACTAGGCAAACTAGGCAGCCGCCTAGGGCTCACTGCTGCCTAGGGCACCCGGCCACTGGTGCTTCTGCTCTCTCCATTCTGCAGCAAGCAACTAAGTCTCAGCATCAGCAGGCAGCCGCCGCTCTGTTCCCACATAGTGTCAGAGGTGCAGCGGCGGTGGATAACTGTGTCTGTGTCCCGACTCTCGAATGAATGGAAGCAAGCAAGCATTCATTGATGGGCACTGGTAGGCTGCATTGATGGGCACAGGTAGGCTGCATTTGATGGGCACTTGTGAGGTTGCATTTGATGGGCACTGGTGGGGCTGCATTTGATGGACGCTTAATTAAAACATGGGCAGGGCAAATGGGGTGGAGTCGGGGGGGAGCCAATGGGGAGGGCGGCAAAATTAGGTTTCGCCTAGGGTGTCAAAAATCCTTGCACCAGCCCTGCCTACCAGCGCCCATTAAATGCAGCCTCACCAGCGCCCATCAAATGCAGCCTCACCAGCGCCCATCAAATGCAGCCTCACCAGCGCCTATCAATGCAGCCTCACCAGCGCCTATCAATGCAGCCTCATCAGCGCCTATCAATGAAGCCTACCAGCACCCATCAAATGCAGCCTCACCAGCGCCCATCAAATGCAGCCTCACCAGCGCCCATCAAATGCAACCTCACCAGCGCCTATCAATGCAGCCTCATCAGTGCCTATCAATGAAGCCTACCAGCGCCCATCAAATGCAGCCTCACCAGCGCCAATCAAATGCAGCCTCACCAGCACCCATCAAATGCAACCTCACCAGTGCCCATCAAAAGCAGCCTCACCAGCGCCTATCAATGCAGCCGCATCAGCGCCCATTAAATGCAGCCTCACCAGCGCCCATCAAATGCAGCCTCACCAGCGCCCATCAAATGTAGCCTCACCAGCGCCCATCAAATGCAACCTCATGTGCGAACTGAGAGGGGGCTGCTGAGACTTGGTTGCTTGCTGCAGAGAGAAGATAGTATAAACACCAGTGGCCGGACACCCTAGGCGACTGCCTAGTTTGCCTAGTGGTAGCACCGGCCCTGATGATAAATATGTGAATATTTGGTATTCTCACCAATATAAGGTTAACACTCCAGTCCATGTGTGGATATGTGCCAACATGATAAAATAACTTCCAAGGATTTTGCTGCTGAGACTTATGCCTAGTACACACGATCGGTTTTCCCATCGGGAAAACTGCTGTGTTTTCCTTTGGCTGGGAAAACCGGCCATGTGTATGCTCCTTAGCAGTTTTCCCGCACAGGAAAAGTGCGGTTCAAAAAATTAGAACATGTTTCCTTTTTTCTCGCCGCAGTTTTCCTATGGGAAACACTGCGAGGGAGCATACACACAGCCGTTTTCCCGACCAAAGGTCTCCTGGCAGTTTTCCTGTCGGGAAAAACGGCCGTGTGTACAGGAGAAAAGGGACCGAGCCGGTTCTCGGTTTTCCCCTCAGTTTTCCCGGCGGTCTTTTGACCGTCGGGAAAACCGATCGTGTGTACTAGGCATTAGGGGTTGATTTACTAAAGGCAAATAGACTGTTGCTCCAGAGCTTAGTAAACGAGGTAAAGGTTCACTTTGCAAAGGATATCCAATTACTTGCAAGGAAAAAAAATTTTTTTTGCTTGCACGTGATTGGATGATGGAAGTCAGCAGAGCTTAATTTACTAAGCTCTGGAGCTTAGTACTTGCACTTGCACTTTGCCTTTAGTAAATCAACCACAGTTTATCCAACCTAGTACTTTCTTTAAGCACCAGGAATAGCCCAATGTACCCAATAACCAAATCGGAATTATAATCTTTGGTTTTCAATAAATGTCTTTGTAAAACGTTAAAAAGATTCATAGTATTTAAACAAATTGAACTATAACTGTAGAAAAAATACCTACTGGGCATTATTCCCTGTGGTCTGTCTGACAGCCACATACCTTTCCATATCCCAACTACATACAAGGGGTATTGGCCAATAATGGCTTTTGGAACTTGTGAGCAAATCCATGATACTGACAGCCCCAATAGTTCTAATCAAGCTAATTCTTCTACCGTGTTTCCCCCAAAAATAAGCCTGGGTCTTATCCTTATTTTGGCAATGAAAGACACAGTAGGGCTTATTTTTGGGGTAGGTCTTACCGTGTAAGATGCTGTCTTCTCTCCCTCTCTCTCTCTCCCTGCCTGACAGAAATCCACAGTGTGAACCAAGTTAAAATGCTTGTAAAATCTTATAATCCACTCTATTACAGTAGTATATAATGTAAAATGTGTGTATTTCTGTAATATAATTGTGCCAAATACCTTCGTTTTAGCGCTGCTCTGCGCTTCTGTGACCCACCAGAGCTCTCTTCCCCACATTTATATTACAGAAAACACAAATTGTACATTATATACTACTGTAATAGTGTGGGTTATAGGATTTTACAAGCATTTTAAACTGGGGCATATTTTCAGGGGTAGGGCTTATATTGCAGCCCTCCTGGAAAATAGCGCTAGGTCTTATTTTCGGGGCTAGGGCTTATATTGCAGCCCTCCTGGAAAATTGCGCTAGGTCTTATTTTTGGGGAAACACGGTAACAAGTACAAAGTTATATACGTACAGCCTAGATCTAGCGCTCTCTGACTTCTATTTGTTCGATCCAATGAAGGACATTCTTTAGAGACAACAATTTGATGACACGGACAAAGAGAACGTGGCTTTGTTGAAGTGGGATACCTCAGTACATTCCTGAATTTCTTCAAAGAGGACTCAAGAGTTGGGTTCAACAATGGCTCAAATACATAACTTGTGATGGAGACTATGGCCCAGATTCTCAGAAGAGATACGACGGCGTATCTCCAGTCCAGATACGCAGTTGTATCTCTGCGTTGCGCGGTCGTATCTATGCGCCTGATTCTTAGAATCAGTTACGCATAGATTTCCCGTAGATCCGACTGGCGTAACTGTGTTACACCGTCGGATCGTAACTGCATATTTACGCTGGCCGCTAGGTGGCGCTTCAGTCGAATTCCGCGTCGAGGAAGCTGTGTTTACACAGCTTCCCCGTTCTTCACTGTGGCGCCGTCATTGATCATGTGTTCCCTTTTATAGGGAAACACAATCGACGTCACACCTACAGCCACACCCCCCTACAGTTAGAAACACAAATGAGGTCACACTTAACCCCTTCAGCGCCCCCTTGTGGTTAACTCCCAAACTGCAATTGTCATTTTCACAGTAAACAATGCATTTTTAATGCATTTTTTGCTGTGAAAATGACAATGGTCCCAAAAATTTGTCAACATTTTCCGAAGTGTCCGCCAAAATGTCGCAGTCACGAAAAAAAAAAATCGCTGATCGCCGCCATTAGTATTAAAAAAAAAAAATTAATAAAAATGCAATAAAACTATCCCCTATTTTGTAAACGCTATAAATTTTGCGCAAACCAATCGATAAACGCTTATTGTGATTTTTTTTTTACCAAAAATAGGTAGAAAAATACGTATCGGCCTAAACTGGGAAAAAATAATATTTTTTATAGATTTTTTGGGGATATTTATTATAGCAAAAAGTAAAAAATATTGGATTTTTTTCAAAATTGTCGCTCTATTTTTGTTTATAGCGCCAAAAAATAAAAACCGCAGAGGTGATCAAATGCCACCAAAAGAAAGCTCTATTTGTGGGAAAAAAGGACGCCAATTTTGTTTGGGAGCCACGTTGCACGGCCGCGCAATTGTCAGTTAAAGCGACGCAGTGCCGAATCGCAAAAACTGCCCAGGTCCTTTAGCTGCCTAAAGGTCCGGGTCTTAAGTGGTTAATGTGCAACAATTTACAATTCACTCTCGTATTTTAAAATGAAAGATAAAAACTGGTTACAGACCAAGGAAAGAACATTTAATTATGATTTTGCACATACCCTTACTGTAAAACATCATAACTATACACTTGTCATCCTGTATTACTAAAATATACCTGAAAAGTCATTTTCCCCCACCTCCTGTTTCACTTTCATTGCACTGCTGTGTAATCTGGTTCTCTGTCTTACTAAAAATTCCCCCACCGATTTCTCTCTCTAAAATGTACCCAAACTCCCCTGCAGAACTCTTCCACCCCCAAAATTGCTCGTCCCTCTATGCCCCCCACTGCTTTCTCTCTGTTTCATATTTGTATTCCAGTTACAAACAGTCATCTTTCTGAAACTTTCTCTGCTCAGGTTTACACACTGCCTAGTATTTGGATTGTATTTTATTTCGAGCACATTGAAGTGCATTTCCACTTTTGCTGGCAGATTTGGATAACACCTACTTTTTATTGGTTACATGTTCAAAATATTATAGCATAACTTAAAAAAAAAATTGCTGGTATCTTTTTTTTATTACCGTAATTTTTGTTTACTTAAAAAGCTTACACCCTTAATAAATAAACTTAAAAAAAACGTACACGTGTAACAAAAATGACTTAAAAATAAACCTTACATGCCCACCCTATGTCTGATTATGAGTGTATTTTATTGTTTTTTAATCAATCTTTTAAGCAGTACTTCTCTATTTTAGCGTTCTCACTCTGTGCATATTGAATTTCCATCTTGATGAATCCATCTGTGATCCAAATCTACTGTATATATGAGGATGGCAGTCCGAGTGGATTATCTAAAGTGCTTTTCGACCTTCCTATGAATGAGCTGCTCTCCTGAGGGATTTATCACTGGGTGATTTATATTTGTCTTACCAGCATAACAATAGCATGAAGATTTGTACTTGTTAATGAGGGATAGCGTGGGGATGAAGGCACTTGAGACTTTCCAGAAATTCAGCCATGACACCTTCTCCTTTTGCCTAGTACACAAGGAACAAATGCCAAGCGACATTGAATGAATGAAAAACTTATATAGCGCGGCACATGCGAACTGAATCGCCTCTGGGCGCTTGATGTTTCGTGTCTCATGACATCAAAAGAGCAGAGTTTTGATCTGTCTTCTGAAAGTCAGGTGGTTTTCCTCCAACCGAATGCTGGTTGGTAAAGCGTTCCATAGTCTCGGACCTTGGAAAGCAAACCTTCTTTCTCCTTTGGACTTGTATTTGGTTTTTGGAACCTTGACCAGATTTTGGTCAGTGAATCGCAGAATGCGATTAGAATTGTGAGGTTCTATCTTGTCGCAAAGATATTGTGGAGCCTTCCCATGGATGCACTTATGTGTCAGGCAGAGTGCTTTAAAGCGGGAGTTCACCCATTTGTAAAAAAAAATGTTTTCTCCCCTTAGCTTCCTGCTCGTTCGGTCTAGGGGAATCGGCTATTTGTATTAAAATATGAGCAGTACTTACCCGTTTTCGAGCTGCATCTTCTTCCGTCGCTTCCGGGTATGGGTCTTCGGGAGCGGGCGTTCCTTCTTGATTGACAGCCTTCCGAGAGGCTTCCGACGGTCGCATCCATCGCGTCACTCGTAGCCGAAAGAAGCCGAACGTCGGTGCGGCTCTATACTGCGCCTGCGCACCGACGTTCGGCTTCTTTCGGAAAATCGTGACGCGATGGATGCGACCGTCGGAAGCCTCTCGGAAGCCTGTCAATCAAGAAGGAATGCCCATTCCCGAAGCCCATACCCGGAAGCGACGGAGAGGATGCATCTCGTAAACGGGTAAGTACTGCACATATTTTAAAATAAATAGCCGATTCCCCTAGTAAAAACGAGCAGGAATCTAAGGGGGAAAAGTGCCCTCTAAGGGTGAACCCCCGCTTTAAATACAATTCTGTCTTTTACTGGCAACCAGTGAAGGGTTCTCAGCGAAGGTGAGATTGATTCCCATGTCCTTTTCCCAGTCACCAGTCTGGCGGCCGTATTCTGTACGACTTGCAGACGAGCGATTTGGTACTTTGGGAGCCCGAGGTAAAGGGCATTTGCATAGTCCAGTCTGGAATTCACGATTGTTCCCACCACGACTGCTACGTCTTCTTTGGGGATAAATGGAATAAGTCTGCGTAGTAGGCGCAACAAATGGTGCGATCCGCTGACTACTGACCCTATTTGTGCGTCCATTGTCATGAAGGCGTCAAAAATGACTCCTAGACTTTTGACTTTGGAGCTAGGGGTGATGATTTGGCCCAGAATGGGCGGCGGTGTCCAGGTTGTTGCCAGTTGACTCTTTCGGCTGGCGTGAAACATAAGAAGTTCTGTTTTGGAACTATTGAGTTTAAGATAACTCTTAGTCATCCAGTTTTCTATCGAAGAGAGACATTTCTCTAAACTGAGATGATGATCCTTTTTGTTGCAGATGCGAAAATACAATTGCGTATCGTCTGCATAAGAGTGATAGAGTAGTTCTTGGCTACTGATAATATCAAAGAGAGGGCGAAGATAGATGTTGAACAGCACTGGTGATAGGGGGGATCCTTGGGGGACTCCACATGGCACTGTGCGTTTTTCCGACGTGAAAGATCCCAGTTTCACTGTTTGTGATCGGTTTTCAAGAAAGGAGGAAAACCATGGTAAATCACCTTCTGCGACTTCTGCTACCTTGGCTAGTCGCATCAGTAACATTTTGTGGTCTACTGTGTCAAAGGCTGCGCTTAGGTCCAGCAGAACCAGGAGACAGGATTCTCCCTCGTCTGCGGCCAGTTAAAAAAAAACGTCCGACATTCGGCCTGTGTGTATGGCAGCCAGTCCAACAGAAGATGGCCGGATTCTGTCAGATGCATGCGGGAAAACCAGCAGTTAACTGGTTCCTGTCATTTGGAGAGGAGAAGGGCCATGTGTTGGTGCCTGTGATGCTACTGGGAGCCAGTTGGAGTATAGCCCTACAGGGGCAAAAGTGTGTTTGACCTTGACAAACCTGCCTGGCGGTATTCCCGAGTGTGGCGCGGGGTGAGATTTCTGTGCTATTATCGGTAACCCTGAGCCACACTCGGAATTGCCTCGCTGGATGCTGGAAGAGGTGACTTACCTTTTCCCAGGGATCCAGCGATGTATTTCCTCAGTGCACGGTGGCCAGATCTTCCGCCCGATGCACTGTGTGTTCCCGATTCCCTTCCCTGCGAGCGTCGCGACGCAGGGGGGCGGAACGGCGGCAAATTCAAAAGCACTCTGATACAATGTAATCCTATTACAATACAATGACCTTAGATTGCCCCCCAGTGCTTTCTCCAGTGCCCTTGTCTGCACTGTACTTTGTGACTGTAAACTGCACAGCGACCATGGCATCAAAAAAGCGCGCCTCCACCTCAAAATCTCTATGCGACCTGCTGAAAAACAGCAACAGCGATACAGAATCGCTTGCAGAGGAGTTGAATGACAGCGACTCGTGGGGAAGTTTGTCATCAGATGCAGAAAGCAATTTTAGCGACGATCCTGCGACTGTGCCCAGCGATGTGCAGACTTGGTGCTCAATTGATTGCGGTACGGAGCACATAGCGCCCCCAATATTTTCGTTTACAGCATCACCTGGGATCAAAGTGGATGTTGAGGATGACAATCCCTTGGCATACCTCCAACTTTTTTTGACTGATGAAGTTATCGCCAAAATTGTTTTGGAGACGAATCGCTACCAGGAGCAACAAGCTGCTACCCATCAGCGATTTTCAAGGCGCAGAAAATGGGAACCAGTAATCAGAGAGGACATCTGGAAGTTTCTTGGCCTTATAATTTTACAGGGAGTGGTGGGGAAACCCCTGCAGAAATGGTACTGGACAACCAACAAATTATTGGCCACTCCTTTTTTTGGCACCGTTATGTCGGAATATAAATTTTCGCTGATTATGAAATATTTGCACTTTGCAAATAGTGAAGACTTTGATGAAAGTTCTCATCCAGCTCCAAAACTGAAAAAAATTTGGGAGATTTACCAACTTATTTTGAATAATTTTCAGCAGACCTATGTTCCAGAGAGAGACATACAGTAGGTGAACCCGATTTTGTGTCAATCTCGCTCTCTTTCTCGGCGAGATTGAGCACCTACGAGCCCCATCGCGGGAGCCAGCGCCGAGCTGGCTTGCCGCGATGGAGACAGAGCCGTCATAGAAGCGACGGGAGATCCGACTTGGATTCCCGCCAATTCTACACGTGTGCGGCGTTTGCTATGAATCCTGAGGGGGAAGTCCCCGCCGGATTTTAAATAAAAATCCGGCATGGGTCCCCCCCTCAGGAGCATACCGGGCCCTTAGGTCTGTTATGGGTTGTAAGGAGAGCCCCCCTACGCCGTTTTTTACCCATGTGATACCTACCCACGTGGGTAGGTATCACATGGGTAGGTACAGAGCATGATGGGACTGTGAGGCCTATATAGGTCCGATGCAAGGCGCGCATCCGTCATTTCAGCGAGGAGGACCGGCGAGTCAACATCGGGAGAAGAAGAGAAGTGAAGAACATGACGTCACAGCGCGGAAGAAGAACTCACAGCACGGAAGAAGACGTACAGCACGGAAGAAGGGACCGGACTGCGAGACGAAGAACCGGGGTGCGACGAGTCAACAGCGGAGAGCGGCGAGACCCCCCGGATAGCGGAGAAGACCCGTCGGGATAGCGGAAGAAGAAGAGCCCCGCCGAAGACGCCGGAGGAAACCCGCCGGGGGGATGGGGGCTTTTTTAAAAGCCACCCCCCCCCGGCGGTGGAAGAGAACCAGACGGCGGCCCCCACCCACCCGAAGACGTCAAAGAAGAAGCCCCCCCTGGTAAAAGAGCTAATAAAGAAGACAGGGGGCGGCCTCCGGAGCAGACTAATAAAATATTTTAATACACTGTGTGGTTTATTTGTGTTTTTACCACTTTTCTTGCAGGTGAATGGGTAGGGGTACGATGTACCCCATACTCATTCACTTAGGGTGGGGGGCCGGTATCTGGGGGCCCCCTTATTAAAGGGGGCTCCCAGATTCCGATAAGCCTCCCGCCCGCATACCCCGACAACCAACGGCCAGGGTTGTCGGGAAGGGGCCCTGTCCTCATCAACATGGGGACAGGGTGCTCTGAGGTGGGGGGGCCGCAGTGCGCCCCCCTGCCCCAGAGCACCCAACCCCCCCATGTTGAGGGCATGCAGCCTGGTACGGCTCAGGAGGGGGGGGGGGGCGCTCGCTCGTCCCCATTCCCTTCCTGGCTGGCCGGGTAGCGTGCTTTGGATACGGGTCTGGTATGGATCGTAGGGGGACCCCCTACGCCGTTTTTTTCGGCGTAGGGGGGCTCTCCTTACAACCCATAACAGACCTAAGGGCCCGGTATGCTCCTGAGGGGGGGACCCATGCCGGATTTTTATTTAAAATCCGGCGGGGACTTCCCCCTCAGGATTCATAGCAAACGCCGCACACGTGTAGAATTGGCGGGAATCCAAGTCGGATCTCCCGTCGCTTCTATGACGCGCTTGCTGGGATGTGCTGTCACTATTCCAGTGAGTGCAAGATGTCGGCGAGATCTCGGCACCATGTCGCCGAGTATCAGCGCGACGCTGTCGTGCTAAAAGCACAATATCACAAACACCTACTGTAACTATTGTCGAAAGTCTTAGGCCCCGTACACACGACCAAACATGTATGCTGAAACTGGTCCGTGGGCCAGTTTCAGCATACATGTTCGGTCATGTGTAGGCGCGAGCGGGCAGAATTCCAGCAAACATTTGCCCGCCGGGCCTTTTCCCAGCGGGCAAATATTCCTGGACTTGTTTTAAAACCGTCCGCTGGAATCCTGCCCGCTCGGACATGTATGGTCGTCAGTACAGACCTACCGTACATGTCCGAGCGCCTGCCGTCCCTCGCATGCGTCGAATGACTTTGACGCATGCGTGGAAGCATTTAAAAGGCAGGCCCGCCCACATTGCCACGTCATCGTCGCGTTGACAGCTCGGCCCCCCCCGCGTATTGTTTACGCGCGGACTTCTGTACGATGGTTAGTACAGCCATCGTACAGAAGTCCCCGGGCAGACATGTACGGTGAAAACGGTCCGACGGACCGGTTTCATCGTACATGTTTGCCCGTGTGTACCCGGCCTTACAGGTAGACTTAGCTGTATACAATATATCGCATCAAAGCGCGCTCGATTTGGTATAAAGTCATTTATGCTGTGTGAATCCAGCTCTGGGTACATCTGGAATTCGGTCCTGTACACCGCGAAAGGGACCAAATTCTTCCAGCGATTCAGCAGTTTTAGAATGGCAACCGCTTCGGTTCTTTCCTTGATTGAGCCATTGCTGAACCATAGCTATTGTGTCACCACAGACAATTTTTATATGTCCCCAGAACTCTATGAGTTCCTTCTCCTGAACAAGACGGACGCATATGGGACCGTGAGGCCTAACATGCCGTCAACCTTTGCCAATAAAAAGATTGGGGCAGGAGAAGTAGTTGTCTGGCAGAAAGGAAAAATGATGGCGGGACAAAAAAGACGTGTGCCTTATGAGTACCATTCATAACACCTCTACTGTAATGGTACACACCAAAGGTGGAAAGGATGTTATGAAGCCACAGGTTGTGTTGGATTACAACAACACCATGAGAGGTGTGGACAGAGCATCTACTTGAACAGTGCCTGTGGAATGCATTCATTCTTATGAAAAATAAAGAGTGACAGGCCTATGGTTCATGCAGACTTTGTGTGGAAGGTTGCAGAACTCATATTTCTGAAGCACCAGACGCCAACGGCTGTAAACCGATCTGGACGTTGGGCTGCTGGCGTTGTGAACCCGGAACGCCTGACTGGTCATCACTTTATGGACCACATTCCACCCACTAAAAAGAAGACAGCACCCACAAGGATGTGTGTGGTTTGCTGCTCCAAGCGTGTCAACACTGGAAGAAAAATCCGCAAAGAAACACGTTTCTATTGTCCCGACTGTGACGTTTGACTTTGTGCTGTACCTTGTTTTAAAATTAAATTAAATTTAAAATTAAATTAAATTTAAATTCCATACCCGAGACGTTTACTGACTACTAATATTGCACCCTTGTTTGACCAAAAAAAAATTCTGAGTTTTTGATTATATTATTTACTAAAATGTATTGAATAAAAAGTATTGTTATTATTAAATTATTATTTGTTTGTATTTATTATATTATAATTTATGATTTTGTATTTCAAACTTTATCATACCCGAGACATCTACTAGACTCTTGTTTGGACAGATTTAGGTGAGTTATTCCTAAGAATTACAGGCCTGCAATCTAAAACACCAAATTTCCATGCAAAATAATGGTACTGCTTTCAGCACCTAAAATCTGAAAGAATCATACCGCCAGGGAGGTTAAGGTCCAGGTGAGTGCATATGGTTCACTGGGTGTTATGCATGTGACACATGGGTGATCTGTTGACGAGAAGTCTGGGATATCTGGAATTCACAGGTGGTTGGCCACACATACATTTTTAAAGCGGAGTTCCGGCCACAATTTCACTTTTTAAATATAAATACCCCTGTAATACACAATCTTAATGTATTCTAGTAAAGTTAGTCTGTAAACTAAGGTCCGTTTTGTTAGGTTGTTACAGCATTTAGACACTTTATAAAATAGAAATTGACTGGGGCCATCTTAAGTGTGGGCATCATGAAGCCAGACTGTATGACTTCCTGGATTTCAGCCTTGCAGATCTCGCACATGCTCAGTGCTGCACAAGCAGTGTCAGATCAGGTTTCAGCACCTGTGCTGTCCAAGTCACATGATTCTTTGAGACTGGGGAGTGCACAGACTCCTGGAAAGTTACACCCACTACATTCCCAGGAGTCTGTGCGGTGTAGGTTAGGAAGCTTAAGCACCTAGGTGCAGGAAGTGGGAAGATTAACTATTCTGCCTAGCAACAACACTTTGAAGGCATCTAAAAAAAAAAAAAAATTCGTAAAGGACTAATGACATTTTTTTAAAACTACTGATGTAATGTTATATTTATGGGTGGAACTCCACTTTAAATACTTTTTTTTTGTTTCATCATTTGGGAATCATTTATGTAAGAGACCCAGTTTAGTTGCGCTGTATCTTTGTAATATATCTTAGAGGGGTGGAGTGAAAATGCCTGAGGCCTCGTACACGCGACCGAGTTTCTCACAAAAACCAGCAAGAAACTTGCTGGGATTTTTTTTTTGCAGAGGAAACCGGTCGTGTGTATATTTTTCGACGAGGAAACTGTCGAGGATCCCGTTGAGCAAAAAAGAGAGCATGTCTTCTTTTTCCTCGACAGGAATGGAGAAACTTACCTTGTCGAGTTCCTCGACAGCCTAACAAGGAACTCGACGAGGAAAACTATGTGTTTCGCCCGTCGAGTTCCTCGGTCGTGTGTACAAGGCTTAACAGTCCTGGCCAGCAACTAGGAATTCACAGATTTGTGAGCACATTGATTTGCTTGTGATTTATGCACATTAGGTTTATATGTCACAGATACTTTATGGTATTTTGTATTAATAGCGACTGTGCTGATTTACTTTCACTTTTCTCATCCAAAAGAATGAAAGGGCCCCCACCCACCCAACAAGCAGTAAGAATAGTACCCAGCAAGCAAGGATGTTTGCCTAGAACCTGGCACCGCTTTACACTTTTTCAGTTGGCCATGGCAGAAACCTCAATATCGTGTACAAGCATAGTGGAATAAAATCATATTTACTGTATTTTTGTATTTAAGTGCATGTTAGAGCAGGGGTCCTCAAACTTTTTAAACAGGGGGCCGGTTCACTGTCCCTCAGACCGTTAGAGGGCCGGACTATAAAAATTAATTTCAAGCCATCATTTCAAGCCCCCCCCCCTCACCATTGCAAGCCACTCACGATCATTGCAACCCTCCCCCTTCATCATTAATTGCAAAACGATCATGATCATTGCAAGCTCCCCCACCTCACCATCATCACCCCCTCATTGCAAGCCCCCCTCGCCATCATCATTGTAAGCCCCTTATTGCAACCCCCCCCTCACAATCCATTAATTGCAAGCCGATCAAGAACATTGCAATCATCATCATCCATCATCATCATCATCCCTCATCATCATCATCATCATCATCCCTCATCATCATCTCTCATCATCATCCCTCATCATCATCATCCCTCACCACCACCAGCTCCCCATCATCATCCCTCACCACCACCAGCTCCCATCATCATCATCATCATCCCTCATCATCATCATCCCTCATCATCATCATCATCCCTCATCATCATCATCATCATCCCTCATCATCATCATCATCCCTCATCATCATCATCATCCCTCAGCCACCACCAGCTCCCCATCCCTCATCCATCAACCACCACCAGCTTCCCATCCCTCATCCATCATCCCTCAACCACCACCAGCTCCCCATCCCTCATCCATCATCCCTCAACCACCACCAGCTCATCATCCATCATCACAAGCCAGCCCCCCCATTGTAAGCCTCCTTACTGTGCTGTGTCACGGTCAGTCCGGCTGTATGCTCCCCCACTGTAACAGTTCTGGCGCGCTGATAAATGTCCCGCCCTCCTAGACAAGCTTGTGTGACAGACAGCACACTGGCTCTATCACACAAGCTAGTCTTCTAGGAGGAGGAGGGCGGGACATTTATCACAGCGCGCCCAAACTGTTAACGGCGATGTGTCACGGAGATCTCCGTGACACAGCGGGATTGCGGTGTAACCGGCCGGCATTGCCTGTCAGGGACGGGCGGGCCGGTTTAAAGTCCTCCGCGGGCCGCATGTGGCCCGCGGGCCGTAGTTTGAGGACCCCTGTGTTAGAGGATAGATCCATTTGTGTACCTATATGTATTTTTGTATGTATTTACCGTATATACTCGAGTACAAACTGAATTTTTCAGCCCCTTTTTTGGGCTGAAAGTGACCCACTCGGCTTATACTCGAGTCAATGTATTGTGACATGCAGATGGCGGCCGGGCAGTGTTAAAAAGTCGCGCTCCTCCATGTCCTGTTCCGTGATAGGAGGAACACTCAGTTTCCCAGCAGACACTGGGGCAGATCCACAAAGATCTGCACCAGCGCAGCGTATCTGAGATACGATATGCCGCCGTAACTTACTTGGCTTTGGTTTGAATCCTGAAAGAATTTGCGCCGTAAGTCACGGCGGCGTAGTGTATCTCTCGCGGCGCAAGGGCGCGGAATTCAAATGCGGCGAGTAGGGGGCGTGTTTCATTTAAATGAAGCGCGTCCCCGCGCCGAACGAACTGCGCATGCCCCGTCCGTCAAAACTCCCAGGGTGCATTGCTCCAAATGATGTCGCAAGGACGTCATTGTTTTCGACGTGAACGTAAATGGCGTCCAGCCCCATTCACGGATGACTTACGCAAACGATGTAAAATTTTCAAAATTATACGCGGGAACGATGGCCATACTTAACATTGAGTATGCCACCAGATAGCAGCTTTAACTATACGCCGGAAAAAGCCGAACGGAAACGACGTAACAAAATGCGACGGCCGCTCGTACGTTCGTGGATCGTCGGAAATAGCTAATTTGCATACTCAACGCGGATTACGACGGGAACGCCACCTATCGGAAGCCGAAAACTTGCATCTAAGATCCGAAGGCGTACGAAGACGTACGCCTGTCGGATCTAACCCAGATGCCGTCGTATCTTGTTTTGAGGATTCAAAACAAAGATACGACGCGGGAATTTTGAAATTACGCGTACTTTCTTTGTGGATCTCCCCCACTGTGTTCAGTGTTCTGCCTATCACGGATGCCGTGATAGACAAGAGGACGAGAGGGTGTCCGTGATAGGCGGAACACTGAACCCAGTGTCTGCTGGGAAACTGAGTGTTCCGCCTATCACGGAACAGGACATTGAGGAGCACGACTTTTTAATACTGCCCGGCCGCCGTCTGAATCTGCATGTCACGGACTATCACGGAACAGGACAAGGAGCGCGACTTTTTAACACTGCCTGGCTGCCGTCTGAATCTGCATGTCACAGACTCAGGTACACGGCAAAGTGATTCTGCAATAGGCATGGTGAGGTCAGGCTGCAATAGGCACAGTGAGGTCAGGCTGCAATAGGCACGGTGAGGTCTGGCTGCAATGGGCACAGTGAGGTGTGCAAATGGGCATTGTTGACCCTCTTTTCCACTTACAGTAGCTGCTGCATTCTCACCCTAGGCTTATACTCAAGTCAATACGTTTTCCCATTTTGTTGTGGTAAAAGTAGGTGGGTCGGCTTATACTCGAGTATATATGGTATGTATATTTTGAGAATGTTTGTATTTTTATGAACAATGCCACGTACACACGATCGGATTTTTCTTTGGAAAAAATCTGATGTTTTTTTCCGACGGAATTCCGCTCAAGCTTGTCTTGCGAACACACGGTCACACCAGATTCCCGAAATTTAAAGAACGCGGTGACGTACAACACTACGACAAGCCGAGAAAAATTAAGTTTGATGCTTCTGAGCATGTGTCAAATTGTTTCCGAGCATGTGTGTTTTTTTCCCTGTCGGAATTCCATACAAATGAACGTTTTTTTTCTATAGGAATTGTTTTCGTCTGAAACATTGAGAACCTGCTCTCTATCTAAGTCCGTCGAAAATTCCGACCGTGTGTACGCGGCATTACTTGCAAATTGTTTTGCAAAGTATGTAAGATTTTTATCCGTAAAAATGGAATAAAAACTATTTAAAACAAAATCATATTTACAAAATTAAAAATTTTACATCCCTGTCTTAAATGTCAGCTTTGCCAAATCATTTTTGGACTTACCCTTTAGGGAGCCCTCATGAAAATGGTATTTGTGCAGGCAGCAATTGAATTAAAGTGCATGTTTTCTTCAAGTCTACTGGTCTATTGCTCTAAATGTTAAGACCTAGTACTTCATTCATAGGGTGTGCCTTTATTTTCAATATTAGACACAAAATAGTGATGAAAGGTCCCTATTCTATAATACATTATGAACATGCTGAACGTCTCTATTTAGGTGCTGATGTGTATGAGAAATAAAAGGACTGTCACTTAAAAATGAGGAACAGTTGAAATCTGCACTTTTGTATCTTATACCGTATGTTCAAATTTTTTATATTGGTAGTAAAGAAAATAAAATAAAGAGTTATTCCGTTCTCTATGTATATATCAACATGCATAGAATTAAAGGGGTTGTAAAGGTTTGTCTTTTATTTTCTAAATAGGTTCCTTTAAGCTAGTGCATTGTTGGTTCACTTACCTTTTCCTTCCATTTCCCTTCTAAAAAATGTTTTTCTTTGTTTGAATTTCTCACTTCCTGTTTCTCCTCAGTAAGCTTGCCCCCATCATCCGAGCGGTGGAAAGTTTGCGGATTCTGAATCGGATGTCGAAAGTTGTGTTCACACTATACTTACTGAACACCTTACTGAGGAGGAACAGGAGATGAGAAATTCAGACAAGAAAACAAAGAAAAAACAAATTTAGAAGGGAAATTGAAGGAAAAGGTAAGTGAACCAACAATGCTTAAAGTAACCCATTTAGAAAATAAAAAACGAGCCTTTACAACCCTTTTAATCAATAAAGCAGAACAAAGGGCAACAATGAGGATGTAATGCATTAAAGCATAGCAACCAGCTCCTTAGTTAAACAAAGCTAACATATTAAAGGAAAGTCTAATAGTGAAAAAGAGTCACCAAGCCTTTAGAGCAAATATGCTCTTGACATATAAATATATGCATCCTGTTAAGGAAAGCCCCAAAACCCTCCCTACTGCAAAGCCAGGGAAAATGTATGCATACAAAAGGCTGTGTGGTATCTACAGTATCTTCCCCAGGGTCACTTAAGACCCGGACCAATATGCAGGTTAAGGACCTGGCCCCTTTTTGCGATTTGGCACTGCGTTACTTTAACTGACAATTGCGCGGTCGTGTTATAGCGTCCACAAAATAGGGGACAGTTTTATGGCATTTTTATTAATATATTTTTTTTTTACTAGTAATGGCGGCGATCAGCGATTTTTTTCATGACTGCGACTTTATGGCGGACACATCAGACACTTTTGACACCTTTTTGGGACCATTGTCATTTTCACAGCGAAAAGTGCTATAAAATGCACTGATTACAGTAAAAATGACAATAGCAGTGAAGGGGTCAACCACTAGGGGGCGCTAAGGGGTTAAGTGTTCCCTAAGGGAGTGGTTATTACTGTAGGGGGGCGTGGCTGGACGTGTGACATCACTGATAGTCGTTCCCTATAACAGGGAACAGACGATCAGTGACACTGCCACAGAGAAGAGCGGGGAAGGTTTTTTTACACTCACCTCTTCCCGTTCTTCAGCTCCTGTGACCGATCATGGAACACCAGTGGCGATCGGGTCCAGCAGGTCACGCGGGCACGGTCACGGAGCTTGGGACCGGGTCGCGAACGCCCTGGCGGCGCGTGCGCGACCCACGGCTGGGATCTTAAAGGGCGACGTACCTGTATGTGCCCAGCCGTGCCATTCTGCCAACGTATATCGCCGTTAGGTGGTCCTTAAGTGGTAAAACTGTTAAAAATAGCATTAAGGCTTGTACACACTACGAGAAAATCGGGCGAACAATTGTCTGATTTTCCTCATTGTTTCACAAGTCAGAACCAAGGAAGGAAATAATGTAGAAAATTTTCATACAAAAAAAAAAAAGGATTTTTATTTGTTGCTTATTGTTTTTGATCATGGGCAGTCATTCGTTTCTGATTTTTCTTGTACGAAAATCATATGAAATTGGTACACATTAAATGAAAATCATTTGTTCTATTCATGTACTGTATAAGAAAAATGTTGTCGTTAGGCCCTTTGGAGATTTTTGTTTGCGGATTCTGAATCGGATGTGGAAAGTTGTGTTCACACTATACGAAAATCGTATGGAATTTTTCTTCCAATTTCTCATAATGTGTACCTAAGAAATAACGTTGATTCATTTCTCTTTCAATTTCTAATAAAAACTCCCTACTGTTAAATAAACAAAAACAAATGTGCATCACCTCTAGCCTACTGCACAAAATATTTCCTAGACAAAGTTCTAAAGCTTTTACACCTCATGCACATGGATGTAAAAATCCCCGGTATTCACTCGCACATGCTTGCACAGTGTATTTCCCCAAACATGTCACTTTTCGTGTTTAGGGAAATATGCCAAACATGCATGCACAGGTACATGCAAATGTAGATGTGATCAGCGTTTAAATGAGTATGGTCGTTGGGAGTATTGAGCTGTCTGCTGCCTGCTGGTAACCTTTAAAGCTTGGACGTGTCCTCACACTTACCTTGGAGGTTTTTCAAAAGTTTTGTGACCTAGCCATGGTCGAATGGCTGAGGTGAGGGGCCATCTTTTAGCTATTGGTGAAGGAACCTTCCTGTCGATCACAGCCTTTTGAGATTCAATCACAATCAGTCACTTCATTATTTGGAGCACTTTTGGACTTTTTTCACTGATGCACTTTTATGGATTTCTTTTTGTGTTAATATTAGAGTTATATATATATATATTTTTATATATAATTTATATACACTATCTGATTATCAATTGTGTTATTACTTAATTTTATATGTTTTGCGCTGCACTTTATTGCTATTGATCATTATTGGGATTTCTATTTGAATTTATCCTCCAGTGCTGGCTTGCATTTTTTACAGTTTTTTGTGTATTTTCCAGCGCGGAATTTCTTCTTTATTTTTGGTATGGCCACATAAAGACATTCATTTTTATATTTGTGGCTGTACCTGGCACTCGTGGTTCTCTAGGTGTGAGACAGCGGCAGAAAATTTTGCACTTGAATACTTGCAAGGTAATACACCTAGTGCCTGTTATAACCCATCATTGTGATAGGTCAGTGATGACTAACCTTGGCACTCCAGATGTTTTTTACCTACAATTCCCATGATGCTCAGCTACACAGCAGAGTGCATGAGCATCATGGGAAATGTAGTTCCAAAACATCTGGGGTGCCAAGAATGGGCGTCCGCTGAAATTTTTTCAGGGGGGGGGGCTTCCGCAGTGGCGATACACAGTCGCATTTAACCCTTTCTTCAAACGCTAGCAGGGGTTAAAAGCACCCTGCTAGCGGCCAAATAGCGTAGCTAAAACAATGGTAAAGCGGCGCTTTACTGATAACGCGGCCAGCTGGCAGTGTGAAATTGCTCTTGAGATAATTCAGCTTCACTCCATGCCCATGTAAATATAGCCTAGAGAATGTACAGACCCCCCTTCAGCACAGATGGACCCCCTTCAGCACAGCCCCCCATTCAGCACAAACCCCCCCTTCAGCACAGACGGACTCCCCCTACCTCAGATCAGCCATCAGCACTGCATGGGCACAGCAGGTTCCCTCCCCCTGTGTACACATAAAAACTGGAGGGGGAGGCGGCTTCACTCTGCTCGCTGTTTCTGTGTGACATCCGGCCCGGGACTGCTTAGACAGCCCACAAAAGCGAGACTC
The DNA here is from genome assembly GCF_905171775.1 of Rana temporaria. Classification (NCBI taxonomy): domain Eukaryota; kingdom Metazoa; phylum Chordata; class Amphibia; order Anura; family Ranidae; genus Rana; species Rana temporaria. The sequence goes on along the minus strand of NC_053489.1, from coordinate 621,281,930 downwards.
TTCAACACTTTCTCGATTTTCCAGGGGGGGTCAATTGCCCCCCTTTACCCTATGGAGCGGACGCCCATGGTGCCAAGGTTCACCATCACTGTGATAGGTAGTCACTGACCAATAGAAAGTGCAGCCAGCAAACATAGTTACTTGGTCACTTTAGTTGTATTACAGAGCTTTCCTGGTTCCATGCTCTTAAAGTAGCCCCAGCTCTGATGCATTTCGTCATGTGACGCCTGACTTCCTCATAGGATCTTATTAGGAAGTCATGCATCACGTGACAAAACACGTCATAGCAGTGCCACATGACGTCATCACTTCGGAAGTCTGAGGTTGGCCACTTTACTTACTGTTGTTGCGGATGGATGTTTATCCTTAAGGGGTCAATATATACTAATGACAAGGGCACTTCCTGTGCACTGGCAAAGTGAACCGATTTTGTGAATAGTATTTCTTTATTGGTTAATACATTTTATATTCCTTGGAATACTACACTATGAGAGATTTCCTCCCCTTCCCTCTGCTATATTGACTGCTCTCTGACATATCAAGTGGATGACAGAGCTGTTGGTGTCATGGGTGTCCGCAGAACTTTTTTCAGGGGGTGCATAATTTTGAGGTCACCCATGCTCCACCCCTTTTCCACAATGTCATGAAGGGGAGGGGCTTAGTTATTATCACATAAAGCGAAGGCATGCAAAGGTTTGAGAAACCTGATGCAAGAGCTTAATAGAAGGATCAAGCTGCCATTGTCTGATTAACAATTTATAATCTGTTTTTATGTTTACAGAGGTTTCCGCTACTGACTTGTCTTTCTGAAAATGCCAGCGCTTTGGCTCTGTTGCTCCAATATTTATATTCATTACCCAGAGGAGGTATGCAGATAAGAATTTTTTGGCACTCTCTGGTGGTGCTCCTGCATTGTCACACTGTCGTGTGTACCCCAGTTGAGACTACAAGTGGTCATTATGGTCCACTGCAGCAGTTATGGTCCACTGATGTCACTGTCAGGCAGGGTCGGTGCAAGGATTTTTGCCAACTCAGGCGAAGGTGCATTTTGCCGCCCCCCGGCACGCACGCACGCACAGCGCCGCAAAAACGACAGTAAAGTGCTGCTAAAATAGTGACGGCACAACGCCCCAGTGTGAAAGTGGCCTAAGTCATGTGCCAGGCACATGACCAAACAGATGCAAGCAGCCAATCAAATATAGTGCTTGCTCAATATGGATTAAATAAATTAGAATTATGCAAAGCCATAGATATAAATAAAGTGATTTGTGCAACAGCAGGTACTACTTGCACAAATCACTTTATTTATTTATTTATGGCTATGCATAATTCTAATTTATTTAATCCATATTGAGCAAGCACTATACATTTGGCTGCTTGGCACCGGCAGTTGGAACCTGGCACACATCTCATACAACAACATACACATGATGATAGGTTAAGTACGTTGTGACTTCACTATAGTATTGTACGGACGGTACCTGGCCTCACCTGCTGCTGTAGAAGATGAAGGCACGCAGAGGAGGGTAGGCGGAGCTTTAGGCTCCGCCTCCGCTAGTTAGTCGAATTACGCCAGTCTGGCCGCCACCGGTCACACTTGTCAACAAGCATGGGGGTGCCTGTCACTCTCCTCCATGCTGCCAGACAGCTGAGCTAAGTTTTTTGCAGGTGAAGTGCCGCGCCGTGCTGCCGCCGGGGCTATAGTGCAGGAGGCGGCCGCAGCCATAAGAGGGCGGGTTGGAATTTTTTTTTTGAGCAGGGAGGTTTTTTTTTGGCGCCCCCCCCAGCGCTGGCAAGTGCCCATGTTGCCTTGCGCTAGCACCGGCCCTGCTGCTATGAGATGCGTTACGCCGGTCTAAAGATGCGCCGCTCTACGTGAATCAGGGCCTGTGTGTCTAAAACCCCTCAGCACCAATCAGTTTTGTTTTCCAAACCATCACTGACCTGTATTGGCTCTGTGGCTCTGTACATCACAGAAGCAGAAAACAACATGCAAAAATGAAACTAGAAACTGCAGGTACATTATATGATTGATTTTTATCTATTTTAATCATTTTTAAAAGGAATCAGTTAACTATTATGTCTCTATACCCTGTAAACAGTAATTTCAGCAAAAAAAAAAAATGTTTCCTTTACAACTTCTTTAATGTTTTTTTTAAAGAAATACCAAACTTAATTCACTGGTGTTATTTAAATATCTGCCTGGAGTTCAGTTTTAAGCATTCTTTATATGCCCTGATTAAACAATCCTGAATTAGAGACAGTAGGATGCCCACCTCTAACCAGGACACCTGGCAGATGTTCTCCTCCCCGACGGGACATTCTTACCCACCAGGCATTTTTGGGTAGAAAGACAACGCATAGCTCCTTCTAGCTTTACAATGAGTATGTTTGTCTTCTAAATGTAATTGTTCTAAATAGAAAACTTAACTCCCACTCTAAAGTCTATCATGTCATTAAAAGCACTATGGGGTGTCAAACTCAATTACATTGTGGGCCGCATCAGCATTATGATTGCCCTCAAAAGGGCCGGTTGTATCTGTAAGATTAGATGCCCAGCGCATCCCTTCCCCATACATTAGATGTCAAGAGCCCCCCCACCATCAGAAGTTGAGTTCCCCAATCTCCCTTACATCACAGTGCACCCCCTTACTTATGCTGCTGCTGGGAGGAAGCTGGATGCATTGCTTGAAAGCAGAAAGTAAGGGTCTGGAGGAGGACCAGAGGAGGGCTGGAACTCTCCTGCAGCTGCAGGAGAGGTGCGAGGGCCACATGAAATGGGCTGGAGGGCCGGATTCGACCCGCGGGCCTTGTGTTTGACACCTGTGCACTATGCAATACACGCAAAAATACATGTGTTTATAACTCCTATTTGTAGCCTTTCAGGCATTTAATAAAAATACTTAACTTTTATTGTAGCACAAACTGTACTGATTACTACCTTAAGGAATGTACAAATATTCTTATCTCCATCTGCATATGATTAAATATTGTTTCCCAATAACCGCTTGCTAAGTATTACATGTCCTGTTTTTTATTTTAATCAGATAGAATCACCTGATCTGGCTTGTCCGGTGTTACACTATGATGGTCTTACTATCTTAATCTTTATATCAGTGAATGTAAAACATTTATATTACTGCACAGGTTACCCAATTTCCTTCTTTGATGTTCATTTCCTTGTGCACATGATATTCCACACACCAATTTACTTAAGAACCTACTGCCAGTTCAGTTAAAAGTAGACCTATAACCTACAAACAATGGCAGCCAGCTAAGAAGGCCTGTTAATGCAGAGCAGAGGAAAAAAGTAATGGTGAGCAATATCTCTGTTTAAAATACTAATATATAACCTGGACTTTCAGTGACCAAACCTCACCCAGAAACTCACTAATTCCGGCTAGAAATTCCAAGTTCCACCCCAGATTATTTCACCGTGCTGTGTAATAGTTTTAGTATGGAACGCGTCTCACCGGGATATTAAACAGTGTATAATGCAAGCACACAAAGAAATACATGACACTTGAGAAAGGAGCGTGCATGCTCAGTACGAGCCCCACGCATGCTCTGAAACGCGTGGTGTTCCTTGGGCATTCTACTCCCGGGTTACCACACGCCATCTCCAGCGCTGCGTTCCATGCTGCCTCCCATCCACTATACCCGGAAAGGACACTGAGCCGGCCGATCTCCCTCACTGCCACATCGCGGTTCCTGCTAAGCTGGACAGACGCGCTACACCACATCTACCTGGAGTGACACTGCACAGATGAGTTTATCTATTATGTTTAACCATATTTCTACCCGCCCATAGTCAAATGACGTCCACAGATGGGATCTCCCATCCTTGGTGGACATGTGATAAAAAGTATACCGCTCTAAAAACAATCAATCCCCATTGCTTCCGTCCCAACAAACCAAGAAGGTGCTGGCTGTGCTCAATTACCATGAGATGAAAGAAAAATCCTGAATTGCCGCACTCCTCAAAAAACGATGTCTTTATTCAAAACATAAAAAAAATAAATAAAATAAAAAATTCAAATGGAAAAAACAGCCAAAATTCATGCAGTCAAACAAGAAGTGGATTAGGAAAAAAGAGCTGACATGTTTCGCATCCTGTGATGCTTACTCCTAGCTGTTTTGAATAAAGACATCGTTTTTTGAGGAGTGCGGCAATCCAGGATTTTTCTTTCATCTCATCCTTGGTGGACATCATATGACGTCCTGGGCTTCCCAGCCATCTAGGGGGCACGCGGCATTGCTCGGGACCCAGTGCGCATGCCCGGCGGTCGCGATGTCCCCTAGGGCACCCGCGATTGCCCGTGATTACAGCAGGACCGTGGATCTGTGTGTGTAAACACACAAATCCACGTCCTGTCAGAGGAGAGGAGACCGATGTGTGTTCCCAGTACATAGGAACACCGATTGGTCTCCTCCCCTTGTGAGTCTCCTCCCCCTACAGATAGTATCTCTCCCTATGGAACATATTTAACCCCTTCAGTGCCCCCTAGTGTTAACCCCTTCCCTGCCAGTCACATTTACACAGTAATCAGTGCAGTTTTGTAGCACTAATCGCTGTATAAATGTGAATGGTACCAAAAATGTGTCAAAAGTGTCCGATATATCCGTCGCAATGTCTGGGTCACAATAAAAATCGCAGATCGCCGCCATTACTAGTAAAAAAATAAAAACACATAACAATGCAATAAATCTATCTCCTATTTTGTATGCGCTACAACTTTTGCACAAACCAATCAATATACGCTTATTGCGATTTTGTTTACCAAAAATATGTAGAAGAATACATATTAGCCTAAACTGAGGAAAAAAATTGATTTTAAAAATAAATTGTGATTTATTAAATCAAAAAGTAAAAAATTAAGTTTTTTTCAAAATTGTCGCTCTTTTGTTTATAAACACAAAAAATAAAAACCGCAGAGGTAATAACATACCACCAAACAAAAGCTCTATTTGTGGGGAAAAAAGGACGTCAATTTTGTTTGGGAGCCACGTCGCACGACCGTGCAATTGTCATTCAAAATGCGACAGTATGGCTTCTAAGGATCTGTCATTGTGTTGTGCTAATTGACCCTGTATTGTGTGAAGGTCTATTGATGATAATGTGTGTATTGCAAGTTAACAGACAGTCTAAAGGTCAGATGTCTGACTTATCAGCTGTAGTTAATTAGCTCATGTAAAGTATGTCAGAGCTGGTGCCAGAATGTCTACCAAAAAGATGTGTATTGGGCTCATTGTGTCATTGTTCATTTTGGTTACTAACTGTATATAAGAGCCTGATTTTCTCATTAAAGAATCTATTCGTTTTGAACCTCAAACAGAGCTGTGTCTCGTTACTGGGGGAATTCGTATGGGTCGTGTTTGCCGGATTGTGGAGTTTCGATAGCTGTCTTGGGTTTGGTCCTATTTGGGGTTCCGTTATACCTACTGACATCTTTTGGGAGAAAACAATGGAGTTGGTCAAGTATAAACAACATTCCAGTTGCTACTTGCCTTAGCAACCTATTGCTGTCTGTTGGTGCCCCATAGAATTTATATTGTCTATTGAAAATATCCTTTACATAACATGCTTGGGGGATGCCATTAAATTGTGTATGGTGTTATAGAACAGTAATCAGTCAGAAGAAAAAGGTGCTACTACCCCAGATAATGTACAGATCCTCCTGGGCTGTCGGGTGAAGGATGTAGAGTCACTCATCTGCTAATGAAGTAAATGGATATAAGAAAATCTGCAACTCCATGAATGCTCTTCAATAAGTCCTAATTTATTGTAACCTCATCAAAGATAAATATTTACAGTAATGTCCTGTACACACAAGCAAAATTTCCATCGGAAAAAAGTTGGATGGTTTTTCCGACTAAATTCTGCTCAAGCTTGGCTTGCATACACACGGTCACACAAAAGTGACGTACAACACTACGACGAGCCGAGAAAAAGTAGTTCAATGCTTCCGAGCATGTGTCGATTTGTTTCCGAGCACACAGAATTGCATTCAGAAGAACGGATTTTCCGATAGGAATTGTTTCCGTCTGAAAAATTGAGAACCTGCTCTCAAACTTTTGCTGATGGAAATTCCGACAGCAAAAGTCTGATGGAGCATACACATGGTCGAAATTTCCCCTATGAAAAACTCACATCAGACTTTTGCTGTCGGAAATTCCGCTCGTGTGTATGGGGCATAAGGCTTGGTTCACATCAATGCATGTTGGAATCAAGCACAAAAATGTGCACTTTCCCGACACAGAAATGTGCTGCTCTTTAGCAGACACGAGGAGGTGTACCACTATTCTTAATGGTTCCCCCACACATTTTCACCCAATCACCTTTCTGGTGTGGCGTGATTTTACAAAAGGATCTGGGACTTGTTTTCCCCCCGTGTTTCTCGCAAGTAGGCCAGCCTATTACAATGAATGGACTACCCTACACACATCACGCAGCATAAATACAAAGCATCCGGAAAGTATTCACAGCGCTTCACTTTTTCCACATTTTGTGATGTTACAGCCTTATTCCAAAATGGATTAAATTCATTATTTTCCTCAAAACTCTACAAACAATACTCCATAATGACAACATGAAAGAAGTCTGTTTGAAATATTTGCAAATTTATTAAAACTAAAAATACTAAAAAAAATCACATGCACATAAGTAGGTACTATAGGTGTGAACCAAGCATATGATTTTCACGGACATTCTCTGTGACAGATAACACTGGCTGAACATATTCTGTGTGGAATTGATTTATTTTCTTTTACAGGGCTTTTACAGCAGCAGCACTTCAATCTGATTTATTTTAGTTTGAAGGAAAGGCTTTTATTTGGTAGGTTTAGCAGCAAGCAACACATGCTTTTTTAAATATATATATAAAAAAAAAAAAATAGGCCTGCTTTGACCAGCAGATAGAAATTGGCCAGTAGTTTGCTAAGACTGGCCCTGTTCTTGCTAAAGCAAAACTGTCTTGCCAGTGGCCAATTTATTTAAAACTCTCATTAACAATCAAGCTACTGCATAGGATACAGCAGTGTAAAATTGGCCAGCAATATGGCAACTTAGAGAGAAATGCTAGGCCCAATTTTACGGAGACAAAGCACACAGACAGGGGTTTTACTACACAAATTAAGATACCATATATACTCGAGTATAAGCCAACCCGAATGTAAGTCGAGGCACCTAATTTTACAACAAAAAACTGGGACATGTGTACGCCTCACTGTGCCCATGCCTCACTGTGCCCATGCCTCACTGTGCCCATGCCTAGACTGACGTTTAACATGGAAGTCTATGGAAGGGGTGCCCGGTTTGAAAAATCAGTGCTCCCCAGCCAAAGGTTCCCCCAGACAACAAACTTTGCACATTTGTAGAGGAAAAGTGGGGCTACATGTGTGCCAAGTTCCGCGTCCAGAGGACCTACGAACGGCCGGTACCGGGTCCCCAAATTTACTAGAGAAATGACCATTTAACATTGGAGTCTATGGAAGGGGGTGCCCGGCTTTGAAAAATCGTTGCTCCCCGGCTGTAGGTTCCCCGGACAACAAACTTTGCACACTTGTAGAGGAAGAGTGGGGGTCCAGGGGACCTATGACTAGCCGGTACCGGGTCCCCAAATTCACCATAGAAATTACCATTTAACATGGAAGTCTATGGAAGGGGTGCCCAGCTTTGAAAAATCGGTGCTCCCCAGCTGTAGGTTCCCCGGACAACAAACTTTGCACACTTGTAGAGGAAGAGTGGGGGTCCAGAGGACCTATGGCCGGCCGGTACCGGGTCCCCAAAGTCCAGGAGATCAGGCGCAAAAATGTGACTCAAGTATAAGCCGAGGGGGGCATTTTCATCACAAAAAAATGTGCTGAAAAACTCGGCTTATACTCGAGTATATACGGTACTGCAGAGTAAAATTGGCGAGCATCAGAACAGTTTTATCAGAGATAATAGGCCTAACTTGTGTATTTTTACTAGGGAATATGAGGGTGCAGTGAATGTGAGCGATATAATTTTAGCAGTTTAACCTAAAATAAAGGCCCTATCAACAATAAAAATAAGATTACAGGTATATCCCTCAAATACATTAAAACCCCTGATTACCACCCCACAAAAAGGCCACTTTTTTTAAAAAAAGAAGCCTTGCAGCTCAAAAAAAAGGTTTGCTCTTAACAACAGTTTAAAGTGGCTGTTGACCTCAAGTCAACCACAAAATAAAAATAAAAACAAAAAAGCCCCAAACGAAAAGAACAAAAATAAGCAGCAAGGGGTTGCTGGCCTGAAGAGCCTGAAGAGCTAGCAATTAACAGTTTCCTCAACAGTTTCCTCAACAATCTTGTCTTTTCTCTACAGCAGCTTCCAGTATATTGACACTATAGCTGCCCTCTGCCCCTACCCCACACCATTTTTAAAGTGAAGGGGCAAGTTTATCCAAAAGTCCAAAAAGGTCAATTGGCCATTCTAAACCTGGCAGCCATAGTTCAAAAGGCGATGCACATAACTTTGATGGTGCCTGAAGCTGGAAACTTACCTGTACAGTGGAACCTTGGATTACGAGCATAATCCGTTCCAGGAGAATGCTTGAAATCCAAAGCACTCGCAAAGCCAGTTTCCCAATAGAAGTCAATGGAAACTAAAATAATTTGTTCCGCATTGACTTGTATGGCATGCAATATCGCTTGTGTCCAGAGGTGGGGTGTGCCAGAGAGCCTCGGAAATACTTTGGGACAGCTCGGCTGAACTCGGAAACCCTTGGAAAGGCTCCGATCGGCTCCAGGCGCCCCCGCACCTCTGGCCGAATGCGGTACTGCACACTGCAGAGGCTTGAATCATGCTCCTTTTGCGAGACAACACTCGCAAACCAAGTCAGGTTTTAAAAAAAAAAATACTTGTATTGCGAAACGCTCGTTAACCGCGTTACTTGCAATCCGTGGTTTCACAGAATAATGTGGAAATGATCACACTTCAACAAGACTGATTTGGTAGAGATTTTGTAGGACAAACAAACAAAAACTTTTTTTATCCATTTCTCTCTCAGATTAGGAAAAACAGGTACAAGTTTGCAGAGCAGAGCTCTTTTCAACTGTGATGATTACTAACCATCAACAATTGTTCAATCTGTCTCCTTTGTTGTAAGTAAATAATATATGCACATGGGAGTTTACCCCATCTCCAAACACAATAAACAAATAATGGACACCATACTCAAATATTGGCCATGGCACCTTTATTGCTTTATAAATAAATTCATAATTCTCATAACCATAACACAATTCCAAATCAAATTATTATTCGCAAAAATGGCTTAGCCTTGATGACCCAAGCTAATTATATTATAATCAATTTTATTATAACCAGTCCCCCTTATATGTAAGGTGACATGCCACATAAAGTGAGGGGGGTTGGGTACAGACCTGGACTGGCCATAGGGCATACCGGGCATATGCCCGATGGGCCGCGGCGGCTTGCGGCCCGTATGTCACGTCTCCCCCCAGTGTAACATGCAGGGGGTCCAAAACTGTTAGCGGGGTGTCTGTGTAACAAACTGTGAGGGGCTGTGTAATGTAAAGGGGTCCAGAGGTGCTGGGTGCTGTGTAATGTAAAAGGGTCCAGAGGTGCAGGGTGCTGTGTAATGTAAAGGGGCCCAGAGGTGCAGGGTGCTGTGTAATGTAAAAGGGTCCAGAGGTGCGGTGTTATGTAATGTAAAGGGGCCCAGAGGTGCAGGGTGCTGTGTAATGTAAAGGGGCCCAGAGGTGCAGGGTGCTGTGTAATGTAAAGGGGTCCAGTGGTGCAGGGTGCTGTGTAATATAAAGGGGTCCAGAGGTACAAGGTGCTGGAACCCCACATTCCATCATTAACCACCGCCGAAGTGCCGCCTCGCCCCCAATCCCCCCCCCCCCCGCCTGGGCTACTCAGTCTAAAATGCCCGGGCCTATTTTTTGTCCCATTCCGGGCCTGGTTGGGTATCTTTTCTTCAACCATTCCTTAAGACGGTCAGACAAACTCCTGGGACAGTGGGCTCTTTATATAATGAGCCCCACTGCTTCTGGCAAATTCCATCATTTTCATTGGCCCATACCTACCTGCTCTCAGGTGAGCCAGCCATCTACCCTTAATTATACAGTATGAACTGAACCACTCTAATCAGCTTAAAGTGGAAGTTCACCCAAAAATACATTTCTAATAATACCTTGAGCTGACCAGTTATACTGCGAGGATGCTGTTTTTTTTTTTCATACATACCTTGTTAGCGGTGTTTCATCCCTCGGCTTCCGGGTACGAATCTAGCGGGGCTGGGCGTTCCTAGTTGATTGACGTTCCTCCGACCGCCGCATAATGCGCATCACGACTTTCCGAAAGAAGCCAAACGTCATTGCGCAGGCACCGTATAGAGTCGGCTCTATACGGTGCCTGCGCAGCGACGTTCGGCTTCTTTCGGAAAGTCGTGATGCGCAGTATGCGCTGGTCGGAGGAACGTCAATCAACTAGGAATGCCCATCCCCGCTAGAATCGTAGCCGGAAGCCGAGGGATGAAACACCGCTAACAAGGTATGTATGAAAAAAAAAAAAAAACAGCATCCTGGCAGAATAACCGGTCAGCTCAAGGTATTATTAGAAATGTATTTTTGGGTGAACCCACTTTAAACACCTGGGGAAAGGCAAAGGCAATCCCAAACACGGGCGCACCCAAAAGAATTGTACCCTCCTTTTACATTAGAGCGATAGATGCAAGCTGTCATGTCAAAAAAAGTTGAAATTCTTTTAACAAGAATATAAAAGAAGAAAAGATAAAAAGCTTACACCTCTCATTATTTCTTATTCAGTAGAAAAGATTGTCACAAATAAGTTTAAAAAAGATGTTAAAAGAGGAACATATGGATCATCAAAAATTCTAATGCAGAAGTTCTAAAGGGCTAATTTCTCCAGAAACATGAATACAAGTCCTGTGTGGAACAGGGAACAGGAAACATGATGAGGTCAAATTTGACATCTTAGTGCTCTGTAGATCTAACACTTGACTAGCCCCTTAACTAGCAAACTCACTATCCTGGTCAGTCCAGTTAGACCAGGAAAATCCCACCACAATGGGTGGGGACATCAGAGATTATCTTCTCAAGAAATTCCAAGGTGTACTGCACTAACTACAAGGTTTCTTAGTGAAGCTCGCTATACACAAATTGTTAGATTTATCAAAGTTACCATTTTATTCTAAATTTCGATGCAATAAAAGATAATAATGGTGCTTTTTTCCAGACCGCAAGTAAATTAGAACAAAATTTCCCCATTTAAAGAAAAAATCTGATCACTTGCCATATTTATTTTCTATTTTTTGATTAAAAAAAACAATTGTAAATGTATTGCCTAGTTTTGACTACACAAGCAACTGAATCGTGGTGGTCGATAATATTTGTGGCTTGTAGATTGATTTGTTTCTGGTGGTTGCAATCATATTTGAAATTCCAGGTAGATGAAAAGTGGTTGACATTAAAATTGCTCAAAGGACCTGAGTGGTAATATACTGTAATGACGCTGATAACTGAAAAGCATGTGACAACTCCACCCACTCTGACAACTTCACATTTATAGGGTCTGTCTGTGCCATAGTAATGTGGGTTTTATATGTTGGGAGATTTATGAGCCTAGGTGCCAGGGCTCTATATAAAGTGCTTAACATGAGCTAAACTGAGAAAGATTTCTAACTATTATAACTCTGTTTGTTGCCCCTTAATTATTGAAGTACCATATGAAAGTAGACCTGAACTCAAAAAGTGAAGATTTGCTATATTATAGGAAAATTCTAGAAGTGGTAACTCTCTAAGCAAATTCTGAAAGAGTTACCTTCTGTCTGGAAACCCTCTTGCAAAATACCAGTACTTTCTGGTATGTGCCTAGCAGTGGCGGTGCGTCCATAGTGGGTGCAGGAGTGACGCCCCCTCTCTCCTGCACCCATCAATCAACAATGCATTGCATGAATCTATGTATTGTCACCGCTGCCGCCCACTATTCAGGTGTCCAGCCCCCTGTTGAGCGCCAGCCATCTGAATAACAGCAGTTGGTGTGTTTTGGAAGTGCCTGATTAGAGCGAGATGCTCCAATAGGCTTCCCGATTAGAGCCTGTGAGCTGTAATCAGCTTCTAAATGGTTAACCAGAGGGCGCACAGGCTGTGCGTTCCCTGGTTAAACAGTGCTGTGTTAGGGAATCGTTTCCCTAGCACTGCAACGCCTCTCAGCCAATCAGGTGCATCGGGTCTGGTTACCGGTCACCTGATTGGCTGAAGCGACCGCGTGGGCGGGAGAAGACATCGAGGGAGCGTGGAGAGAATGGCGCTGACTCGAGGAAGGCAAGTGGCGGGCTGGGGGGAAACTGGCTGCAATTGGGGGTACAAACTGGCGGCAAACTATGGCCTCTTGGGCCAGAAAGGGGCGATTAGAATAATATCTGTTTCTTCTAGAAGAAACTTCCGGAGGACTTCCGGAATAAGCCTGATCGGCGGGAAGGCGTTACAGAGGCCAAATGGCCACAGGTTTGCCAGAGCATCGATCCCCAATGATCGATCTGCTGGGTTCAGAGAAAATAACTTCTCTATCTTGCGATTGTTCTGATTTGTCAACAGGTCCACTTCGGGACATCCCCATCTGTCGGTGAGATCCGCAAAGACTTCAGGATGAAGGGACCAATTGTCTCGATATACCCGGTAGCAGAATTAATCTGCCAGACAGTTTTGTGTCCCCTTCAGGTGCACTGCTGTAATTGAGGCTAGATTTCCTTCTGCCCAAGATAAAATCTCCTGGGCGATAGATTGAAGTATTCGACTCCTCGTACCTCCCTGTTTGTTGTCGTACACAACCGTAGCGATATTGTCAAAGATTGTGACCCCTGATTTCCATCTGAAATGCCTGCAAGGTTCTCTGAACTGCTAGAAGCTCTCTCTGATTAAATGAAGCTCTTGCTTAACTTATGGACCGTTTTCCCTGTGCCACTGTGTTGCTGAGGTGTGCTCCCCATCCCCAGGAACTTGCATCCGTTGTGATCCTCTGGGATATAGGAATGGACCATGGTAGACCTCTTGTTAGGTGCAGGTTTGTCCTCCACCACCACAAGACCCTTGATTCCAGGTAACTTGTGTCTCTGTCCCAGTCTCTGTCCCAGTTCCTTAACTGCTTGCCGACTGCCAGGGATGGACTGACCATTGGGACTACAGGGAGTTTCCCGGTGGGCCGATGGCTCAGTGGGCCGGCTTCAGTGACAGCGGACCGCCGCCCCCTTCCGCTCCTCTGTCTCTCCCTTCCCACAGCACTTGCCTCCTTTCGCTCCCTGCAGTTCTCACCTGGGGGGAACAGAGAAGCAGGGGGAGGACCAGAGGAGCATGGGGGAGGGGACAGAGGAGCAGGGGGGGAGGGGACAGACAGCTGACTCAACAGCTATGGTCTGGGAGTTTCTCACTTCTGCCTAATCTTGTCCCATAAGGGGGGGGCACCAAACTGATTCTTTCCCCCGGGTGAAATAATGTCTAGCTCCCCCACTGGTACTGCCTATAAGAGTACCAGTACCAGCCGTTCTACTCTAATAAAGTAGAACGGCTAGTGGCTAGTGAAGGGGGAGAGGGGGCTTGGGTGGCCGGGGGGGTGCGGGAGTTGTCCGGCCGCCATGGGAGAGACCTGTCAAAGTGGGCCAGTCTGGATGAAGTCCAGGGCCAAATTTTTGTCCCAGTCCAGCCCTGCCGACTGCCCACCGTCATATTACGGCGGCAAGTTGGCTCTCCTGCGCGAGAGCCCGTAGCTCTACGTCGGCTCTCGCGCAGGCCACTAGGGGCGCGATCGCCGCCGGGCACCCGCGATTGCTCGTTACAGAGCGGGGACCGGGAGCTGTGTGTGTAAACACACAGCTCCCGGTCCGGTCAGTGGGGGAAATGCTGATCTTCTGTTCATACAATGTATGAATAGAAGATCAGTGATTTCCCCTAGTGAGGCCACCCCCCCTAAAGTTATAACACACCCAGGGAATATACTCAACCCCTTGGCGTGGATCTGTATTCAGCCCCCCTGAGTCAATACTTTACAGAACCACCTTTTGCTGCAATTACAGCTGCAAGTCTTTTTGGGGATGTCTCTACTAGCTTTGCACATCTAGAGAGTGACATTGTTGCCCATTCTTCTTTTAAAAATAGCTCAGGCTCTGTCAGATTGGATGGAGAGCGTCTGTAAACAGCAATTTTCAAGTCTTGCCACAGATTCTCAATTGGATTTAGGTATGGACTTTGACTAGGCTATTCTAACACATGAATATGCTTTGATCTAAACCAGGGGTCTCCAAACGTTCTAATCAAAGGGCCAGTTTACTGTCCTTCAGACTTCAGGAGAGCCAGATCGTGGCCAGCGGGAGTGGAAATTTTTCTGGCATCAGTAGGAGTAAACATCACTACTTTTGACATTAGGTTAGAGGGAAAGTGCCCCATTGTTGGTATCATAATGAAGAATAGTGCCCTATTATTAATGTCAGTGGGAGAAATGTTGCTCCATTGTTGGTGTTCGATGACAGAATAGTGTCCTGAATGAGTGGGAGGAGAAGTGCCCCATGGGCCGTATAAAAGCAAACAAAGGGCCGCATCTGGCCCCTGGGCTGCAGTTTTGAGACCCCTGATCTAAAGTATTCCACTATAGCTCTGACTGCATGTTTAGGGCCGTTGTTCTGCTGGAAGGTGAATCTCGCCCCAGTCTCAAGTCCATTGCAGACTCTGGGGCCCCGTACACACGGTCGGACAAAACCGATGAGAATGGACCGAGGTTCAGTTTCATCGGTCCAAACCGATGGTGTGTATAGCCCATCAGTCTGTTTTCCTTCGGTCCAAAATTTTAAAACATGCTTCAAAACCGAACCGATGGACCTCTGCCCGATCGGTCCAAACCGATGCTTAGTACAGAAAAGCATTGGTTCAAAACCTGCGCATGCTCAGAATCAAGTTGACACATGCTTGGAAGCATTGAAATTTGTTTTTTTCAGCACGTCGTGTGTTTGACGTCACCGCGTTCTGACCCGATCGGTTTTTGGAACGATGGTGTGTACACACATCAGACCACTTTAGCGGTGAACCGATGAAAACGGTCCGTCGGACCATTCTCACCGGTTTTGTCCGACCGTGTGTACGGGGCCTTACAGGCTTTCATCTAAGATTGCCCTGTATTTGGCTCAATCTATCTTTCCATCAATTTTGACCAGCTATCCTCTGCCTGCTAAAGAAAAGCATTCCCACGACATGATGCTGCCACCACCATGTTTCCCGGTGGGGATGGTGTTTAGGGTGATGTGCAGTGTTACTTTTCCGCCACACATAGCGTTTTACTTTTAGGCCAAAAAGTTTAATTTTGGTCTCATCTGACCAGAGCACCTTCTTCCACAGGTTTGCTGTGTCCCCCGCATGGCTTCTCGCAAACTGAAAACAAGATCTCTTATGGCTTTCTTTCAACAATGGCTTTCATCTTGTCACGCTTCCATAAAGGACAGATTTGTGGAGTGTACGACTAATAGTTGTCCTGTGGACAGATTCTCCCACCTGAGCTGTGGATCTCTGCAGCTCCTCCAGAGTTACCATGAGCCTCTTGGCTGCTTCTCTGATCAATGCTCTCCTTGCCCGGCCTTTCAGTTTGGGTGGACGGCCATGTCTTGGTAGGTTTGCAGTTGTGCCATACTCTTTCCATTTTTGGATGATGGATTGAACAGTGCTCCATGGAGATGTTCAAAGCTTGGGATATTTTTTCATAACCTAACCCTGCTTTAAACTTCTCCACGGAAGTTGTCGTGTTGAAAGCAGAAAAAAAAATCAACTTTTTAAGTTGGTAGCACGCTAATTAAAATGATTGATGAATGAGTTGTAGAAGTATTTTTATATAAAAAGTATGGATAGAGTTAGTAAAAATTCAGCCACAGGTGGCGTGAGATGCATAGCAAAAATAGATTTGATTATCATAGTGCGGAAATAATGTTACAGTATATGTGAATGCAGTATGATAAGTAATTCCACGTTTTTTTCCAGAAAACTGAAAGTATTATTTAGGAGAGGAGAGTGAGCTAGGCGTAATGATAAGACATTTCCTTGGAAGTAAGCAACATGCGAGGAGTGGAACAGTACATCAATCTATTTCCAAGGAATACTTCAGTAAATACATGGCTGGAACTGTGGAAATTCACTAAAAAGTAATGAAAATGGCCTTAAATATTTTTTTGAATTTAAAAAAAGATAACGTTTTGATTGTTAGAATACAAAATTTTTGTTTGGTGTTTAGAATGTGAAATTTAACGAATTAATGGTTTACCACCCTCCTTGTCTTATGCCCGAGTACAAACGACCGTTTTTTGGGATCTAAAAAACAAAGTTTTTAAGGGTCTAGAAAAAACAACGGCCTTGCCTACACACGATCGTGAAAAAAAATGCTTTAGCAAAGCGTAGTGACGTACAACACGTACGACGGCACTATAAAGGGGAAGTTCTATTCGGATGACGCCACCCTTGGGGCTGCTTTTGCTGATTTTGTGTTAGTAAAAGATGATTTGCGCTTTTCTGTCTGTTACAGCGTGATGAATGTGCTTACTCCATTATGAATGGTAGTTTTACCAGAACGAGCGCTCCCGTCTCATAACTTGCTTCTGTGCATGCGCAGATTTTTCACGTCGTTAAAGTCCACACACGACCATTTTTTACAACCTTAAAAACGACAACCTTAAAAACGACAACGTTAAAAACGTCGTGAAAAAAATTGTCCGTTACCATTTCTACAGTAGTTTTGCGTTTTGCTGGTGGAAACTGCTCAATGTTATACTATGAATTAGGAGGTGTAGAGGCATATTTAAAGCTCACGAAACAAAAACTTCTAGATTTCATTTTTTTTTGAGAGTTTACTGGCAGAAAAAAAAGTTAAACTCTTCTAAAACGCCTGTACAAAAACGCTCTATATGAGTGTTTTTTCTGCCAAAAGAAGTAGCGTTTTTTTTTTTTAAAGCCCAGTGCGCACGGACCCTTAACAAACCTTCTGTCCTAGGATAAATGGTAATAAAAAGCTCCATATTTTTTTTATTATCAAAATGAAACTGACACAAATTAGTAAAATATATATATATTTTTTTAACTTTAAATTATATATTTCTTGCCATTATCATAACTTACCACCAATGAATAACCTAAAATAACTTTTCCTACCACTGATGATCACAGCAATACCCCAAATGTGTAAGTTATTTGCTCAGTGTATGCATATTAGGGCCCAGAAACAAATGTGCAAATTTTCCTGTTTGTATCCTACCTAAAATACAGTGGTATTGATACTAAAACAAGTTTTTTTTTTACCTAAAACACACTGACCCTGACCATGACCCTAACCCTGACATTAGCCTAGATCAAACCCTGATCTAGTTATTATATCTTTAGTCTATATTACAGACTGTGGCCCAGATTCTCAAAGGAGATACGACGGCGTATCTCCAGATACGCCGTCGTATCTCTGAGTCTGAGCCGTCGTATCTATGCGCCTGATTCTTAGAATAGATAGATTTGTATTAGATCCGTCCGGCGCAAGTCTCTTACGCCGTCGGATCTTAACTGCATATTTACGCTGGCCGCTAGGGGCGTGTACGCTGATTTACGCCTAGAAATATGTAAATCAGCTAGATACGCGAATTCACAAACGTACGCCCGGCCGACGCAGTACAGATACGCCGTTTACGTTAGGCTTTTCCTGGTGTAAAGTTACCCCTGCTATATGAGGCGTACATGCGGCATACCAATGTTAAGTATGGACGTCGTTTCCGCGTCGAATTTTGAATATTTTACGTTGTTTGCGTAAGTCGTCCGTGAATGGGGCTGGATGTAATTTACATTCACGTCAAAACCAATACGTCCTTGCGGCGTATTTGGAGCAATGCACACTGGGATATGTCCACGGACAGCGCATGCGCCGTTCGCTAAAAACGTCAATCACGTCAGGTCACATAACATTTACATAAAACACGGCCCCCTGTTCCACATTTGAATTAGGCGGGCTTACGCCGGCCTATTTACGCTACGCCGCTGCAACTTACGGAGCAAGTGCTTTGAGAATACTGCACTCGCCCGTCTAAGTTGCGGAGGCGTAACGTAAATAGGATACGTTACGCCCGCTCAAAGATGCGCCGATCTACGTGAATCTGGGCCTTTGTATTTACATTCTTCTCCTCTAGCAAGGAGAAAATACAATATTTTCTTGTACAATACAAATACAATACAATATATACACAGAGAGCAAAAAAATAAAAAATATGACAAGGGTTTTAGTTTTACCAAAGCTAAAAAAAATATGCTTTACATACTGTATATGCTCATTGTCATGGTTTTACTAAAGGTATGTTTTTATATGTTTTACTATCACCCCTATCATATACAGTATGCAATCTCCAATGTACCTGTCTTGAGAAACATGAGACAAGTGCTTAAACTGAGATTTAAAGCTGTTCTGGGAATTATACTAAAAATCATTTGTGGTCATAGTGACTAAGAAGCTGCAGTGTATAAAACCTACAGACATAACATTTTACTTCCCCCCTGTGCACAGTAAAGAACATGTGCCTGTACATTTCAGGTGGCTAGTTGGAAATGTATTATTAGCTATTGGGCAGGAAGTAGCTGACTGATTATTCTTTGAAGTAAACCCTCAATATGGGCATTCAGAAAAAGCCAAGACTGTAGTGATATAGCAGGCACCATGAGGAACCCTTGCTAACCTAACCTCATGCAGGTCTCTGTAAATTCCACCTTTCTACAGGTAGATATTTGCAGAGGTAAGTAAGGTCTCTCTAGTGGAAAGCACAGAAGATGGGCTTTTCAGTGAGTTCTGCGGTTTTCATTCCAGGGGTAGAAAATTGGCAGGTGGATTTTTTAAGCTGCCAGCAACTGAGTCCAGGAGAATGGTCTCTACACCCGGACATGTTTCAAATCATATCAATACAGCTTTGTGTCAAGAACAAGAGATCCATATGCTCAAGGCTCAGATGCCCTGACAATCTCATGGGATCAGTATTCCCTGATTTATGCATTCCTTCTAGTACCGCTCCTCCCACAATTTCTTCAGTGAGTCAAGAAGGAAGTCAGGTCGTTATCTAGATTGCCGCGGCTTGGCCCAGGAGACCCTGGTACGCAGAAGTCGTAAGGATGGCAGTAGGAAGACCTTGGGTTCTTCCATTACGCCCAGACCTACTATCGCAAGGTCCAATATTCCATCCTACCTTACAAAGTCAAAATTTGATGGTTTGGCTGTTGATACCCACATTCTGAGGAAACGTGGGCTCTCAGGGCCAGTCCTATCAACCCTGGTTAATGCTAGGAAGCCGGCCTCCAGGCTCATCTACTACAGAATCTGGAAGGCATATGTTTCCTGGTGTGAACCCAGAAAGTGGCATCCTAGGAAGTTTGCCATTAATAGGATTCTTGCCTTTCTTCAGTTGGGCTTAAATATGAAGTTGGCCTTGAGCATTATCAAGGACCAAATCTTGGCTTTGTCGGTATTTTTTCAAAAAACACTTGCCTTTCATTCCCTAGTCAGGGCCTTTGTTCAGGGTGCACTGCGGTTAAATCCGCCGATTAAGTCTGCTGTGTGCCCATGGGATTTGAAATTGGTGTTGTCTGTTTTACAGAAGCTACCTTTTGAACCTTTACACCAGGTTTCTCCAAGTCTGTTGACACGGAAACTGTTTTTTCTTGTAGCCATATCCACGGCTAGGAGGGTATCGAAATTGGCGGCTCCTTCGTGTAAAGAACAGTATATGATTATTCATGAAGACAGGGTGGTGCTGCGTTCTCACCCGAATTTCTTACATAAGGTGGTTTCAGGTTTTCATCTGAACCAAGATATAGTCCTACCGTCTTTTTTTCCAGATCCACAGTCTGCGGAGGAAGAGAATCTACACTCTCTAGATGTTGTAAGAGCGGTAAAGGTTTATCTGCAAGCTACGGCTCAGATAAGGAAGACTGATTGTCTATTCATTCTGCCACAAGGCCCAAAGAAGGGCCAGGCAGCGTCAAAATGCACTATTGCAAGGTGGATTCGACAAGTCATTAATCAGGCATATGGTTTAGAAACGAAGATCCTTCCTTTTCAGGTGAAAGCGCACTCGACTAGAGCAGTTGCTGCTTCGTGGTCAGTGCATCACCAGGCCTCCATGGCTCAGATCTGTAAGGCTGCTACTTGGTCTTCGGTCTATACATTTACTAAATTCTACCAGGTAGTTACGAGGATGCCAACTTCGGGCATAGTGTGCTGCAGGCAGCAGTATAGATCCTCTGGCTCGATGGCGGTCTTATTCTGATCTGTGTCTCCCTCCCCTCAAATTTTATCATTGCTATGGGACATCCCATTAAGTAATTAGGGCTCTGTGTCCCGTGATATATGATTAAGAAATTCGAATTTTTTAATACAGCTTATCTGTAAAATCCTTTTCTTAGGAATACATCACGGGATACAGAGCTCCCACCCCTCTTCGGAGTTAACGTGGAACACTTATTGCTTTGCTAAAAAACTGAGGTACTCTCCATTTGGGAGGGGTTATATAGGGGAGGAACTCAATTTAAATTGGGTTTGCCAGTTTCCAATCACCTGTGGTGAATACATAATCCATTAAGTAATAAAAAATAAAATATAAAGTGTAGCGCTGTAAATGAGAAAATATGGAGCAAACCATCAATGCTACATGACGTAGGTGAAACCTTGGGAAAATGTGGCTATTCCCAATGTGCACAGAAAAATATATTACTAGTAGGGATGAGCTTCGAGGTCAAGTCGAACTCATGTTCGACTCGAACATTGCCTGTTTGCCTGTTCGACGGACAACGAACAATTTGAGGTGTTCGCGGAAAATTCGAAAAGCTGCGGAACACCCTGTTAAAGTCTATGGGAGAAATCTAAAGTACTAATTTTAAAGGCTAATATGCAAGTTATTGTCCTAAAAAGTGTTTGGGGACCTGGGTCCTATCCCAGGGGACATGTATCAATGCAAAAAAAAGTTTTAAAAACGTCCGTTTTTTTGGGAGCAGTGAATTTAATAATGCTTAGAGTGAAACAATAAAAGTGAAATATTCCTTTAAATTTCATACCTAGGGGGGGTGTAAAGTTAGCATGTGAAATAGCGCATGTTTCCAGTACTTAGAACTGTCACTGCACAAAGTGTCATTTCTGAAAGAAAAAAAGTCATTTAAAACCGGACTTGCGGCTATAATGAATTGTTGGCTCCTGGCAATTCAGAGAGGATTTATTTATAAAAAAAAAAAAGCGTGGGGGTCCCCCCAAATTCAATTACCAGGCCCTTCAGGTCTGGTATGGATATTAAGGGGAACCCCGCCGTCAATTTAAAAAAAAATGACGTGGGGGTTCCCCCCAAATATCCATTCCAGACCCTTCAGGTCTGGTGTGGATTTTAAGGGGAACTCCACCCCAAATTTTTTTTAAAAATGGTGTGGAGTTCCCCCAAAAATCCACACCAGACCCCTTATCCGAGCACATTAACCTGGCCGGCCGCAGAAAAGAGGGGGGGACAGAGTGCGCCCCCCCTCTCCTGAACCGTACCAGGCCACATGCCCTCAACATTCGCTGGCTGTGTCCGGCGGAGAGAGGAGGCCGGCGATGCTGCGCTCTGGATCCCGGAAGATCTTCTCATTGCTGGACAGGAGAGGAGATCACCCATCGCTGGATACAGACAACGTTGAAGCAGGGAGCCGGGACCAAGTGGATTACCCCCGCTGGATTTATTTTTTATTAATAAAGGACTTTTTTCTATGGTGTGTGTGTGTTTTTTACAACTATTTACACTTCCTTCGTGAAATGGTAGGGGTACAATGTACCCCATTACCAATTCACATAGGGGGGGCCAGGATCTGGGGGTCCCCTTTGTTAAAGGGGTCTTCCAGATTCTGATAAGCCCCCCGCTCGCAGACCCCCACAACCACCGGCAAGGGTTGTGGGGATGAGGCCCTTGTCCCCATCAACATGGGGACATCCTCCCCATGTTGAGGGCATGTGGCCTGGTACAGTTCAGGAGAGGGGGGGCGCACTCTGTCCCCCCCCCCTCTTTTCTGCGGCCGGCCAGGTTAATGTGCTCGGATAAGGGGTCTGGTGTGGATTTTTGGGGGGAACTCTACACCATTTTTTTTTAAATTTGGGGTGGAGTTTCCCTTAAAATCCACACCAGACCTGAAGGGGGGAACCCCACGTAATTGAATTTTTTTTTATGACTGAATCCTCTCTGAATTGCCGGGAGCCGACAATTCATTATAAGCCGGTTTTAAATGACTTTTTTTCTTTCAGAAATGACACTTTTAGCATTATTAAATTCACTGCTCCTGAAAAAATGTCTGTTTTTGCATTGATACATGTCCCCTGGGGCAGGACCCAGGTCCCCAAACACTTTTTAGGACAATACTTGCATATTAGCCTTTAAAATTATCTCTTAAGATTTCAAACGTTTGAGTCCCATAGACTTTAACGGGGTTCTAAAGTTAACACGAACGTTTGGTGTGTTCGCAAGTTCTGGTGCGAACCGAACAGGGGGGTGCTTGGCTCATCCCTTATTACTAGGCCCTGCTCACAGATGTGAGCAGTGTATATACTCAAAAATAAAAGAAGTGTACTTATATTATGTGAAAAAGTCAGCACAAATACAGTGAAAATCCAAACACCACCAAAAATAGTGTATCTTAACCACTGGAAAAAATGAAGCAATCTACATAAATTGCCAGAGTCCAAAGTTATGAGCACTAGATAGTTCAACAGTAAATATCCAAGTGGGCGAGACTTGCCCAAAGTCGCATTGTACTTGGTACTTCAAGTGATATATACTTGGTGTACTATAAAAAAAAGTGTCAGGGGGAGAGAGAAATGAATACTCTTACCCTCCGGAGTGGACCCAACTCACCATACGGTGGTGGATCACCAGCGCTTGTTCACACCAAGGGCTCGTAAGGACTGGATCTACAGAACACCTCCTTTTCTCCACTCGAAACAGACCTCAATATCCGATCAGCTGTTGAACCGTCAGGATCTGGAATACCGGAACAGAATGTGCCAGACTAGGACTCCGCCAAACTTGAAAGGCATATGGAACGAAAGAAAAGCCTCCACATGGTGTAAATCCAAAAAGTAAGCTGACAAGCTTTATTGAAAAAAATTCCAATTCCAAAATTCTTCTTTTATTTTTGAGCATATACACTGCTCATATCTGAGCAGGGCCTAGTAATATATTTTTCTGTGCACATTGAGAATAGCCACATTTTCCCAAGGTTTCACCTACGTCATGTTGCATTGATGGTTTGCTCCATATTTTCTCATTTACAGCGCTACACTTTATATTTTATTTGCACTATCACAATTCTTGTCTGATTGTAGTGTTTAGCTGCTATTTCTTGTTTTGGGCGCAATATCTGATTTTTTATTTCTCATTAAAGTGGGAGTTCACCCAAATTTTTTTTTTTTAACATTAGATTGAGGCTAATTTTACTAAGCAGAATCTGGTGTTTTTTTTTAAATGAATGCCATACTTACCGTTTTAGAGATCGATGTTCTCCGTGGCTTCCGGGTATGATCTTTGGGACTGGGCGTTCCTATTTGATTGACAGCCTTCCGACGGTCGCATACAGTGCGTCACCAGTTGCCGAAAGAAGCCGAACGTCGGTGCGGCTCTATACGGCGCCTGCGCACCGACGTTCGGCTACTTTCGGGAACTCATGACGCGCTGTATGCGAACGTCGGAAGGCTGTCAATCAAATAGGAATGCCCAGTCCCGCAGCCCATACCCGGAAGCGGCGGGAGAACATTGATCTCTAAAAACGGTAAGTACTGCATTCATTTTAAAAAAAACACCCGATTCAGCTTAGTAAAATTAGCCTCAATGTAATGTTAAAAATAGATTTTTTGGGTGAACCTCCACTTTAAGTAATGAAGGCTCTGTGTCCCGTGATGTATTCCCAAGAAAAAGGATTTTACAGGTAAGCTGTATTAAAAAATCTTTTTTTTTTTCTGCCAGTAAATACCTTATACAGCCCACTTCCTGTTTCTTGTCTGGTAAAAAGCTTAGGCTTATGACATCATACACAACTGTCTCTCTCACTCTTGTGAGAGTTTGCCAGGAATGGGGGGAGGGGGGGTTAGTCATGAGAGGGCCAATGAAAGCTGCAGAGCTGGAGGTATGCCTCTGTGTGTCTGTGTAAATCCAAGAACTGAACAGGCAGCAGCTTTAGCTGCCCACAGTTAAAATGTATGCAGCCAGACTCAGTAGAGGGAGATTTCTGCAGCATATTTGGCAAGTACAGAATCACAGTATATATAAAGTTGTGCTCATACGTTTGCATACCCTGGCAGAATTGATGATTTTTTGGCCATTTTTCAGAGAATATGAATAAAGGCCCATACACACAACAATTGTTTTCAGTTTTTCAATGGACGGCACAGTGGTATAGTGAGTAGCACTTTCGCCTAGCAGCAAAAGGGTCACTGGTTCGTATCCCGACCACGACACCATCTGCCTGGAGTTTGCATGTTCTCCCTGTGCCTGCGTGGGTTTCCTCCGGGTGCTCCGGTTTCCTCCCACACTCCAAAGACATGCTGGTAGGTAAATTGGATCCTGTCCAAATCGGCCCAGTATATATATGTATATCTGTGTGTATGACTGTGTGTCCCAAGCGTGTCACGATCCTACGGGGTAAAATGACCGCACCAGCCAACCTGACACTGGCTGGAAAAAGCGCCCAGAGGCGATTCAGTTCGCATGAGTAGCGCTATACAAGTCATTCATTCATTCATTCATTCGACAAATGTTCGCTGTGAATGCTCTCTGTGAATGCTCTCAAACTTTCTGGCAACAAATGTCCAAAGGAGAATAATCCTATTGTGTGTACTTAAGTCAATCAGACTAAAGTCCAAAGTACAAACATGCATGCTCAGAACCAATGCTAAAGATCAGACAACAATAGCAGAAGTTGCCCAAAGGGTGGCAGTAAAGAGCTGAAAACCTACGTGATTTGGAGAAAGTTGTCTGAAAATGTTCTGCCGTGTGTATGCATACCAAGTTCATGGCCAACGCCCCTTCGTACCAAAATCCACAGAAAAGTCAGGTAGAAGTCCGATCATGTGTATGAGGCTTAACACAACAACTTTTCTTTCACTCATTGTTGGTGTTTGGCTGAAGCCATTTATTATCAATCAACTGTGTATACTCTTTATAAATCATAATGGCAACAGAAACTACCCAAATGACCCTGATCAAAAGTTTACATACCCCAGTTCTTAATATCATGTATTGCCCCCCCCCCCTTCCCCCAATGACAGCTTGAAGTCTTTTGTGGTATTTGTGGATGAGGCACTTTATCTTCTCAGATGGTAAAGCTGCCCATTCCTCTTGGCAAAAAGCCTCCAGTTTCTGTAAATTCTTGGGCTGTCTCGCATGAACTGCACATTTGAGATCTCCCCAGAGGGGCTCAATGATATTGAGGTCAGGAGACTGAGGTGGCCACTCCAGAACCTTCACTCTATTCTGCTGCAGCCAATGACAGGTCGACTTGGCCTTGTGTGTTTTGGATCATTGTCATGTTGGAATGTCCTAGTACGTCCCATGCGTGGCTTCCTGGCTGATGAATGCAAATGTTCCTCCAGTATTTTTTTGATAACATACTGCATTCCTCTTGCCATAAATTTTGACCAAATTTCCTGTGCCTTTGTAGCTCAAACATCCCCAAAACATCGGTGATCCACCTCCGTGTTTCACAGTAGGAATTGGCCTTGTTGACTCCTCTCCAAATGTAGTGTTCATGGTTAAATAAATAAATAAATTTTGGTCTCATCACTCCAATAACTTTGTGCCAGAAGGTTTGTGGCTCGTCTGTGCTGTTTGGCGTATTGCAAGCGGGATACTTTGTGGCATTTGCATAAAAATGGCTTTCTTTTGGCGACTCGACCATGCAGCTCATCTTTCTTCAAGTGCCTCCTTATTGTGCATCTTGAAACAGCCACACTACATGTTTTCAGAGAGTCCTGTATCTCACCTGAAGTTATTTAGGGGTTTTTCTTTGTATCCCAAACTATTTTCCTGGCAGAATTTTGTATTACCTGTCACCTGTAAATCGTAGGCACCACATCCGTTTGTTACAGAATATACAACAAGGAATTGAATGGGATTTTTAAGGTGCATTAATAACACAGAAAAGTTTATATCACATTTTTTTTTTTTTTTATACAAAATAAATAAAATCCATCATATGTTGACATGAAGTTTCAAATATCCATACAGACAATTCTCTCTATATTTTCCTGGCAGTTGTGGATGAAATTTTAGTTGGTCTACCTGACTGTGGTTTGGTTTCAACAGAACCCCTAATTTTCACTTCTTGATTAGAGTTTGAACACTGCTGATTGGCATTCTCAATTTTTTGGATATCTTTTTCCACAGATCCTTTGACAATTCTTTTGCTTTCCCCATGACTTAGAATCCAGAAACGTCAGTGCAGCACTGGATGAAAGATGCAAGGGTCTGTCAGTAGCCCAGAAACCTTTTATACACACACACACTAATTACAAGCAAACAGATCACAGATGAGGATGGTTACCTTTAATAGCCATTCAAACCCCTTTGTAGAAACTTTTGATCAGGGTCATTTGGGTATTTTCTGTTGTCATTATGATTTAAAAAGTGTAAACACAGTTGATTGATAATAAATGGCTTCAGCCAAACACTAACCATGAGTGAAAGAAATCTTTGTGTGTCATCATTCATATTCTCTGAAAGATGGCCAAGAAATCATAAATTCTGCCAGGATATGTAAACTTATAAATACAACTGTAAAAAAAATATGCAAAGTGGTTGGAGGGAAGCTTCAGAATGGCAAAGATGTTTTTATTACAAATTATGTGAGCAGACTGCAGTTCCTCTTTAAAGAGCACTTTGTGGACACTTTCTTTACCGGATCTTTTTAATCACATTTAAGCGTGGACTTTCTTTTGTTGAGCATATAACACTGTAATATTTTTTTAGGTTGCTCACTTATTTGCCTTATATGTATTAGAGTTGAGTATTTAGACTTTTATAAGCTGCAGCACCTTCATACATATCTAATTGGTCACTGGGTTTTTAGGTGAGTATGAGATATTTTTTTTATACATATTGTCACAGGAAGTCAGGTAAATCTGTGGGTGTTGGCACAGACGGGACATACATTTCTGCCTTGTTTAGACAATACACCAATTGTTATTAGGCGTCGGCTGCAAAAGTAGCCAGAAAAGGTCAAAGGGCATTGAAAAACTTCAGCTGTTCAGAATGAGGCAATTAAGGCCTCTATAAGTAATCCAGAGGATTACCACTGAATTGCTGCATCCTGAAGCTTTGTGAGTAAGGAGAGCAGTGTACTAAAAATCTTCTGAGGAGGTGAGAAGGTGATTGATTTTTCTGTGTGATAAAAATCAAAAAGAGATTATTGTTTTTCTGCTGTATGACCAGCAGTGTCTGCCCAGCACTAGGCTGTGCCAGACTCCATAGATAGGTTCCTGTGTGGTGAAGGTAGACGCCCCAAGTGGCCAGGGTTTATTTTATGTTCGATTTTATTTATGCTGTTTGGATTCTTGCACTTGTTTTCAGCAAGATGGAAGAATAAACCCAAATCTTTGTTTTCAACTGTCTTCGACTGCCTGTCTGTATAAATTCAGTGTGTAGTGAACCCATCCAGGGGGTCACACAACCCTCTACCGAGCTAACCCCTTACAATATCTATTTACATCTGATTACCTCTGTTCTGTCTAGGTCCGATAAAAAAAAAAACCTACAAGGTTTATGGCCTTTTCTGTATTTGTGGACCTTGATAGATTTGAGATAAAAGCATGCAAACAGACCCATGTCCATTTTCATCTGCCTGCCTGTAGACCTATATGCCTCTGTTAAGCTCTAGTTTGCAGACTGGAGGAAAAACCTGAACGGACACAAAAGAATGAAGCACTGCAGTATTATTATATTATTAAAAGTATTTTACAACCCATGTACAAACAATTTTTGCAAACAGTGGAAGTTCCTGAATTTGGCCTTGCATCAGCAGGGAAGAAGTTTGAGAGAAAGAAGCAGCACAAGGAGCCAATCAGTTCATGTGCTGATAATAGACATGTGCAATTTGTTTCATTACGAATTTGTAATCCGGCATATTCGTTCATTCGGAAGCATCTAAATGAACAAAAGACGAATGCATTCAGAAACAAATTGTCAGAACGAAAATCTGAAAATACAAAAATCCGAAAGAACAAAAAACGATTTAACCTACAAGTTTAACAAATCGATTACATTTGGATAATTTCGTTTTTCGTATTTTCTATTATTATTATAGGTAATAATTATTATTACTTATTATTATAAACTATTAAATGATAGGTAAAATAGCTGAAGTCAGTAATTCATCTGTTCAGGCCTCTGCGCCACAGCAGCTAATTTGGAATAGATTTGATTTACATGTTTATTAGAATTTCCTTTCAAATTTAGCTAAAGTAACTGTTGAGTGCAACGAATACGAATGCATCTGAAGTTACGAATTATCTGAAGTAACGAATGCCGCATCTAAACAAATGGAACAGAACGAATATGAATGCATCCGAAGTTACGAATTATCCAAAGTAACGAATGCCGCATATAAACAAATGAAACACATACGAATGATACAAAGTAAGGAATTCCGCATCTAAACAAATATAACAAACATGAATGCATCCAAATTTATCAGTTATCCAAGGAAATGAATGGACAAATGGAACAGAACGAATATGAATGCATCCGAAGTTACGAATTATCCAAAGTAACTAATTCCGCATCTAAATGAATGGAACAAATACGAATGATCCAAAGTAACGAATGCCGCATCTAAATAAATTGAACAAAACGAATATGAATGCATCGGAAGTTACGAACTATCCAAAGTAACGAATTCCGCATCTAAACGAATGGAACAAATATGAATGCATCCAAAGTTACGAATGATCCAAATTAACGAATTCCGCATCTAAACAAATAGAACGAACATGAATGCATCCGAAGTTACGAATTATCCAAATTAACGAATTCCGCATCTAAACAAATAGAACTTACATGAATGCATCCGAAGTTACGAATTATCCAAAGTAACGAATGCTGATCATAACGAATAATCCGATTTACGAAAAAAATCCGAAAGCAAATGAAATGAAAACTAAACTAAACAAGTTTTTCTGAAGTGCACATGTCTAGCTGATAAGAAGCATACTGATGGGAGGGAAAAGCAGAGTAACATGATAGAACGCTGTACTGCTTCTCTTTTCACTGTCCAGTCAAAGACTGGGGGATGGTCTGGGATGACCTCGACCAGTGGAAGTGGCTTGGAAGATGCTGCCTATCAAACCGAGAACATCAAACAACGTTTTTGTTTTTATCCTATTTTTGGCTTGTGTTCTGGATTAATTGAAGTTATAACTGTAGGGGGTAATTTTAAGGGCTAGGTTTATGAGAAATGAGGATTAAGCAGTGTATTCTCAATTTATAAAAAATGTAATAGCCTAAAACGAATGTGTTAGACAGCCACTGTTGTGATTCCTGTCAAAATGCTTTCTCATGCACTAACGCCCACGTCCAAGAGTGTGCCTACATTAATTGCCACCTGAGGCATTTTTTCCCCTCCCCCCCCCATAAACATTCAAAAGTCACTGTAATGTCTGGTGGGCATTCCCTGTTACTGGGGCAATCAATAACCATTCCATCAAACAAGCAGTGTAAACATTTAAAGGTCGGCACAATGCCTGGTGGGCAACCCACCCACGATCCACACTGTTCCTGCTTGTTCAGCAAATTGTAAGTGTGTTGCCAAAATAATGGGGATACCCACCAAAGATTGTACTGGTATTTGAATATTTATGGTGATCCTGGAATATCATATCCTATGCCACCCATCCCATCAGGCCTTTTTTGCTACCCCCTCCTCTTTGCTTGCTAGGACACTGGCACAGCAATCAATGACTCTGTGGCCTGATTTCCAGCAACCTAGCAACCAAGCATGGCACTCTGTAGCTGTATATCAGTGGTTGTTAGGATGTTGGCAATGGGGCTGCACAGTGTCATTGGTTTCTAGGATGCAAGTGGTTGGGCTGCACAGCATCTTTATTTTTGCCATGCTGCACCAGTTTATTAGCCACCAGCTAATTAATGCTGCATTGGGTATACAGGGCAATGTTACTGCTCTCCAGAGTGGTTGGAGTTTCCGGCGGTGTCCTCAGTTTGCCTCATTGGCTGCACATTCCTGCCTATGTTACACAGGCAATTTCCTAGCAGGGATTTGTTGCAGATTTTTCACTCACTTTCTGTCTGATGAAAATTTTGCATACAAAACAGGAAGGGAGTGGAAATCTCTCTGACGAAGCCCCAGATAGAAAAAACAAATGACATTGGTTCTAATTCTGAAGCCTCGTACACACGCTCGGTTTAGGCCCCGTACACACGACCAGTTTCCTCGGCAGAATTCAGCTTCCGACCGAGTTTCTGGCTGAATTCTGCCGAGAAACCCGGCCGTGTGTACACTTTCGGCCGAGGAAGCCGACGAGGAGCTCGGCGAGGAAATAGAGAACATGTTCTCTATTTCCTCGTTGTTCTATGGGAGCTCTCGCCCCGCCGAGCTCCTCGGCGGCTTCAGTGCTGAACTGGCCGAGGAACTCGATGTGTTTGGCACGTCGAGTTCCTCGGCCGTGTGTACGAGGCCTTACTCGGCAAGAACCAGCAAGAAAACTGCTGGCAGAGCGTTCTTGCCAAGTAAACCGAGCGTGTGTACGAGGCTTTCAGGTTTCTCGACAAGAAAACTGCCCAGAATCTAGACGAGAAAAATAGAGAACATATGAGATTCTCAGCAGTTTTCCTGCCGAGAAACCCAAGCGTGTGTATACTTACCTGTCGCCGTGGAAACCCATGCATGCTCGAAAATGACTTTGACGCATGCGCGGTAGCTTCCTAGACATAGGTTGGGTGCAGCAAGATGCCGGCGACAGCATCGAATGTGACAAGCGCATGCTCGTCGTACGCAATGACGTCACTGCGTTCTTGCCTTCCAAAAGAACCGCAGTTCTTTTGAAAGGAGTGTCTGTACATTCGGACGGCAAGAGATTCTTGCCAAGAATCTCGTCAGGAAAAAAACGTTGTTTTTGAGACCCCTTTCACACTGACAATGGGCTAATACTAAAATAATATTCATTTAGTCGACTAAAATGTTTTAGTAAACAAAATGAACACTGGTTAGGAGTTGCGTTAAACGTTTCCTTCATAATCCTTATGAACCTGTTTTATGTGACTTTTTTATGAGTTCTGCAGAAATATAACAACATCAATTGATATAAAAGAATAAACTTTGTACCGAGGTCTGGCTGACTTTGGAAGAACGAGGAAGAGGCGTTCCATTCACTGGGGTATTCCCAATACTGCTCAATCTTAGTGTGTCACTCAGTATGGCCACAAACCTCAAACTTAGGAGACAGTTCCTCTTATAATGAGCTGGTGATGATTTTGTTCTTCTTTTCTAAAATCCCAGTATGTTTGTTAAAAAAAAAAAATAGATAAAGTTTTCAATGCAAAACTCTGGGTATTACCAGCAAAAGATGTTTCCAACCAATGGCGGATACAGAGGGGGGGCAACAGGGTAATTGCCCCCCCCCCCCCGAGACAATCATGTCACATTGGCTTTTAAAAAAAAAAATTAAAACTGCTTTGCGGTGCCTGCAGCTGCTGCTACCGAGTCTCTCACTCTCTCATCACCAGGGCCAGACTGGCCCAGCCCGGTAGGCTGCCTGTCCTGCTTTGAGCTGTAGCTGACTTCAGCGCTCCCCCTCTCTCCTGCGTGTATGACACCGGGCATCTCTCGCTGTGTGTGAGAGCTGGGTCTGTGTTCGGCTGTGCTGCCGGTGCTAGACCTGCTTGTGTGATAGTAGATGGAGATGGAACACTGATTGAATCAGTGTTCCATCTCCATCTACTATGTGATTTGTTAAAAGTTATGCACATTGACTTTTTCAGTTATTTTGTCATATTTGTTGTTTGCTTCACAATAAAAAAAAAAAACATTTCAATGTTGTGAGATTTTTTGACCCTTAACTACCCCCAATCCATTGATAAACAAAAAATGTAGCGCTAACAAACTGTGACTTCAAAAATATATGATACCATGTGAGGCAACAACATTCATCTAGATGTGCATTTGGATGAACTACTGATGTAGGTAGCTCAAATGATGCTAAATATAAAGAAAAAAGTTAAAAGTCTATATTTTGAAGTTGAGTGAACATGGATTAGATAATTGGCATTGATCCAATACACCATTCAAGCACAGCTGGTTCCTGTTGTCCATGTCATTTGGAGTTCCAGTTTTGCTTATGGTCCCATTCTGGTTTTAGTGGTCCCGGTTCCCAAAGACCACAAAGTCTGGCTGACTCTTTTGCTGTACAGTACTAGAGTCCAACCCATCCGGTAAGCGTGTTCTATTCACTCCATACCTTGATGTGACTGTGATCTTCATAGAGTTCTACAGACAACTTGTACACCTGTTGTATCCCAATTACTGGATAGCAGCTCACCTGTTTTCCTGCACCAATTATCTAATCCATGTTCACTCAACTTCAAAATATAGACTTTTAACTTTTTTCTTTATATTTAGCATCATTTGAGCTACCTACATCAGTAGTTCATCCAAATGCACATCTAGATGAATGTTGTTGCCTCACATGGTATCATATATTTTTGAAGTCACAGTTTGTTAGCGCTACATTTTTTGTTTATCAATGGATTGGGGGTAGTTAAAGTGGTTGTAAACCCACTATTTGGACTTTTACCTACAGGTAAGCCTACAACAAGGCTTACCTGTAGGTAAGGAGAATATCTCCTAAACCTGCACGGTTTAGGAGATATTACCCCCGCAATGCGGGCGGCGCATGCGCAGGGGGGACTCCACGGCTGAAGGACCGGCATCGCCGGACCCTGCCGATTTTAAATCTCCCGCGCGCACGCGCGGGAGTGACGTCATCGCCGCTCCAGCCAATCACAGCGCTGGAGCGGCGATACCCGGAAGACACGCCGGAGCAAGATGACATCCTGCTCGGCGTGGACCAGGTAAGTGGTACACACCTCGTTCCGAGGTAAGTATTTCATAATAGGCTAGTATGCGGTGCATACTAGCCTATTATGCCTTTTGCATTGCAGGTTTGGGGGGGGGGGGGGGAAGTTTATGCGGTTTACAACCGCTTTAAGGGTCAAAAAATCTCACAACATTGAAATGTTTTTTTTTTATTGTGAAGCAAACAACAAATATGACAAAATAACTGAAAAAGTCAATGTGCATAACTTTTCACAGCCCTAAAGTTATTACTTTGTAGAGCCACCTTTTGCGGCTATCACAGCTCCAAGTCACTTTGGATAAGTCTCTATGATCTCGCCACATCTTACCACTGGGATTTTTGCCCATTCCTCCCTGCAAAACTGCTCCAGCTCCTACAAGTTGAATGGATTACGCTTGTGAACAGCAATCTTTAAAGGGTCACTAAAGGAAAACAATTTTTTAGCTGAAATGACTGTTTACAGGGTATAGAGACATAATAGTTAACTGATTCCGTTTAAAAATTATTACAAATAGATAAAAATCAATCATATAATGTACCTGCAGTTTAGTTAAGTTTTTGCTTTTGTTTCCTGGTTCTCTTATTTACAGAGCCAGAGAGCCAATACAGGGCAGTGATGGTTTGTAAAACGAAACTGGATTGGTGCTGAGGGGTTTTAGGCTGGGTTCACACTACTACACTACTTTCATCCTACTTTGCTCTGTGTTCAATGTTTCCCTATGAGAGCGTCTTGTAGCGTCCTACACAAGTCGGTCCGACTTTGAAAATGCTCCCTGTACTACTTTTGGTCCTACATTGATCCTACTTCAGGCCCATTGAATATCATTGAAGTCGGACCAAAGTAGTATCCTGTTCATGAAAGTAGGATGGATGTAGGACCGATGTAGCAGAGCAAAGTAGGATGAAAGTAGTGTAGTAGTGTGAACCCAGCCTCAGACACACAGTAATCACACCTCCTTGATTAGTGACCACAGTGAGAAATCTCCCAGTACTGTGGTTATCAGGAAACAGACAACCAGGAAGTGTCCAGAACAGAGAGGAATTACAGCAACATCAAAGCAAAAACGAACAATGAGGACCTGAAACCAGGACTGCAGTAAGGTAAAGGAAGCTATTTAGCTAAAAAAAATTCCTTTAGTGACCCTTTAAGTCTGACCACATATTTTCTCTTGGATTGAGGTCTGGGCTTTGACTAGGCCATTCCAACACATTTACATGTTTCCCCTTAAACCACTCAAGTGTTGCTTTAGCAGTGTGTTTGGGGTCATTGTCCTGCTGGAAGGTGAACCTCTGTCCTAGCCTCATATCACACACAAGTTTTGCTCAAAAATATCCCTGTATTTAGCATTATCCATCTTTCCCTCAACTCCGAACAGTTTATCAGTCCCGACTGCTGAAAAATATCCCAGCATGATGCTGCCACCACCATGTTTCACTGTGGGGATAGTGTTCTTTGGGTAATGTGATGTGTTGGGTTTGCGCCAGACATAGCGTTTTCTTTGATCAATTTTAGTCTCATCAGACCAGAGCACCTTCTATGTACAGATACTCCAGTCTCTGCTGTGGAACTCTGCAGCTCCTCCAGGGTTACCTTAGGTCTTTGTACTGTCTCTCTGATTAATGCCCTCCTTGCCCGGTCTGTGAGTTTTGTTGTGTGGCCATCTCTTGGCAGGTTTGCTGTTGTGCCATGTTATTTCCATTTGGTTATGATAGATTTAATGGTGCTCCTAGGGATCATCAAAAATTTGGATATTGTTTTTATAACCTAACCCTGACTTGTACTTCTCAACAACATTGTCCCTTACTTGTTTGGAGATTTCCTTGGTCTTCATGGCAGTGTTTGGTTATTTGTGCCTCTTGCTTAGGTGTTGCAGCCTCTGGGGCCTTTCAAAAAGGTGTGTATATGTAATGACAGATCATATGACACTTAGATTGCACACAGGTGGACATCATTTCACTAATTATGTGACCTCTGAAGGTAATTGGTTGCACCAGAGCTTTTTGTGGGCTTCATAACAAGGGGGGTGAATACATACACACATGCCAATTATCAGTTTTTATTTCTGAAAAATAGTTTTATGTATATATTTTTTCTAATTGTACTTCTCCAACTACAAGACCAGAGAAAGGGGGTACATGACCCTGAGGACCATACGTCTAATGGCCTGCTCCAATTGCCTACTTGGCACTACATGTGAGTGTTGTTACTGTACCTTAATCAGTCAGCAACTTACCCACTGGGGTAGATTCAGTAACAATTACGCATTTTTTACGTAGGGGCAGGGCAACGTTTTTGCCCTGCGCCCCCGCAAATTTACTGCGCTACCCGCGATTCACGGAGCAGTAGCTCCGTAAATTGCGTGTGCGCTCTTTAAAATTGCCCGGCGTAAGCGCGCGCAATTTAAATGATCCCGTAGGGGGCGGGAATCATTTAAATTAGGCGCGTTCCCGCGCCGATCGTAGAGCGCATGCTCCGTCGGGAAACTTTCCCGACGTGCATTGCGGCAAATGAGGTCGCAAGGACGTCATTTGCTTCAAAGTGAACGTGAATGGCGTCCAGCGCCATTCACGAATCACTTACGCAAACTACGTAAAGTTCAAATTTCGCGACGCGGGAACGACGGGAATACGTAACATTGGCTGCCCCTGCTAATAGCAGGGGCAGCCGTACGCAAACGACGTAAACTGCGTACGCAGGGCTCGCGCAACGTTGTAAATCGGCGTTAGTATGCAATTTGCATACTATACGCTGAGCACAACGGGAACGCCACCTAGCGACCATCGCAAGAATGCAGCCTAAGATATGCGGGCATAAGAGCCTTATGCCACGTATATCTTAGGCTGCAGTCGGCGTAACGAGGTTCCTGAATCAGGGGCATTCG
Organism: Rana temporaria; assembly: GCF_905171775.1. NCBI lineage: Eukaryota > Metazoa > Chordata > Amphibia > Anura > Ranidae > Rana > Rana temporaria. The sequence continues at coordinate 621,245,903 of NC_053489.1, read as the reverse complement.
GTACGCCGGCGCAAGTAAGCAATTGCGCTGCGTAACTATGGTTACGCAGGCGCAATTGCTCTCTGAATCCGGGCCACTGTTTTTATGTTTTTAATGTTTTATGTTTTTATGTTTTTAATCTCAGTATCACAAACCAGAGTTCTACTAGAAAAAAACTCCCACATTATATGCTCCCAGTACTGTCTAGGGGGGGGGGGGGGGGGGGTTACGTGAGAAAAGGGTAAATCAGTGTCATCTTTGCATGATACACTCATATATATTACAGTAATGTACAAATCACATATTTACAAAATGTTTCATTTCCCATTTCTCTTGTGCAATGTTTTACTAACGTCTGACAGCAATAAAAGTGTAAAGTAATCTGTACATACTTCAGCTCTTATAGGTTGTAATGGCTATTATGTAGTCTTTTTATCCTTTCTAGCCTTGGAGCCATGAAGTTTGACTGGCAGCACTTAGGGCTCATTCCCATACGGTGCATTGAGCTGTGTGGATCAGCATTAAACAAAGCAGGCTTAGGGAACAGAGAAGATGATTGTTTTCTATGTGACCTGTTCACATCATACATGTTTGCCGTTTTACACAGTAACACATTGCAATGTGCTGTGGTGCATACAGCTGAGTGCCATGTGCCATAAGTAGCAACCCCACCCCACTCCCTTGAAAAAGATAAAATGTCAGGTGAATGATGGGATGTGATCGCTGCCTGGGTGGGGGTCCCCTGACTGGTCTTTGCCTTCTGAGACTGTGTTGCCAGACTAATCATTTAATTGAGATATGATATTACAGGGTGAATCATGAGAAACATTGCCTCCCTACCTGTGAATAACTGCTACTGTGTGACTACTAAAGAGTTTCATACAATGTGGGTCTACCTCCATCTGGTTCTCTATAGCAGGGGTCTCCAAACTGCGGCCTGGGGGCCAGATGTGTCCCTTTTCTTGCCTTTACCTGGCCCTTAGGGCCTATTCTTCTCCCTGACACCAACAATGGGGCACACTTCCTCCCACTGGCCCTGATGGGGTACTATTCCTCCCACTGACACCAATGATGGGACACTATTCCTCCCACTGACACCAATAATGGGGCACTATTCCTCCCACTGACACCAATGATGGGGCACTATTCCTCCCACTGACACCAATGATGGGACACTATTCCTCCCACTAAAACCAATGATGGGACACTATTCCTCCCACTGACACTATTGATGGGGCCTACTCCCACTGGCTACACTCCGGCCCCCCCTCAATTCTGAAGAACAGTAAACTGGCCCTTTGTTTAGAAGGTTTAGAGATCCCTGCTCTATAGGGATCAGCACACATTGGGCCAGATTCTCATACATTCGCGCTGCTCCTGGGCAGCGGAATATATGAGATCTACGTTACACCGCCGCAGGTCTACAGGTTTACATCCTGATTCTCAGAACACTTACCTGTAAACTTGCGGCGGTGTAGCGTTAGATTGCTCGGCGCAAGCCCGCCCAATTCAAATGGGGCGGGCACCATTTAAATTAGGCGCGCTCCCGCGCCGAGCGTACTGCGAATGCTCCGTCGGGTAAATTACCCGACGTGCATTGCGCTAAATGACGTCGCCCCGACGTCATTTGCCTAGATGTATACGTAAATGGCGTCCAGCGCCATTCACGGACATCTTACGCAAACGACGTAATTTTTATTGAATTCGACGCGGGAACGACGGCCATCGTTAACATTGGTTGCGCCTGCTAATTAGCAGGGGCAACCTTACGCGTCGGGTACGCTACGCAAACGACGTTAATTCGCTGCGTCGACCTCGCGTATGTTCGGGAATCGCCGTACTTACCTCATTTGCATAGACGACGGGGAAAAGCGACGATGCGACACCTAGCGGCGGGAAAAAAAAATACATTTAAGATCTGACAGCGTAACAGCCTTACGCATGTCAGATCTAATGGGTACCTATGCGCAACTGATTCTGAGAATCAGTCGCATAGATACCCGGGGCCAGATGAGGTGTTACGACGGCGCTAATGGTGTTGCGCCGTCGTAACGCCTTTGAGAATCTGGCCCATTGAGTCTGTAATCCTTCTATTAGAATTTGAATTAGCACTTAGGTGTCAATAGGTTTCTAACAGACCTATGTGCCCCAGCATTGCCAGCTGCAGAATCAGCAGAGGGTGAGGTCATCTTATATTGTCTACAAACCTTTTGTCCTTTTATTAGCTCAGAGAAGTACATTTTGTGTTGGACCGCCTGGCACCCTGCCTGGGTACCTCCGCCAAGAAAAAGCTTCCTCCACTCTGGAACCAGGGACCAGGTATAATAGCTGAGAATTGCACCCAAGAACTAGACGACACTAGCTTAGGTGTAAACTGGAACCCTTTAGTGTAAATTCACACAGAATTTATACCACACAAAGTCAGATAAGAGCTTGATCACATTACCCTAAACAATGCTAACTTTAAACAGTAATATCAGTACATATAACAGTAAATCTAATGAATAGCTAACAGTGATCTGATTAACAGTAAGCTAATCAACAGCCAGGCACCAGCCAGTGTTCACCCCAGACAATACTTTGATTGATCACCCCATCCCAGACATTACAGTAATGCCACATACACACAACCGTTTTTCGGGTTGTAAAAAATGACGTTTTTCAGGCTCTAGAAAAAACGACCTTGCCTACACACGATCGGGAAAAAAAAATGCTCTAGCAAAGCACAGTGACGTACAACACGTATGACGGCACTATAAAGGGGAAGTTTCATTCGGATGACGCCATCCTTTGGGCTGCTTTAGCTGATTTTGTGTTAGTAAAAGACGATTCACGCTTTTCTGTCTGTTACAGCGTGATGAATGTGCTTACGCCATTACGAACGGTAGTTTTACCAGAACGAGCGCTCCCGTCTCATAACTTGCTTCTGAGCATGCGCGGATTTTTCACCTCTTTAGGTGGGACTCAGTTGACTATTGAGCCCCAAGTGGCAGATCAAATGCTGAGCCAACGTGGTCCCAAAACTAGGATCTCTGCGTAGCACGTGCAACCCGGAAGGCTATTTACCGGGGTGCCGTGGAATGGTTACCCTGAAGGTGAGCGCCACACGAGGAGAAGACCCAGGAAGGAAGAGCTAGCCCGTGAGCAGGGACACCAGGGAAAAGTTCTCCCCTCCAACCGGGAAAGGTACTGGTTGCAGTATGGATTGCGGGTGCTGTTGTTGGGAGAAAAACCGCACAAGGAACAGACAGCTGAATTAAGCAGGCTGGTCTGGGCAGAGATGTGGCTGGATGAGAGCTACAGAGCTCTTTGGTGGCATGTATCCCAAGCATGTCCCTGGATAGCGGATGACAGCCCAACGGAAGGCTTGAGCTACGGCGGCCTGGGACTGTTGTATCTGAAGCTGACAGGGGACTCTAACTTTGGGAGTGATTTGGAGTGGCGGTTGGATGAAATCTTGGATTTCAGAGAAGGGCTACTGAACGTCTCGGAAGTGCACTGGGCACTGGAAGATTTGGAGTTTCTAGCCAACCTGCCCCGCAGCTATGGACACGGAGGTCTTATGGCGGATGCAGCAAGTGCTGACTGACCTTGATGATCCTGTTTCTGCATGGGATGATCTTGGATGGAGGAATGTGCCTGTCCAGCAGTATTCCAGAGAATCGGCAGTGGAAAATCTGGATATTGCCATCCCCAAAGTTGAAGTGCTGACAGCAGGGCAGGGTACTGCTAACCTCTGCCCAGCACCGATAGCATCTTCTGGGTTCCACGGACACTTATGTCTAAAATCATCCTATGTCCACTAGGATGTGTATTGTATAGCAGGTGAGCGGAGACGTGATGTCTACTCTGAAAGGTCATATCTGAGTCGCCTAGTCTGGGTAAATGATTAGTTAATTAGCTCATGTTAATTTATGTTCTGGTTACCTCCTCTTTAAACTGTATATAAGGTTGCATTATTGGTTCTAATAAACAATCCATGTTTAGCACACAAACAAGTCTTATCTCGTTGTGTGTTGAGAGCAGCTGGAATATCCGATATCTATAGGAAGCGGTATATGACGGAAACACTCAAGCGGAATGTGGGACATTCCGTTACAAACTGCACCCCAAGAACAACAGCATGAGCCCACAGCACAGCCAAGCTGGGACAGAAGCTCCAAATTTGGACTAATTATCATTGGTCAGAGCCACTTAACTCTCTGACCCCCTCTAAATTTCAATAGCACCGGTTCTGAAAAGTAATCAGGCGCTACACAACATTTATACACGTTTGAGTTGTATTATACACATATGGCATCTGCAAGATAGCTGGCTCTGTTAAGAAAACAGCAGACTTGCTGGCAGGACCACCAGGGGAAAATAAAGGAAAGAAAGCCTAAATAAAGTAAACAAATGCAGCCATCACAGTTAAGAATCAGTAAGTTGAAATATAATAAATGTTTGCTTTCGGGTTTAATACCACTTTAAAGCGGAGGTTCACCCTAAAACAATTATATACAGTACCATTCCAACCAGCATACTGCCGACATGTACAGTATGCTGTTTTTTTTTCTCGCTGTACATACCGTTTTATCGTTCTTTTTCTTTTCTGACTCCCGCGGGAAATAGGCGTTCCTATGAAGAGGCGTAAATGATTTACGTGCAGCTAAGGCGCGTCACGCGTTCCGAAAATAGCCGAACTGGGACTCGGCTATATACGGCGCCTGCGCAGTCAGCTCCTAGTCTGTGTGTAGGCGCCATATAGCGCCGTATAGAACCGAGTCCCAGTCTGGCTATTTTCGGAACGCGTGACGCGCCGTAGCCGCACATCAATCATCTACGCCTCTTCATAGGAACGCCTATTCCTTGCGGGAGTCAGAAAAGAAAAAGAACGATAAAACGGTATGTACAGCGAAAAAAAACAGCATACTGTACATGTCGGCAGTATGCTGGTTGGAATGGTATATAATTGTTTTAGAGTGAACCTCCGCTTTAAGTTTGCAATTGTTTGTCGTCTTGGTTGTTTACATATCTAGGGATTATTTTTTTATATACATAATAATGTTTTTTAGAGGTTTACAGTTATTGGTCCTACGCTAATAAAGACACACATGAAAACAGTATGACATCAGTGACACAGACTTCCTCATTTACAGCTCTATAGCTTAGATACAACACTGTTTGTTGCTCAGACACCGGGGCAGCTTATGTGCGCACTTGGCGGTTGTCTGTGCATATATTATGCTGTAGATAACAAGCTCCTATATCATTGACAAGAGGATGTGGTTACCTAGAGCCAGTGACATTGGTGAACATGCAATGCAGAAAGCTTTGTTTACTGAAACTTTGGGGTTTCACAATGTCTGCTACTTACTATATTGTGATAGATGAACATACTGTACGTGCGGACTTGTATAACCAAGGACTTAGAAGGAACTCTAGAACACGCAATTGGATGTCAACTGAAAACATTGCACTATTTAATTAACAGAGTTTGTATCTTTATTATATATGTAGTCACTGATAACTTAAAGCGGAGTTCCACCCGTTTTTTAGTTTATTATAAGTCAGCAGCTACAAAAAGCATAGCTGCTGACTTTTAATAAACTGACACTCACCTGTCCCACGGTCCAGCGATGCGTCCACCCGGAGGCTCACTCCTCTCACCCTCCTCATAGTAACTGTGGGCACCAGGCCATGACAGCTTACTGCTTCATGGCCGGGCCGGCCAATCTTCTGGGACCTGAGTTGTGTCCCAGAAGATAACTGGCAGGGAGGGGCCGCCTAGGGCAAGAGGAGGGGTTGCCAAGGCGGCCGAAGAAGGAAGTGGGACAGAAAGTCCCACTAAAAAGAGGGTAAATCCCCCCCCCCCCAAAACAAATGTGGCATGTCAGGGGCGAGGAGTGGTTAAAGCGGAAGTTCCACTTTTGGGTGGAACTCTGTGTTAAAGTGGACCTGTCACCAGTGGAGTATTTAGGTTTTGTGCTGCACTAGGCCTGACAAAACTTGTGCAACCCCCAATTCAAATATGACACACCCCTTCTTGTCAAGGCCACACCCCTTGCTGTTTAAGACCCACCCTGAAATTTTCGAGTGGGGACACTAGTTCTGTGGGCCTGGGGGGGGCAATGGATTCCTTTCATTTGCATAGATTTTCTCTCACTTCCTGTTTGGCTATGGGGCAGGAAGTGAAGGTAAATCTCTGCAATGGGACAGGGACGGTAAAAAATAGACTGACAGGGGCTATAACCCTCCCTTACTCTATCCAAAATGGAAAAAAAACGTGTTGTCTATAGTTCTACTTTAAGCACAAATTTCTGATCATTTTATGGAGAGGACTAAGAAGATATAACAATGCAGCAGAAAACATATAGCACAGTGAGAAAGGTTTGTGGTCCAGGACAATAGGACAGTCAAAATTAGAAGCGCCCCCCAACACAGTTGTGGAATGTCGGTCGCCCGCATACCGGAAGCAGTGCGGCCGCTTTATGGGGGCACTAGACTAATTTGCCTCCCATAAGACTGGCACTACATTAACAGTGTAGCGCAAGCCGCCGGGGATTGTTTCTGTGCTGCCGCCCTGCAGAGTGCTGCCCTGGGCCTTGTTGGCCTAGGCCAGGATACAGCGTTGCCTGACATGTACTGCCATTGCCAACCTAAAGCTCAAGTTTAGTTAAACTTTTTTTTTCTTGCCTATAAACTCCTTGCATTGTCTTCAAGGAATGAAAGTGTGAGTGGAAGAGGGGCGGACGAATGACAGGACCCTCTCCTCCACTTACAAGTCTCCCAGAATGAAAACTGCTATGTAGACAGGAGGTGGAGAGGAGAGGATTAAAATAAAGAAATGAAAGCTGGAGATGAGAGGCACTTTGGCGATCTCTCTGCTGTGTTCTCATGCATGTTGGTGACAAAAGAAAGGTTAGCCCTCCAAGGAAAAAAAAGGGACAGAGCAAATCAGCTTAGGGTGAGTAGAGAACAGACAATGCGTACTATAACTTAGCAGAAGTAGTGTGGTCTTCTGACACCTGCCTCTTCTTCCTCACCCCTACTTCATTCGCAAAACTTTTTGTAAAACTTTCTGTGAGTGGAGGAGGGGATTGGATGAATAACAGGATCCCCTCCTCCACTCCAAGGAATTCATAAAATTACCTGGAGTATAGTGACCAAATTCCCAAATATGGCATCCAACCAAGCCAAACAAGAGTCTCAAGAGCAAACGGAACTACAACAAATCACTTACAGAAAGCGAAGTAGAGAGTACTTAAAGTGGAGTTCCACCCATAAATATAACATTACATCAGTAGTTTTAAAAAAATGTCATTAGTCCTTTTTTTAGATGCCTTCAAAGTGTTGTTGCTAGGCAGAATAGTTAATCTTCCCTCTTCCTGCACCTAGGTGCTTAATGCTTCCTAACCTACACCGCACAGACTCCTGGGAATGTAGTGGGTGTAACTTTCCAGGAGTCTGTGCACTCCCCAGTCTCGAAGAATCATGTGACTTGGACAGCACAGGTGCTGAAACCTGATCTGAAACTTATTACACTGCTTTGTGCAGCACTGAGCATGTGCGAGATCTGCAAGGCTGAAATCCAGGAAGTCATACAGTCTGGCTTCATGATGCCCACACTTAAGATGGCCCCAGTCAATTTCTATTTTATAAAGTGTCTAAATGCTGTAACAACCTAACAAAACGGACCTTAGTTTACAGACCAACTTAACTAGAATACATTAAGCTTGTGTATTACAGGGGTATTTATATTTAAAAAGTGAAATTGTGGCCAGAACTCCGCTTTCAATGCAGGTAGTAGGAGCTGAGCCACAATTTGTAACATTGTAAATATTTGCCAGCACACCACAGGTCTTCGAGTTGAGTCCAAACTATTTTTTATTGAAGCATGATCACATCACATGCAAAAATTGTGCAATTTTTCAGAGTCGGACAGGACCCCTTTGTCAGGCATGTGATGATTTGTGGTGTGCTGGCAAATATTTGCACTGCATCATGTACACTATATTGTCAAAAGTATTGGGACGCCTGCATTTACATGCACACTTTAATGGCATTCCAGCCTAAGGCCGCGTACACACGGTCGTTCCAAACCGATGAGAATGGTCCAACGGACCATTTCCATCGGTTCACCGCTGAAGTGGCCTGATGGTCTCATGTGCGTACACACCATCATTCCAAAAACCGATCGGGTCAGAAGGCGGTGACGTCAAACACACGACGTGCTGAATAAAACGAAGTTCAATGCTTCCAAGCATGCGTCGACTTGATTTTGAGCATGCGCGGGTTTTGAACCGATGCTTTCTGTACTAACCATCGGTTTGGACCGATCGGGCAGCGGTCCATCGGTTCGATTTTAAAGCATGTTTTAAAATTTTGGACCGAAGGATAATAGACTGATGGGCTATACACACGGTCGGTTTGGACCGATGAAACTGAACCTCGGTCCATTCTCATCGGTTTTGTCCGACCGTGTTTACGCGGCCTTAGTCTGTAGGGTTTAATATTGAGTTCGCCCACCCTTTGTGGTTTCACTTGCTTAGTTGTGCAGTAGGACAGACCAGTGTAAATTACAAGGCTGGCTAAACAAATGTAACCTTTGGCAGATAAAACAGTTGTATATGTTTTTGTAACTGTGTATTTAGTGCTTTAGCTGGAGTTCAACTTTAAACTAACCCTGCACTAGCAAGAGCAAAATGTCTGCCTTACTTAATTTTTTTTTTTACTTTTCATGTTAGGTTACCTCATTTTATTATTTTATTTGATTTTATTATTAGGGATCGGACTGCCTCAAACTTCGTGGCTATAATCAAAATTAAAGAACTTCCGTTAAGAGAGCATGCCTGACATTTGTGACATTTATAGTAACCCGTGAGGTTATGGAAAAAGGTAGGCTTGGGGCAATTTTATCCCTCAGGCCCTGTACACACGATAGGACATGTCCGATGAAAACGGTCCACGGGAGATTTTGGTCTGATGGCTGTACACACCATCAAACCGAAATCCCCGCCGACAGACAGCGCGGTGACGTGGCGGTGACGTTGACGCCGCCACGTCACCAAACCAGGAAGTAAAATACTTCCACGCATGCGTCGAATCCATTTGACAAATGCGGGAGATTTCTGTCCACTGATTAGGTGTACTAACCAGCGGACATGTCGGACGGACGGGTTTCCAGCAGACAAGTTTTAAAGCATGCTTTAAAACTTTTGTCTGCTGGAAACCTGTCTGCTAGGCTGTACACACGGTCGGATCTGTCCGCTGAAACTGGTCTGTGGACCAGTTTTAGCAGACATGTTCGGTCGTGTGTACAAGGCCTAAGAGAGGGGGCACCCCTAAAAATTACCTGTGGTTTATCAGGTAAAACTGGTTTTAGCACTATTAGCAATGCTTGCGAATGAGGTGCTTAGCATTCTGATGCTGGCTAGATTAGGTTGTAATTCAGACGTTTGTCTCTTAACAAGTCAGCTCTATCAATTGCACTGACTTGGTCCAAATTGGACTGGAGAGACTCGTATCTTTAGCCCTTTTCCAAGATTTCCAAGACTTGAAATCGTCATACTCTGAACAGTTGCATCTCAACCTAATATATTGGCTTTTAGGTACCGACCTAAGCCATGAGTCATGATGACAGCTGTCCAGAGGAATATATACGAGTTCCTGTCTAGGCTTAAAAAAGGATAAAGTGACAAATATGTCTCTTAACGGAAATCTTTTTTTTTTTTTTTACTTTATAGTCTTAATTGAACATTTTTTATTAATCATTATTTACATACAACCATCCAATACCCTCTCTTCCTCCCCCTCCCCCCTCCTTTTTTCTATATACATATATCAAAGAGGCATAAAAAAATGAAAGATATGTTCATAGTGAATGTGAAGGATATGCTTCAGTTTAAATTCTCCCTGCTCGTTATGCTGTGTGTGTGTTAGAGGTAAAAAAGATTGGGGGGGCCTGGAAAAGCCTGGAGGAGGAGAACAACCGCCTGAGGTCACAGCAGGCTGACCCCCCCAAGCTCCATGAACTGGAGATGGAGCTGGAAAAGCTCAAAGAGGAGAACCGGCGGCTGCGGAGGGAGCAGGGGGTGGCATTTCAACAAATATCAATTTTTCTTTTTATGAATCTCCTGTGATTGTCACTTCAGAGCCATAACCTGCCCCTCCCATAGCGGGACACCTAGACGGCGGCGCACAGACCCATTCGCCGTCTTCACACTGACTTCTGGTGACTCTGCAGATCACACAAAGACTTGGGGACTGACCGGCGTGTGATCTGACGACCCGGTGGCATACCTGAGTCGGAAGCTGTTGCCAAGGGAGGTCAGTTACGCCAAACGGAGTTAACCTCGGACTAAAAGCTCTGAACCTGTCAACCCTACTGGACCAGGAAAGGTCCAACCGGGTTGCCGGAGCAGGGAGAAAAAGGGGGGCCATTGTGAAGGATATGCTTCAGTTTAAATTCTCCCTGCTCGTTATGCTGTGTGTGTGTTAGAGGTAAAAAGGATTCATGTGTTACAGGCTGTTGAAATGTTAATGTCCCTCCCCCAGCCAGCCCTATGTTAAAGGGTAATTGATCTATTGTGTTGTGTGAAGAAGCCCTGTGTTTACTGTTTACTGTGATTAGAATGGGATCATGTTAATTATTCTGATTGCTTCATTGTGGTAATTACCTCTTCTATATGCGGGGCCAAGCTGTCTAGATAACGTATTCTGTTACAACTAGTAATTACCTTCACTGATGTCATTATCTAAAGAAATGTGTTTACAGGGTCGGCTCCGAAGTGTCTGCCTATAATCTGTATGGAAGCCCCAGTGTGAGGGGGGCGGAGATTGTCATTGTAACAGTTTTGTAATGACATATAAGCTGTGTGTTGTACCATTAAAGCTCTCTTGTTCCAGCAGTAAGCTTGGGCTCATGTGTGGCTTATTGGGCGATTCGAGGAATATTCCTCCTCGTGGAATATTGGGGTGATTTGCTTTTATGGGAAGAAGGGAATACTTGACGGGGATATTCTAATTCTGTCACAGTGAACATCTCAGATATTTATTCTATAGTGAACTCAACATCCTCCCTTACATCCTCCATTCAATTCCTCGATACCCGCCACCCCAATCTTCCCTCCCCAACCTCTCAATCCCATTGACCTCTCCCAATCACCTCTTCTACCCTACTTCACACCTTGCACTCTCAATCACACTTCTCTCTCTATCCAGTGAGTCACATACTATCTTTATTATCTGTACATTACTCTAGGGGGGATATCCCTTCGCATCCCAACAGGGTTTCCAAATCTCTTCATATTTCTTTGTACTATTTTGCCTGACATAAACTGATTTATCCTTCCATATTGTCTCTGTCATAATGCTCTCCCACTCCTTACTAGATGGTGGTAAGACCGATTGCCATCTCTGTGCTATCAACTTCCTTGCCTGGAATAAACATCTAAGAATTGCAACCTGAGTATGTCCCGGATTTCCCTCTCCTCAATAAAACCCAACACACACAGCCTTACATCCCAGTCTAGGGGACCTCCAAATACCTGACCTATGATTCCAGACACCTCTTTCCCGTACCAAAATAACTTTGGGCATCTCCAGAACATTTGGATTAAATCCCCTTGTTTCCCACACCCAGGGTAACTGGCGTCTGATCTACGGCCAAACAAAAAAAGCTTTTGTGGGGTATAATAAGCTTTATATAACAAAAACAAATGAAACATCCTCTGGGAGGGGGGAGAGCGAAAACAAACCCAATTCCATAATTCTACTACATTGTAGGCCAGTTATGATGCCTACATCCTGTTCCCATCTCCTCCTACTCGGTGGGGCTTCTATCCCCTCCAGGCTCCCCTTGTAAATATACGGGTATAAACTCGAGATTAGGCCTTTTGAGATTACTGTGTTAATTACTTTCTGGAACAATGGAATCTTGCTCAAGTATCCTTTCCCTAAACTGTTCTCCCAGGGCGTGCCTAATCTGTAGATACCTGAAAAAAATACTTATTTGGTATAGCATATTGTTCTCTCAATTCCTGAAAGGATTTTCTTCAAATTTTCTTTTATTTAATTTCATCATACAAAAAACAGAGAAAAAGAGGCATAGATATTACAAGTATCCACCAATAACCTTATCAGAGGTTCAATTCATACCATCATATAACCCCCCTCAGCCACAGTCTCATATTACATCATATTATTGACCATCATTGGCCCTCCCTTGGGCGTCTTACTGCTCTTCCTCAATCTTGAATTTACCATCTACACCCCTTTATACCTTTGGCTGTCTAGTCCCCCTCCCCTCAAGGCCTCCTTTTGTCCTCGAGCCGGTAGGAGGAACTTTCTATCCTTCTCTTAATCTATCTCATTCTGTTTCAGTTGATCTTTTGTACCCACCACCTCCCCTCCTGAAAACCCCAATAAACCCCCCCAAAAAAAGGCCACAGCAACCGCTCCCTCTCCCGCGCACCCCCCCCAATTCCTCCAGTCCCCCCCCTTCTATTCAGACTGCATACATCAAAGTTTTTTCCCTCCTCTGTGTATTTGAAGTGGTTCTATTCTGCCCACGTCTCTATATAGACCCCCCCGTTTCGGCCGATCTGTCCAGACCAAGTCCTCCATCCTATTCAATTCCTCTACTCGCTTAAGCCACATCCCTACTGACAGGGGCTGTGTCTGTTTCCACATCGCTGGAATACAGGCTCCTCCTGCATTCAAGAGATGGCAAACCATCGACTTCCTATACCTTCTGAAAGGATTTTAAAGTTCTGTATATAGCTGGTTAGTAAAATGTATTCCACCTCTTTCCCATACCTTAATTGTCCCTGGATTTCTCCCAGATTTCTATTTTCAGAAATGGGGGAATACTCTGTAAATCCTTAATACCCCAATAATGTCTTCACTGTGTCCCATACTCTCACCATCAAACTTAGTGTAGGGAACCTTAAGGGGAAGGAACCTGCCTCCATGGCTTCCACCATTGATCCGTACGGAGTGTTTTGTAGCAACATGTCCCTCCCTACATATCCCCCTTCCAACCTTTTACACCCTCCGATGTAATTTAACTGTGCCACCAAAAAGTAGCTCTGAGGGTGCGGAAGTGCTACCCCTCCTTCCTGTCTTTGTAATTGTAGAGTACGCAGACATATTCTTGCCGGTCCAACTTTCCAAATCGGTTCCCTAAAAATTACATCTATCTTAGGGAAACACTTTTTGTATAACAACAATGGGGTATTATGTAATACATTTTGATTCAATTACATCGTCCTGCTACAGATAATGGGAGTCAGTTCCATATTTAAATGATTCCCTTAAATGTAACTAGGAGCGGGGCAATGTTATCCATAATGTATTGCTTAGGGTCTCTTGTGATATTTATTCTTAGATATATCATTTTATCCACTATCTGAATCTGGGCAACCTCATCAGGCAGGGGACTTTCCAGGGGGTCCACGGGTAACAGTGCAGACTTTTCCCAGTTTATAGCAAGTCCAGAAAATTTACCCAAATTTTTAATGATTTCCATTACCCTCGACAGGGAAGTCTGCGTGTCTCCTGAGAATAGTAAAAGGTCATCCGCATATAATGCCACTTTTTCTTCCGTTACTCCCCTTCTAAATCCTCTTATCTCAGTGGTAGATCTAAGGACCATTGCCAGTGGTTCGATTTGCTCGGGTGAAGAGAAGGGGTGACAAAGGGCATCCCTTTCTCATCCCCCTCAACAATCAAAATTTCTCTCAGTATTCACTGTTCACTCTCACTTTTGCTTCTGGCATTTTATATAACATTTTTATCCAATTAATAAAGATAGGATCAAATTGAAACATCGCCAAGACTCTCCACAGATATTGCCATTTCAAATACAAAATGGCCCTTGATCCATCCCCGTCTGTTGGGATCTGTACATTCAGATATACCCATCTTATATTTATACTCATAGATCTTCTAGGTATAAATCCTGACTGGTCGGGGTGGACCAGTTTCTAAATAATTTTATTTAACCTGGCTGCCAAGACCTTCGCCAACATTTTTATATCTGTACTCAATAAAGAGATAGGTCTATATGAAGATGGATTAAGTGGGTCTTTACCCTTCTTATGTATTACTACTATAGTAGATTCCATCATAGATGCGGGAAGCTCCCCCTCTACCGCCGCCTAAGACCCCCAGCAGCTCTGGGAGTAGCACTTTCCCATAGCGCCTGTAGGTCTCCGACGGAAGGCCATCTGCTTCCTGTTCCTCCCTGTAAATTTCAGAGAGAGATAGAATCTCCAAACCCTTGAGAAAAGCATTCGCTTCCCCCTCATTTCCCCCTGCCGAGAGCTATACAAATCCTCATAATATTCTTTAAACTTGTCTACCATTTCTGGAGTATATGAAGAAACCCTTCCCTCCCATATACTAATCGTGGGGACCATAGATGAAGATAAATTTGTCTTTACCAAAGGTGTTCTGCTTCTGAAACAGTTGTTTATTCTCTCAATTTCCTAATTGTCATTGTCCTATAAATCTGTTCTTTCTTTGACCAAGCCCTAAGTCTGTCAGGGGTTTGGTCATTCACATATTGTTCTTCCATTATTGTCACCCTCTCCCCAGCCATCTTTTCCCAGTCCTTATTTTTGACACTTGTTGTACCATTATGCCCCAGAGGAAAGCCTTTAAGGTATCCCAGACCACCCATCGATCCCAGATCGATTTTTTTTTATTAAATAACAAACATGTCATACTTACCTCCACTCTGCAGCTCGTTTTGCACCGAACATTCTCTTCTGGGGTCCCTTGGCAGCTCTCGTGGCTCCTCCACACATTAGATAACCCCCTTGGAGAAGCGCTCTCCCGAGGGGGTTACCTTGCGGTCGTGCTCCTGAGTTATACACTCTGGCGTTCATAGACGCCGAGTGTATGACTCGGCCCTGCCCCCCAGGCAGATGCCTGGATGCATTAAGGTGATAAACCACAAACCTTTACAACCCCTTTAAGTCAACAAATTCTCTTAAAACAGTTAACACCTCTTCAGGCTCACCCATCAGTTCCATCCAAAAGGGGCTTATTTTCCACTTCCAATTTACCGATTTTTTTTCCGATTTGAAACTTTCAAATCAATCAATTTCGAAATGGTCGAGACAAAAATGTTATATCATTTTTTTCGATTTGAATGTGGCAAAGTAAACAAACAAAATAAAAATCTTCACCAAATGATTACAATGACTCTTTAAATCACCTCTGGCTTAACAAAAACAGCATTATTTCTAAATGGTACTTTAATAACACACAAATTTGATTTGATTTGATTTCAGAAATATGTTTACAGTTTAAATTCGAATGGAATTCCATGCAATATTCGATTCGACTTTCAATTAGAATTTCGGGAATTCTAATAAATTGTGTTATTCGGAGCATTTGGTAAACGTTGTTTATACTGTAATTCAGGTATTGGAAAATATCCGAATCTCCGAATAACGAAAAATTTGTCCAAATATTCATTTGGAATGAAACAAACCACACTTATCTAACTTCCACTAAGTTTTAAATCACACCCACATGAATAACAATCACCATAACAGCTTAGCCTTCAGATTTTCACACAAGTTCCTCTTTTATCTAAACTAGCCAAAGCAGAAAGCTTTGCACAAGCCCCACAAACCATATTTCCAGAAAGTTTTTTTTGTCATTCATAGAAGTCAGACCACATGATCTCGTACACTTCACAGCACACGTGTTAACCCCAAGGTGAAGGGGGGGTGAATGGTATGGAAAAAATTTAAGCAAGTGGTTTTAAAGAAATCTTTTTAAAAAGTTGTCCAAAAGCCCCAATAGAATTACAGACTTCCTTTTACTCTTTCATGTAGAGCAAAGAAGAGCTAACATATCTGACCTATTCACCCGATGTGACTTATATAACCCTTATGGGTATAACTGCTGATTCTTAATATAGATACTCTTTTGTCAGTGCACCTGGGGTTATATGTACAAAGTGTACACATACTAAACATCTGTGCCCATACTAAAAGCTTCCTGTCCAATATTTTAACACAAATGCAACTGAAAGTAGTTTTAGAAAAAGACTCTTAAAACGGTTTCTCTACTTTTGTAAGAATTTTCTTTTTTAACCACTTACAGACCGAAATATTTGGCTGTCTAATCACCAGACCATTCTTTGCGATACTGTGCTCAGTCGCTTTAACTGCCAATTTCGTGTGACCCTGTACCCAAATAAAATTGGCTGCAAGTTAACGCCTTATAGTTCTGTCCATTTCTGCAAGTTTAACGCTGTATATTTTATTGCGTTACTGTAAGTTTAATGCCATATAGTTCTGTGCGTTACTGCAAGTTTAACGCTGTATATTTCATTGCGTTACTGCAAGTTTAATGCCATATAGTTCTGTGCGTTACTGCAAGTTTAACGCTGTATATTTCAGTGCGTCACTGAAAGTTTAACGCCATATATTTAATTGCGTTACTGCAAGTTTAACGCCATATAGTTCTGTGCATTACTGCACGTTTGACGTAGTATATTGCAGTATATTATAGTGTATCCCTGGAGTGTGTCTGTGTAGTGAATACTCAAATTAAAGTGCACCAAACACCACTTAACGTTGATTAATCACTTTAATCTCCCATAAGATTTTCCTGCTTAATAACTGGGCCATTTTTTGCTGGGCCATTTTTTGCGATATGGCACTGCGTTGCTTTAACTGACAATTGCGCGGTCGTGCAAAGTTGTACCCAAACAAAATTGACGTCTTTTTTTCCCCACAAAAAGAGATTTCTTTTGGTGGTATTTGATAACCTCTGTGGTTTTTATTTTTTGTGCTATAAACAAAAAAAAGCTACAATTTAAAAAAAAATACTATATTTTTTACTTTTTGCTATAATAAATTTTTGAGACCACTGACATTTATACAGCGATCAGTGCTATAACATGCACTGATTACTGTGTAAATGTCACTCGCAGGGAAGGGGTTAACACTAGGGGTGATCAAGGGGTTAAATGTGCGTTCCCTAGTTGTGCTCTAACTGTGAGGGGATAGGACTGACTGGGGGGAGGGGACATATCATTGTTCCTTACTCTCCTCACAGAACAGGGATTTGTGTGCCCGCTATCGTAAAGGCTATCCATATGGCAATTCACGGGGATGAACCACTTTGCTGCCGTATATCGGCGTGAGCCGGTCGGCAAGTGGTTAAAATGTTCACGTAAAATATCACGTAAAATATGTTTGTAGACATTCTCCCATAGTTAATGTAGAACTATAGGCAATTTTTTTTTTTTTTTTGGATAGCGTACGGTAGGGTTAAAACCCCTGTAAGGTTTATTTTTGCCATCTGTGCCCCATTGGGGTTTTACTTCCGACCCATTCCTGGTCCGACAAAGCATGGCAATGGTGTCCCCTACCCCCCCTTTTTGGGGGAGGGGGGGCCTTGGAGCATTTGGCTGCGGTTCCTCGAGCGCACCCCAATCTCAGGGAAATTAAATTAGCTAGGGAACACCATAAATTAAAGTAGAATATTTTTTAATTTTGGATAGAGCAAGGGAGGGTTATAAATCCTGTTAGATTTTTGCCATATGTGTCCCATTGCAGAGATTTCTCTTCACTTCCTGTTCCATAGCCAAATAGGAAGTGACAGGAAATTCCTGCAAATAGTTCCTTCGGGACCCCCAGGTCACCAGAACTAGTGACCCCTTTTCCCCTTTGGAATATTTTCCCTCTTACTTTTGTGGAGAAAACTCCACAATTTGGGATTTTTTTTACTATCACTGGATGAACAGGATAAAAAGATCTTTAACCGCTTCAGCCCTGGACCATTTTGGTGGTCAAAGACCAGGCCACTTTTTGCGATTCGGCACTGCGTCTATAAAAAAACATATTTTTCCACAGTTTAGGCCATTATGTATTCTTCTACATATTTTTGGTAAAAAAAAAAATCGCAATAAGCGTTTATTGAAAGTTATAGCGTCTACAAAATATGGGACTGTTTTATGGCATTTTTATAAAAAAACTTTTTTTTACTAGTTATGGCGCCAATCAGTGATTTTTATCGGGACTGCGACATTATGGCGGGCACATCGGACACTTTTGACCGTGTCTAGGCAGAATAGGGGAATGCCTTGTTTACAAAGGCATTCCCCCTGTTCTGCCCTTGCCGACCGCAATTGCGGGACTCCCGGAAACATTGAGTTCCCGGGACCCACGGCCACACTCGCGAGGCATGCGGCGCCCCCTGGGCAGCAGATTTCAAGGGACGTACCTGTACGCCAATCTGCCTGCCCGTGCCATTCTGTCTATGGAAATTGTCGTGCAGCAGTCGGCAAATCTCCTTAATGGAGGCACAGACAGCTATAAAAACTGACAGGCGTTCTATCCAAAACTAAAGAAAAAGTTTTGCCTTCAGTTATACTTGAATGCTCTTTGCTGATGACATTCTCCTATTTCTCTCTTCCCCTCGTGTTAAAATCCACCTTCAAGTGCTCATGTAATATCTTTGCTCAAGAAAATGTCTACAAAATGCTGTCACGGTAGTATATGACCCTTGACCACATTTTAAAATTCGCCTCCTGCTGTCTCCCCAATGTACTTTCTGTAGGGAAATTTTCACTCTCATTCACATCTAGTGGCCCTGCCCCAAAGCACCTCGATTCTAGACAAGAGTATACTTCATTATTAGGTTGGTTTTGAACATCTCAACTGTGCATAAACCGATCCCAACTCTTACCTCTAACCATAGAAAACTGGTGGAAATTAGGTTTCTGGCAGAGCAGCAAATGCTGGATAGGGCCTGGAGACAACCGTAGCTCAATTTTGCAGAGGTTCAGCAAAGACTAATGGGGACCGTGGTCCATAGATGTTCACTTCCTTCCCCGATGACCCTCATGCCAAATTCTTAAAGGTTTGGGACCTCTGGATTTCCTATAATGTTCGCCTAAATTGAAGCCAAATTTTGCTCTTGGTCTGACGTATCTCGTCATTGTTTTCATACAGACCAGGCACCGGCCCATGTGGGTTCCTTACTTACACTCTCCCTTATCCTTCCCCTTCCACCTCTCCTTGCCCATCTGTCAGGACCATTAAGGTAAGTACTCACCGAGGCCGAGATGCCGAGGGCGGCTACCTTTGCGACTCTGTGCACCTCACCCCCTGGAGGTGGTAACAGCGAGGAGGGGCACAAAGAGGCACCGGCTACCAGCAGCGGAAGATGGTAAGACGAGAATCACTGGAGATGTGATGCGAAGACACCAGGGGAGCTGTGGTAGATATAGCAGAGATGCAGGTGCAAAAACAAAGTCCAGAAGGCTGAGAGCCCGTTCAGGTCAGGACAACAGGAGATCCAAGAAGCAAGCCAAATGGTCAGGGGGTTCCGGAAGGCAGAGAGTCCAAGTCAGTAAGCCAATGGTCAAAGGGAGTGGAGACGGCAGCAGGTCCAATAAACAATCCAGGGGTCAAGTGCAGGAGAAGGCAAAAGAGTAGTCAAGTCCAGATCCGGGTCAAACAGGTAAAGGTTCAGGTTTCTTCAAGGTGTTTCAAACAAGGTAAAGCTGACAACGAACCAGCAATTAGCAAAGGGGAAGGGGCTGGCTTAAATAGGCCGCACTGGCCACTGATTGGTCCACAGAAGTACAGGTTTCAGAACCAGGCTCCAATGGACAGCACACAGAATAGAACTGAGCAGTGGCTCAGAGACAAAGAGCCGGACCTGAAAATGAAGAAGTCCCAGGTTCGATTCTACCCAGAACCAGCTGGGGAATGTGACAGTGAAAGGTCTGTGCCCTGACACCATCACAGGCAAACATCACAATTCTTTTTCTCCCCCACTTCATATCTTTTCTGCTCTCTCTCTTCTGCATCTCCCACTTCTCCTTGCTCCCTCTTCTCGCTCTTGTACTTCTTCATGAAGTGTTCGATGCTCCCCCCTCAAATACTACATCAGAGCCATCAGTTTCCTACTCTTTTGAAAAAGCCATTGGGTTTTTGCCTCTTTGTGACTCACGATATCCAGTTCATGCATGTCGGAAACCTTTTACATATTGCACCTATGTACTCTCTGACGTTCCATGTGCCATACTGTATTTTCTTGTACTGTCTGTAAAATAACAAAAAGTAGAATGTAAAGCAATGTTAGTTTGGCATGGTGGGCAACAAGGGTAATGTTCTAGAAGTGAGAAAAAAAGCATTTTTTTGCTGTTAAGTCAAAGCAATCTTTCAAGCCTTGTGTTACTTCAAAAAAATTGTAAGCAGGTGCTTACAGGGTACTCTTAAATGTAATGCAGCTGCTGTAATAACTGCATTATGTAGTTGGGCAGACAGTCAAGGCTGGCCAGGATGTAAGGGGTTACCTGTTCCTCGAATATTGGTAAGAGGCCGCACTGGACGACTTTGCTGTCATGGTGCTATATGCTGGGTGTCCAGGGTGCCCCTGTCCCGTTAGGGAGTGGTGGGCTCCCTCCAGGCACACCTGCCCTCTGCCTATCCATTATAATGCATGTATTTCCACTGTGGAGGTCCTCAAAATTTAGAGTTAGGACTACAGAAAATACTTGGGTGCCTTGACAGGGCTCTGTAGCTTATGCATATAATTGCAAATGTGTGCAAACTAAACCCCTGTTTTTAATGCATACTGTTAGACAGGATAATTTGGTTGGTTGCAGACTGGTCGGTAAATTGAGCTGGGATATTCTTTGTTTTTGTTTTGCATGTTTCAGATCTTTCCTGAATTTTCTTGGGCCCTGATCCCTGTTGTAAGCCACATATATACAAGGGGAGGGCTTAGGGTCAGGCTCTTCTTCCACATGGAATTACAGAAGGAGGTATGCTGCACCATGTAGTCCTGCCGAAGAACATGGCCCAACCCTCCTGGGTCACTGTGCTGGTATTTTCCCCGCAACTAGGAACCCACCATTTCTGGACTTGAGGTAAATTAACTTTCCTTTGAGCAAGGTATGAACCTGGGCAGCCTACCTTAGATTGCTTGAACTGGACTATGTTTCATGTATGTTGTGTTGTTGAACTATGTTGCTGAATGCTCAGTAAAGTTTCATAAACTGTGCCATGCCTGGACTGAAGTTTATCCAAAGGGGTGCATGAAGGTACAGTGCCTTGCGAAAGTATTCGGTCCCCTTGAACTTTGCAACCTTTTGCCACATTTCAGGCTTCAAACATAATGATGTATAGGTAGATTCAGAGAGAAGTGCCTAAACTTGCGGCGGCGTAGCTTAGCCTGTTTAGGCTACGCCGCCGTAAGTTAGCTAGGCAAGTACATGATTCTCAATGCACTTGCCATGTCTTGGAGGGGGGCGTGTTTGATGGTAATGAGGCTTGATTTCACATTTTTGAATTTTTTTTTTTAACTGCGCATGCGCCGGGCGCCTACATTTCCCAATGTGCATTGCGGCTACGTACGCCGCACTGGCCTATTGATTTCGACGTGGACGTAAACTACGTAAATCCGGATTCGCGGATGACTTACGCAAACGACGTAAAACATTTGAATCTCGCGGCGGGAACGGCGGCCATACTTTAACATTGTTATTCCACCTAATAGATGGAATAACTTTAGGCCTGCTAATGCCTTACGGAAACGGCGTAAATCGACTGCGGTGGCCGGGCGTACGTTCGTGAATCGGCGTATCAACTCATTTACATATTCTACGCCGACCGCAATGGAAGCGCCACCTAGCGGCCATCCAAAATATTGCAATCTAAGATAGGACGGCGCAAGCCGTCCTATCTTAGATATGTTTAAGCGTATCTCTGTTTGAGCATGCGCTTAAACATAAGTCGGCGTAGATTCTGAGTTAGGTCGACTTATCTACTGATAAGTCCGCCTAACTCTACCTGAATCTACCTAAAAAAACTGTAATTTATTTTGAAGAATTAACAACAAGTGGGACACAATCATGAAGTGGAACGGAATTTATTGGATATTTCAAACTTTTTTAACAAATAAAAAACTGAAAAATTGGGCGTGCAAAATTATTCAGCCCCTTTACTTTCAGTGTAGCAAACTCTCTCCAGAAGTTCAGTGAGGATCTCTGAATGATCCAATGTTGACCTAAATGACTAATGATGATAAATAGAATCCACCTATGTGTAATCAAGTCTCTGTATAAATGCACCTGCACTGTTATAGTCTCAGAGGTCCGTTTAAAGCGCAGAGAGCATCATGAAGAACAAGGAACACACCAGGCAGGTCCAAGATACTGTTGTGGAGAAGTTTAAAGCCGGATTTGGATACAAAAGATTTCCCAAGCTTTAAACAACCCAAGGAGCACTGTGCAAGCGATAATATTGAAATGGAAGGAGTATCAGACCACTGCAAATCAACAAAGACCTGGCCGTCCCTCTAAACTTTCAGCTCATACAAGGAGAAGACTGATCAGAGAAGCAGCCAAGAGGCCCATGATCACTCTGGATGAACTGCAGAGATCTACAGCTGAGGTGGGAGACTCTGTCCATAGGACAACAATCAGCCGTATACTGCACAAATCTTGCCTTTATGGAAGAGGTGCAAGAAGAAAGCCATTTCTTAAAGATATCCACAAAAAGTGTCATTTAAAGTTTGCCACAAGCCACCTGGGAGACACACCAAACATGTGGAAGAAGGTGCTCTGGTCAGATGAAACCAAAATCGAACTTATTGGCAACAATGCAAAACGTTATGTTTGGCGTAAAAGCAACACAGCTCATCACCCTGAACACACCATCCCCACTGTCAAACATGGTGGTGGCAGCATCATGGTTTGGGCCTGCTTTTCTTCAGCAGGGACAGGGAAGATGGTTAAAATTGATGGGAAGATGGATGGAGCCAAATACAGGACCATTCTGGAAGAAAACCTGATGGAGTCTGCAAAAGACCTGAGACTGGGACGGAGATTTGTCTTCCAACAAGACAATGATCCAAAACATAAAGCAAAATCTACAATGGAATGGTTCACAAATAAACATATCCAGGTGTTAGAATGGCCAAGTCAAAGTCCAGACCTGAATCCAATCGAGAATCTGTGGAAAGAACTGAAAACTGCTGTTCACAAACGCTCTCCATCCAACCTCACTGAGCTCGAGCTGTTTTGCAAGGAGGAATGGGCAAACATTTCAGTCTCTCACTACATGCACTCGGTCCTGGAAGCACTTGGTCTAGGGACAAGATTGAGGGCCTTTATTGGAGCTCTTTACACGACTCCACAAGCTAGGGTCCGGGTTAATGGTCACCTGTCAGAGGCCTTCTCCATTCACAATGGCACCAGACAAGGCTGCCCCCTTTCTCGTATACTGTATATCCTCACACTAGAACCCCTACTTCGTTGCATTCGGGCTCATCCGGATATAACAGGGGTTAAAATACTCCAAAAGGAATACAAGCTAGCAGCCTTTACCGATGACATTTTGCTTTTCCTGTCTTCCCCCTTGATATCCTTACCTAACCTGCTGCAAGTGTTTGAGCAGATCCGATACATCTCGCACTTGAAGATCAATTATTCCAAGTCGTTTGCCCTGAATGTCTCGTTGCCTCCATCGCTAGTTCTCTGCTGCCAGAAGAACTTCCCTTTTCGCTGGAAAACTGACGATATTACCTACCTGGGCATTCGGCTCCCAGGTAAACTATCAGACATTTATGAGAAAAACGTTATGCCCGAACTGAAGGCCATACAACAGGACATCAAAGGGGGTGTGGTGGCGCTTACCAACAATTAAAAAGTAAATATAATAAATATGACATCCAATCCTATGAAAGAAAAAATGTTCCACTCCAATTAATACCCGCCCAGCATCAACAAAGTGACGTGGAGGGTGGACAGAGTGTATTAATATATACAAGGGCTAAGGGTGATATCCATCCAGAGCCAAGTGTTAATGTGTTCAAAAAAAGGGCCAACACTACCACATAAGTGAAATAATCAAAATATGTGGCGGATTTTGATCTGATGGCTGTACACACCATCAGATCAAAATCCCGTCGATGACGTGGCGACGTGCACGACCCTGAAAGGTAAATACTTCCACGCATGCGTCGAATCACGTCGACGTATGCGAGGGATGGGGATCGGGCGGACTTATCCGGTGAGTCTGTACAGACGACCGGATAAGTCCGAAGGACAGGATTCCAGCGGATAGATTTCTTAGCATGCTAAGAAATTTTTATCCGCTGGAAATCCGTCGGCTGGATTTTTATCCGCTGGAAAATGTCCGCTCGGGCCTACACACGACCGGATCTGTCCGCTGGAACTGATCCGCGGATAAATCCCAGCGGACAGATCGGGTCGTGTGTACGGGGCCTAACAGGTGTTCCACTCAGGGTGACCCCCCTCTCCCTCGGCAGAAGCTAAAGGACTTTTTCTACTTCACCTTTTTTTGCATGTCAATGGACTTTTGCACGTTATTATTAAGGACATTTCTGTTTGTGATTACTTTTCATTCTGTAGATGCATGTTATCTGGTCTAATTATTAAGTTTGCATCACCGCACTTTATTTAGGATTATGTGCACTTATTAGATTGCTTGTTATATTAGATCATTTTGTGTCATTCTTATTTTGTATACGTGCGGATTTTCTAATCATCACAATTTTTGTTATTAATTTATTGAATACACAATTTTGAGTGTTTCACATATATTTCCTCACCCATATTGGATTCAGTATTGGGTATATTTATTCATCATTATTATTACACAAAGTTTTTCAATATAGTGTCTTATTTATTATGATTGTAATGCTCTCAGGCCGGGTACACACGGACAAACATGTATGGTGAAAGCGGTCCGTCGGACCGTTTTCACCATACATGTCTGCCAGAGGGCTTCTGTACGATGGTTGTACACACCATCGTACAGAAGTCCGCGCGTAAACAATACGCGGGGCGTGTCCGCGGTGTCGCCGCGTCGATGACGCGGTGTCGCCGCGACAATGACGCGGCGACGTGCGCGGCCCGCCTTTAAAATGCTTCCACGCATGCGTCGAAGTCATTCGACGCATGCGAGGGACGGCGGGCGCCTGGACATGTACGGTAGGTCTGTACTGACGACCGTACATGTCCGAGCGGGCTGAATTCCAGCGGGCTGTTTTAAAACAAGTCCAGGAATATTTGTCTGCTGGGAAAAGGCCCGGCGGGCAAATGTTTGCTGGAATTCGGCCCGCTCGCGCCCACACACGACCAAACATGTCTGCTGAAACTGGCCTGCGGGCCAGTTTCAGCAGACATGTTTGCTCGTGAGTATGGGGCCTTACATATTTTGATAATTTCACTTATGTGGTAGTTTTGGCCCTTTTTTTGAACACATTAACACTTGCCTCTGTATGGATATCGCACTTAGCCCTTGTATATATTAATACACTCTGTCCACCATCCACATCACTTT
Organism: Rana temporaria; assembly: GCF_905171775.1. Taxonomy (NCBI): domain Eukaryota; kingdom Metazoa; phylum Chordata; class Amphibia; order Anura; family Ranidae; genus Rana; species Rana temporaria. Next base: position 621,220,590 of record NC_053489.1, on the reverse strand, counting down.
GTTGATGCTGGGCGGGTATTAATTGGAGTGGAACATTTTTTCTTTCATAGGATTGGATGTCATATTTATTACCCAGAATCAGCAGGGCGAAACTGGTGTTGCCTAAAGTAGAGGGAGGTAATGGTCTCCCGGACTTGCAGAGATACTATTGGGCTACACACCTAACACGTGTAGTGGACTGGCGAGTACACACACACTGTAAAGGCTGGGTACGGTTGGAAAATCAGATTACGGGAGCTGTCCTCGGGAACATACCTTGGATCTCCAAGAGGCATTGGACGTCTAACGTCCTATCTCATCCACTGGTAGGGGCAACTCTATTGGCATTCACGAAGGCCTGTGATACATTTGCAGTATCGACGATGGAATGTAGATTAACTCCTCTTAGGGGTAACCCGGACTTCATCCCAGGACGAGATGAAAGCTTCTTGACAGATGAATGGCCACATACAGATATGCTGGCCAAACATTTATTTTCTGGAGATAGATTCCTAACTTTGAAAGAACTTGAGAAGATGTCCCTAACCAAGAAATTTTCCATATTTGCTTATCTTCAACTGAGACACTTTCTAGATAACCCAAGGGTCAGGGGAGGTTTTACGAAATCGGCCACAGTACTTGAGTCGCTATGCTCTAGTATGTCACCTCAGAGACATGTGATTTCGATGCTGTATGCATCCATGTTTAGAACACCCTCCGCGTCTATGAGGGCGGAGCAGGCCTCCTGGGAAACCTGGCAGGGTAGACCAATTGAGACGAAAGACTGGGAGAAGATTAACTGGTTTATCTTCAAGGGCTCACTGAGTGTGAGCATCCAGGAGAATGGCTACAAGATTAGGACACGGTGGTATAGGACACCGGATATCGTAAACGAGTTTTCCCCTTCAGTACCGGATCGGTGCTGGAGATGTGGACGGGCTTTGGGCACTTTCCTCCATATCTGGTGGGAATGTCCACTGATTCAACCATATTGGCAAAAGGTGCATGACGTGACGACAGCAGTCTCTACGCTCCCTCTGGCGTTTTCACCAGCACAGTACCTTCTTCATCTCTCAAAAATTTCCAAAAAGTGGTATCGCAACTCGGTGGCGATACATATGATCAATGCAGCCAGACTATGGGGCTGATTTACCAAGCCTTTACTCCATGACTCATGGAGTAAAAGCAGGAGTAGCAGCCGTTTTGCCATTTACTAAAGAAATACGCTGCTAGTGCAGTGTATTTCCCTAGTTACTAATGTGCTCCGTGCGCCCAGGAGAGGGTGCATTGTGCACCAGTACAGACCTGGCGCACGGCACATTAAACTGTAAATTGCGGGGGTTTGGGCGGGAGTTTATTAGGGGGGGAGGTGGGGGGATGCAGGGGAAGTGAAGTGACATGTGTTTTGAAGTGTTTGGCGGGCCGAATTGAAAGGGAAAGTGTTTTTTGAAAACAGATCCCCGTACGCTTGCACAGTGCGCCTGAACCTCGGGAGGTTCATTTGCATACTGGGCATGCGCAGAGAGAAAAGTCAGGGATTCCCGTGCGCCTTGTCAGTACGCCGTGAAAATCTTGGTAAATACCAAGCGGCGTACCCGTGAATGCGCTGCGTGACGCGGCGCACGGGAATCTCCGAGCTGTTTTCAGCCCTGAAGGGGAACTCCGCGCCAAATTTCAAACTTGAAATCGGCGCGGGTCCCCCTCCAGGGCTACATTAGGCTCTTAGGCTTGGTCCGGAACGTGAGGGGTTAAACCCGCGCCGATTCGGCGCGGGGGTCCCCCCCAGATCCAAACCAAGCCCTCATCCCAAGCATGCAGTCTGGCCCGGACAGGAATGGGGGCGGGGACGAGCGAGCGCCCCCCCCCCCTCCTGAGCCGTACCAGACCGCATGCCCTCAACATGGGGGAGTGTGTGCTGTGGGGGAGGGGGGCACTGCCCCCCCACCCCACAGCACTCTTGCCCCCATGTCGATAGGGACAAGAGCCTCTTCCCGACAACCCTTGCCATTGGTTGTCGGGGTATGCGGGCGGGGCTAATCGGAATCTGCGAGCTCCCTTTAATAAGGGGGCCCCCAGATGCCGGACCCCCACCCTATGTGAATGAGTATGGGGTACATCGTACCTCTACCCATTCACATGGGGGAAATGTAAAGTAAAATAAAACACCACACACAATAAAATATTTTATTAATCAGCTCCGGAGCCCCCCCTTTCTTCTTTAGCTCTCTTAGAAGGGGGGGTTTCTTCTCTCCCGATCTTCTGCCGGGACCCTGGGCTTCGGTGATTTCTGCCGGGGGAGGGCGCCATCCCTCGGTCCTCTCCGGAGCCTTCCGCCGGATGCCCCCACCCCATTTAAGCTCTTTTTCATTAGGGAGGGGCATCCGGACTTCGGGGTCTTCTGCCGGGGGATGGCGCCTATCCCCCGGTCTTTCCGGTGCCTTCCGCCAGGGTTCCGGTCTTCCTGGTCTTCTGCCGGGGGTGCGCCAACTCCCAGGTCTTTTCTCTGCTCCCTCTTCTGCCTGGCTCCCCCGCGGAGCCAGGGCTTTCTTCCGTCTTCTTTCTTCTCTCTTCCTTCTTCTGCCTGTCTCCTCCGGGAGCACAGGGCTTGTCTGCGCTGTCCTCTCCCTTCTCTTCCATTGGATGTTGACACGACGAGGTTCCGCGCTGACATGCCGTGTCAGCGGCGGGCATGGACTTATATAGGGCAATGCCACCATGTGACCTCAACCCATGTGACATCACATTCCCTGGGCATGATGGGAATGTGATGTCACATGGGTTGAGGTCACATGGTGGCATTGCCCTATATAAGTCCATGCCCACTGCTCAGACGGCATTCCAGCGCCGGACCTCGTCGTGTCAACATCGAATGGAAGAGAAGGGAGAAGACAGCGGAGACAAGCCCTGTGCTCCGCGGAGGAGACAGGCAGAAGCGGAAGGCATCGCAGAAGCCCGGAGAGTGGCGCCCTCCGGCGGAAGACACCGTACAAGCCCGGGACCCTCCCCCAAAGGCAGGAGCCTCCCTGGTGAAGGGGGTCCCGGTGAATTACGTCGCTGAAGACGGGGGTGGGGTGCCAGTGCACCCCCCCCCGCAGAAACCGTCGTGGAAGCCCGGGACCCTCCCCCAAAGGCAGGAGCCTCCCTGGTGAAGGGGGTCCCGGTGAATTACGTCGCTGAAGACGGGGGTGGGGTGCCAGTGCACCCCCCCCGCAGAAACCGTCGTGGAAGCCCGGGACCCTCCCCCAAAGGCAGGAGCCTCCCTGGTGAAGGGGGTCCCGGTGAATTACGTCGCTGAAGACGGGGGTGGGGTGCCAGTGCACCCCCCCCCCGCAGAAACCGTCGTGGAAGCCCGGGACCCTCCCCCAAAGGCAGGAGCCTCCCTGGTGAAGGGGGTCCCGGTGAATTACGTCGCTGAAGACGGGGGTGGGGTGCCAGTGCACCCCCCCCCCGCAGAAACCGTCGTGGAAGCCCGGGACCCTCCCCCAAAGGCAGGAGCCTCCCTGGTGAAGGGGGTCCCGGTGAATTACGTCGCTGAAGACGGGGGTGGGGTGCCAGTGCACCCCCCCCCCCGCAGAAACCGTCGTAGTAGCCCGGGACCCTCCCCCAAAGGCAGGAGCCTCACTGGTGAAGGGGGTTCCGGCAGAAGATGGCGAAGCCCGGGGCCTAATGGGGTGGTGGTGGGGGGCCCCGGCAGAAGACCCCCGGCTGACTAATAAATTAATTTATTCATGTGTGGTGTATTATTTTTTTCAATTTTTTTCCCCAGGTGAATGGGTAGGGGTACAATGTACCCCCATACTCATTCACATAGGGTGGGGGGCCGGAATCTGGGGACCCCTTTATTAAAGGGGTCTCTCAGATTCTGATAAGCCCTCCGCCCGCATACCCCGACAACCAACGGCCAGGGTTGTCGGGAAGAGGCTCTTGTCCCTATCGACATGGGGACAAGAGTGCTTTGGGTTGGGGGGGCAGTGCCCCCCTCCCCCACAGCACACACTCCCCCATGTTGAGGGCATGTGGTCTGGTATGGCTCAGGAGGGAGGGGGGCGCTCGCTCGTCCCCACCCCCATTCCTGTCTGACCAGACTGCGTGCCTGGGATAATGGCTTGGTTTGGATCTTGGGGGGGACCCCACGCTATTTTTTTTGCGCGGGTTTAACCCCTTATGTTCCAGACCAAGCCTAAGAGCCTGGTATGCACCTGGAGGGAACCCACCTTATTTTTTTTCCGGGGGTCTGGAGTTCCCCTTCATGAACAGCGATCTGTCATTTACACATGTCAGTCCCCCCCCCCCTACAGTTAGAACACACCCAGGGAACATATTTAACCCCTCCCTCGCACCTAGTGTTAACCCCTTCCCTGCCAGTGGCATTTTTTGAGTAAGCAATGCATTTTTTACAGCACTGATCGCTAGAAAAATGCCAATGGTTCCAAAAAACTGTTCGATGTGTCCGCCATAATGTCGCAGTACCGATAAAAATCGCTGATCGCCCCAATAACTAGTTAAAACAACAAAAAAAAAAAATTTGTAGACGCTATAACTTTTGCAAAAACCAAACACTAAACGCTATTTGCGATTTTTTGGAACCAAAAAGATGTAGAATACGTATCGGCCTAAACTGAGGGTTTTTTTCGTTTTTTGAATATATATTTTTGGGGATATTTATTATAGCAAAAAGTAAAAATAATTTTTACATATGTGGGCGGGACTTACGCAAGTCCCGCCCACATATATAAACATCGTTCAAACCACACATGTGAGGTATTGACGCGTGCGTTAGAGCGAGAGCAATACTTTTACCACTAGACCTTCTTTGTAACTATAAACTGGTAACCTGGAAAAAAAAGAAAAAGGTCACCTATGGGGATATTCACGGAATTCATTTTGGCCCCATTGCAGGAGTGTTTCCAATAGTAAAGCGTGACATGTAAGGTATCTATTTACTCAGTGTAACATCATCTTTCACATTATCCCCAAAAATTGGGCTCACTTTTGTGTTTTGTTAATTTTTAACCACTTGAGCCCGGACCATATTTCTGGTCAATGACCGGGCAAGTTTTTGTGATTCGGCGCGGCGTCGCTTTAACTGACAATTGCGCAGTCGTGCGACGTGGCTCCCAAACAAAATTGGCAACCTTTTTTTTCACACAAATAGATTATTAAATGTGCGTGTTTACTTCTGTCTTTAACACCTCCCCTTCAGGCTGGAAAGCATCAGATCAGGGGAAACCAAAAAAAAAAAGCTCTCATTCCATTGCAGCTTGGTTCCTACATGTGTGATGAACTGAGCATGCTCAAACACTTAGAAAAAAAATATCCTTTCTTTTTAAAAGGTGAAAAACACTCATTGGATGCTCATAGAGCGTGGTTTGGGTTAATTGCAGGTGTGCCCAATTACAAGCTCACCCAAACTAGAGACTGCAATTTGGTCATGTGATTTCAATTGCTTCATTACTAGCACTGTTATAAAAAGCTTGGATCGATCAGTCCTCAGCTGCCCTCAGAAGGGGCAGGCTGGCAGAAATGCTGTTGCTAAACACAAATGTGGTTTGTTGCATGGGTTTTGTTTTATTTTGCCAATGGTTTTGGTTTATTTTTAAATGATGGTCACTTTGATGTATTTGTCTATGTGGCCTTATTTTCTGAAAAATGTGTAAAGCTATGGTTAATTAGAATTTTGAAATGTATTTTTGTTTGTTTGTCTTTTTTTGCTTTCCTTGTTTTGTTGACCAATAAAAATTACTTTAAAATTGTTAAGTTTGTCTTTTGTTACTTTTTCATGCTACATATGTTGACAGCTGCAGCTGAACTAGGTTAGGGCCTAACAAATTATGTGTGATTTTTGTCTAAGCTTCTTTCCTGGTGTGTAATCATGAAATGTTTGCCATGTTTATTCTCCCTGACTTTAAAGACAAAAACTGGTAAGTATTTTATTTATTCTGCAGTGGTCCTCAGCCCTCAAGTACCCCCGACAGGACATGTTTTGGGGATTTCTCTTATCAAGAATTGCTGTCCAGACTATTTTAAAGCACATGTGCAAGATGAAGGAAAACCTGCAAACATGGCCTGTGGGGGGGGGGGTTTGCTATTGGTGGACAGGCTTGACGTGCTGATTTACAGCACTGTGCTTAAATCTAGCGCAAGGCAATCCTATTCAAATTGTGGGTGTTTGAGGGAAGCCAAGTGAGTGTTAGAACCCCTGCTTTGTGTTTTTTTATTTTTGTGTTGAGCTTTGTGTCCCTTTTCTTAAAATTGGCTTCACTTCCTGTCACACAGCTGAACAGGAAGTGAGGTTAAAACCCTACCAGTGTCATTTCTTGGGGACACCGGTCAATCTAACTAGTGTCCCCATTAAGCAAATTGCACTCCAGCACTGCTGTGTACACCCCAAATCATGGGTCTTCAAACTACGGCCCTCCAGTTGTTCAGGAACTACAATTCCCATCATGCCTAGTCATGTCTGTGAATGTCAGTGCATTACAAGGCCTCATGGGATGTGTAGTTCTACAACAGCTGGAGGGCCGTAGTTTGAGGATCCCTGCCCCAAATGATTATTTAGTTTGGGGTTTAGTAAAGGCAAAGCCACTCTGCAGTACAAGCATAGTTGCTGAAAATCAGAGAGGAAGCACTGGTGGTTTTAACATCCAATCCTGTAGAAGCAAAGTTGTTTTGTTTTCTTCCTTGCTTTGCACTTGTAGGAGTGGATTTGCCTTTAGTAAATGGACCCCAAAGTCCAAGATCCCTAATAATTTGGGGTGTACACAGCAAAATGCTAGAGTGCAATTTACATAATGGGAAACTATTTAGATTGATCTCTGTGTCCCCAAGAAAATATATTAGTAAGGTTTTACCCTCACTTCCTGTTTGGCTATGTGACAGGAAGTGAATGAATTAGAAAGGGTGAAGACACCTCACAAATGTTGTCACTATCAGGGGTGCAGACATCCCCAAAAAAATGAGCAGATAATACTTATTTGCAAATTAATATTTTTTTAGTTAACATTGGGTGGGGTGCTCTAACACACACATTCCTACATATTAGCAACGCTCTATCCTGGCCTATTGGCATGGTTATATTTTCTTAGGGCTCTCAATAAAACTCTATGAAATTTGTGCTTAAACTAGAACCAGGGGCGGACTGACAACTCATGGGGCCCCTGGGCAATAGAAGATTATGGGGCCCCTGGGCTTACAGATGACCACCACGCCAGGAGGTAGTGCAGAGGCGGGCAGCTAAAATCTTGGGATATTCACATTAAAAGCATGTCATTTTCGGACATATCAGGGACAGATCTAAAAAAAACACAGATTTTTACATACTGTCCCTGGTTTTACTGAGCCTGGCAACCCGGATGGGGCCCCCTAGTGGCATGGGGCCCTCGGGCAGTGCCCGAGTGACTCAATGGTCAGTCCGCCCCTGACAAGAACTATAATCAACAAGTTTTATTTTCTTTCATTTTGGATAGAGTGAGGGAGGGTTATAGGCCCTGTCAGTTTATTTTGTATTATCTGTGTCCAATTGGGGAGATTTGCCTTCACTTCCTGCCCCATAGCCAAACAGGAAGTGAGAGAAAAACTATGCAAATTAACCACTTCCCGCCCAGCCTATGGCCGATTTACGTCCGGGAAGTGGTTACACAATCCTGACAGGACGTCCTGCAGGATTTCATGCCGCACGCGCCTGTGGGGGCACGCAGCGCGGCGATCGGTGATGCGGGGTGTCAGTCTGACACCCTGCATCTCCGATCTCGGTAAAGAGTCTCTCACGGAGACGGAGACTCTTTACCACGTGATCAGCCGTGTCCAATCACGGCTGATCACGATGTAAACAGGAAGAGCCATCGATGGCTCTTCCTCACTCGCGTCTTACAGACGCGAGTATAGGAGAGCCGATCGGCGGCTCTCCTGACAGGGGGCGTTCGCGCTGATTGTTTATCAGCGCAGCCCCCCCTCGGATCACCACACTGGACTACCAGGGATGCCCACCCTGGACCACCAGGGTGTGCAAAAACAAAAAAAATATAGAACAAAAAAACAAAAAGCATTAAAAAATAAGAAAAAAGATGCCAATCAGTGCCCACAAATGGGCACTGACTGGGAAAATCAGTGCCACCCCACAGTGCCCATCCATGCACAGTGCCCACCTGTGCCACCCATAAGTGCCGCCCATAAGTATCCATCAGTGCCACCCATAAGTGCCGCCCATCTGTGCCGCCCATGAGTGCCCATCAGTGCCGCCTATGAGTGCCCATCAGTGCCGCATAGCAGCGCCGCCAATCAATGCCACCTCATCTGTGCCGTCAGTACTACCTCATCGATGTCCATCAGTGCCATCTCATCGGGGCCCATCAGTGCCGCCATATCAGTGCCCGTAATTGAAAGAGAAAAACTTCTTTACAAAAAAATTAACCTAAAAAAAGAAAAAGGTTTTTTTGTTTCAAAATTTGCAGTCTTTTTTTAGTTGTTGCGCAAAAAAAAACCGCAGAGGTGATCAAATAACAACAAAAGAAAGCTCTATTTGTGGGGAAAAAAGGACGCCAATTTTGTTTGGGTACAGTGTTGTATGACCGCGCAATTGCCATTCAAAGTGCGACAGTGTTGAAAGCTGAAAATTGGCTTGGGCGGGAAGGTGCGTAAGTGCCTGGTATGGAAGTGGTTAAGGGAATCCAGTGCCCCCCCAGAACTAGTGTGTGGGTCCCCTGAAAATTACTGGGCGGGGTTATACAAAAACAGGGTGTGACCTTGACAGGAAGGGGTGGGTCATTTTTCTATTAGGAGGTGCAGATATGTAGTCAGGCCTTGGGCAGAACCAAACCTTAATATACTACTGCATATTAGGGCTTATTTAGACCGGAACCGATTTACAGCGTGTTTTTATATTGTGGGAGGAAACCCACGCAGGCACAGGGAGAACATGCAAACTCCATGCAGATGCTGTCACGGGCGGGATTCGAACCAACGACTCTTTTGCTGCTAGGTCAAAGTGCTATACACTACACCACTGTGGTGAACGAACATGATTGCAGCTGAAAGCATGAGATCTTTTTTTTTTTTTTGCAATACCATGCTTTCCAGCCTTATTGACCCCGCCTCTCTCCATAAAGAGGACCTGTCACACACTAGTCCTATTACAAGGGATGTTTACATTCCTTGTAATAGGAAGAAAACTGATCATTTTTTTTTATTTTTTTATTTCAGTGTAAAACATTATAAAACTAAATAAAAATAAATAAGAAAACCCCAAAAAAAATTTTTAAAGCGCCCCGTCGCGACGAGCTCGCGCACAGAAGCAAACGCATACGCGAGTAGCGCCCGCATATGAAAACAGTATTCAAACCACACAAGTGAGGTATCGCCGCGATCGTTAGAGTGAGAGCAATAATTCTAGCCCTAGACCTACTCTGCAACTCAAAAAATGCAACCTGTAGAATTTTTTAAACGTCGCCTATCGAGTTTTTTAAAGGGTAAAAGTTTGACGCCATGCCACGAGCGGGCGCAATTTTTAAGCGTGACATGTTGGGTATCATTTTACTCGGCGTAACATTATCTTTCACAATATAGAAAAAAATTGGGCAAAATGTATTGTTGTCTTATTTTTTAATTCAAAAAAGTGATTTTTATCCAAAAAAAGTGCGCTTGTAAGACCGCTGCGCAAATACGGTGTGACAAAAAGTATTGCAATGACTGCCATTTTATTCCCTAGGATGTCTGCTAAAAAAAAATATATAATGTTTGGGGGTTCTGATTAATTTTCAAGCCAAAAAATTGTGATTTTCACATGAAGGAGAGAAGTGCCAGAATTAACCCGGTGGGCAAGTGGTTAAAGTACTCATGGCTATAAAGAATAGAGTCATTGCTCATTAAAAAAAAAAAAAAAAAAAGGGGGTCCCTCCAAATTTAATTACCAGGCCCTTCAGGTCTGGAATGGATATTAAGGGGAACCCCGCCGTAAAAACCCCCAAAAAAAAAGACGTGCGGTTCCCGGCAAATATCCATTCCAGACCCTTCAGGTCTGGTGTGGATTTTAAGGGGAACTCCACCCCAAATTGAAAAAAAAAATGGCGTGGAGTCCCCCTAAAAATCCACACCAGACCCTTATCCGAGCACGTTGACCTGGCCGGCCGCAGAAAAGAGGGGGGGACAGAGTGCGGCCCCCCCCCTCTCCTGAACCGCACCAGGCCACATGCCCTCAACATGGGGAGGATGTCCCCATGTTGATGGGGACAAGGGTCTCATCCCCACAACCCTTGCCCGGTGGTTGTGGGGGTATGCGGGCGGGAGGTTTATCAGAATCTGGAAGACCCCTTTAACAAAGGGGACCCCCAGATCCTGACCCCCCCCCTGTGTGAAATGGTAATGGGGTACATTGTACCTCTACCATTTCACCCCAAAAAAAATGTCAAAGTGATAAAAATGACAGTAGCCGGTTTTTGACAAATCTTTTAATAAAATCTTCTTTTCTTCTTTCCTTCGGGGTTCTTCCGCTGCTTCTTTCTTCTCGTCCACATCTTGCCCGACGTCTTCTTCTATCTTCTCCGTCCGTCCTTCCGCCTTCTGGTCCCGCATCTTGCCCGTTGTCTTCTCCGTCCGCCTCCTCGTCCGCATCTTGGGTCTTCTGCGGTCTTCTTCTCGGTCCGCCGCCTTCTCGTCCCCTGCGTTTGAATTGTAATTGGCCGCCGTTTTCCCGCTCCTGGGACCCGCCCCCCTCTGACGCCACAAGTAAACTCCTTAGAAGGTCATGTGCGTCAGAGGGGGGCGGGGTCGCAGAGCGTCACACAGCGGGGGAATTCAATTTCAATCGCGCCGCCCGGAGAAGAAGTTCCCGCCGTGTCACACTCATGTGACCCCGCCCCCCCTCTGACGCACATGACCTTCTAAGGAGTTTACTTGTGGCGTCAGAGGGGGGAGGGGACACATGAGTGTGACACGGCGTGAACTTCTTCTCCGGGCGGCGCGATTGAAATTGAATTCCCCCGCTGTGTGACGCTCTGCGACCCCGCCCCCCTCTGACGCACATGACCTTCTAAGGAGTTTACTTGTGGCGTCAGAGGGGGGCGGGTCCCAGGAGCGGGAAAACGGCGGCCAATTACAATTCAAACGCAGGGGACGAGAAGGCGGCGGACCGAGAAGAAGACCGCAGAAGACCCAAGATGCGGACGAGGAGGCGGACGGAGAAGACAACGGGCAAGATGCGGGACCAGAAGGCGGAAGGACGGACGGAGAAGATAGAAGAAGACGTCGGGCAAGATGTGGACGAGAAGAAAGAAGCAGCGGAAGAACCCCGAAGGAAAGAAGAAAAGAAGATTTTATTAAAAGATTTGTCAAAAACCGGCTACTGTCATTTTTATCACTTTGACATTTTTTTTGGGGTGAAATGGTAGAGGTACAATGTACCCCATTACCATTTCACACAGGGGGGGGGTCAGGATCTGGGGGTCCCCTTTGTTAAAGGGGTCTTCCAGATTCTGATAAACCTCCCGCCCGCATACCCCCACAACCACCGGGCAAGGGTTGTGGGGATGAGACCCTTGTCCCCATCAACATGGGGACATCCTCCCCATGTTGAGGGCATGTGGCCTGGTGCGGTTCAGGAGAGAGGGGGGGCCGCACTCTGGCCCCCCCTCTTTTCTGCGGCCGGCCAGGTCAACGTGCTCGGATAAGGGTCTGGTGTGGATTTTTAGGGGGACTCCACGCCATTTTTTTTTTCAATTTGGGGTGGAGTTCCCCTTAAAATCCACACCAGACCTGAAGGGTCTGGAATGGATATTTGCCGGGAACCGCACGTCTTTTTTTTTTTTGGTTTTTACGGCGGGGTTCCCCTTAATATCCATTCCAGACCTGAAGGGCCTGGTAATTTAATTTGGGGGAACCCCTACACATTTTTTTGTTTGTTTTATGAATGAATCCCTTTAGAATTGTCAGAGCCGACAATTCATTATAGCCGCGTGTGAAATTTTAAATGACTTTTTTCCTTCAGAATGTCACTTTGTGCAGGGGGAGTTCTAAGTGCGGGAAAAATGCGCTATTTCACATGCTGACATTACACCCCCCCTAGGTACGAAATTTAAAGGAATATTTCACTTTTATTGTTTCACTTTAAGAATTATTAATTTCACTGCTCCCGAAAAAACGGCCGTTTTAAAAAATAAAAAAAGCATTGATACATGTTCCCTGGGGCAGGACTGAGGTCCCCAAACACTTTTTAGGACTAAACTTGCAGATTAGCCTTTAAAATGAACACTTTTGATTTCTCCCATAGACTTCTATAGGGAGTTCGGCGCGGCTTTACATATTAGTTTCAATGCGCCGGCTGCTACGCTGGTTCATGCGCCTGATTAAGCCTCCACCCGGAGTACTAATTAATGCATGAACCAGCGCAGCGCACATAGCTTAGTAAATCAGGCCCTATGTGTTCCTGTTCACTGGAGAGCCACGGTGCCACCAACTGTAAAAGAATGGGTGACACGCATTAACCATATTGCAGCGATAGAGGAACTGATATGCACTGCACAGGATAGAATCCCCAACATGACTTATGTTTGGAATGAGTGGTTCGAGTTCCGAAACACAGCAGAGTACCAAACTCTTGTACAGAATACGGGCTGATTGAGAACCCTGCGGTTACGGCCGACTGACGACTGGTTTGTGACATCGCTAGTCTGTATTTCTTTCAATGTGATGTAGACGGCCGGGATAGTGGGCCTTCCCACCAACCTCCTCAAGTATATCTTTGAGAAACGATGCTCCCCCCCCCCTATTTTTGGGGTATTTTTTTTTTTTCTCCTCCCTCCTCTCTTTCTTTTTCTTTTCTTTCTCTCTCTTATCAATGTTGGGTGGCAGAGGTGGCTTTGGGCCGACCCCCTCACCCATCCTTTTTGGAACAAGAGGACCCTAGTGACGAATATGGGACCTGGTTAAGCAGACAGGGGATCTGGGTTGGTTGTTGTCTCTGGGAGGATATAGAGGCCTCTGAATATGAACAAGCTGATATGTTACTTCTAGACCACTTTGACATGCATCTCCCTTGGGAAGTATGTAAGGAATGCGAATGTCTTCACTGAATATGTGACTGTTCTCAGATACGTGCCTTACATGTGTTGTTCGTACCTATATCCCTACTGTAAACATTTTGTTGTAGATGCTGTTATATCTGTCAATATTGCTGTTTAATCTGTGACATTGTTCCTTTTTTTTTTTCTCAATAAAATCTTTATGGATAAAAAAAATTAAATAATAATTCAGTCTCTCGATGTGCAAAACTGATAGAGACATACCCCAAGCGACTTACAGCTGTAATTTCAGCAAAAAAAAAAAAAGTGGCGCTACAAAGTATTAACTTAAGGGGGCTGAATAATTTTGCACGCCAATTTTTTCAGTTTTTTATTTGTTAAAAAAGTTTGAAATCTCCAATAAATTTCGTTCCACTTCATGATTGTGTCCCACTTGTTGTTGATTCTTCAAAAAAATTACAGTTTTATATCTTTATGTTTGAAGCCTGAAATGTGGCAAAAGGTCGCAAAGTTCAAGGGGGCCGAATACTTTCGCAAGGCACTGTATATGGCATATCTTAAAGAACAAGACCTGTAACACACACAAAGGAGGGTGAAGAGAAGGTACTAGAGAGCCACCAAAGAAGGGTTACTTATACAGAGGAGTTGGATGGAAGTCATGTCTAACATGTGGTTGCTACCCAGATAGCAAGGATAACTTGGCAGTATTGAATTGCAAGTTTGTTAACTTGCTGCACATTTTCACTGGCGAGTTGTACACTTGAAGAGAACTTGAAGCAGAAGTTATAGTTGCCACTTTTCTAATTTGTAGCAAATTTGCATGGCAAGTCTTTAGCAAGAGCAAAGTTGCAGTGGTAAGTCTACAGCAAGAGCTCTGCAAGTCTACAGCATGAAAATTCAGTCACAGTGACCCCTGTGGTGGGATGACTATTGCACAACATAACTGAACCAGAACTTGCAGAAGACTTGCAGAATGTTTGCAAAGAAAGTTGATCTGGAGTCATGCAATGCAGATTTTCAAACTTGCCGCTCAATTGCTTGCTGTCTGGGTATGCGTAACCAGGACTGGTGGGATTGCTATAGCAATCAGCCAGTGGGGGAGTGGTACCGGGCATGGGTGACAGGTCCTCTGGTTAGCAAGGGGGTCGGTGCTCTGACTCCCTCCCTAGCGATCGGTTCCCTGCAGCATTTGGGACCCAACCCATGGAACAGAGACCCCATGGACCTATCTACAGGTATGAGAGGGTCGAAGGAGTTAAATGAAAGAGTTAAGTGTACACGCATAGAGATCTGCACTCCACAACGGGGTCTCTGATCTGTCACTGGGAGTGAGGAGGCAGGGAAGCTGAGCTGGTGGAGCAGGACATAGGCTCTGTAGTGTCCCCCTCAAAATGCATTTGGAAGATAAGGTGTATAAGGAGAAGAGGGTCTTACAGCAAAAAGTCATATGTTTATTGTGTAACTGTGCAAGGTGAATGGCTCACTTCTAAACACTTTTGCCTTGTCTATATTGCCATCACACACTTTTTCAGAAACAGGGCTCATCAGTAGCAGGTGCTGCAGTGACTACCAACTGGCTACTGGACTCTTTACAGAATCTCGCCAGCACACCATGGATCATCAAATGCCATCCCAAATTTTTATTGCAGAAAGATCACATCACAAAGAACCATGTGCAATGTTTCAGAGCTATGCAGGACCCCTTTATCTGGCATGTGATGATTTATTGATGGTTTATTGTGTAACTGTGCAAGGTGAACAGCTCACTTCTAAGCACAGGGTGGTCTCACCTGGTCCCGGGCATTAGTGAGCACATTCACATAGTGGTCCCCATCTACAGGGCGCATAGGCCCCACCCACACATTAGCATATGTTTAGTGTCCCATGTTTCTGCTTCAGGCTGCCTTATTTCAGTATGGGCCGGCACTACACAGAGGCAATATATGAACTTAGGTACTGATCATCTGTGTGTCTCTCTCTGCAGCAGCTGAAAGCCGGTGGGTGGGAGAGAGAAAGGGAGAGCAGGAGAAACCAGCTTTCAGCTGTTGCAGGGGTAGACACACAGGGGATTGGTTCCTATTTTTGCCTTTCTGCTGCACTGATCACTCCCTCTGATTCCTCTGCGGCCTGGGCACCCCTGATGGCCCAGTACAGGAGGAATGGTGCTACCCCCTTATCAGCAGCCCTATCTGAATCCCCAGCAAGTGTCTGAAAATTCTGAGTTCATTGCCCTCTTATCCTGGTGCCCTAAGGCAGCTGCTTAAAGAGGTAAACCCAAAAGAAAAAAATGAAAAAAAAAAAAACCCTGCAAGACAAAAGGCATAATTACATAGGGCCATATTCTCCTAGATTTCCCGCGGGCGGCACGTAAGCCATTTACACTCCGCCGCCCCAACCTACAGGAGCAAGTGCTGTATTCCCCAAACACTTGCTCCGTAGTTTGGGGCGGCGGAGTGTAAATGGCCCGGCGTAGCCACGCGTATCTCCAAGGGGGCGGCTTCTATTGAAATTATGCGCGCCCCCGATTCTAACGAACTGCGCATGCGCCGGGCTTAAAATAGCCCAGTGCGCATGCTCCAGTTCTCGGCGTAAAACGTCAATGACGCCGACGTGTGCGTCATTGACGTAAAGTCATATTCAAGAACGACTTAGGGAAACGACGTAGCCGACGGAAAAACACGACGCGGACCCAACGCCATACTTAACATGGCCTACGTGGGACTTGCGTAAACTTACCCCTCATATAGCAGGGGTAAGCTTACGCAAACAACGTTAGCGACGGTTACGCGACGCAAATTCGTTCCGGAATCGGCGTATCAGGCTCATTTGCATAAACAAATGAGACCTGAACGTAAACGCCATCTAGCGGCGGCCGGCGTAATTACATTTAAGATCCGACAGTGTAAGTGACTTACACATGGCGGATCTTAAGTGTATCTATGCCAAAATGATTCTAAGAATCAGTCGCATAGATACACGGGCCAAAAAAGAGAGATACGATGGAGTATCCTGAGATACTCCATCGTATCCTTACTCAGAATATGGCCCATTGTTACATAGTTAGTCAGGTTGAAAAAAGGCACAAGTCCATCCAGTTCAACCATAAAAAAAATAATAAATAAAATAAAAAATATCGTACAATCCAATATACCCAATTCTATACCCACAGTTGATCCAGATGAAGGCAAAAAAAACCCAGCAGAGCATGATCCAATTTGCTGCAGCAGGGAAAAAAATCCTTCCTGATCCCTGAGAGGCAATTGGATTTTCAATGGATCAACTTTACCTATAAATGTTAGTACTCTGATATTTCCAATCCTTTAGACTTTACCTTACACATGAGCCGTGTGCGGAACTGTATCGAACGCTTTTGCAAAATCCAAGTATATAACGTCCACAGCCATGCCTCTGTCCAGGGTTTTACTTACCTCTTCATAAAAATAAAATCAGGTTTGTCTGACAACTTCTGTCTTTCATGAATCCATGCTGTCTGTTGCTTAAATAGTTTTTTTTCCAGCAAGAACTCATCCATGTGGTCTTTTATGCATAGCATACTAGCCCATTATGATTTGCTTACCTCACATTGAAGCCCCCGCAGCCGTCCTCGTCTCCCCCTCCGGTCGCCGACATGTCGCCCCATTGCGCATGTGCCGATTACATCAGCACAGGCAGGGGATACCTCCTAAACAATGCAGGTTTAGGAGATATCCTGGGTAGCTACAGGTAAGCCTTAATATAGGCTTACCTGTAGCATTAAGTTGTTCTCAAGGGTTTACAACCACTTTAAGCAGTCTTATGCTGTCTTATGCGCTGGTGACTACTTGAAGAGCCAAATCACACTGTATATTGCATGTGAGTGTTTTACCATATGCTATATCATGCACAATAATGCATAACGCACAAAATACAGTGTGGTCCAAAAGGCCAGACCTAGCCAGTACACCACTACATGCATGTGTTTTGGCACAAGAGCACACAGATATAAAATGTCTGTGAGTTATGGTGCACCGTGGGCTAAAGTTAAGGTGCAGGTTAGCTAAAATGTCCATGTCCATTTGACAAAATGAGAAGACCTGTCAGGGGCGTTTGCCCCCAGGGCTAGTACTAATAACATATGTTGGGCAGGTGGCTTGAAGCCAGAAGCTACAAAACGCTGGAGGGGAAAAAATCTATTATTCTCTATGGAGATGGTTCACATCTCCACTCCAAAACGCCTGAAGCCAGAAGCTCCAAAACGCCTGGGACTTTTTTTTTAGGCAGATTTGGGCGTTTTTCTGCTTTTTACATTGGTGACCTTTTGACCTGTACAAAATCGCAGCAAAAACACAGTAAAAAGGCAGCAAAAATCTTGGCAAAATCTCGGTAAAATTGTGCGACTTTCTGCCTGAAAACGCTATGCTCAGGTGTGAATGGGGCCTTAGTGAGGATACTTCACCAATCAAAGTGGGATCTGCACATGCCAGGCTTTTTATAGCTACCTGCGGTCACCTCATCTGGTAGAGAGAAGACTTCCAGCATTCCAAAATGTCATGTGACCGAATGCCATAGGAAGCTAATATCGAAAGGTGTCAAAAGGAATGTCACAATATGTGTGCCAGATAAAGTTGCCACTTTTTGTTCAAGCCAAACCTGAACATTTTAGCCACACACGGTAAATTCTTATTTTTAAGGGGGAACGCCGTGGTGTAAAGGAGGATTCTGATGTAAGGGGGGTTTATGCTCACTAAACCTCCCACTTACATCAGAGTTCCCAACATTCCCCCTTAAATTAGGGTTCCCAAAGCCCCCCAAACATCAGAGTTTACAGGGCACCCCTTACATTTGAGTCCCCGTTACCTTAATGTACTCACTCACTTGGAAGCAGGCGAGAGAAGGGAGGGAGGGGAAAGACTTTAGTCACAGACAGTGGATGGTGAGGTCACTCACATAAGGATGGAGGCTCAGGCATCATCCATGACGTATCTACTAGTTGCTGAGCTTCAAACTTCCATCCCACACATCCCTTTCCTGAAGCACAGAATCCCGGGGATTGGAGTGTAAGTAGGCAGAAAAATAGGTAGGGACAGGAGCGGAAGGAGCAGATCAAGCCCTCTCTTCTCTCCTGTCCATGTATGGGGATGGGGCCAATGTGCACACCTATGCACTCGTGGTTGTGTTACTTGGGGAGACACAGTCGATTCTGAATATTGTATCCGGGTTTCAGGTGGTCTAAAACCCGGACACAAGATTAAAAACCCAAACTGTCCGGGTGAATCCCGGACGGGTAGCAACCCTAGCGTCAGAAACAACCAACTTTCAGCATGCGCACTAATCAAAGAACCATAATATACTTTGTGTGTTACACTTTCATTAGCCCAGACAAATCTCTCCCGACTATGAAAGGGCCGAATAGGTGTATTTACCCCCCCCCCCCCCCCAATTGCCAAAGTTTCCCAGCACTCCCCTGGTTTTGCAGCCCAAGGAAAACAAATTGACTGCCTTATAGGAACGCAAGTTAATTTGTAGATTGTTGCATGTGAACATAAGTTGAATAACCACAACAGTGTAAATCTGGGCTGAGAGTTGAAAGTGGATGAAGTACTTAGCCCTGTTCGTGACAAATATGTTACAGATATTGCATGTCCCATTTACACATATTTGGTAACATTTTTAAATAATTTACGTGAACACTACAGACGAGTCTGTGTATCTTACCTTGCCACAAATAGCTCAAAGGAGCACCGGATGGCAGATTACACAATTTGGCGCTAGTAAACTCTAATAATTGTAACAGCATTGACTCTAGATTATACGTACCACATCGTCTAGTTATGAAGAGATATATGGAAGGACAAAACAAACTGACCCCAATATTACAACTGTAATATCATTTTAAAAAAACATACAAATTCGATAATTAAAATGCCTCCATCATACAGGTATCGGTCTAAAGTTCATTAAAACTCTACTCTATGTTAGTCTCGTGTAATCAATAAATCCCATCCAATTCTGCAGCTATACACTTTTTTATTTGTGTATAGTTGTTTTCAAGTTTTTATTTTACTTTTTTTTTACCTCAAATCCTTAAAGGGGTTGTAAAGGTAAAAAACATTTTCCCTAAACAGCTTCCTTTACCTTAGTGCAGTCCTCCTTCACTTACCTCATCTTTCCATTTTGCTTTAAAAAGTCCTTATTTCTTCTGAGAAATCCTCACTTCCTGTTCTTCTGTCTGTAACGCCACACAGTAATGCAAGGCTTTCTCCCTGGTGTGGAGAAAGCCTCTTGAGGGGGGAGGGGGCGAGCAGGAGGGTCAGGACACTCTCTACTTTGCAGATAGAGAAAGGAGCTGTGTGTTAGTGGGTGTCCTGACGCTCCTGCTCGCCCCCTCCCCCCTCAAGAGGCTTTCTCCACACCAGGGAGAAAGCCTTGCATTACTGTGTGGAGTTACAGACAGAAGAACAGGAAGTGAGGATTTCTCAGAAGAAATAAGGACATTTAAAAGTAAAATCGAAGGATGAGGTAAGTGAAGGAGGACTGCACTAAGGTAAAGAAAGCTATTTAGGGAAAAAAATTACCTTTACATCCCCTTTAAAGTGGTTTTAACCACTACCCCACCGCGCCATAGCGAAAATACTGCTACAGCGCGGTGGAGTTATTCCGGGACGACGTCCCTGGGACGTCCTCCCAGAATCCTTCACTCGCGCGCCCCCTGGGGCGCGCTCCCGGAATCATCTGTGAGCGCCGGGTCTAGAAGACCCGGCGCATCACAGATCGCGGTAAATCGCCGCTGATAGCGGCGGTTTACCACATGATCGCTCCGTCAAATGACGGAGCGATCACTTGTAAACAAACCTCCCTCTCCTCTCTGTACCGATCGGTACAGTGTGAGAGGAGAGGGGGGAGAGTGGCAGCAGCTGCTGTGGCTGGATCTGTGACAAATGCAGTCACAGATCCATCCCTCCCTCCCTGTGCAATACTCTGCAATTAACCCCTCATACTCTGCAATACCCCCATACCCCCCATACTCTGCAATTAACCACCCATACTCTGCAATTAACCCCCATACTCTGCATTTAACCCCCCATACTCTGCATTTAACCCCCCATACTCTGCATTTAACCCCCCATACTCTGCAATAACCCCCCCATACTCTGCAATAACCCCCCCATACTCTGCAATAACCTCCCCCCATACTCTGCAATAACCCCCCCCCCATACTCTGCAATAACCCCCCCCATACTCTGCAATACCACCCAATACTCCGCAATACCCCCAATACTCCGCAATACCTGCTAATATGACAGAAACAAGATTTTTTTTTTTCTTTTTACAGAATTTTCAGTGTTTTTTCTTTTATAGCGCAAAAAATAAAAATCGCAGAGGTGATCAAATACCACCAAAAGAAAGCTTTATTTGTGGGGAAAAAAGGACAAAAATTTCAGATGGGCACAATGTTGTATGACTGAGTAATTGTCATTCAAATTGTGAGAGCTCCGAAAGCTGAAAATTGGTCTGGTGAGGAAGGGGGTTTAAGTGCCCAGTGGTCAAGAGGTTAAAGGCCCAAGGTTTTTTACCTCCATGCATTCTATGCATGAAGGTAAAAAATCTGCTGTGTGCAGCAGCCCTCTCTAATACTCTCCTGAGCTCCCTCTTGATCCAGTGATGTGCATGAGAGCTGATATTCTCTCATTTCTCATTGGCTGAGACAGAAGCTGAAGCCATTGGCTCCTACTACTGTCAATCTTAGCCAATGAGGAGAGAGCAGAGGGGGGGCTCTATGGGCCATATCCACAAAAGAGATACTCCGGCGTAAGCCGTCGTATCTCTGGTTCTAACTTTGGAACTGATCCTCAGAAGCAGTTTTCCTAAGTTAGGCAGAAGATCCGACATCTGTAAGGGACTTACACTGCCGGATCTTAGGATGCAGTACCGCATCCGCCACTGGGGGCATTTCGAGTCGAAATGCCTCTTCTGGTATGCAAATTAGCACTTAGGGCGATCCTCAAAGCTTTTGTGCTTAGTTTTTTCGCCGTAAGTGTTAGTTTGCCAAGTGTAAAACTAGGGCTGCTTTTACAAAGTGTAAAGTTAGTCACACCTTGTAAAGGCCCATTCAAGCGACGGCATTTGGTATGCATTACCGAGGGAGAACTCCACGGCAATTTGTAAAATCCAAACCGGCATGGGTTCCCCCCCAGGAGCATACCAGGCCCTTAGGTCTGGTATGGGTTGTAAGGAGACCCCCCCTCCGCCGAAAAATCAACGTAGGGGGTCCCCCTACAATCCATACCAGACCCGTATCCAAAGCACGCTACCCGGCCGGTCAGGAAGGGAGTGGGGACGAGCGAGCGCCCCCCCCCCTCCTGAGCCGTGCCAGGCCGCATGCCCTCAACATGGGGGGGTTGGGTGCTCTGGGGCAGGGGGGCGCACTGCGGGCCCCCCCACCCCAGAGCACCCTGTCCCCATGTTGATGAGGACAGGACCTCTTCCCGACAACCCTTGCCGTTGGTTGTCGGGGTCTGCGGGCGGGGGCTTATCGGAATCTGGGAGTCCCCTCAAATAAGGGGGCCCCCAGATACCGGCCCCCCACCCTAAGTGAATGGATATGGGGTACATCGTACCCCTATCCATTCACCTGGAGGCAAAAAGTAAAAGTTATTAAACACACAACACAAGGGTTTTTAAAATAATTTATTATTCTGCTCCGGAGGCCCCCCCGTCTTCTTTATTAGCTCTATTACCAGGGGGGGCTTCTTCTTCCACTCTCCGGGGGTCTTCTCCGCTCTCCGGGGGGGGCTTCTTCTTCCGCTCTCCGGGGGGGGGCTTCTCCGGACTCCGGGGGTCTTCTTCTATTTTCTCCCCTCTTCCGCTGTTGACTCGGTGAACCCCGGTTCTTCTGCAGCTGTCCGGTGCCTTCTTCTTCAGCGCTGGCTGCCTGCTATCTTTGTGTGTTAGCTCAATTAGTAACAGGCAGCCAGTGCGCCCCCCTGCCCCTGAGCACCCAACCCCCCCATGTTGAGGGCATGCGGCCTGGCACGGCTCAGGAGGGGGGGGGGGGCGCTCGCTCGTCCCCACTCCCTTCCTGACCGGCCGGGTAGCGTGCTTTGGATACGGGTCTGGTATGGATTGTAGGGGGACCCCCTACGTCGATTTTTCGGCGTGGGGGGGTCTCCTTACAACCCATACCAGACCTAAGGGCCTGGTATGCTCCTGGGGGGGGAACCCATGCCGGTTTTTTCTTTGAAAATTGGCATGGAGTTCTCCCTCTCAGGAATGCATGCTGAGCGACGCTGTCATTTTTTTTAATAATTATTTCTTTTCCCGGCGCGTATATTTTTTTTCACCCGTCGCAACTTTAGTGTCCCGTCGCAATCCACAAAGCCGCCCGGCGTCAATTACGTTCGCGCGCTGCACGTTGGGAAAATTACGTCACACGCATGCGCAGTACGGCCGGCGCGGGAGCGCGCCTCATTTAAATTATAAATGCCCCCTGGAGAGGAGGACCGCCTTACGACGGCGGCACTTAAGTTACATGGCCTGAAATTTCTAGGTAAGTGCTTTGTGGATCAGGCACTTAGGTAGAAACTTTAAGTCAGTGTAACTTAACTGCTGAAAGTTAAGTTACGCCGCCTGGCTGAGGATTTGGCCCTATGTGTCTTTTGGATGCATAGGGTGGCCCCCCGAGAGCAGGCACGTACCAGTGCCTCTAGAGCAAGTGGCTTGCTATTGGGGGTACTGGCTGAAGAGGAGTAGCCAGAAGCACAGGTAGGGGACATGAAAAGAGGAGGATCAGGGCTGCTCTGTACAGAGCAGGTAAGTACGACATGTGTGTTTGTGCATAGGTCCATAATAGTTGGACAGGGCTACAGTATCTCACATTTTTGTAAATATTTTATTATATCTTTTCATGTGACAACACTGAAGAAATTACACTTTGCTACAATATAAAAGTAGTGAGTGTGCAGCTTGTATAACAGTGTAAATTTGGTGTCCCCTCAAAATAACTCAACACACAGCCATTAGTGTGCATTCACACCTGAGCGTTTTGTGCCTGAAGCATGAAGCTCCAAAAGCTAGAGGGAAAAAATCCATTGTTCTCAATGTAGATGGTTCACATCTCCACTCCAAAACGCCTGAAGCCGAGCGCCTGAAGCTCAAACAAGTTCTGGACCCTTTTTTGTCGCGCAAATTGGGCTGATTTGGGCGTTTTTGAACGTTTGTATTCCCATAGAAACTAATGGAAACGCTCGAATTCAAGCGTCAAGCGCGACAACGAGCGTTTCTATGGGCGTTTTGTCGCTTTAATCTGTTCTGTGAAATAGAATATTCACCCAGGAAGAAGATAAAAAAAAAACTACAAACATAGCAACAAATGATGAAAGAGATGATCATTTTTCCTATTGGCTAAAATTAAAAACGGCGAAGTTCAAAAACGTCGGACAGCGCTGTATGCAAACACACAAATACGTGTGACAAAACGCTGGAAAAAATCAAAAACGCTACGCTCAGGTGTAAATGCAGCCTTAATGTCTAAACCGCTGGCAACAAAAGTGAGTACACCCCCCTAAGTGAAAATGTCCAAGTTGGGCCCAAGTAGCAATTCTCCCTCCCAGTGTCATGTGACTCATTAGTGTCACAAGGTCTCAGGTGCGAATAGGGAGCAGGTGTGTTAAATTTGGTGTTATCGCTCTCACTCTCTCATACTGGTCACTGAAAGTTCAACATGGCACCTCATGGCAAAGAACTCTCTGAGGATCTGAAAAAAAATTGTTGCACTACTATAAGAAGTTTGCCAAGACCCTGAAACTGAGCTGCAGCACAGTGGCCATGACCATACATTGGTTTAACAGAACAGGTTCCACCCTAAGCTTCTGATGACGCCCAGTGGGAGGGGCGAAATGCATTAAGCTATCTGCGAAGGCTGTGTGGATGCCAAAGCGGCAATCTCTGCATGATTTATCTCTTTTTTGATGTAAGTGTAATGATTTTTTTTTTTTTTTTAAACAAATAGCAGTATTATACTATATGCTCTCTCCTCCGTCTTTGTTGGAACTATACCATTACGGATTGTTGCTGATTGAGTGAGCCTAAGGGACCTTGATTATTGGGAGGAGACCAGCAGACACCTATATTCCTATATGCCCGATTTTGCACAAAATGTCAAAGTAATAATCTCTCAGATTTGCTCATTTATTATCTCAAACATGCCCATGCAATATACTGAAGGAAACGCCTGTACTTGTGTGTATTCACCCTGACTTCTACAACTATTTCACCCTGACAGCCATAAATACCAAACCTGGGATTTTTAAGGGGCCACGAATGAGCCCAGAACTAAGACTAAACATTACTAGGGGGACCCAGAAAGGAACAAAAAAACTAGTGGACAGTAGGTATTTTAGAAACAAGATTCCAATGACATAACATACGAAGATGTTTTAAAGTTTCTGAGTTTCTTGGAACAATTACAGAAGTCCTGATCTGGGAAAACTACATCCATTTTTTTTCCGGCAGCCATCTTGGTAGACGCAGGGCTTTTGCTTTCTTTCAGAGCTGTGATGACTGGTGGGAAAATAAAAAAAGAAGCAGTAGGAAAGGTGAAAGAAACACAGATTACCAGGATATATGAAATAGAAGCAGGGAGATCCCTGCACTGTAGGTCCTCATGTAGAGCTTTCTATCCAGCAAGGAGAAGAGTAAGCAGCACAGTGACATCATTAAAAGAGAAGTATGGCCAATACTCTTTTAGCTATACTTCTAATGTGGATCGCAATAGTGCATTTTCTTGTGCTCTTCTGTGACCCAGAATCAGCATACAGTGGGCTAAAGCCACAGAGCCAGTCCAGACTCTAATGACTGTCCCTCGAAATCAGGGACAGTTGGGAGCTATGCCGCATTAGATGATCCCACACTGCAGGTATACAGCTATGAGGCTACAGAAAGGCCTCGGCACAAGTTGTCAATTTATTTCCTTTTCAGAAATAGTTTATGGGATAAAAAGGTAGATTTTTTAGGGTACTGCCTAGTTCACAGTTAACATTTCTAGATGTCCCCCGAAACATTGCAGATTTAAAATTTTGGGGTTCAGGCCCATTTTGCCTAATTAATGGAAGTCAAAGAAAGTTCAAAAGTCATTACAATATGCTAGGAAATTACACTGTTAAAGTGCTTGGTGATTTTTACCTACAGGCACGCCTATAATAAGGCTTAGCTGTAGGTAAAACTAATATCTCCTAAACCTTGCATGGTTTAAGAGGTATTCACCCTGCATTCAGTCGCTGACATCAGCGGCGCATGCGCTCTTGAGGTCCGGTGTACCGTGCCGAAACTTTAGAGCTGCTTGTCTGAACAGAGTGATGCCATCGCAGCCACAGCCACTCACACAAACCCAGAAGAAACACCATGGGAAAATGTCAGCCCCCTTAGCGGTGACCGGGTGCCACTGCGGGGGGCTTCGTTCTAAGGTAAGTATTTCATAGTTTGCTAGTATGTGATGCATACTAGCACATTATGATATTGTCTTGCAGGGTTTTTTTTTTTTTTTTGGCGTTCTACTACTGCTTTAATGGTTGGTAGGAGAGAGCTTTGATAGCACCTGTACTGAGAGAAACATGTAGGGTTCCATTGCTTAAAAAAAAATTGTTTCCTGGAAGCCTTGGTGATCCAATGGCTTGCATATCTTTGTGCGGGCGTAACGTATCCTATTTACGTTACGCCTCCGCAACTTTGACAGGCAAGTGCCGTATTCTCAAACCAAAGTTGTAGCGTAAATAGGCCGGCGTAAGCCCGCCTAATTCAAATGTGGTAGATGTGGGCGTGTGTTATGTAAATTTAATGTGACCCCATGTAAATTACGCTTTTTACTAACGGCGCATGCGCCGTCCGTGAAAGTATCCCAGTGCGCATGCTCCAAATAAACCCGCAAGAAGCCAATGCTTTCGACGTGAACGTAAATGACGCCCAGCCCTATTCGCGAACGACTTACGCAAACGACGTAAAATTTCCAAAATTCAACGCGGGAACGACGTCCATACTTAACATTGGTACGCCTCATGTACGCCTCATATAGCAGGGGTAACTTTACGCCGGGAAAAGCCTAACGTAAACGGCGTATCTGTACTGCGTCGGCCCGGTGTACGTTTGTGAATTCGCGTATCTAGCTGATTTACATATTTCTAGGCGTAAATCAGCGTACACGCCCCTAGCGGCCAGCGTAAATATGCAGTTAAGATACGACGGCGTAAGAGACTTACGCCGGTCGGATCTAATACAAATCTATGTGTAACTGATTCTAAGAATCAGGCGCATAGATACGACGGCTCAGACTCAGAGTTACGACGGCGTATCTGGAGATAAGCTGGCGTAACTCGTACGAGAATCCGGGCCTCTGAGTCTCTGGCCTGGAACAAGTGCACAGATTATGAGTTCTGAATTGACTTGTTGCATACATGTTTTGGATTAGAGTCTCAGAAAGTCAGCTTCAAAAAGGGCCGATCACATGTTCAGAAAGTCAGAATAACAGCAATTGGTTCATTTTAAAAAGCAGGGACATTTCCAGATAGAAAATGTTCCATGAACCAATAAAAGCAAGAAACTGTCTGGAAATCAGGGAGAGTTGGCAAATCTGGAAATAATACAGTCACTGAACAGCAGTTTATCATTACTATCAGTATTTTCCCACGAGCCGTAGTAAAACGATCCCAGGTGTGTTGATCATGTGTTGTGCTAATAATAGCTAATCATTCGGAAGCCAGGATGGTGACATCAGCAGATGAGTGGCAGAAACTGTGACAAAGCAGGCGCCCATTCCTTCTCCGTGCATTGCTAGCATTCCTGATCCCTGGTGACGCGAGCCGCCAGTAGACAATGAGGGAAGAATGAAGTCATCACGTTTTGTAACACAAACTCATTCGACCTGCCAAGAGGAAGCAATCCTGCAGATTACCTTTACAAGGCTTTCCTAGTTCACCTGTAGCAAGACGGGGATTTCT
Source organism: Rana temporaria (assembly GCF_905171775.1). Classification (NCBI taxonomy): domain Eukaryota; kingdom Metazoa; phylum Chordata; class Amphibia; order Anura; family Ranidae; genus Rana; species Rana temporaria. Next base: position 621,193,634 of record NC_053489.1, on the reverse strand, counting down.
TTCTATGCTAAATATATATGCCAAGGGCCTGATTGTGTGAGTCAATGAAGCTTAGTACATGACTATCAATGAAAGAAAACTATTTTATCTCTTTAACCTAAAAGGTTGAATATATTTCTGATAAATAGAATTACTTTTTTTATTTTTTTGTGTGTTGCTGTTGCGGTTGTTTTTGTATGGATGTTGGGTGGGGCAGGCCCGTCGGAACAGGACAGGCAAAACAAGCAACTGCTTGGGGCCCCGAGCTGGCCTGGGGCCCCAGCAGACTGCCGTGCCGCCGCTTCCTATAAATGCTGCCGCCTGTAGCGTGGCCAAGCTCCTTTCCTAATTCCTCCTCCAGTCCGGCCGGGTACCGTAACCGCATGGTACAGGAGATTCAGTTTCCTGTTCCCGGCCGGACTGACAGGAAGTGCACACACTCAGTGCTCACTTCCTTTCAGTCCGGCCGGGAACAGCAAACTGAATCTTCTGCAGCGCGGTATGCGGTAAGGGGGGGGGTAAAAAGAACATGGGGGGGAGCCGGGGAGGCAGTCAGAAGAAGTACTAGCTGATGTTCGGCAGCAGCAGCTGTATGCGGCAGTATGCGGTAGGGAGGGGGGCAGCAGCTGTATGCAGCGGTATGCGGTAGGGAGTGGAGGGGGGGTTAAAAAGAACATGGGGGCCCCCGCTTCTTGCTTGGGGCCCCCAAATTCCTTCGAACGGCCCTGGAGTGGGGTAATGTGATGGAAATGTTACAAAATTATTTGATTTAAATAAAAGAATGACTGAGGCCGCGTACACACGGTCGGTCAAAACCTATGAGAATAGACCGAAGTTCAGTTTCATCGGTACAAACCGACCGTGTGTACGGCCCATAGGTCTTTGGTCCTTCGGACCAAAATTTTAAAACTTGCTTTAAAATCGAACCGATGGACCCCTGACCGATCTGTCCAAACCGATGGTTAGTACACAAAAGCATCGGTTCAAAACCCGCGCATGCTCAGAATCAAGTCGACGCATGCTTGGAAGCATTGAACTTCGTTTTTTTCAGCACGTCGTGTGTTTTATGTCACCGCGTTCTGACCCGATCGGATTTTAAACTGATGAACCGGTCGTGTGTACGTGGCCTAACAGAACTTTGGAAAAAATAATATCACACAACACTCTTGGTACACGTTGGCTATATATATATGTATGATAGGGGTTGTTAAGGAAATGTTGTTAATCTTTTTAAGGGGTACCTTGTGTATCCTGAACTCTCTATAGGCTGTATTTCCCAAGTTAAAGTGGTTGTAAACCTCATACATAAAATATGAACAAAGCATATCCCTCTATAGTGTGTGCTTGTCCCATTTCCGACAAGAAAAGTTCGAAGTGAGCTTTTGGTCGGAAATTCCGACCGTCTGTAGGCCCTATCGGACGTTTTCTCTCTAAATTTCTGACAGCAAAAATTTGAGAGAGCTGGTTCTCTAATTTTCAGAAGGGAAAAGTTCTTGTAGGAAATTACGATCATCTGTATGCATTTTCGACCACGCATGCTCGGTATCATTGAACTTCATTTTTCTCGGCGCGTTGTAGTATTGTACATCACCGCGTTCTCGACGGTTGGAATTTTGTGTGACCGTGTGTATGCAACACAAGTTTGAGCTAAAATTTAGTCCGAAAAAAAATCCACGGTTTTCTTGTCGTAATTTCCAGTCATGTGTACACGGCATTAGTGTCACTGTTGACTGCTGCTTCGTTCCTTTGCTATCAGTTGATTGACAGCCTCAGCACTGTTCCGGTGTGCTGTGTGGAGGGGGGTGTATTCATTCCTTCCAATCACCTATCAGAGCTCCCCTCACTGAGCTTTGCAGAGTGTAACTTCAGCTCGCTGCCCTGATCTGAAAGGTCCACTTAAAGCTTTTTTTTGCAGATTTCAAGCTGAGAAAAGCCAGATAATGATAATGGAAAGATTTGAGGTCATGTTAACAACCTACTTAGTGTTCTTAGGTGACCAGGTAGAAGTGAAGTTGTTGCCTGAATGTGTTGTGGACCTAATTAAAGTGAGTCACCTAGCTCCAGTAAGGGAGTGCTGCAAGATAAAGAAAACTGCACTTCAACTGCTTCCTGAACCACTGCTGGTTCCAAAAAAGAGAATAGGTTGAAGCTTATGATGAGCGTTGCTGTGTTATCAAAAGGAACCAAGAAGGTCTGCAACTTTGATTATGCCCTTTGTGAAATACTTTCTCTTTCTAGCACCAAGAAAGAAAGAACGAGGCTACATACAGTGAAGTTCCTTCTCAGTTCTAATGCCGCGTATACACGGTCCTTTTTCGGCATGAAAGAAAACGTTGTTTTTCAGCATGTCCAAAAAACAATGTTTTTCCAACTTCATCATTAAAAACGATGTTGCCCACACACCATCGTTTTTGAAAAATTATGAACAAAGAGTGGTGACGTACAACACGTACGACGGAACTCGAAAGGGGAAGTTCTATTCGCCTTTGGGCTGCTTTTAGCTGATTCCTTGTTAGTAAAAGACGATTCGCGCTTTTTTGTCTGTTACAGCGTGATGAATGTGCTTACTCCATTATGAATGGTAGTTTTACCAGAACGAGCTCTCCCGTCTCATAACTCGCTTCTGGGCATGCGCGGGTTTAAAACGTAGTTTTAGCCCACACACAATCATTTTTAACAACACGAAAAACGACATTTTAAAAAACGACGTTAAAAAATGCAGCATGTTCAAATTTTTTTTGTCGTTTTTCAGAAGCAGAAAAACGATGTAAAGTCCACACACGATCATTTTAAATGACGTTTTTAAAAACGTAATTTTTTTTCATGCCGAAAAACGACTGTGTATACGCGGCATAAGTCTCCGGTGAGGACTGTAGTTCAGGCTGAGGCCGAAATGTGGTTTGTCACAAGAGCAACCACCTCTTCTCCTCTGCCTAAGATTGGGGTGCAAGTTGCCCAAATGTGCTAGATTACGGCAGTAATTCAGAATACTGGCTAGAGGTACAATACATCTATAAAGAGCTGTTTGACAATTCGTAGAGCCATTGTCAAGACATCTGTAATTAGACGTCATGTAAGTATCTTAGGGTCTCAAAGGCCCACTGAAACTTAAAAGCAGACAACTCAAATGCCGCGTACACACGGTTGGAATTTCCGACAAGAAAAGTTTGATGTGAGCTTTTGGTCGGAAAATCTAAACCGTGTGTAGGCCCCATCTGACTTTTTCTGTTGGAATTTCTGACAGCAAAAATTTGAGAGCTGGTTCTCAAATTTTGAGACGGTAAAAGTTCTTGTCGGAAATTCCAATCGTCTGTATGTAATTTTGTGTGACCGAGTGTATGCAACACAAGTTTGAGCCAACATTCCGTCTAAAAAAAAAATCCACGGTTTTCTTGTCGGAATTTCCAGTCGTGTGTACGTGGCATAAGCCTGGGGGTTAGATGGTCAGTCCTTCCTGTGGCATGGACACGCCATTTTATTTTTTATTTATGCCTATTCTCCCCTGGGGGGTATAACCACTAGATGTCGCCATTCTCAATATTCACATTAAGTGTCTGGAATAGGCTATTTTTTTATATTGGATGGGAGAATTTAATGGGATGTGAGTATGATGTCAGACATTAAGCCAAAACACGTTGAGCAGTGACATCACACACGTAGCTTGCTAAGGAGGTCTGCTAACATCTTCCTGATGGTGGTTGGTGGGGACCTTAAGAATTTACTCCCACCAGTGGCCATCTAGTAGCTATATTTGATGCTTGTGAGAGTTTAATGCTACTTAAAGGGGGTGTAAAGGTTCATTTTTTATTTTCTAAATTGGTTCCTTTAAGCTAGTGCATTGTTGGTTCACTTACCTTTTCCTTCGATTTCCCTTCTAAATGTTGTTTTTTCTTTGTCTGAATTTCTCACTTCCTGTTTCTCCTTAGTAAACTTGCCACCATCATTCGAGCGGTGTTTAGTCAGCCAGAAAAGCTCACTGAGTAGCTTACTGAGGAGGAACAGGAAGTGAGAAATTCAGACAAAGAAAACAAAGAAAAAAAAACATTTAGAAGGGAAATCGAAGGAAAAGGTAAGTGAACCAACAATGCACTAGCTTAAAGGAACCTATTTAGAAAATAAAAAACAAACCTTTACAACCACTTTAAGCACTTTTAGAATGTGAGTTGTTTTACTATGGTTTTTAATATTTTAATAAAGGTTATTACTGTATGGGAAGCTATCTTTCTCTTTTTTTCGGTACCTTTTCCAACCTTGTGAGCTAAGACAGATACATTAGTTCTAATGATATGAAGATCTAATGGCTGTGACGTACATAGTTGGTCCAACTAGTTGGAAGATATACAGGAGACACGAGAGTCTAAATGACACCATATGCGCCGTTTGACCTTCTTATAGTCTGGAGATCATAATAACTGGTCAGTTTGATTCCATAAGATAGCGGCCCATGTGGTGATCACCATTTAAGGAGAAATTACACACTAAAGTCACTAATACAGATTTTTCTGACACTTTATATTTTATAGTAACTATTTTATTTATTTGCAGCTTTCATTATTGCACGTTTTACACCTGATGGACTCTCAATATATGGAAGCGCTGCTTTATTTGGGTTTTTTGATGTGTGATAAGTTTTTGGTTAGCTGCTTCTTTATTTTGTTTATTTATTCCACTGGGCACATTGTCACAACATTTTATATTCTGTGGCTTACAACTTCCAAGAATTCTTCCGATAGTTAATTTATGAGCGACTCATCATTAAAGCAAATATCTGACTGTGCAACTACAGGGTGTGAATTTGAAAAACTTTTTGAAAACCATCTCCAACTGAGAGTATACTCGAAGATGGAGATTTCTGTGTTTTGTAGTAGGGGATGTAGGGGATGGAGTCTGATGAAATAACCCACTCTAATTAGCTGTAGGATAGGCTGCACTGTCCCGAGGGAAAGGGGTGCAGAGGAGCCAAAGGTTACCAGTTATGAATGTATTTTCTTGTGTTACTTAGCCCATTCATTATCAAAACGTGCATTAATTGGCCAAAGGATTGACCTGCCTCATTGTTTTCCAGCACACAGTAAAGAAGGCACATGTTTTTTTAACACGTGCGCTGCAGTGCTGTAGGATAGGGTGACCAGACATCCCCAGTTTCAGGGGACAGTCCCCTGATTGAGGACACTGTCCCTGGACCAAGTCTGTCCCTGGTTTTGTCCCCAGATTGGATTTAATAGGGGGCAGGGGCAATTTCAAAGACAGTCAGTGCAAAATAAAAATAAAAAATTAGAATTGCACACCCCCGCTCCGCCGTGGTTACTAGCTTAGGGGGGTTGTATTTTTCCCATTATCTGTGCCCCTTTCTGCTGATCATGCGCTGGTCGGAGCGGAGGGAATATTTCTTCAGTTTCGGGCGCATGCCCATTCAGCTTCGCTCGCATGTTCTTCTGCCTTGGCTCAAATCCTGGCCAGTCTCCTGCCTATTTCCTTCCCTTCCCTTGATCTTCCTCCGCTCCCCATCCAGTAGTAGCCGGGGCCCGAAGAGTAAGACTTGAGAGGCTGTGTGGTGGGCGGCAACGGGCAGAGAGTTGCCATTACTAATAAAGAAAAAATATGTCCCTGGATTTCATTTTAAAAATCTGGTCACCTTACTGTAGGAGACGTTTGTTTTGCCCATGTATGCATGTTGGGATACTATTGAAAATGGATGGAAACTCTCACAACATTGTTGTACCACTCATCAACACACATAACATCATGGTACATCAAGCTTGGACCCTGAAACTTTGCAGACATCTGCATCCAACTCACTTCAAATCTAATATGCTGATATCTGTAGACCTGTCTTTTACCATTTCCGAGCAGGAAAATCCCTCATGCACAATGTGCTATTTACACTCTACATTTACAGCAACAGCAAACAGGCCGGTACTTGTACGTTCTAACAAAGTAGAATTATTTTGCTTAAGCACAGGCTTTGTGGAAATTACCATTCCAAAAAAATAATAATTAAATTACATGCAGCTGAGAAATTCCAGGCAGCAAGAAATTTTGGAAGAGTATAAAATGTGGACACACCTATTACTGTAAGAGATACTAATAACAGAAAATAACAGAGATGCAGTGTTTTGATATCCTTTTTGAATGCAAGACAGCCTGGAGGAATGGGGCAAAGATCACCAGACACTAATGCCGCGTACACACGATCATTTTTCGGCATGAAAAAAACGTAGTTTTTCAAAAACGTCATTTAAAATGATCGTGTGTGAGCTTCACATAATTTTTCAGGTTCTGAAAAACGACAAAAAAAAAATTCGAACATGCTGCATTTTTTAATGTCGTTTTAAACTATGTCGTTTTTCGGGTTGTAAAAAATGATTGTGTGTGGGCTAAAACAACGTATCCCAGATTCCGATAAGCCCCCCGCCCGCAGACCCCGACAACCAACGGCCAGGGTTGTCGGGAAGAGGCCCTGTCCTTATCAACATGGGGACAGGGTGCTCTGGGGTGGGGGGGCCCCGCAGTGCGCCCCCCTGCCCCAGAGCACCCAACCCCCCATGTTGAGGGCATGCAGCCTGGTACGGCTCAGGAGGGGGGGGCGCTTGCTCATCCCCACTCCTTTCCTGGCCTGGCCGGGTAGCGTGCTTTGGATACGGGTCTGGTATGGATTGTAGGGGGACCCCCTACATCGGTTTTTCGGCATAGGGGGGTCTCCTTACAACCCATACCAGACCTAAGGGCCTGGTATGCTCCTGGGGGGAACCCATGTCGGTTTTTTATTAAAAAATTGGCGTGGAGTTCTCCCTCAGGAATGCATACCAAATGCCGCACCTAGAATTGGCGGGAATCCAAGCCGGATTTCCCGTCGCTTCTATGACGGCTTTGCCTCCATCGCGGCAAGCCAGCTCGGCGCTGGCTCCCGCGATGGGGCTCGTAGGTGGTCAATCTCGCCGAGAAAGGGAGCGAGATTGACACAATATCGCGGTCACCCACTGTAGTTGTTCTTTGGTCCCTCTCTCCACCCCATCCCTTAATGCAGTCTTACCTATAGGTGGGGAGGGTCTGGGGGTGGAAAGTCTGTGCGTCTCTGGGGAAAGGGGACAAATTTTCTGTTGTTAGGTACCTTTCGTCCAGGTCTACTAGTTTGTCTGCGGTTTCCGGACCGCCATGGCTCACCCATTTCTGCAGGGTGTTAGGAAGAGACCTAAGAAATTTGTTCATGACTACTCGCTCCAAAATTTTTGGTCCGGACAGAGTTTCTGGCTGCAGCCATTTCCTGGCCAAATGGATGAGGTCATACATCTGCGATCGAGGTGGCTTCTTCAGCTGATAACTCCAATTGTGGACCCGCTGAGCACGGACAGCCAGGGTTACACCAAAACGTGCCAATATTTCCTCTTTTAACCGATCATAGTTTTTTGCATCTGCAAGCTCCAAATCAAAATATGCCTTTTGGGCTTCGCCAGATAATAGGGGTGCCACTAGTCCAGCCCACTGTTCATTAGGCCAACTCTCTTTTTCCACTGTTCTCTCAAACGTGGTCAGAAACATCTCAGTGTCATCTTCTGCAGTCATCTTTGGCAATAAGTGGCTTACCCGAAAAGTCGGTATGTTACTGGCCTGACTCCCAACCTCGGCCTGCTGTCTCTGAAGCTGTTTCATGATGGCCTCCATTTGCTGCTGGTGTCTCTGTTCCAAGCCTGCAATGCTCTCTTGGTGAGCTGCAAGGCTCCGCTGCAAACCTGCATTTGTCTGCTGTTGATTTGCATTTGCTATAGCCAGTTGCTTCAGTATCTCCTCCATTTTGGGTTTACTTTAACTGCCTGCGGCACTCCACCATGTGTAAGGGGTTAGCTCGGTAGTGGGGTGTGTGACCTCCTGAGTGGGTTCACTACATACTGAATTATACAGAGAGGCAGCCGTGGGTGGTTGAAAAACAAGGGTTATGGTTTATTCTTCCATATTGCTGGAAACAAGTGCAAGCATCAAAACAGCATGAACAAAATAAAACATAAAATAAACCCTGGCCACTTGGGCAGTCTACCTTCACAACACAGGAACCTACCTATGGAGTCTGGCACAGCCTACTTGTGCTGCCCCAATAGGGGCATAGAATATGAGATGCATAGCCTCAGTTAATATTAGCATTGTTATATAGATTAGAGTTTATATAGTGTGGTTTGCCTACTATTTTCTCATAGCTAAATATATGTGTTATCCTATGCTGCCATCTAGTGGCCTTTGTTGCATGCACATGTTTATGTGATTCTTTGAGTTACCACATATTTTCACTGTATGTATGCCCCTCCCTGCTTCCTGTGTGGAGTACTTCCTGTGTCATCTCTCCAGCCAGCAAGCCACATGTAGAAGGACACTCATGTACTCTGCCCAGGGTAGGAAAGGCATCATCTTTTGACCGTACAATACTATCACCATTCATCTGCTGTTCCTGTTATCTGCTGTAACCCCTGAAGTTAAAGAATAAACACCTCTTTTGAATGAATCGGTATTGACGAGTTCAGCTGTCTGACAAGGATTGTCCACAGTGAGTATATCTGCTTATACAGGCCAGGCATAGAGGTCTCAGCAAGGGATATATCGCTATCACAACAATCGGAGTCAGAATAGTCAAAAGATGCATAGAATTCTTACAGCCTGCTGGGTATATGTGTGTGCCTAATCTGCAATCAAGCTCAGTGCCAGCCGCCATCTTGTGTAAGCACATGGTCGCACAAGCTTACTGCGCTTCATGTGAATGTTGAAAGCTGTTTCTCTAATTGAACTGTGTTACCCCACCTGTCTAAGCTGCTGTTCGTCTTCTTAAAGAGACAGTACCATTTTTTACAAAACCGTGAGAAATGTCTAGACAAGGCTCTGAACACTCTTTTACGGCTGAACCAACGCAGATTCATCATGCCTCTGAACCCGCAGACGTACAGGGAGCAGACTCTGCAGATATTGCTGAACAGAGTGTAAGACCCAAGCGTACAATAAAACCAATACAGAAACTCAGAGAAAACTACGAATACACTAGAGATAAGTTCTCCAGCAAGCTATCGGACTTCTGGGACAGAACTTCACACTGCATGTCAGTTTTGCCACACTTTAATGATCAACCGGCTGAACTAGGAGATTCTATAGTTCGCCTATCTGCTGCGTATGAACACTACCAACGGCTGTCTGCAAAATACACTGCTTTCTTGCAAGACTGTAATATAGAGGACTCTTCAGCAGAACTGACCAAGACTGATGCATTGAACCAACAAAGGGATCTCTTAGTGAAAAATGCTCAGTGTAAGGCAGAACTCCGCATTGCTCAACTGCAAGAGACCAGATCTCACAGATCAACATCAACCAAGCACACTGCACGTTCTTCTAGATCCTCTCGCTCCAGAAGTTCAACATTAAGCGACAAGCTAATAGAGGCCCGCGCTGATGCTGAATCCAAAAAAGCGCAAAGCTCCCTTGCTAAGAAAGAAGCAGAGATGAAGGCCCAAAGCAAAGCTCTTGAAGCCCAGAGCAAAACTCGCCAAGCAGAGATGGAAGCCCAAATAAAGATTCTGCAAATAGAGAAAGAGGAAGCAGGTGCGCTAGCAAGGCTGAAAGTCCTTGAACAAGCAATGGGTCAAAGTACTAATTCAGACTGTCTTATCCCAGCAGAACTGGAAGATCCAATTGATCGCACCAGTGATTATGTGCTAAAGCATAATGTTTACAAAGATACAGAGTCATCTCCTGTACCTCCTACTAACAACACTGTTCTGACTCTCAACTCAGGGACCTCCCAGCTCAAAATGCCTGAGTCTCCTCAAGTCCACAACGCCAGAGCATCTACGCAGCAAACCACATCAACTCCTGCCATCAACAAGGTGACTTCCAGCGACAAGCCGCAGCTCCAGCCACAGCCAGCAGAAGCCTTAAAGACTACACCAAAGTTAAGCGCTCATGCAACATCATTTCATCCTGGTAAACCTCACCTTTCTTCACCAGAGAACTTTCACACCCAAGGGGTTCCACAGATTACTTTGGCACCAAAGAGTGAGAGATCAGACTTGAATGACTTAGCCAGCTATATGGCACGCCGTGAGCTCATTATCACCAGCCTCTCAAGGTTTGATGACTGTCCAGAGAGCTACAGGGCCTGGAGATCAACCTTCAAGGCTGCTATTGCTAATTTCAACCTTAATAGCAAGGACGAACTTGATTTGCTCATAAGGTGGCTGGGGCCAGAATCTGCAAATCGTGTTAAAAGACTGAGGACAGTACATGTTGACCACCCAGATGCAGGTCTTGTTGCCACATGGGCAAGACTTGAGCAAGCCTATGGTAGCTCAGAAGCCATAGAAAGCGCTCTATTCAAGAGACTGCAAAACTTCCCAAAAATAGGGAACAAAGACTATCGCAAGCTCCAAGATCTAAGTGACCTCCTCATGGAGTTAGAGTTGGCAAAGACAGACCCACGTCTACCTGGTCTAAGCTTCCTGGACACTGCTCATGGTGTCAATCCAGTGGTGTCTAAACTGCCATATGGCCTGCAGGAGAGATGGGCGCAGCAGGGCTCAAGGTACAAAAGAGACTATAACGTATCCTTTCCTCCATTCTCATATTTTTGCAGGTTCATCAGTGAACAAGCCTGGATGAGAAATGATCCCAGCTTCAGCTTCAGTGAACCCAACTTGCCTGCTTCATCACCATCTCCAAGGTATGACAACACAGCAGCTAAACACAGAGACTTTCATAGAGCAATATCTGTTAAAAGGACAGACATCTCACCACCCGTATCCTCTCATGCATACCAGAGTAATTCGGGTGACAAAGATCCTAATCGTCAGTGCCCTATTCACAAGAAGCCTCACCCTCTTAAGAAATGCCGAGAGCTGAGAGCAAAGACTTTACAAGAGCGCAGGGAGATTCTCCAGAAACTTGGAGTATGTTACAGGTGCTGTGCTTCTTATAGTCATTTTGCCAAGGACTGTAAAGTTGTCATCAAGTGCACAGAATGCAGCAGCGAAAGACATGTGACAGCTATGCATCCTACTCCACTTACAGACAGCCCACAGCAGCTACCTACCTCCACCCCTCTCTCAAATCATGGCGGGGAGCAACGAAGCCACGCTCTAGCCCAGGAGAATGTTTCTTCTTCATGCACAGAAGTCTGTGGAGAAGGTTTAGATCACAAGTGCTGTGCCAAGATATGCCTTGTTAAGGTATACCCAGAGGGTCAACCTGAAAAAGCTGCCAGGATGTATGCCATAATAGATGAACAGAGCAACAGATCCCTGGTCAAGCCTAAATTCTTTGAGATCTTTGGCATTGAGGGTCATGCCACACCGTATACTCTCAGAACCTGTTCTGGTCGCGTAGAGACTTTCGGCAGAAGGGTCGATGGGTTCATGGTGTCTCATATCGAAGGGAAAGAGGGCATACTCCTACCAACATTAGTCGAGTGTGACCAGATACCAGACGAAAGAGAAGAGATTCCTACTCCAGAGGTTGCATATCACCATCCTCACTTAAGGCACCTTGCTGATGAGATTCCCGCAATGGACATGAATGCTGAAATCTTAGTCTTGCTAGGAAGAGACATTCTTAGAGTACATAAGGTACGTGAGCAGTGTGATGGACCTGAGGATGCCCCTTATGCACAAAGACTTGATCTAGGCTGGGTAATAGTGGGCGATGTATGCTTGGATAGAATGTGTACATCATCTGAGATCCACTCCTTCAAAACTTACATGTTAGGAAATGGACGCGCATCCCACTTCAAAGAGTGCCTTCACCATTATGAAATAAAGGAGAAGCCTCTTGACATCATCCAAGTACCTGATGCCACTCCTATCCTGTGTGATGACAACCTAGGTACCACAGTGTTTTGTACCACAAGTGACGACAACAAAATAGCCTTGTCAGTTGAAGACAGAGAGTTCATCAAAATAATGGACAAAGAATTCTTCAAGGATGAGTCTAACAGCTGGGTTGCACCATTGCCTCTTCGTGCTGCAAGGGTCAAACTGCCAAACAATCGGGAACAGGCTTTATCCAGATTCAACTCACTTCAACGAACATTAAAGAACAGGCCTGAAATGAAGGACCATTTCATTACCTTTATGAAGAGGATCTTTGACAATGAGCATGCTGAGCCAGCTCCACCTCTTCAAATACACGATGAGTGCTGGTACCTACCCTTCTTCGGAGTGTACCATCCACGTAAGCCAAAACAAATTAGGGTAGTGTTCGACTCCAGTGCCAAGCATCAGGGCGTATCCCTGAACGATATTCTTCTCACTGGTCCTAACCTTACCAACAACCTTGTAGGTGTACTCATGAGGTTCAGAAGAGAGCCAGTTGCCATAACTGCGGACATTGAACAAATGTTTCATTGCTTTATTGTACGAGAAGACCATAGGAACTTCCTAAGTTTTCTGTGGCACCGTGACAACAACATGAACAATGAGATGATTGAATACCGCATGAAGGTTCATGTTTTCGGAAATAGCCCCTCACCTGACGTCGCAACATACGGTTTACGAAGGACTGCTCTTGATGGAGAACAGGAGTATGGCGCAGATGCTCGACATTTCGTCGAGAGAGATTTCTATGTGGACGATGGACTTAAATCTTTACCTACAGCGGAAGAAGCCATAGACCTGCTCCAAAGGACACAAGTTATGCTTTCTGAGGCTAACCTCAGACTACACAAGATTGCCTCAAACAGTGTTGCTGTTATGAAAGCCTTTCAACCTGGCGATCATGCCACAGGGTTTAAAGACTTAAATCTGGGGATGGACATGCCACCTGTGCAGAGAAGTCTGGGCCTACGGTGGGACTTATTAAAGGACAGCTTCGGCTTTCAAGTCAGCTCTGCAGACAAACCATTTACCAGGCGTGGAGTTCTGTCAGTGGTGAACAGCCTATACGATCCAATGGGATTTGTGGCTCCCATCACCATACAAGGTAAATCCATACTTAGACAGCTCTCAGAGACTATCAAAGATTGGGATGCCCCACTACCAATAGACAAACTTTCAAGGTGGGAGTCCTGGAAACAGTCGTTACATGCCTTAGATGGAATCCGTATACCACGCTGCTACACTCCGACTTCCCTTGCTACCAGTCGGAGGAAAGAGCTGCACATCTTCTCAGATGCATCTACTGAGGCCATAGCGGCTGTTGCCTACCTCAAGGTAAGGGATTCGGCTAATCTAACCCATGTAGGGTTTCTGTTTGGGAAAGCTAAGTTAGCACCCAAGCCTGAACACACAATTCCTAGGCTTGAACTTTGTGGGACTGTGCTAGCTGTAGAGATTGCAGATTTCATACTGCGTGAGCTAGACATTCAGATAGATGACATCAAATTCTACACAGACAGCAAGGTTGTTCTGGGCTACATATACAACCAGACTAAACGTTTCTATGTCTATGTCAGCAACCGTGTAGAAAGAATAAGAAAATCATCTAAACCTGAACAATGGCATTATGTTCCATCTGAAATTAATCCTGCAGATCATGGCACCAGGCCAGTGTCTGCGAGTGCCTTCGTAAATTCTTCTTGGTTAACAGGTCCTGAATTCTTGTTGGCTGATCCAGAAGAAACCACGGCTGACGTCTTCAGTCTTCTAGAACCCGACAAAGATCCAGAGGTTCGTCCTGAAGTTAAAACCCTTGTCACCAGAACTGAACAAAGATGTGCCTTGGGCTGTCAACGCTTTGAACGTTTCTCCAAGTGGACAAGGCTGGTACGCACCACCGCAAGGTTAGTTCATATTGCACACTGCTTTCACACAAAGCTCACAGATGCTCACTGTCAAGGTTGGCACATGTGCCAAAAGCTTCTTTCTGCAAAAGACATTGCTGAAGCTGAACTGATCGTAATACGCAGTGTACAACAGGATGTCTTTGGCTCAGAAATCAGATGTATCCGTGACAAGGGGGACATTCCAAAAAACAGTCCAATTGCTAACCTGAACCCATTCATTGACAATGATGGCACGTTAAGGGTTGGTGGACGCCTAAACAAGGCTAAGTTCAGTGAGCAAGAACAGAATCCTCTCATTATACCTGCTCGCCATCACATCACCACTTTGCTCATACGGCACTACCATGAAAGGGTGAAACACCAAGGTAGACACTTCACAGAGGGAGCCATAAGAGTTGCAGGCCTTTGGATTATAGGGACTGTAAAGACTTTCATCAGACCTATCACGGAACTCATTTTGCTCTTGCCGTTTGGAGACTGAACTTACTTGGGTATGCTGTTGGATCCTACCTGTGACTTCGAGAAGGAAGTATCTGGAACTTTAGTTGTCACAACTTGAAGCCTTATATTACAGTTGTTGTATTATATGCATGTTCTCCATTATGTCTTTCAGGTTTTCAAGACATCAAGCAAATTGCGCTGTTGTTTATTTGCATAACTACCGTTGTATTATGTAAATAGTGGCATTATCATGCCAGACGGGGAGTGTGCTGCCCCAATAGGGGCATAGAATATGAGATGCATAGCCTCAGTTAATATTAGCATTGTTATATAGATTAGAGTTTATATAGTGTGGTTTGCCTACTATTTTCTCATAGCTAAATATATGTGTTATCCTATGCTGCCATCTAGTGGCCTTTGTTGCATGCACATGTTTATGTGATTCTTTGAGTTACCACATATTTTCACTGTATGTATGCCCCTCCCTGCTTCCTGTGTGGAGTACTTCCTGTGTCATCTCTCCAGCCAGCAAGCCACATGTAGAAGGACACTCATGTACTCTGCCCAGGGTAGGAAAGGCATCATCTTTTGACCGTACAATACTATCACCATTCATCTGCTGTTCCTGTTATCTGCTGTAACCCCTGAAGTTAAAGAATAAACACCTCTTTTGAATGAATCGGTATTGACGAGTTCAGCTGTCTGACAAGGATTGTCCACAGTGAGTATATCTGCTTATACAGGCCAGGCATAGAGGTCTCAGCAAGGGATATATCGCTATCACAACAATCGGAGTCAGAATACTACTGCTGGGCAGACACTGCTGGTCTTCCAGCAGAAAACAATAGTCTTTTTGATTTTCTTATCACACAGCAAAGATATCAACAGCCACTTCACCTTCAGAAGTCTTCCTCAGCTCACTGCTCTCCTTAACTCAACAAGCCTCAGGATGCAGCATTCAGTAGTAATCCTCTGGACAGCTTATAGAGGCCTTAATTTTCTCATTCTGAACAGCTGAAGCTATTCAACGTCCTTAAACCTTTCTGGCTACCTCTGCAGCCGACACCTGATAGTAATTGGTGAATTTTCTAAACAAGGCAGAAATGTATCTCCCGTCTGTGACAACACCCCCAGATTTACCTGGCTTCCTGTCACATAACGTTACATTTTGAAGAAAAGAGGTTTAACCTTAAACTTTGTAGAGGGTTCTTTACTGTAAGAGCAGTAAGGATGTGGAATTCCTTTCCACAGGCGGTGGTCTCAGCAGGGAGCATCAATAGTTTCAAAAAACTATTATATAAGCACCTGAACAACCACAACATACAGGAATATACAATGTAATACTGACATATAATCACACATATAGGTTGGACTTGATGGACTTGTGTCTTTTTTCAACCTCACCTATTATGTAACTATATACAGCGCTCCCAAACCGCTCCCAAACCTTTTGTAACGACTTTTGGACTTGGGCTTTCACACTGGGGAGGCATGGGAGGTGGTTTTCAGGTGCTTTACAGGTCTCTAAAATGCCTGAAAACTGCCTTCAGTGTGAAAGGGGTCTAAGGGACAAAAGTCATATTCCGGGGACTTCTGACCCAGTATGAAACAGACATGGATTCTCCTGTCCATTAACTAGGGCAGGAATTACTGGACTGGGGGCAACCATTCTTTTGGACCTATCAAGACTATGTGTTGCCTGCCCTAGGGGCTGTTCCTCTGCTCCAGGAGCTATTCCTGGGTCCAGACCATCCACAGTTCTTTGATATGTGTCCATACCGACCACACAGCCAGTATTTCCTGTTTTCTTCCAGGTCCTTGTCCAATGGGTTCTCACCCCTCTGGGGTTGGGGTGAGTCTTCCTTAGACAAGGCTACCTCCTGCTTGAAGGCGGCTAAATCCTGAGCCAGTTTTGTCAGTGATGTTTACATGGCTGACAGGGAAGAAGGTGCCAGGGCCTCCTCCTTCAGGTATGCAGTCTCAGATTTCTGGGTGACTGCCACAGTCGCGTGAGTTTTTTCTTGATCCTGTGCAATCGCATTCCACCATTGCATCATGCAAGGAAAGGGTGTGTTGCACCTTAATTTTTTTCTGTAGAGCTCTCCGCACCAGCCCTGCCTTCAGGCCGATGATGAATTGATCCAGTAGTATGTGCTCTGAAGTGGTAATATCAGCACAGCCCCAAACATCCCTCTTTTCCAGGAGCCTCCACAGGTTCTGCATGGCCACCGCATAGTCAGTGAGGCTCTCATTCTCCTGTTGCTTCCTTAGGACGAGCCTTTGCCGCAGCTCCGGCAATGGCAGTTTCTCCCCGAATATGCCCTTTAGTTGTGGCACAATCTGTTCCAAGGTGGCCCGCTCATGTTCCAGGAGAGCCATAACCTCAAAAGGAAGTGTAATATTAAATAAATAATGTTCATTAAGATCTTGTGCAGGTATAAAAAAAAATAGTTAAAGCAGAGTTCCAACCACAATTAGCATGTTTTAAATGTATGTGCTTTAATCCTGCGTTTTTATAATATAAATCTGGTCACTTACTATTTTACAATCCGCCGCCGATCCGCATAGATATTCAAAAAAGATAGTTTATAAAACTATATCTACACCGTTGTCATTTTGCTTGTGGGCAATGTGAAGCCTACAGGCACTTACTTCCTGGAAGTCTTGGATGGGGAGTGATAATTGGACAGCGCACTGCATCCTGGGAAATGATGACACACATTTCCCAGGAGCATTAGAGGGAGATGTCAGAATCCTAGGTGGATTCAAAGGCAGATTTTGTGGGACCGCATAGCAACAGGCATTTCCAGATGAGTAAAAAAATAAATAAAACATTTTTCTTTTTTAGTCGTAAGCTAAAGTAAAGCAAAATTGTTTTTTTGATGGAACCTCCACTTTAAATACACCACCAAAAGGCTATTCTGTAAGCTTCAGAGGGGCACAGACCTTAGGCAGGTTTAGAGGTGGAAATGAGTGCAAAAAGGGTGTACAGGTGCAAAAATAGAACCCCTGTTAGACATAGTGAAAGTTGGCTCAGCTACTGGAGGTGCAAATCAAAACGCTCCACGTGGAAAGGGTTAAATTCCCTCCCTCAGTTGTCATTCAGTTGCTTCAGAATATGTGCAATGAGTTTGTAGGGCAGAGGTTGAAGTGAGGTTATGCTGCAAGAGCCTACTATAGTCATGAACTGTCTCACTTTGCTGAAGAATAGGAGTGGTCGTGGTTAACCGAGGGAAATTTTCATCTGACATTTAAATAGGAAGTTTTCTGAATCCTGTGAGGTCTCTCTAAATGCTAGCCACCGCGGGATATTTTAGGTAGCTGATAGTGTGAGTTATATATAAAACAGTGGGAGATGAATGAGAAGGGGTTATAAGCAACCTCAAGTCTAAAGCTGTTATGAATCACTGGCGTCTGTGACTTTAGGGTTTCTTATTTCACAATTAGCATTTAGTATTCCTGCTGACATTTAACAACTATTTTTCATTTGATATCATATGACCATTGTGATTTTTTTTTTCCAGTTACAATTTTTGATTGTTTTTGCCAAGTTGTGTTCCAGTACCTAGACTGTCCCGATGCCCACACCTCCTGATTACAGATACCATAGCTGCTGGCAGCATATGTCCTCTATAGAGCTCTTAAATGACTCTGTCCCAGACAGCAAGCAATTGTGTTGCAAGTTTGAAAATGACTTGCTGTAATTGTGCAACACAACTTGTGAAGCCTGCCAAGTCTAGCAATAGCTTAGCAAGTCAGTATTGCATGACTCCAGTCCTTAACGTTCTTTGCAAACATTCTGCAAGTCTGCTGCAAGTTCTGGTTCAGTTATGCTGTGCAATAGTCATCCCACCACAGGGGTCACTGTGACTGAATTTTCATGCTGTGGACTTGCAGAGCTCTTGCTGTAGACTCACCACTGCAATTTTGCTCTTGCTAGAGACTTGCCATGTAAATTTGCTACAAATTGGAAAAGCGTCAATTAGAACTTGTGCTTCAAGTGCTCTGCAAGTGTACAACTTGCCAGTGAAAATGTGCAGCAATTTAAAGCGGGAGTTCACCCATTTATTTATTTTTTGACCTTTTCCCCTTAGATTCCTGCTCGTTTTGTCTAGGGGAATCGGCTAGTTGTTTTAAAATATGAGCAGTACTTACCCGTTTTCGAGATGCATCTTCTCCGTCGCTTCCGGGTATGGGTCTTCGGGAGCGGGCGTTCCTTCTTGATTGACAGTCTTCCGAGAGGCTTCCGACGGTCGCATCCATCGCGTCACTAGTAGCCGAAAGAAGCCGAACGTCGGTGCGGCTCTATACTGCGCCTGCGCACCAACGTTCGGCTTCTTTCGGAAAATCGTGACGCGATGGATGCGACCGTCGGAAGCATCTCGGAAGATTGTCAATCAAAATAGGAACGCCCAGTCCCGCAGCCCATACCCGGAAGCGACGGAGAGGATGCATCTCGTAAACCGTAAGTACTGCTCATATTTTAAAACAACTAGCCGATTCCCCTAGACAAAACGAGCATCCATCTAAGGGGAAAAAGTATATTGTAGGGGTGAACCTCCGCTTTAATAGACTTAAGCCCTGTACACATGTTCGGTTTGTCTGATGAAAACGGACCAATGGACTGTTGTCATCGGACAAACCGATCGTATGTGGGCCCCATCGATTTATTTTCTGAAAAACAAATGGAACATGTTTTAAAATGTCGCAGTCCCGCTAAATATCGTTGATCGCTGCCATTACTTGTTTAAAAAAAATGTAAGAAAATAAAAATTCCATAAATCTATCCCATAGTTTGTACACGTTATAACTTTTGTGCAAACCAATCAATATATGCTTATTGGATTTTTTATTTACCAAACATATGTAGCAGAATACACATTGGCTTAAATTTATAAAGAAATTCTATTTTTTTTTTACATTTTTTTTATTGGATATGTTTTATAGCAGAAAGTTAGAAATATTGTATTTTATTTTACAATTTTGGTCTTTTTTTATTTATAGCGCAAAAAAAAAACCGCAGAGGTGATCAAATACTACCAAAAGAAAGCTCTATTTGTGGGGAAAAAGGATATCAATTTTATTTGGGTACAGCATCGTACAATTGTCAGTTAACCACTTAAGCCCCGGACCATATTGCTGCCTAAAGACCCAAGGGGTTTTTACAGTTCGGGACTGCGTCGCTTTAACAGACAATTGCGCGGTCGTGCAACGTGGCTCCCAAACAAAATTGGCGTCCTTTTTTCCCCACAAATAGAGCTTTCTTTTGGTGGTATTTGATCACCTCTGCGGTTTTTATTTTTTGCGCTATAAACAAAAATAGAGCGACAATTTTGAAAAAAATGCAATATTTTTTACTTTTTGCTGTAATAAATATCCCCCAAAAACATATATAACATTTTTTTTTTCCTCAGTTTAGGCCGATACGTATTCTTCTACCTATTTTTGGTAAAAAAAAATCGCAATAATCGTTTATCGGTTGGTTTGCGCAAAATTTATAGCGTTTACAAAATAGGGGATAGTTTTTTTGCATTTTTATTTTTAAATTTTTTTTTACTACTAATGGCGGCGATCAGCGTTTTTTTTCGTGACTGCGACATTATGGCGGACACTTCGGACAATTTTGACACATTTTTGGGACAATTGTCATTTTCACAGCAAAAAATGCATTTAAATTGCATTGTTTATTGTGAAAATGACAGTTGCAGTTTGGGAGTTAACCACAGGGGGCGCTGTAGGAGTTAGGGTTTACTTTGTGTGTGTTTACTAGTGTAGGGGGGTGTGGCTGTAGGAATGACGTCATCGATCGTGTCTTCCCTATAAAGGGAATGACGCGATCGATGCGCCGACACAGTGAAGCACGGGGAAGCCGTGTTTACACACGGCTCTCCCCGTTCTTCAGCTCCGGGGAGCGATCGCGACGGAGCGGCTATAAACAAATAGCCGCGCCGTCGTCCCGGATCGCTCCCCGAGCGGACCCGACCTCCGCATGTACCGGGGGGGGGTCCCGATCGGACCCCCCACCCACGTCTAGCAGAGGACGTACAGGTACGTACATGTGCCTGTCCGTGCCATTCTGCTGACGTATATGTACATGAGGAGGTCGGGAAGTGGTTAAAGTAACGCAGTGCTGTAACGCAAAAAATGGCCTGGTCATGAAGGGATTAAACCTTCCGGAGCTGAAGTGGTAAAAGTCCCACCAAGAGGTTGTGCTGTTCTCTTTGCCAAGTTACAAAAAACAATGTAACTGTATATTCAGGTGCAGTCAGTAGAATCACAGCTTGGGACACAGCCCATTAAAAATCAACCATAAATGATACCCTGAAATCTAGTACACGGATCAATTACAACCCTGAAACAGAGCGCCATGGTCCTAAGAACCTTGACATCAATAAATCACGAACCAAGCTTGAATTGGAGAGTACCCAGTCCATCTGTAGAATTGAGAAATCGACAGAAGAAAGTATAAAATGGTTTACTCAATTATCAAAGAGTATTTCCCCTTAAAGTGTTTGTGAACCCAAAAGTATAAAACTGTGCCAGCCCCTCTGTTAAAGGCAGACATACCACCCTGTGTAAGTCTTTTAAAAAACAAAAAGGCTGTGAGTCGCTGCCGCTGTACAGCTCTGATGGATGGCTTCTGCAGGAGGGGCCGAGATCACATGGCCACTCAGCCCCTCCTGCAGTAGCCCTGTAAACCAGCTAAGAGTCACGTGTAAATTGATATTTTCAAGCCTTGTTTTTATAAAAGATTTATACAGTGTGCTATGCCTAAATACAATACAGGGGCTTGCATTGACCATATATAAACTTTTATTTCTACTAATATCGGCAGGGATGGGGGGGGGGGTGGAGACAGAGACACAGAGACACAGACACGAAGCTGACTGGCAGGGCGGAGGGGGGTAAAGGGGAGAGAGGAGATCTGAGAGCAGGACTGCGGATGTTGGAGGGACGTACGCTGAAAACGGTGGTCAGGGCTCAGCAGCCCTAATTTTTGTGGTTAGCGCAGAGGGGAAGATACAGAAAGTGTCAGGTTCAGCCAGGTTTTGTTTACAGTTTAGAGAGGGGCAGATTACACAGCACAAGCACTGTGCTGTTTAATCTGCTTTAAGGGACCATGAGCTCTATTTTTTGGGGGGTTAACAAACACTTTAAGTGAAGCAAAATCCAAAAGGGAATTGTAGATGGAGTGGAAAACATCTGTCACAAAATACACATTATGGGATGCCAGTATAGGTGATGGGTAGAGCACATGCCAGTATGTAAAGCTGGGTTATCTACTACTGTGGTACGAAGATGTAGTTTCTTAACACAATAGGACCGTACATTATGAAAGAACTGTATTGATTTCAGCGCAACTTTAGAGGGAGAAGGAGACTATGCCATGTACACACAGTCGAAATTTCCAACAACAAATGTTCGATGTGAGCTTGTTGTCGGAAAATCCGACCGTGTGTATGCTCCATCACACATTTGCTGTCAGAATTTCTGACAACAAATGTTTGAGAGCTGGTTCTCAATTTTTCCGACAACAAAAGTTCTTGTCAGAAATTCCGATCGCCTGTAGCCAATTCCAATGAACAAAAATCCTAAGCATGCTCGGAATCAATTTGACGCATTTTCGGAATCATTGAACTTAATTTTTCTCGGCTTGTCGTAGTGTTGCGCGTAATTGCGTTTTTGACATTCGGAATTTCCGACAACATTTGTGTGACCGTGTGTATGCAAGACAAGTTTGAGCGAACAATCATCGGGAAAAAATCTACGGTTTTGATGTCAGAATGTCCGATCGTGTGTAAGCGGCATTAGGCTTTACCAGCAGGTTGAATGAGAAAAAAGAATACAGATCCCCACATTAACACAGGTGATGTTGATGAAGGGATCTCTGCGTTATTGTATTCTAAAAGCGGGGACTACCCCCCTGTCACAATGAAGTCCAATGAGCTCGGGGAATTGTCTCGAACCAATAAGTTGACGTAGGTGGGTGGCATAATAATCCTTATTAAATTAGGAATTAAAAGCCCCCCTGGGAATCATGAACTTGGAAGATATTGCAGCCAATCCCTCGTCTCCTATGGTGCCAAATAAATGTGTACATCACTGCTTTGCAATTAATGCAGGTCAGAAGAGTGAACTCTCATTCAAAAAGTGTAAAAGAGATATAACTATTTTATGTTTTCATTTTATTTTATTAAACTTGTAATATTACAAAAAGACATTCTGACATATCCAAAAACGAATAGATAAATCATATATTGTACAGAAACAAAATAAAATGTGAGAATAAGCAATTTATAGAATACTTGATTGATATTAAATTACTACGCCATTTTCCTTTAAATTACATGCCATTGTTGAACAGTGGTAGAAAAATTGGGCCTTTGGTGGTGGTGCTGGTGCCACAACACTGTAAGTCCTCACAGTTACTCTTGGTGGGTGCAGGAATGGGCCCTGCTGTTAAATATTAGGTCAAGAATTGTAATTATATGCCCCTGTTGAACAGGGGCAGACAAATTGGGCTTTTGTTGTTGTTGGTGCTGGTGCCACAACACTGTAAGTCCTCTTAGTTACTCTTGGTGGGCGCTGGAATGGGCCCTGCTGTGAAATATTAGATCAAGAATTGTAATTACATGCCCCTGTTGAACAGGGTCAGAAAAATTGGGAATTAGGCACTGGTTCCACAACACAGCAACCCCTCACAGATACTCTAGTTGGAGCACAGGAATGAGCCCTGCTGCAAATTATTGCATCAAAAATTGTATTTACATGCCCCTGTTAAACAGGGGCAGAAAAATTGGGCCTTATGTGCTGATACCACAACACTGCAACCCCTCAGAGATACTCTAGTTGGAGCGCAGGAATGAGCCCTGCTGCAAAGTATTGCATTAAAAATTGTAATTACACTCCCCTGTTAAACAGGGGCAGAAAAATTGGGCCTTAGACACTGGTGCTGGTGCCACAACACTGCAACCCCTGACAGATACTCTAGTTGGAGCGCAGGAATGAGCCTTGGCTGCAAAGTATTGCATCAAAAATTGTAATTACACGCCCCTGTTTAGACAGGGGCAGAAAAATTGGGCCTCAGGCACTGGTGCTGGTGCGACAACACAGCAACCCCTCACAGATACTCTAGTTGGAGCGCAGGAATGAGCCCTGCTGCAAAGTATTGCATTGAAAATTGTAATTACACGCCCCTGTTAAACAGGGGCAGAAAAATTGGGCCTTAGCCACTGGTGGTGCCCAGAACCAAAAATGTTCAGCATGATCATTGAGGAGGAAGAGGATAGTCACTCAGCATAACAGATAATCACTCAGCATAACAGGATAGTCACTCAGCATCAGCATAGGCAGTCTTAAAGGGATCTGACATTTCAAAAAATTATTCGGTTACATCAGCATCAGGTTCTTGGTAGCTGGTGGTGATCCAAGACTGATACATTTTTATGAAGGTCAGTCGATCGACCGAGTCGGTGGACAGGCGCACCCTGTGATCGGTTACAAAGCCTCCAGCAGCACTGAATGTGCGTTCCGAAATAACGCTGGGTGCAGGACAGGCCAGTAGCTCAATTGCATACTGTGCAAGCTCTGGCCAGTGATCCATCCTCAAGACTCAGTAACCCAGAGGATTTTTGGTGGGAAAGGTGTCCAAGTCTGATCTTGCCCCTAGATATTCCTGCACCATGTAAAACAGACGCTGGCAATGGTTGCTGCAATCAGTCATACCTTGGGGCTGCTGACTAAAAAATTGTCTGAACGCATCGGTCAGACGGCCACCTTCTCCACAGCTCCTTCTTTGACTGACCGAAGCCTCAGCAACACGTTGTCCAGGACCAGGATTTTGTAACCTCCCAGTCTCTGGGAACGCATTGCACAGACCTTTCTGCAAGGCCTGACAAAGATATTTCATCCTCTGCTCCCTCTGCGACGCCAAGATAAGGTCCACAACCTTACCCTTGTAACGTGGATCAAGGAGGGTTGCCAGCCAGTAATGATCCCTCTCCTTGATAGCATGAATACGAGGATCCTTCCGCAGGCTTTGCAGGATCAGGGAGGCCATGCAGCGTAGGTTTGCTAAGGGAATTCGGTGCAGAGTCCTCTGGGTCACTGAGAACGACATGATCCGCAGCCACCTCCTCCCAGCCACGTACAAGTCCATGGGTTTCTTGGGACTGTAATTGATCCATTGAAGACTGCTGCTGATGCTGAGTGCTGGGCTCCACCTCCATGCTAACACAATCCTCCTCCTCCTCCTCCTCTTCCTGTGTGATAGGCGGCAAGCAGGAACACTGTCTGGATAAAGGGGGCCTTGATAGGTAAGGAAGTCCTCCTCTTCCTCCCTCTGTTCTGCCTCAAGTGCCCTGTCCATTATTTCATGCAGCGTGTTCTCCAACAGGTGGATAAGAGAGACAGTGTCACTGATGCATGCACTGTCACTGCTTACCATCCTCGTGGCCTTCTCAAATGGTGACAGGACAGTGCATGCATCCCTGATCATGGCCCACTGGCGTGGGGGAAAAAAAACAAGCTCCCCTGACCCTGTCCTGGTGCCATATTGGCATACTTTCAATACCTTCACACAGTCACTACAGGTCTTCTCTGCGCTGGGGCAATCTTTCCAACTAAACCTCCATGTGAGAATCTTTTGTGAGAATCTTTTGACCCTGTCATGGTGCCATATTGGCATACTTTCAATACCTTCACACAGTCACTACAGGTCTTCTCTGCGCTGGGGCAATCTTTCCAACTTAACCTCCATGTGAGAATCTTTTGTGAGAATCTTTTCTCCACGCTGGACCCATGTTCCCCCAGCGAGTGGATATCCTGTGCACAGAATAATATCTCCTGACGAAGCTACCACAGTAGCGAAACTAGTAGAGATGAGATCTTGACTTATACGACCCCCTTCGCTCCACCGCCACCCTCTGATCAGGGTCCTATACCACCTCGGTGATGAGTTGGCTGGTCGTATAATTTGTCTGTTTTACATTACTGCTGATGTATTTAAAAAAACTGTGTATTCCCTATTTTTTGATGTTACTTTCAATAAATTGATTCATTTTTTACCTTAACTACATCTCTCTTCTTAACTCACTTACCTAATACCGCTATAGTCCCCCTGCCCCTACCTATCTCTTTGGCTTTTTTGGGCCTCTGGGGTCTCAACAAACCATATTTCTATTCAAACGGATGAAGGAACATGTTATTTTTTCTTTGTTCTT
This sequence comes from Rana temporaria, assembly GCF_905171775.1. Lineage (NCBI taxonomy): Eukaryota > Metazoa > Chordata > Amphibia > Anura > Ranidae > Rana > Rana temporaria. The sequence goes on along the minus strand of NC_053489.1, from coordinate 621,168,248 downwards.
CCAAAATGTATACCTGTATTTTGAAAACTCTCAATAAAACATTTATTAAACTGAATATCTCTACAAAGTATATTAGTGTTGTCCCGATACCGATACTAGTATTGGTACCGAGGATTTGTGCAAAAACTTGTACTCGCGCAAATGCTCCCGATGCTTCACCCGATACTTCAGATGAGAGAAGTCAGCGGGCGGAGAGCGGGGCGGAGGGCGGGGATCAGAGTGGAAAGCGGGGGCAGAGAGCGGGGCGGGGACCAGAGTAGAGAGCGATGTGGGGCAAGGCGGAGTGCGGGGTGGGGATCAGAGCGAGGATCAAAGCGGGAATCAGAGCGGAGAGCAGAGCGAGTCTTCAGGCGGGTAAGTAAAGTGACATGCACACAGTCTTGCCTTCCTCCTTATGATCTACTGTTTGTAAAACTTGCAGCGTGTCTTCTGCTGTTCAGTATGTCCCGCTGTGTAAATCCTATCACTCATCATATTACCCTGGCAGGTATTTTGCTGGATGTGACTCAGTCTCCTGCCTGTTTGTTTCGATGCTGGGGGGAGGGAGTTTTGATAAGCAGTGCACTGAGAATGGCCCAGGAGGAGGGGAGACCTGCCTTTCTCTGGTGAATAAGAACTAACTCTTCAGGAGTGCATGGTCCATAGGCTTGCAATGGACATGATGACGCCAAAGGGTTTATTTACTAAAGCTAGAGAGGGCAAAATTAGTCAAACTTCTGCAGAGAAACCAACCAGCTTATAACCTCAGTATGTTTAATTAAAGGGGTTGTAAAGGTTCGTGTTTTTTCACCTTAATGCATCCTATGCATTAAGGTGAAAAAACACCTGGCAATCATCTGCCCCCCAGCCCCCCCCCCATTTTACTTACCTGAGCCAGTTCACCTGCTCGACTCCATCTCGGCATCCTCTTCTCCACAGAGTCTCTGCGTTGATTGGATAGATTGATAGCAGCGCAGGCATTGGCTCCCGCTGCTGTCAATCAAATCTAATGACGCAGCCGCCAGGGGGCGGGACCGAGTCATACACTCGGCATCTATGGATGCCGAGTGTGTGACACGGGAGCGCGCCCGCGTGGTAACCACCTTGGGAGAAAGCTTCTAACGCGGGGAGGAGCCGTAAGTATAACATGTTTGTTGTTTTTTTTTTAAAACCACGCTTTAGCAATAAAACCTGGAAGCTGATTGGTTTCTCTGCAGAATTGTGACTAATTTTGCCCTCTCTAGTAAATTACCTCTAAGGGACAGTCCACCACTGGATTGTGGGAGTGCTATCTGCCCAGGGAACAGAGGATCAGGTAGGTAAAAGAGTTTCTCTTCTTCCCTAGATAAAACAAGCTATTAGTGAAAAAAATGGGAAAGCAACTGCGCTAATATATTAAGTGGTAGAAAAATAAATACTACTGTGTGACAATCAAATGTGATAAAGTGAAGCTGCACCTTACTGGATATATACAAACAGTGAAAACATAGAGAAAAAACAAGATGCGCTACACATAATATAAAAATGTATGAATGTATCCAAAGCCAAATAAAATTAATCATCCGTGAATAATATGAGGAATATAAATGAACAACAAATTATCAAAGAAAAGTCCTTAATAAAAGCAAAAAAGTCCTTTCACCAGTGAATATGAAAAGAAAAAGTCCATATTGGTAAGTGACAATCCAATAAGCGATGTTGAATCCAAAACCTGAGTTGTGAGCCCGCGCTCCTCATCCTCATGGCCATTTAACACTCTGCGCAGAGTGTTAAATGGCCATGAGGATGAGGAGCGCGGGCTCACAACTCAGGTTTTGGATTCAACATCGCTAAGTTTTGGCACACGTGTGAAGTGGTTTGCAGTATTCTTTACATTGGGAATTGCATTTTCAATTCTAGGTAGTGCACTACTTTGGATTCCTGGTGCTGGAATAAAACTTTTTGCTGTATTTTATACACTAGGAAATGTTGCTGCCTTAACCAGGTGGTATGGTTATCGTATCGTATGGTTATCGTATCCTCTAACACGGGAGTGCAACCGAGATCGTTATCCGGATTGTCCATACAAGCCTTTACTCTGCAGAGTTTAAAATCTTCATGCTACCTGGGGTCTTCTTTTAACTAAGAGACCACCGGGAATCTGGTAAGCAGATTCATTACTCGTTTGGTGGAGGTCTCTTCTTATTGGATTGTCACTTACCAATATGGACTTTTTCTTTTCATATTCACTGGTGAAAGGACTTTTTTGCTTTTATTAAGGACTTTTCTTTGATAATTTGTTGTTCATTTATATTCCTCATATTATTCACGGATGATTAATTTTATTTGGCTTTGGATACATTCATACATTTTTATATTATGTGTAGCGCATCTTGTTTTTTCTCAAAACAAGCTATTAACCCTTGCAGCGCAGCCCCATTGCAAGGGATAATTTTTTACTTACCCAGAGTTGCACTATATGTTCCTTATCTAGTCTGATAACTCTTGCTGTGCATGCACAAACATGAAAGTTGCTGAAGCAACATATTGTTGTGGATGTCCATTTTGAACCTTTCAAACTAAGTAGAGACATACCCAGATAGCAAGGATAACTTGCCACAAATTTGCAGCATTGAATTGTAAGTCTGTTAACTTACTGCACATTGTCACTGGCATGTTGTACACTTGCAGAGCACTTGAAGCAAATTTTCTAGTTGACACTTTTCCAATTTGTAGCAAATTTGTGTGGCAAGTCTCTAGCAAGAGCAAAGTTGCAGTGGTGAGTCTACAGTAAGAGCTCTGCAAGTCTACAGCATGAAAATTCAGTCACAGTGACCCCTGTGGTGGGATGACTATTGCACAACATAACTGAACCAGAACTTGCAGAAAACTTGCAGAATTTTTTCAAAGAAAGTTGATCTGGAGTCATGTAATGCGGACTTGCTACAATTGTGCAACAAACTTGTGAAGTCTGGCAAGTCTATCAATAGCTTAGCAAGTAATTTTCAAACGTGCAGCTCAATTGCTTGCTATCTGGGTAATGGCCTGTGAAATACCAAGGTAAAAAGACCTTGCTAATGACCAGAACCTAAGATGTGATTTTGGAGAAAAGTGAAGGAGAGGAATGTAATATGCTGTTTCAGGTGGAGTTTTTCTTTAACTGTTCTGTTTGTGTTTACTATGTGCAGCAAAAGGTCTTCTGACATAAGTGAAAGCAGCTGTGAATAGGAAGTGTGACGTCCGTGACGAGAGGAGTGATCACAGTATCCACAGTAACGCACTATGCTCAGGAAACTCCCTCTGTGTACGTACGCTCCAACTGAATGCGTCAGGAAGGCTTAGAGGTTTGTGACTTCTAATGTAATACAGCTGGCATTTGCTCATCGTGGAAGACCCTAAATTCTATCCTGGATTTTTGTTATGCTGATAAGTATTCTGCAGTGCGATCATCCAACAAACAAATAATTACAACCTGAATGTTTTCTGCAAAAATTGTTAGCGTGGTTTCCAACATTTCCCAGCAAGAAAAGAACGCAGGACTGCTTCCCTGGGGGGTGCCTGCAGCATGCAGCTGGGACATTTATCAGTTTTACATAGCGCTCAAATGTCCCTGATTTCGAGGGACTGTCCCTGATTTGGAGCAATGTCCCTCATCTGTCCCTCATTTTGATCTGATCTATATAATTGTATATAAAATGCACGTTTTATCTTTCAAAAAGTATTTCCCTGGTGCTAAACCTTTCATCCAAATTCTAAATGGCTGCATTTGTACATTTTAAAAGCCAATATAAAGGAATATTAGTGGTAAAAAAAAAAGCCCTTGTGGATTTAAATAACCTTTTTTTTGGTTAATTCTCCTTTAAGGGGGTGTGGCAGGGGGCGTGTGCTATGCCTACATACATTTGATAGGTCCCTCATTCCCATCTCAAGATGTTGGGAGGTATAAGTTCTATTGCCCAGCAAGGCAGTGCTAAGCAGGAGCATTGAGATGGATTGTCATCATACCTAGGAAGTTTTAAGAACTGAAGTTCCTGAGATTGGGAGAGGGGACAAATCTTGTACATTTTTGAACAACACCGAATTTTCGATGTGGACAAATTGCAATTAAAAGCAGGAGGGGCTCAAAAGGTTAGTTCTACCATGTCAGTGACCCTAAGGACCCATTCACATCTGAGCATTTTGTACAAAACTTTCAACATCCAAAATCCAATCGCCGAAACGCATAAGCCCTGTATTATTCTTTACCACACATGGATTAATAAATATCCTCATTGCAGAAGATTGAGCTGCCGGCTTTCTTTTATCTACATGTTTGCTCGAGTGCTAGGAAGACACTACAAGCCAGTGCACCGACCACTCACCACCTCTGGGAACCCATGGTTTTCAGTTGTATCTGTTCACACCTGAAGCTACATGAAGTTCGAAACAAAAAATACATTACCTTTTTCTGGGCAACAAATTTCAAGTATTCTTGGCCCCAAAAGACTTCAATGGGAGTGCATAAAAAATGAATAAAGCCTCAGATGCCCAATAAAACAGCTGAAGAAATGCTGAAAAAAATAAGCTTGCAATACAACCAAAGATGCTCAGCTCTCATGTGAATGCAGCCTAACGGTGTAACCTGTAGGAGGCAGCCAGGTGCACGGTCAATGTCACAATGTCACTGGATTGGTGGATAGGTGGGAGCCAGGTACTTTATGTTCACAGCATTCCAGTGGCACTATGACCAATCCTTGAGCTACAGCAAGCATCCCTTACCTGCTGAGCTCTTATCTTGCTCTACCAGAACAAGAAGGACCTCTGATAACTATTCTCCCAGGGACCTCTAGCCACCCCCATTCTCCACCAGACTGTTCTGCACCCATACAATACCCTATCTACTTTTCTCCAGGCTTTCAGACAGCGCATATGGCAGCATACATGCACAAGAATGACATCCCACAGACTGCCAAACATTGCTTATGTGGTGCCTGACATAACAACGGACCCCTCTTCTTCTCCCTGGAACAGGCCTGACCCATTTGGCATTTTGCATCCCCGGTATAGGAATTCTGGAATTGGCAACTGAAAATCCCAGCTTTGTTGGGTCAATTCCAGTAAGTTCCCAGTTACTGTATGCAGATTGATGCAACAGATACTGTATCAATTGAAAAGACTATCAGCAATGATCTAATAAAAACTATAATTTATTTGATCTGCATTATGATCGGTTTCTGACACACAAACACATACATGTATTTGTTCAATCAATCAGAAATTATTGATAAAATTCCACCGGGGCTGATCATCATGCCAGCATTAAAATTGATTGGAAGCATACTAAATCAATCGAATGGAGGGTCTGTGGTTTATGATTCTTTTTCAATTTGATCATTTACATTGAATGATCAGTTGCATTATTGTGTTGATAAATGTGTGGCCACCTTTAGTCAGATTGAATGATCATAGGTTTTGGAGATGGCAGGGGTACTGATGTGCCTGGTGTTTCACTTTAAACTTTTCCCCCCAATACTGAACAATGTGACGTCAAGCTCCGCCTTCTTTCTGCTGACTACGTTTCTTTCCCCACCCACTGCTGGCCCTGTTCAGTCCTGTGCAGTCTGTACTCCCCACTGTAGGTGGTTCTCAACTGAAGCAGCAATGCAGTCTGGGAAGGAAGTTGTGGGGAGCTTGGTTCCTCTATGATTTCCTGTGGTCACCATGGGAACAGCTCTCCTATTGGACGCTGGTGTCCCTTGTGGCCTCGGCAGCCATCCTGGGTCAGGACAGCGTCTATTTAAAGTGGTTGTAAAACACTTACAGACCACTTAGACCTACAGGTAAGCCTAGATTAAGGCTTACCTGTAGGTTCAAGAAATATCTCCTTAACCTACATGGCTAAGGAGAAATTTGCAAGAAAGAAGGCACCGATGTCTACGGCGCAGGCGCACTGAGCGGGCCGTTTCTGAATGGGACCGTGCCATCCCTGACGGCTCCCGTGCACATGCGTGGGAGTGACGTTATCGTGGCTCTGGCCAGTCACAGCGCCGGAGCCGCCATACAAGGAAGTGAGATGGCGGTAGTGGAGGAGATGAACGAGGGCTGCTGCGGGGGCTTTGATTGGTAAGTAATTCATAATTAGCTCATTATGCCTTTTTCTTGCAGGGTGTATTTTTTTTTTGGTGGGTTTACTTCCTCATTAAAGCGGAGTTCCACTCAAAACTGGAAGCTCCGCTTATCTGCCCCCTCCGGTGCCACATTTGGCACCTTTCCGGGGGGCGGGGGGTAGCGGGTACCTGTCTTAGACAGGTATGCATTCCCACTTCCAGGAGACCTCGTCTCGGAAAGTTCAGCCCCCCTCCTCCTTCCCCCTCCGCAAAGCCCTTCAGAAATAGCAGCAAGCTTGATGTATCTGCAGTAGGGAACCGGTTTCCCTTACAAGGAATGGCTGTGGAAGCACCCGAGAGCCAATGGATGGATTTGCTTGGGGTGCCGACTTCACGGGGGACACGTAAGTGTCCTAATATTAAAAGTCAGGAGCTCCTCTTTAGGACAGTGCTTCCTGGGGTTTGGTACGCAGTGTGCGAGTAGGTAGGGTAGGGACATGTTCCCCTTTTGTCAGTGAGTGAAAAGAGGTAAGGAAAGGATCCAGGGACAGTGCAGGGACTACATCCTTCCTCTGTGTTTGGAAGCCTACCACTTGAGTGTTGACCAGCCAGGCCACATTCCCACTCCTCGTTAAAGAAGTTGTTGGCAGGGCCGGGACAAGGTCATCCAGCACCCAGGGAAAAGTTGCCAAACTGCGCCCCCCCTCCCTTAGAGTTAAAGTCACAGCGCCCCCATGCCTGCAATAAACCATTGCACCCAGGGCAGCTTCCCTGTCTGCCCACCCCTTGTCCTGGCCCTGGTTGTCTGCATCATTTCAAGCTAGTGCTCTGCTGTCTCAGTTTCATAAGTAGTTCTAGTCTGCTGTGCTTACCCGCCGGGCCTAATTGTGCATTGTTGGAACTTTCTTAATACACTGTTCTCATTTACCTCGGCCTCTGTGTGTTCTCTGCTCCTGGACACACCGCGCTGCACTCTGATAATGGGGCTTCCTCCCGCTCTTCCTGGGTTTCTCCCCCTTATATTTACAGTTCATGGGTTAAAGGGAAGTCTAGCAGAAGCCAGTGGTAGGTATCTACTACAACTGGTATATGACTGAGGCTGTGAATGCCACTTTGGAATTCGATTATGACATGCTGGTCGTCGACACATGCTGGTGTCAGAAAAAAATCAGCTCCAAAGTTCCTGGAGTTTTTGTCCTTTAAATTTTTTGGTACAATGCAGCTTCCATTCTATTTCTTTTAAATGATGTGGAAGTAACTAGTGAGAAGGCACTAAAAATATCAACTACCCAGTAACAGCAGCACAAATATGATTCCAGCCTTGCCTCACATTATTCATCAGATATATGGCTCTGATTCATCATGCTGCAATATCAGTTATAATCCATTTGTCATCAGAGAAACATGGAGGCTGCCCTTGCTGACCTAAACGTCTGAAAATCCCAGCTCTTGAGGTCCTTTTTTCCCACAAATAGAGCTTTCTTTTGGCGGTATTTGAACTATAAACAAAAAAAGACCATCAAATTTGAAAACAATATTTCTTACTTTTTGCTATAATATCCCAAAAAAAACAAAAAAACGAATTTCTTCATTAGTTTAGGTCAATATGTATTCTACATATTTTTGGTAAAAAAAAAAATCACAATAAGCATATATGGATTGGTTTGCATAAAAGTTAGAGGCCCGGATTCACAAAGCACTTACGCCGACCTATCTCGATATAAGCCGCGTAAGTGTAACTATGCGCCGTCGTATCTGTGCGCCGTGCCCACAGAACTAGATAGCCTGAAAATAGGCTTCATCCGACCGACGTAACTTTCCTACCCTGGCGTATCGTGGGCGCATATTTACACTGGCCACCTCATTGCAAATATGCAAATGAGGGAGATACATCGATTCACAAACGTAGTTGCGCCCGGCGCATAATATACGCGGTTTGCGTAAGGCTTACATCCAGCGTATAGTTATTCCCCATCTATGAGGCGCAACTCAAGCAAAGGTATGGAGTGATCCGTCGTATCTTAGGGAGTAGTTTCGACGTGATTCTGAGCATGCGCACTGGGATACGTCCACTGGACGGGGCATGCGCCGTTCGTTTTAAGTACTTCTATGACGCTTGGCCCATCATTTGCATGGGGTCACGCCTCATTAGCATGGCTCACGCCCACTACCACCTACGCTGGCTTACGCTGAGAAAACCCAGCGTATCTTTAACAGCGAGTGCTTTGTGAATACTGTGCTTGGCGCTCTGCGCCGGCGTATCCTAAAAAAGATACGCTACGCCGGCATAAATATGCGCCATAGTGTCTACAAAATAGGGGATATATTTATGGCATTTTTATTATATATTTTTTTCTACTAGTAATGACAGTGATCAGCGATTTTTAGCGGTACTGCGACATTGCGGCGGACAGATCAGACACTTTTGACAATGGTGCTCCCTGGTAGGTGTTTCTGACTGTGGGGGGGAGTAAACTGACTGGGAGTAGAGACAGATTCGCTGTTTCTAATCACTAGGAACAGACAATCTCTCTGTACTCCCCTGTCAGAAGGGGGATCTGTTTGTTTCCATTGACAGATGCCGGTTCTGGCTCTCTGTGGAGCGATCGTGGGTGGCAGTCAGACATCGCCGGAGCCGATGCGCGCCTGCTATAACCTTTAAAGGGACCGCCTTTATAAGTTTATAAGTCGGCAAGTGGTTAAAGGCACAGGGGCGCATTGGAAACCCAGCACATAGCACATAGCCTCAGGGCCGGACTGGCCTACCGGGATACCGGGAAATTTCCCGGCAGGCTGCCTGCCCTGGGCCGCTTTGGGCTAAGCTGTGGCTGCAGCGCAGAGATCCGCTCCCTCCTCCTCCTTCCCCTCCACTACATGATGTCACACACAATCAGCGGGCAGCGAGTGTTAAAACTTTTGCCGCGCTGCTGTAAGATAAGTCCCGCCTCCTAGACCAGCTCGATTTATATCCAGGGCGCACCTACAGCAGTGTGGACCGGAGGTGGAGAGGAAATGTCTGCTGTGGATTGTGCGGGGGCGCGGGGAGGGAACTATCGCATGCACTACACTGACAGTTCCCTTCCCCGGCTCCTCCAGCTGCTGAGCCATTCGGCGGCTCAGGGCTCTGATGCTTAGGAGCTGGCCCGCCTCCTTCACTTACAATGGTCGGGACTCATGAGGGGGTGTGGCCCCGCCTGTTACGGGGGGCGGAGCGGCTGACCTCAGGGATGATCGCACGGTCCCAAGTTCTGGGCAGAACAACATGGAGGTACAAAAAAATAATTCTCCCAGTCCTCTGCCTGCTGTCACCCAGTCCCCTGTGTCACCCAGCCCTGTGTCACCCAGCTCTGTGTCACCCAGTCCCCTGCTGTCACCCAGCCCTGTGTCACCCAGCTCTGTGTCACCCAGTCCCCTGCTGTCACCCAGCCCTCTGTCACCCAGCCCTCTGTCACCCAGTCCTCTGTCACCCAGTCCCCTGTGTCACCCAGTCCCCTGTGCCACCCAGTCCCCTGTGCCACCCAGTCCCCTGCTGTCACCCAGTCCCCTGCTGTCACCCAGTCCCCTGCTGTCACCCAGTCCCCTGTGTCACCCAGTCCCCTGCTGTCACCCAGTCCCCTGTGCCACCCAGTCCCCTGTGTCACCCAGTCCCCTGCTGTCACCCAGTCCCCTGTGTCACCCAGTCCCCTGCTGTCACCCAGCCCTCTGTCACCCAGCCCTCTGTCACCCAGCCCTCTGTCACCCAGTCCTCCATGTCACCCAGTCCTCTGTGTCACCCAGCCCCCTTCTGTCACCCAGCCCTCTGTCACCCAGTCCCCTGTCACCCAGTCTTCTGCTGTCACCCAGCCCTCTGTCACCCAGCCCTCTGTCACCAAGCCCTCTGTCACCCAGCCCTCTGTCCCAGTCCCCTGTCACCCAGTCCCCTGCTGTCACCCAGCCCCCTGTCATCCAGCCCTCTGTCACCCAGCCCTCTGTCACCCAGTCCTCTGTCACCCAGTCCTCTGTCACCCAGTCCCCTGCTGTCGCCAAGTTCTCTGTCGCCAAGTCCTCTGTCACCCAGTCCCATGCTGTCGCCAAGTCCTCTGTCACCCAGTCGCCAAGTCCTCTGTCACCCAGTCCCCTGCTGTCGCCAATTCCTCTGTCACCGAGTCCCCTGCTGTCACCAAGTCCTCTGTCACCCAGTCCCCTGGTGTCGCCAAGTCCTCTGTCACCCAGTCCCCTGCTGTCGCCAAGTCCTCTGTCACCCAGTCCCCTGCTGTCGCCAAGTCCTCTGTCACCCAGTCACCTGCTGTCGCCCAGTCCTCTGTCACCCAGTCTTCTGCTGTCACCCAGCCCTCTGTCACCCAGTCCCCTGCTGTCACACAGACCCCTGCTGTCACCCAGTCCTCTATCACCCAGTCCCCTGTCACCCAGTCTTCTGCTGTCACCCAGCCCTCTATCACCCAGCCCTCTGTCACCAAGCCCTCTGTCACCCAGCCCTCTGTCCCAGTCCCCTGTCACCCAGTCCCCTGCTGTCACCCATCCCCCTGCCATCCAGCCCTCTGTCACCCAGCCCTCTGTCACCCAGTCCTCTGTCACCCAGTCCCCTGCTGTCGCCAAGTTCTCTGTCGCCAAGTCCTCTGTCACCCAGTCCCATGCTGTCGCCAAGTCCTCTGTCACCCAGTCGCCAAGTCCTCTGTCACCCAGTCCCCTGCTGTCGCCAATTCCTCTGTCACCGAGTCCCCTGCTGTCACCAAGTCCTCTGTCACCCAGTCCCCTGCTTTCGCCAAGTCCTCTGTCACCCAGTCCCCTGCTGTCGCCAAGTCCTCTGTCACCCAGTCCCCTGCTGTCGCCAAGTCCTCTGTCACCCAGTCACCTGCTGTCGCCCAGTCCTCTGTCACCCAGTCTTCTGCTGTCACCCAGCCCTCTGTCACCCAGTCCCCTGCTGTCACACAGACCCCTGCTGTCACCCAGTCCTCTATCACCCAGTCCCCTGTCACCCAGTCTTCTGCTGTCACCCAGCCCTCTATCACCCAGCCCTCTGTCACCAAGCCCTCTGTCACCCAGCCCTCTGTCCCAGTCCCCTGTCACCCAGTCCCCTGCTGTCACCCATCCCCCTGCCATCCAGCCCTCTGTCACCCAGCCCTCTGTCACCCAGTCCTCTGTCACCCAGTCCCCTGCTGTCGCCAAGTTCTCTGTCGCCAAGTCCTCTGTCACCCAGTCCCATGCTGTCGCCAAGTCCTCTGTCACCCAGTCGCCAAGTCCTCTGTCACCCAGTCCCCTGCTGTCGCCAATTCCTCTGTCACCGAGTCCCCTGCTGTCACCAAGTCCTCTGTCACCCAGTCCCCTGCTGTCGCCAAGTCCTCTGTCACCCAGTCCCCTGCTGTCGCCAAGTCCTCTGTCACCCAGTCCACTGCTGTCGCCAAGTCCTCTGTCACCCAGTCACCTGCTGTCGCCCAGTCCTCTGTCACCCAGTCTTCTGCTGTCACCCAGCCCTCTGTCACCAAGCCCTCTGTCACCCAGCCCTCTGTCCCAGTCCCCTGTCACCCAGTCCCCTGCTGTCACCCAGCCCCCTGTCACCCAGCCCTCTGTCACCCAGTCCTCTGTCACCCAGTCCTCTGTCACCCAGTCCCCTGCTGTCGCCAAGTTCTCTGTCACCAAGTCCTCTGTCACCCAGTCCCATGCTGTCGCCAAGTCCTCTGTCACCCAGTCGCCAAGTCCTCTGTCACCCAGTCCCCTGCTGTCGCCAATTCCTCTGTCACCGAGTCCCCTGCTGTCACCAAGTCCTCTGTCACCCAGTCCCCTGCTGTCGCCAAGTCCTCTGTCACCCAGTCCCCTGCTGTCGCCAAGTCCTCTGTCACCCAGTCCCCTGCTGTCGCCAAGTCCTCTGTCACCCAGTCACCTGCTGTCGCCCAGTCCTCTGTCACCCAGTCCCCTGATGTCGTGACATGCTGAATCTGGTGACAAGGGACAAGTGGCAAGTGACATTTCCGAGTGTCTCCGATGCTCTCCGGTGCCCCCCACCTCTGGCCACATGCGGTATAGTCAATGCGGAACAAATTATTTTGATTTCCATTAACTTCAATGGGGAAACTCACTTTGATATGAGTACTTTGGATTACGAGCATTCTCCTGGAACGGATTATGCTCGTAATCCGAGGTTCCACTGTAATATATATATATATATATATATATATATATATATATATATATATATATATCCCTAGCCCTATATGCTTTCATATCTGTCTTATCTTTATATAATAAGCTCTTTAAATGTTTCTTTAAAATGTATGGTTTTCTCTTTTATGAACAAGAAAATAATGACGTTATGATGTTGGGCTGGTATAATAATGCTATGGGGCTTGTATGAAATGTTTTCCAGGGCTGGTTTTTACTCCCAGTCCGGCCCTGCATAGCCTGCAATAAATGTGTGCAAACTAATCCCCTGTTTTTAATGTGAATTGTTAGATGGGACAATTTTGTTTTCTGGCTGGTAAGTTGAGCTGGGAATTTTTCTTTGTTGTTGTTTGACATGCACCGTCCTTCCATGTGCTCGTTGATGTTAAGGCCAGTTATAGGTGGGAACAGTTGCTGTTTGTGTGAAGAACAATGACAGCCTGCAAATTCCTCTCTTAGGCCCCGTACACACGAGAGGATATCCGCTGGAAACGGTCCGCCGGACCGTTTCCAGCGGATAAATCCTCTGGCGGATTTGGATCTGATGGCTGTACACACCATCAGATCGAAATCCGCGCGGAATACATCCGCGGTGACGTGTCGCGCCATCGCCGCAACGATGACGCGGCGACATGCGCGACGCTGGAAGGTAAATACTTCCACGCATGCGTCGAATCATTACGATGCATGCGAGGGAGGGGAGCGGACGGACTGATCCGGTTAGTCTGTACAGACGACCGGATCAGTCCGCTGGACTGAATTCCAGCAGATAGATTTTGAAGCATGCTACAAAATTTTTATCCGCTGGGAATCGTCCGCTCGGACGTACACACGACCGGATCTATCTGCTGGAACTGATCCGCGGTTCAATCCCAGCGGATAGATCCGGTCGTCTGTACGAGGCCTTAGAGGTTTCCTTTAGGCACCTTAAAGTGCAGTTATTTCATACTAAATTCACCTCTCAAGCAATATTATTGTGTGTAATTTTAGGTTACATTTAGTGCTATTTATTACAGATTAAAGTTTATTTAAAGGTGACTTTTTTCTGTTTTATTTTAGAGTACGAGATGGTAAAGCTGTGGAGATTTCCATTCACTAGTATACACTAGTAACATTTTGAACGAAAAGGTGTAGAAAAAGTCTTAGGAAAATATTCTTAGAACATATGAATGTCATTCGAAAATAGTTCAAGATTTAATTTGCTGGCTGGGCCAGGCTGGGGAAATAGTTAATGTTGTACACTGCTGCTCCTGGGATTTTTGGATCCAACCTATCAACCCTGTAATATAAAAATGGGGAAGGACTGGTTCCAGGTCCCCAACTCAAGAGAATGCCATTATCATTGCAGAAACAAGAAGAGGATTGCTGCACCTTGCAGTCTGTCGGAAAGCACGAGTCCAGAGATCTACTAGTTCCTGGAAGGCACCAACCATGGATTTCTACCTTGCTAAGGTATGCTTGGGCAGCCAAGTGTCCAAAATCTATTCTGTTACATGTCTTTGGTAAAAAAAAAAATTAAAAAAATCCCAATAAGTGTATAATAATTGGTTTGTGTGAAAGTTAAAGCATCTACAAATGATGGTATATATACTGGAATTTTTTATACTATACAATTTTTTTTAAACTAGTAATGGTGGTGATCAGTGACTTATAGCGGGAGTGCGGCAGGCAGTCTGACACTAACTGACACTTTGTGGGCAGTGACTAACTGACACTGATATCTCCAGTGACACCAATACAGTAATCAGTGCTAAAAATATGCACTGTCACTGTACTAATGTCAATGGGTAGGAAGGGGTTAAAATCTGGGGCAATCAAAGGGCTAACTGTGTGCCTAGCAACAGTGGCAGCCTGTTCACAAGGGACACAGGGTTAGCCCCCAGCCCGCACCATCTGTGTGGCCATGCACTGTGTGGGGAGCCAGACCAATAGGTCTCTACCTGGTCTGTTACCCCTCACAAGCACATGACCACAGCCTGAGTGCCCAATTGGCATGTATTATGTTGTCCTCAGGGCACAGAGCACTGTGCCCCGAGCCCTCCCACCCGGCGATATGAGCGAATGGACATCGGCTTCCTGACACCCAGCAGGGGTGTACCAATGGGGGGTGGTCCGCATCCGGGTTGGTTGACACACGGGTGAAGGCTGAGCCGGAAAAAACCCTGTCACCACGGCCACACTAGCCTGGTCTCATCTGTCGCTGTATTTTCCTCCTTCTCCTCCCACCACTGCTGTTAGCCAGGCCTGTGTTATTACGTTCCACCCAGGTGGCCCGGCTGCTGCTATTGCACACTGTGTCCACAGTCCTCTCTAACTGCCGCCCAGGTGTACCTGAGGCTGAGCCAGACGCCCGCCTGCCCTGGGGAGATTGCCATTGCAATCCGCCACCAGTGTCAGAGCCGAGGTAAGCTGGTGATAAGGGGGTGGGGATGTGGGTTGGCAGCCATGGTGTTTGTGTCTGCCCTGCCACCCTGAGCTGGTCTGATAACAGGGAAGGTGGGAGGTTGTCATGTCCACCACTACCCAGGTGTAGCTGATTTGATATTGTGGGGGGGGGGAGGGGGTTGCTGTGTGTCCACCACCCACATATAGTAGCTGATCTGATTGTTTCAAATCCTTCCATTCCCTCCTCTCTGCAGACCATGAGATATTCCATATTATACGTTTTGTTTATTTTCTTACACCAACTCCCCATCGTGGGGCTTTCTGTCTCATGCCACTGTTGGCTGCATTCATTAGATGGGGCATCAATGTTTTCAGGTATTGTTTGGTTGGCATACTAACCCCATGAAACAAACACCTCCAAGGTTCCTTTGGTATCTCTATATTGGTGATCTCCTTAATTAATTGCAACACTTCTCTCCAATATCTTTTGATTTTTGGACACATCCACCATATGTGGGCCATGGAAACATATGTACACAAGGCACAAGGAAGACAATGAACTTGGTTAGTGATAATAAAGGTAGGGAAAAACTCAGAATCATATGAATACCAATAAAACAGGGGTCCTTACTCACTTTGTAAGGTTGGGAAGCATTTGGGACATTGCTTGTGAAGAAATAAAGAATAGCTCCGGAAGAGTAGTAGAATAGCTAGCATAGCACCCCAAAAAGAGGGGTAAGAAAGAAAACAGAAAAATAAGTGACAGGGAAAGGGGAAGAAGAAAAGGGGGGAAGCGGGGTTAATGAATAAGTAACTTGTATAGCGCTACAAACAAGAACTAAATCGCCCCAAGGCACTTTTGCAGCCAGTGTCCGCCTGTGTCTTCGGAAGAGATGGGTCTTAAGCTTCTTCCTGAAGGCCCGATGGTTTTCTTCCAATCGGATGTCTGCAAAAAGAGCGTTCCACAGCCGGGGTCCTTGGACTGCGAATCTTCGTTCGCCTGTAGCGGGTCTTGGGAATGTGGAGGAGGTTCTGGTTTGTTGACCGGAGGGGGCGACTTTATTTTGTCGCAGAGGTATTGCAGGGCTTTTCCTTGTGTACATTTGTGAGTAAGGCAAAGGGTCCTAAATGTAACCCGATCCTTCACGGCCAGCCAGTGGAGGGTCCTCAGGGATGGGGTGATTGATTCCCAGTTTTTTTTTTCTAGTTACCAGTTTGGCTGCTGTGTTCTGGACAACTTGTAGACGTGAAATTTGGTATTTGGGAAGGCCTAGGTAGAGGGAGTTTGCGTAATCGAGTGATTCAAGGGAATTGATGATTGTTCCAACTACTGCTGCTGTGTCTCCTTCCGGGATGAGTCTACGCAACAGGTGAAGGGGTCTCATCGGTTAGCAACACCACAGCGCCCATATAACGCAGTATCGCATAAAGAACCAGCAAAGAGTCAAGGCTCCAAAAGGGATTTGTCAAAGTCAAGGTGGAGGAAATGGTCCAACCACAACTGCCAGAGTTTAGTGTACCTACGGACCCTATCGTGCTTCAACCTTTGCATTGATCATTGCCTAGATTACCCTGTGTTTAGTTGCAAGGATTATTTTATGGTATAATGGGTAATCACCTGACCAGTCTCTCCATCCTCATCACTTCTTTTATTTTTCCCAAAGACATTATGACATGACCTCTTGACCTGTAACTTCTTTATATCAAGTATATACTTCTCTGTAAAACTCCTACGGAACAGTCTGATATCACAATAGTTTCATGCTGTAACGTTCCACTTATATCTGTGCTGGGACATGTCTTGGATGAGGATGTGAAACTGGAGCCTCCTGTACCAAAATTGTACTCTATATGACCTTGGAAAGATAAAATTGATGTTAAGGTCAGGAGTTCAGGGTTACACTGGAAGTGGCAGATGAAGCAGGCAGAAATAACATGCATTTACCTTTATTATGTGAACTGAAGATGACAAATTGTATATGAGCCTGGGTGCGGTGTGAGAAACCGCATGTTATCCGCACAGGAATCGCAGCACATTCCTGTGTGAATTACATGCGGTGTATCTGGGGTGCGATTTTAGCCATGGATTTGTATGTCTCAAATCGCACCGCATTCGCACCAAACTGGCGCAGGACCCTTTTTTTTGTCCGCACCAGAATTGGATCACATTTTTTGCAAACCAATTTCAGGGTGTCCTTAGCTTAGCATACACTCTGCAATGGGTTCCTATGGACAAATTGCGATTTAGATGCAGTGCTGAGTCCGTCGCAAATTCGCTGTGAATTCTGACCGCACCTAATGCAAACCCAGGCTAAAGCTGAACTCCAGGCATGCATGGCTAACAGACATACAGCCAAACTATTTTACCTGCAAAATGTTTTGTATTTCTGTCCATCCAGTTCTTATACTCTGCACATCAATAACTTAATTTCCCTGTCATGCTGTTCTCTTATCAGCATGCGTCTTTAATCGCGGCACACCTGATTGGTTTCTTGTGCTGCTTCTCCTACCGCTTCTATGATCTTTACTGTATGAGGGACTGGTAAAGGCCAATCCCATGTCAAATCTAGGAACTTTAGGACCCTAGATGAAGTCTTATCAGACGAAACGCGTCGGATGAGGACCTGCCATCATCACTACGCCACCTATATTCTGATTCAAGCTTGTGGAAATGTGAGTGTTCCTTTTAACCTTTTTTTTACAATAAATATTCTTACGTTATTATGCTATGTGTGATCTTTTTTAATGTTTTGGTCTTTGGTCACCACGTTTGAATATTGAAACGTTCTTCTCCTCCTCTTCGTGAGAATTTAAAGTTGGTGAAAACCCTTTTGTCCATTGGTCTGTGGAGGATTTGAACTTTGCTTATCCGGATTTGTGAAGGTTTTCCCCTTCATTACGGTGAATTTCTTTTAAAAGAGGGCCTCCGTGATAGGTGAACACTGAACACAGTGCCTCCTGGGAAGCTGAGTGTTTCCGCCTATCACGAAACAGAAGACGTAGAAGGCGCGGCTTTTGAAAAATCGTACGGCCGCGATTCTGCATGTCTTGGGATAAGGTAAGGGCACAGTCTGGCATGTAATGGGGCACAGTCTGGCATGTACTGGGGCACAGTCTGGCATGTACTGGGGCACAGTCTGGCATGTAATGGGGTACAGTCTGGCATGTAATGGGGCAAAGTCTGGCATGTAATGGGGCACAGTCTGGCATGTACTGGGGCACAGTCTGGCATGTACTGGGGCACAGTCTGGCATGTACTGGGGCACAGTCTGGCATGTACTGGGGCACAGTCTGGCATGTAATGGGGCACAGTCTGGCATGTAATGGGGCACAGTCTGGCATGTAATGGGGCACAGTCTGGCATGTAATGGGGCAAAGTCTGGCATGTAATGGGGCAAAGTCTGGCATGTAATGGGGCATAGTCTGGCATGTAATGGGGCACAGTCTGGCATGTAATTAAACACTGTCTGGCATGTAATGGTGGCACCGTGAGGCGAGGCATGACTAGTAGGAAGGGGGTAGTCTTATACGGCAAGTATATCCCAAAACCAACATTTTGGCTGGAAAATTAGGGGGTCGTCTTATACGCCCAGTCGTCTTATACGCCGGCAAATACGGTAAGTCCTTTTATATGTCAGGTTATTTACGATAACAACCGACAGACATCTCAGTAGCTTTCAGTTTGAGACTGTAGCTAGAGAGACAATAGACTATTCAAACTGTCAACTGAATACAACAATGGTATCTATGTTCCCATTGTATCCAACAGCATTTGTTTGAGAAGTATCCACTCAAGTCAAACCTGACATTAATCTGATTTCTGTTTCTATGACTCTCCTGGAGTGTATCCCCAGTCTATGACCATCTTTTGGAATAAAAATTCCCAGTCTCGGACCATCGCAATGCGCATGCATTAGTGACATCACCGGCTGCAGAAGTGGTGACTACCTCCTAATTGTGGCATTCAGATATTCCATGTACCTACAGATAAGCTTTAATATAAGCTTACCAGTAGGTATAAGTGAGCAAGCGGTGTTTATTACTACTTTAACTCTTCAATAAGACACAGAAGTTGAATCCAAATTTTACTTTAGCCAATTGCAGTACAAAGGATGTTTTTCCAGTCTTTTGAAGTGTAAGAAGACAGTAACTTTTCCAAATTTTTTCTACCAAGTACTAACACGTTGTAGAGGCCCAAAACTGCTACTAGATGTCAGCATATGACAGAACAAAGTAACCTAATGGCGTTCAAACGCACATACAGTACAAGTGGAACAGAGCAAGTGTATGTAGCGCTACCCCCGCAGGAGCCGCTGGTTTAGATTGGGATGGCGTGTTACCTCTATGGCTCTGACTTCTAGGGTAGTTGATGAGAGTAGCAATGACGGAATGTCCAAACAGCAGGTGTCTTTTGTGCTTTTATTACTGCCCAACACGGCAAACAGTAAACTTAGGTTAAAAGATTAAAGATGGGTGAGAAGGAGAAAGAGTAGCAGATTCAGGCTTGAACAATATGGAAGCAGTCCTGCTTCCAGCGGTACCTTTCTTTACGTCGCCACTCATGCGGAGTGGGTAACAGTGTACCTGGACAGGCCTCTCACCAGGGCCAGATTAAGAACATCATGGGCCTGGTGCTGAGGATTTTAGTGGGGCCTTTTATAAATAATAAATAAATACGTGGGAATGACATGAACGCAGCCCGGCCAAGGCAAGTGACCAAAGGCACAGAACCCAGAAGGAAGACCGGGTGAAGATGGAAGTGTCCAGGCCCCGCCTGATTCATCGCAGCACTGGAGGGCTCAGTCTGAAAATGTAAGTGTACACTAATGTGCTAATATGCTGTGCATACTTGTACGTTGTGGCATAACCTACCCCAGGGCCTCTAAAAAGTAGTAATGTCAGAAAAGTTTACTACCGCTTTATTATCACAGGATCCCAGGAGCCTCTCATGGGGCCCCTACTGACCCAGTGGCCCTTGGGCAGTGCCTAAGTGCACAGTTGCCAACATTTAAAAAATATTTTCAGGGATACTTTTTTATATAAGTGCTATATTTAGAGTAGCTGAGATCCCCGATGTTCCTCTATACATCATAGTAGTAATCACAAAATTAAATGAGTACTAATGATGGGGCAGAACAAATATGATAACTGAGATTTCCTTTAGTTGAACTAACAAAAGTGTGTCCATTCTAGAGCTGGTAACATTGAGGATATTCAGTATAATTTTAAAGAACTGTTTTTGTGGGTAAGCGACATAGGGGAGGAGTATGGACGGTATATAAGTGGTAAGTATGTGCAGGTGAGGGAGAGGAATGTGGAGGGTCTAACAGTGGGCACTATGTACAGGAGAGGAGTGCAAAGGGTACGGCAAAAGGCATTATGTACAGGAGAGGAGTGTGAAGGGTATGACAATGGGCAGTATGTACAGGAAGAGTGTGGGGGTATGACAGAGGGTAGTACGTATCAGAGAGAAGTGTGGAGGGTATGATGGGGCAGTATGTACAGGAGAGGAATGTGGAGGGTATGACAGTGGGCAGTATGTACAGGAGAGGAATGTGGACGTATGATAGTGGGCACTATGTATAGGAGAGGAGTGTGGAGTGTATGACAGTGGGCACTATGTATAGGAGAGGAGTGTGGAGGGTATGACAGTGAGCAGTATGTACAGGAGAGGAGTGTGGAGGGTGCGACAGTGGACACTATGTACAGGAGAGAAGTGTATGACAGCAGGCACTATGTACAGGAGAGGAGTGTAAAGGGTATGACAGTGGGAGCTCTGTATAGGAGAGGAGTGTGTAGGGTATGACAGTGGGCACTATGTATAGGAGAGAAGTGTGGAGAGTATGACAGTGGGCACTATGTACAGGAGAGGAGTGTGGAGAGTATGACAGTGAGCACTATGTACAGGAGTGGAAGGATATTTAGGGACTACGTAGTGGTTAAGCGGGTCATACATGGATTGAAATTACGCCAATTATGCAGAGACCAGCCATAGTCAATCTATGTATGGGCTAGCTGGTTTTACACAAGTCAATCTATTAATCGACTTGAGTACAACCAGCCTGTTAGGTTTTTCCCAAAACATTCAGTGCTGCCAGCTATAGTTAGCAACACTGATCATTGTACGCACTGGCAGAACACAATAACACTGCAGGAGTGATTCCCCCATCCACAGGTCAGCAGATGAGAGGGTGTGTGGGGACAGGCTGGGGAGAGATACTAGTCAGTGGCTGGGTAGGCACTGGTAGTATCAGAGCCAGATACACACAGGTTACATACGCCACGATCGTTAGAGCGAGAACAATAATTCTAGTACTAGACCTTCTCTGTAACTCTAAACATGTAACTTAAAAAAAATTTAAAGCATCGCTTAGGATACCAAAAAAAATTGTGCTAACTTAACTAACTAGTGTTTTTTTTTAATGAATGAAACATTTTTTTCCCCAAAAAAACACGTTTGAAAAACTGCTGCACAAATACAGTGCTAGAGCTGCACAATTAATCGTTAAAAAAATCGCGATCTCGATTCAACCTCCCTGACGATCTCTAATGCAGAGTTTGCTGATTCTTTCATATAACAAGTGGAAAGACTTTCAGCTATCAAAAGAAAATATCTGGGCGGTCTGCCAAGTTTTTAACAGGAAACATTTAGGTAGATTCAGTAAGAGTTAGGCCGGCTTATCAGTAGATAAGCCGACCTAACTCAGAATCTACGCCGACTTGTACTCTCAATCAGAGATACGCTTAAACATGTCTAAGATACGACGGCTTGCGCCGTCCTATCTTAGGTTGTAATATTGAGGCTGGCCGCTAGGTGGCGCTTCCATTGCGGTTGGCGTAGAATATGTAAATTAGTAGATACGCCGATTCACGAACGTACGCCCGGCCGCCGCAGTACATTTACGCCGTTTCCGTAAGCCATTATCAGGCCTAAAGTTATTCCATCTATTAGATGGAATAGTAATGTTAAAGTATGGCCGCCGTTCCCGCTTCGAGATTCGAAATGTTTCCGTCGTTTGCGTAAGTCGTCCGCGAATAGCGATTTACGTCGTTTACGTCCATGTCAAAATCAATAGGCCCGTGCGGCGTACTTAGCCGCAATGCACACTGGGAAATGTAGGCGCCCGGCGCATGCGCAGTTAAAAAAAACGTCAAAAACGTAAGGTCAAGCCCCATTAACATAAAACACACCCCCGTACACAGATTTGAATTAGGCGCCCTTACGCCCGCCCGCTTTAGGCTACGCCGCCGTAACTTAGCAGGCAAGTACATTGTGAATCATGTACTTGCCTAGCTAACTTACGGCGGCGTAGCCTAAACACGCTAAGCTACGCCGCCGCAAGTTTAGGCCAATGTGTGTTAATCTAACTAATTGTAACTAACCTTCCTTCTTAGATCAAAGGGATACACTTCTGTGTGTAAAGAAAAAATCTGGGCAGTCTGCCAAGTTTGTAAACAAAATGAAACATTGTAACTAACTTCCTTCTTAGATCAAACTTCTGTGTGTAAATGCGTGAAATTTAACCACTTAAAGTCCAACACTTGTTTCTTAAGTTAAAAAGCATCCCCCATCCCGCGGTGTGCCGCGATTTTGGCCGAATGTTCACTATAAAAAAAATTGGGAACATTGAAATAAGGTGGGGGGGTGTAGGTGCCGCGATTTTGGCCGAATATTCTATATAAATATATTGAATATTCTCCGGAAATAGCGGCCGGAACGCTCTCCCTCCACCCCCCTTATTCGCATTTTTTTTATATTTAATATTCGGCACAAAAGGCAGGGAACACAACCACCCCCCCCCCACACTTATTAGCTTATTAACAAAAATATCTGTAATACGTAAGAATTACTCTACTACATTTGCGACGATGGTAGCGGGTGTTAACCCCCCGCTGTTATTAAAAAAACTTTTTTATACTTCATTTGCGACAAAATTAGCGGGCGTCAACACCCCCCCCCCCCGCTTACCCACTTATTATCAACATTTTTTTTTATATGTAAAAATTAATTACAGCACAGATAGCAGGCGTCAACACTACCCCACGCCCCCAGTTATTAAAAAAAAATGTTTTATACTTAATGTGCGGGGGAAATATCGGCCGTCAACACCAACCCCCCCCCCCCCCCACTTATTAAAAAAAATTGCAAATTGTCCTGCGACTTGGGACTGGAAAGTTGCAGGATAAGTCGGACCCGATGAGAACCGTTCATATCTGTGCTACTTCAAGTCACAGCGACTTCGAAGTAGTCCCTGCATTACTTTTGTCCCACTTTGATGTGACTTGAGCCCATAGACCTCCAGAATACACAGGCATTGTTTCAAGTTGCTGCAAAATCGCAGCAAAAAATTGTGGCAGAATCTTGCGACTTTCAGGCTTACGCAGTCTGAAAGTTGCACAATTCTGCCGCGACTTAAAGCAATGCTTGTGTATTCTGGAGGTCTATGGACCTCAAGTTGCATCAAAGAGGTACCAAAGTAGTGCAGGGACTACTTTGAAGTCGCTGTGACTTGAAATCGCACCGATATGAACGGTTCTCATTGGAAATCATGGGGTACGACTTGTCATGCAACGTTGAAGTCCCAATTCGCAAGACAAGTAATGCAGTATGTCTGCAGTCTCTGGTAATCTTGTGCAGTATGTCCGCAGTCTCTGGTAATCTTGTGCAGTATGTCCGCAGTATCTGGTAATCTTGTGCAGTATGTCCGCAGTCTCTGGTAATCTTGTGCAGTATGTCCGCAGTCTCTGGTAATCTTGTGCAGTATGTCCGCAGTATCTGGTAATCTTGTGCAGTATGTCCGCAGTCTCTGGTAATCTTGTGCAGTATGTCCGCAGTCTCTGGTCATCTTGTGCAGTATGTCCACAGTCTCTGGTCATCTTGTACAGTATGTCCACAGTCTCTGGTCATCTTGTGCAGTATGTCCGCAGTCTCTGGTAATCTTGTGCAGTATGTCCGCAGTCTCTGGTCATCTTGTGCAGTATGTCCGCAGTCTCTGGTCATCTTGTGCAGTAGGTCCACAGTCTCTGGTCATCTTGTGCAGTATGTCCGCAGTCTCTGGTCATCTTGTGCAGTATGTCCACAGTCTCTGGTCATCTTGTGCAGTATGTCCGCAGTCTCTGGTCATCTTGTGCAGTATGTCCGCAGTCTTTGGTCATCTTGTGCAGTATGTCCGCAGTCTTTGGTCATCTTGTGCAGTATGTCCGCAGTCTCTGGTCATCTTGTGCAGTATGTCCACAGTCTCTGGTCATCTTGTGCAGTATGTCCGCAGTCTCTGGTCATCTTGTGCAGTATGTCCACAGTCTCTGGTCATCTTGTGCAGTATGTCCGCAGTCTCTGGTCATCTTGTGCAGTATGTCCGCAGTCTCTGGTCATCTTGTGCAGTATGTCCGCAGTCTCTGGTCATCTTGTGCCCATTTAGAGTCCTTCATTACTAACAGTGTAATTTTTTAGTTTGTTTGCGCCGATCTGTAAGGCTGCGCTATATACCATGATTTGTGATGCTGGGGCTATATACTCTGTGCTGTGATGCTGAGCTGTATACTCCTGACACTATGAGTGGAAGCAAGTGGAATACAGGGGACGGAATGGGTGGATTCTATAAGGGGTGTGGCTTGTGAGATGTGGGAGGGACCAAATGTGGTTGGGCGGGGTCTTGCGCCCCCCCATCCTAAAACTTCACCAGCCGCCACTGACTGGGGATATAGGCCATATGTAGATGCCATAGGGGTCCCGGATAAGTTTAAAGCAAGAGACCAAGTAGCTGCAGGTTTTGAGTCCCTAAGTCCCATAATCACTGTGATATATTCCATAGGTTAATTAATGTCAGAGTGTAAAGAAGTTCTTTAATGAGGAAAATAAGTTTAATGCTGCATGTAAATGTTTATGAATATTTTAGCCCTAAACAGGAAAATGTGTTATTACATGTGGTCATTCAAAAGCACAAACATGGGATCAGAACAAAGTTTTAAGAGAAAATTATTGATTAAGATTGTGTAAAGAACTGTTTAAAATTCAGATAATGGTAAACAACATGGTATTTAGTGTTTAACAGAAAAGCCTACAGATTTAGTTGCAGGAATTAATAAGTTAAGGATTGTGCAATTTTTACAAAAGATTCTGAACTAGGGTTTGGTTGTTAAATTAAGGTAGTGGATTGTTCTAATTTACTTAAGGTCACCCAGGAAAAATATTAAAATATGAAAGTTATATTCAATCTAAAAATTATAAAAATTGTAAAAAAAAAAAAAACAAGTGTTAAAAGTTTTTGTAATTTGATGTTTCTGATGGGAGTGGAGACTCTGGTTGGGAGGAGGAGTTTCTCAGGAAAATGGCCAATTCACAGTTCATTAGGCTGGAGCTACTCTGTGAATTTCATGTTTGTTCTCTAAACAATTTTTTGTCCCTACTGTAGTCAAGAAACGTCATATTATAATGTAATGTACATGATTTTTAGCAGATGTACAAACCAAATATGTTTAAAAAATGGTTAAAAAGGTAAAAAATGTGAAAAAAGATAAATTCGATTGTAATCAAATTGTATAATGTATGGGATACAAAGCTTGGAAGATTGGGTCTAGCAGTAGAAGATGTTTTTCTTTGGAGATCATTAAAGGACTGTGTTCCCAGCAGAGAGATCAGGTTACACAGCCTGAGCGTATGCTATGATAGTTTTCCTATCTGTGAACCTTGGAATAACATTTTTGTGGAATGAGGTTCATGGATGAGAAAAAATATATTTTAAAAGATATTTTTACTTACTAAAGTAATAGTTTTAAAACATTTTTTGAGCTTAAATAACTTTCCTTGAGAGTTCATTGAAATTTTTGAAGACGAAATATCTGTCTGAGTGAATGTTAATGAATTATAAAGGCTTACTATAGGGCAAATCTTTCTTTAATAATAAAAGATAACTTAAATATAATAATTTGAAGATCTTAAGAAAGCCCTTATTAATTTAGTATTTTTGATTAATATAGCGATCTCTCTCATACATTTACATTGTACAAGTGTATGTGGATGATGATTGGTATTTAAAAAAAAATGTGTGGGTTTTTGCACCATTTTGTTATTTTAAGGAAGACATGAGGTGTCAATGTACACAGCTTTGACTGAGCTTTGTCTAGTGACAACTGGATGTTAAAAAAGAAAGGTTGGTTAAAATAGTGTATAGATACATTATGAATAAATGATGCAGTGTGATAGAGCCACAGTTGTGAATTAAAAAGTCACTTTTTCAGGCTTTTGGTTGACGAATGTATTTATTGGGGGAGAAATATTGTGCTTTTATAAATGGGTCCATGTATTAGCACAGTAGAACTTCCTGTATGTTTATCTACACTGAAGGATGAACTAAGACTGCCACGTGTTTGTATAACAGTCATAGTGTAAAAGAGCATATGTGGTTCAGTCGATCATACTGTATGATTGGTTCTGAAACATAGTGTAAATCAACACGAATACGTTTTTTTTCAGAAATAAAATATTTAGGAAAGCCCAATATAAATTAATGTTCTTTTGCAAAATTAAAATGGTTATGATTGAAAGTATAGTAAGAAGAAAAATACAGTAATCCGGTAAGATTGTTGTTTTACAAAATGTAATTTAGTAATGGGATAAAGAGGGTTAAAAAAAGAATGTAGATTGGATTAATTATATTTACTATAACCAACAGAGGTTCGTTAACTAAACAGAGATGCACTCCAAGGTTTAGCTGAACAACTAGAGGCTACTTCACAAATGACTTTGTAAAATTGTATGGCCCTAGACATGATTTTAGCTGACAAGGGGGTATATGTAAAATGTTACCTGGGGACAGTATTTTGGGTGACAACGCATTTGTACTCAGATAGGTAAAGCAATTTTGTTTCTGCTTATATTGGTTACGATAATGTTTTGTTGTATTGACCGTATCCTCTATTACAGTCCTTACCTGTTAAAAACACATACAACATTCTCAAGAGAGGGAAAGAATAGTGTTTGACCGCCTACTGACATTTTGTGGGTAAGGACTATGAATAAGCACTGTCTGGTCGCTATGCGTAACACAAAAAAGATGCTGATAGGGAGGCCAAACACAGGGACAAAGAGCATAGGAACAGTACTGATAAAATAGTCATTTTAAGGGGGGACTCTGATGGAGTTAAAAAAAATGATTATTTTGTGTTTATGTTATTTTTTTCTCCTAAACCACTCAAATATTGGTTTCCTTTCTTATATTGTTTTATTTCTTGATCTATATATGTGTGTGGGTGTATACAATAGTGTTATCTTCCTTGAATAAAGTTATGACTGAGTTACAGTAAATCTCAGCCCGGAGTGAAGACAAGAGACAGATGGTTTAACTACTAATCCTAAACAGCTGTTACTCCTCACTCCTTCCGGCCCCCTCCATCGAGTGAAGCAAAGATGGCCCCCGTGAGTCTGAGTGAAAGACCTTGTGTCAAGAATAGAAGTCACAAGAAGAAAACCTTATATGGACTAAGCGAATCAGATGTGCTCATATGAATGATGTCACTCTGTCTATAAAGCTGTGCTGACAATAAAGCTCCCTCTCTCATGCTGCTGGGGAATGGAGAAGGATGTAGACTAACTTCCCTTGTGTCTGCATGCTTTTACTATTATGAATTCGGATCAGAGGCAGAATGGTTATGCTCTGGAGTTGTGCCAGGGGTTATCAATCCTTATTAATGGCTCCATATCTGAATGGAGAAACAGGGCAATGGCTCGAATGCCCCCATAGCAAGCTGCTTGCTTTGGGGGCAGGAGGGAGGGGCCAGGAGCAACAGCGAGGGACCCAGGAAGAGGAGAATCTGGGCTGCACTGTGCAAAACCACTGCCCAGAGCAGGTAAGTTTAACATGTTTTCTTTTTTTAAACCAAAAAAAAAAGACTTAAGAATCAGTTTAATAGAGGAAATGTAGGTTAGAGTGTGGACATGCAAAATTTTTGCAGCGGATATGCTGCAGAAGACAATAGGAAACTTAGAGATTTGATGAAAGGTTTAGTGTAGTATACCACTTTTAGCAGCTAAATAGTACATTTTTATACAGGGCTATACCTCTGACCAAAAAGAGGGACAACCGAGGAAAAAAAAGATGGACAGTCCCTCCAAATAAAGGACCATTAGAAGCCATGTGGAAGTACAGACAGATAACTGTCTGGGCTGACCCAAGTGAGACCGATTATATCTGTATTACAGTTTTGGTTGACTGGTGGATTGAACTTTGAGCAGAGAAGTGAAATTTGTAATTTTCCTGTGTCCAGCTTTCATATTCACTAAAAGCTAGACAGTGATCTAAAAACCAGACAACAGCAAAGCAGTGTGACCAAAAAAAAGCTAGACCCTATAAATGACAGTGACCTATTTATGTAGGGAAATTTCGGAATAATTCAATCAGTCCACTTGTTAATGTGAAAGGAGCCATGGTTCTGTATTCTAGAATACCCAACATAGCACTATGGACAATTAGTAATATTCTTAATCATGTGAATGAAAGTGTGTTAAAAGCCAAAATAGACGATCCATGTATTTGGCTTTCTTTGTACCTTTTTCATCTGTACCAAATGCTTATACCAACAACAATAAATACATTGAAATTAAAAAGCCACACATACAGCATTTCATAGGAAGTAGGAAATACTTAAAGTTTTTTCTGTGTGTTTTTTTTTTTTTTTTCTGTCTGTGTCCATGTGTACAGTGAATTGCTCGCAGTGTTGCTTTGAAGTTAGAAACCAAATAGTTTACTGAGGAAAGTTTATTTTATTATGCTGAAGGAGGTAAACTAAAAATGCTAAGGCTTGAACACTTAACTTATCCATTGCTTCCCTGGTAGCAGCTGCTCTCTTCTTATTTCCCCTCCTGGTCGTGGGCAGGCCCTTGGTGTCCTTACTTAGAATGTGCTACTGCATTGCATACGTGATGACGTCAGAGTGCGACAAATGGAGCAACAAGGGGAGCAACTTTGAGGACTGGATGCATAGAGAGGAGAAGTCTGAGGGAGTGAGAGATTTGTTCCTCTAGACAAACATGAGACAAACATGAGTATTTTACCCTGGTTAGCAGTGAACAGCCCCAATCTTAAGGTAGTTTTAGGTGTAGTTCAGCTTCAACGAATGCACAGAAGGACACAAAGAGTACTTTAACCGCTTGCCGACCAGCCACCATCATTATACTGCGGTAGGTTGGCGTGATCCTGCGAGCCGTCGTAGCTGTACATTGGCTCCTTTAAGCGGTATAGCAGTCGCGGCACCGATGACCGCTGGCCACGCCTGATCGCTGGCACGAAAGGGACACATGCCAGTTCTGTGAGGAGATGAGAGAGAGATTGTGAGTTTCTGTGAGCTAGGAACCACGAGTTAACCCCTTGATTGCCCCCTAGTGTTAACCCCTTCCGTGCCAGTGACATTTACACAGTAATCAGTGCATTTTTATAGCCCTAATCACTGTATAATTGTCAATGGTCCCAAAAATGTGTCAAAAGTGTCCGATATGTCCGCCACGCAATCCTGATAATAATCGCAGATCACCGCCGTTACTAGTAAAAAAAAAAAAAAATAATAATAATAAAAATGCCATAAATCTATCTCCTACTTTGTTTACGCTATTACTTTTCTATACCAATCTATATTCGCTTTTTGCAATTTTTATTGCCAAAAATATGTAGAATACCTATCGGCCTAAACTGAGGAAAAAAATTAGCTTTTTTAACCATTTTATGCCCAGGCAATTGACAAAAGACGGCCACAAGGTGGCTCTCAATTGCCGGGAGAACGTCTATGGACGTCCTCCGCTCCTCCGGCCACTGGGGGGCGCGCGGGCGGCGCACGCTCCCGCGGCATTACTGAAGTGCCGATGCGCATGCCTGGCGGCCGCGATGTCTGCCAAGCACCCGCGATCAGCGGATACACAGACAAGGACGTGGATCTGTGTGTGTAAACACACAGATCCACGTCCTGTCAGGGAGAGGAGACCGATGCGGTGTCCCTTGTACATAGGGACACAGCATCGGTCACCTCCCCCAGTCAGTCCCCCCACACACACAGTTAGAAACACTCCCAGTTTACACATTTAACCCCTTCCTCGCCCCCTAGTGTTAACCCCTTCACTGCCAATCACATTTATAGAGTAATCAATGCATTGTTATAGCAGTGTTCGCTGTATAAATGTGAATGGTCCCAAAAATGTGTCAAAAGTGTCCGATATGTCCGCCGTAATGTCGCAGTAGATCCCGCCATTACTAGTAAAAAAATAAATAAAAAAAAAATAATAAAAAATAAATAATAATTATGTCCCCTATTTTGTAGGCGCTATAACTTTTGCGCAAACCAGTCGCTTATTACGTATTTTTATAAAAAAAATAATCGCATCGGCCTTAACTGAGAAAAAAAAGTTTTTTTTTTAAAAAATGGGATATTTATTACAGCAAAAAGTAAAAAATAGTGTTTTTTTTTTTCAAAATTGTCGCTCTTTTTTTGTTTATAGCGCAAAAAATAAAAACCGCAAAGGTGATCAAATACCACCAAAAGAAAGCTCTATTTGTGGGAAAAAAAGGACGTCAACTTTGTTTTGGAGCCACGTCGAACGACCGCGCAAATGTCAGTTAAAGCGACGCAGTGCCGAAAGCTGAAATTTCGCCTGGGCGTGAAGGGGGTTTATGTGCCCAGTAAGCAAGTGGTTAAAAAAAAATTGAGGCTATTTATTAGTACAAAATATTGTGTTTTTTTCCCAAATTTATCGCTCTATTTGTTTATAGTGCAAAAAATAAAAACCGCAGAGATGATCAAATACCACCAAAAGACAGCTCTATTTGTGGGAAAAAAAGGACGTCAATTTAGTTTGGGTACAACATTGCATGTGCAATTGTCAGTTAAAGCGACTAAGTGCCGTATCGCAAAAAAGAGCCCGGTCAATAAGCAAACAAAATTTCCGGGGGATGAAGTGGTTAAAGTGTCCAAAACACCCCACAATGCACATAACATGCATAACTGTCTTGCTGATCCTCTGTTTTTTTTTTCAAATAACAGTTTTATTAGTTATCTCAGCATGTAAAAAGACAAAAACAGAACACAGAGAGTTCCATGCAACATTAAAACAAGGATATAGCAAATACAGACGTTTTAGCAGTAGTTTTTGAGCTGTATTGGATTTCCCCCAGACATAATTTGGTGTTGAGGCCAAATAACAACATTTTAGTTCTCCTCTGACCATAACACCTTTTTCCATGTGGCCTCAGGATCATCAAGGTATGTTTTGGCAAAGCTCTGTCCAGGGGCGGACTGACAACTCATGGGGCCCCCGGGCAATAGGAGATTATGGGGCCCCTGAGCAATAGATTATGGGGCCACACAGTATACACACACATACAGTATGCATACACAGTATACATACACACAGAATACACTTACACACCCTGAAAAGGTACTGGAGAGGCGGGGCAGCTATAATCTTGGGATTTTTAGACAAAAAGGATGTCGGTAAGGGACATTTCAGGGACAGATGTAAAAAAAAATAAAAACATACTGTCCCTGGTTTTACTGAGGCTAGCAACCCTGATGGGGCCCCCTAGTGGCATGGGGCCCTCAGGCAGTGCCCGAATTGTCAGTCTGCCCCTGGCTCTGTCGTGACTTGATGTGGCCTCCGAGGATTGGCTTTGTTCTTGCAACCCTCCCATACAAGCCACATTTGTGGAGAATTTGTGATATTGTTGTCACATGCACACAATGACCACTCTGTCATAAATTCCTGCAACTGCTTCAGAGTTGCTGTAGGCCTCTTGGTAGCCGCTCTGACCAGTTTCCTCCTGGCTTTTATCCAATTTGTCCTAACTCCGGGAGGGTCTGTGTTGTACCAAATACCTTCCACTTCCTAATAATAGACTTTACTGTGTTTCTAGTTATTGATAAAGCCTTTGAGGTTTTTTTTGTATCCATCTCCTGACTTGTGCCTGTCTCAGAAGAAATAAGGACACTTAAAAGCAAAATGGAGGTGAAGGAGGACTGCACTAAGGTAAAGGAAGCTATTTAGGAAAACATTTTTTTACCTTTACAACCCCTTTTAAAATTTGCCTTTTGTTATACTTTTTTTTTTCTTCAGTTTTTGATAGTGGGGAGGAATTAGAATGTTTGTCAGTTTTAATTGCTGGCTGTGCCCCCCCATAAGGGAGATTCACCCTCTATTTGTGTCCTGTGAAAGTAAAAGAAAATCCAACATTTTGGGTTGTCCCTAGAAAAGTAATAGAAGAGAAATCTTCCAATGGAGACATAGTTCTGGTGACATGGGGGTCCCCAAAGAATTCCCTTAATTTTCAGGGATTTCCTTCCCCTTCCTGTTTGGCTATGGGACAGGAAGTCTCCGTAATGGGACACAGATGGCGAAACAATATCTGACAGGGGTTATAACCCTCTCTTACTAAAAAAAAAGTTTTGCCCATACAGTAAAACCTTGGTTTGAGAGTAACTTGGTTTGAGAGCGTTTTGAAAGACAAGCAAAATGTTGCCTTGATATACAAGCGATGTTTTGATATAAGAGTAGCATCATGTCACAACCGAGTATAAAAAAAAAAAGAGGAACATCTAATGCCGCGTACACACGATCGGTCAAACCGATGAGAACGGTCTGATGGACCGTTTTCATCGGACCAAACAGATCGTGTGTGGGTCCCATCGGTTATTTATCCATAGGTTAAAAAAAAGCAATCTTGTTTTAAATTTAACCAATGGATACCTAACCGATAGAACAAAACCGATCGTTTGTAGGCACGTCCAAAATATCCACACATGCTCAGAATCAAGTCGACGCATGCTTGGAAGCATTGAACTTCGTTTTTTTCAGCACGTCGTTGTGTTTTACATCACCGCGTTCTGACACGATCGTTTTTTTAACCAATGGTGTGTAGGCGCACGACTGACCATCAGTCAGCTTAGTCGGTTAACCGATGAAAACGGTCCATCAGACCGTTCTCATCGGTTTGACCGATCGTGTGTACGCGGCATAAGTGTAGCAATATAGTTACATTTAATGAAGGTACAACATTTAGCAACTTATTGCTACACTTAGGCCCCGTATACACGGTCGGTTTGGTCCGATGAGAATGAACTGAAGTTCAATTTCATCGGACCAAACCGACCGTGTGTATAGGCTATTCGGTCCAAAATTTCTAAACATGCTTCAATACCGAACCGATGGACCGCTGCCCCATCGGACCAAACCGATGGTTAGTACAGAAAAGCATCGGTTCAAAACCCGCGCATGCTCAGAATCAAGTCGACGCATGCTTGGAAGCGTTGAATTTCTTTTTATCAGCACGTCGTGTGTTTGACGTCACCGCGTTCTGACCCGATCGGGTTTGGACTGATGGTGTGTACACATATCAGGCCGTACGGCCACTTCAGAGGTGAACGGATGAAAACGGTCCGACGGGTCAGTCTCATCGGTTTGGTCTGACCGTGTGTACGGGGCCTTAGAGGTGCCTCTCTTCTCTTTTATACCCTGTAAAAAAAATGCTTTGATATACAAGTGCATTGGATTACAAGCATGTTTCTGGAACGAATGATACTCGCCAACCAAGGTTTTACTGTACTTCTACTTAAAGTAGAATTTTATTTAGAAAATTAAAGTCCAGTACAAGCCAAGAACGCTTAAAATTTTACTAGTGTAACACTGCCACCCCATGGCACAACATGTAACACACCTGCCTTCTGTTTAAAGGGTATTGAAACCAAGAACAGAAATGTATTATCTTGCATCATACACTTATAATGGAACTTAACACAACCACTATGTGATGGTGGACCAAACGATTAATATATTTGGTTAATCAGGAATAACTGCTAAAAGGTGGAAAATTGGTCTCCAATTTTAAGATGATTAAATCACACAACAGAAGAGCATATTGTAATTTTTTTGTGTAAGTTATGCAGCTGTTTGAACACTGTCGCTATGTTGGTAGTTTAAGTCTGGTCAGCTTATCACTTACGACCCATCCCTCATCTCTGAATACTGAGAGGCTAGGCCTACTATTAGATGTGCTTTCAACATGTATGTACAGTGCCTTGAAAAAGTATTCATACCCCTTGACAATTTTGCACATTTTGTCATGTTACAACTAAAAGCGTAAATGTATTTTATTGGTATTTTATGTGATAGACCAACACAAAGTGGCACATAATTGTGGAAGGAAAATGATTTGCAATTTTTTATAAAAAAAAATATATGAAAAGTGTGGCAAGCATTTGTATTCAGGCCCCCGCAGTCAATACTTTGTAGAACCAGCTTTCGCTAGAAGTTTTTTTGGGTATGTCTCTGCCAGCTTTGCATAGCTAGAGAGTGAAACTTTTGCCCATTCTTTGCAAAATAGCTCAAGCTTGGTCAGATTGGACAGAGAGCATCTGTGAACAGAAACAGGCCATTCTAACACATGAATATTCTTTGATCTAAACCATTCCATTGTAGCTTTGACTGTATGTTTAGGGTCGTTGTCCTGCTGGATGGTGAACCTCCACCCCAGTCTGAAGTCTTTTGCAGACTAACAGATTTTCTTCTAAGATTGTCCTATATTTGGCTCCATCCATCTTCCAATCAATTCTGACCGGCTTTCCTGTCAATACTGAAGAAAATCATCCCCACAACATGATGCTGCCACCACCATGTTTCACGGTGGGAACGGTGTGTTCAGGGTGATGTGCAGTGTAAGTTTTCCGCCATACATAGCATTTTGCTACTAGGCCAAAAAGTTACATTTTGGTTTTATCTGACCGGAGCACCTACTTCCACATGTTTGCTGTGTCCCCCACATGGCTTCTCGAAAACGGGACTTGATAGGTTTGCAGTTGTGCCACACTCTTTCCAACTCTGTGAGATGTTCAATGCGTGGGATTTTTTTTATAACCTAACCCTGCTTTAAACGTATCCACAATTTTATCCCTGACCTGTCTGGTGTGTTTCTTGGCCTTCATTAAGCAGTTTGTTCACTAAGGTTCTTTAACAAACCTCTGAGGGCTTCACAGAACATCTGTATTTATACTGAGATTAAATTGTACACAGGAGGACTCTATTTATTAATTAAGTGACTTTTGAAGACAATTGAGTACACAAAATTTTAGTTAGGGGTATCAGAGTAAAGGGGGCTGAATACAAATGCCCCCCCTGACACTTTTCAGATATCAATTTGTAAAAAATGTTGAAAACCATTTATCATTTTCCTTCCACTTGACAATTATGTGCCTCTTTGTGTTGGTCTATCACAGGGGTCTCCAAAGTACGGCCCGCGGGCCACATCCGGCCCGCAGCTAGAGTCATTAGACTTGCCGCAGGGACGGTCTTTGTGCCAAAGCATTGTGGGGTTGCAAAACCTGTGATGCATACTCAGCCCCAGGAGTATGCAGCACAGGTCCCACAACCACTCCCCACGCTCTGCCTCAACCAATCCCGGCGCTTGCTCTGCCTCAACCAATCCCAGAACTCGCTCTGCCTCAACCAATCCTGGCGCTCGCTCGACCTCAACCAATCCTGGCGCTCGCTCGGCCTCAACCAATCCCGTCGCTCGCTCAGCCTCAACCAATGAAGTAATTCAGTGCAGACCGCCCGCTGTTTACATCAGTGCAATTTTGCATACAGCGAGCCTGTGTAACAGCGGGCGGGAGCCAAGATGGGGAAGTGAAGAAGATCTGCACTTGAGGCACAGTGCACAGCGGTAAAGTACAGAGAGACTGATGATGAGGAAACAAATGTGCAGAATGGGTATGAATTGGCTATGTTGGGGGCACAGTTGTTAGTGTGGCGGGGGGGTGTGGAGTTGATTGCTCTGAAGGGGACACAGTTGTGGAAGGGTATGGCAGTGAGGGTGACACAGTTGCAGGGGGTTATGGCACTGAATGGGACACAATTTGGGGGGGTTTGACACAAAAAAAAAGCTCCAGTAGCACCAGGTTGCAAAGGAAATCCGCCTCCACCCAACACTTAGGCCATGCTTCTGCACTCCATTTCCCTTGAAAGAACGCCCCATAGCCCGTGGGTCTCGCCGCATCCGTGACCAGCTCCACATCAAAATTTCTCACCGAGCCGGACATCCACAATGATCTGCCATTGTACAATGACTCGTACCATACCTTCAAATCCTCCCGGTGCTCCTTATTCAGGCGTATAAAATGGGTCATGGCCTTAACCCCCGCTGTTGCAGCCGACAGCCGTCGGCTAAAAACCCTACCCATGGGAATGATCCTGCAGGCAAAATTGAGCTTACCGAGCAATGACTGCAAAGTCCTCAACTGCACCTTGCGTAATCGCTGAATCTCCCGAATCTCCTTCTGCAAAGCCTCCCATTTATCCCCTGGCAGACTACACTTCATTGTCACTGAACCAATTACAATGCCCAAGAACTTAATTTCTGTTGCTGGGCCTTCCGTCTTGTCGTGTCCCAACGGCACCCCAAAACTTTCTGCAATGTAGACAACAGAATCGCACACACACTGGAAGAAGGCGGCCCCCACGCAAAGAAAGTCATCCAAGTAGTGTATGACTAAATCAAGGCCCTTTACATCTCTAACCACCCATTCCAAGAAAGAGCTGAACGCCTCAAACATTGTGCAAGAAATGGAGCAGCTCATGGGCAAACATTTGTCCACGTAAAAAACTGGCCATTCCAGCAGCACCCCAAAAGTCTAAAACTGTCTGGATGAACTGGAAGCAACCGGAATGCAGATTCAATATCTGTTTTTGCCATAAGTGCCCCCTGTCCATAGCGCCTTACCCACCTGACAGCTGCGTCAAATGAAGTATAGGACACCGTGCACGATTCAGGGTCAATAAAATCGTTAACAGAACCCCCTTTTGGGAAGGATAAGTGGTGAATAGAGCGGAACGTGTTTGGTTCCTTCTTAGGCACCACCCCCAAAGGAGATACCACCAGGTTCAGCAATGGAGGGACCTTGAATGGCCCCCCCATGCAGCCTAATGCCACCTCCTTGGCCAATTTTTCCCCCACCGCTCCTGGATGCTGCAATGCAGATTTAAAATTTTTTGGACAATGGCGGGACCGCCGTCAATGAACACGGGATCCTGAAACCATCCCGAAAACCTGAGGACAGCAGGATCGCCGATTCCCTATCCGGGTACCTATTTAGAAAAGGCTGCATCCTTTCCCTCTTAACCGGAGTCCTCCCTCTTGTGACCAGGCTCTCTGGCCAGTTTACCTCTCTTGAAGCACCGTGACAAGGGATGAGATCCCCCACATCCTGAACACTCGTGCTTGAATTTACAAGACCCCCTGTACTTACAGGAGTTCTCATTGAACTGCCAACATACCCCACATTTTTTCTGGCCGGCAGTCCTGGGGATGACGTACCCCCGCCCCCCCTAAAGAAACTGATTGGGAACCCTGGCCGACGACATCCAGAGGCTAATGTCTTTATGATCCCATCCAAGCGATGGACGGACCACCCAGCGCTGTCTGAACTGTACGTCATACCCTCTGCCATGCGGAACACCCTGTGTGCCTCTCCAATTGCATCCATGTAACAGAATAACGCCAAACAATGTTCAGGGTTCTTCTCCCCAATCACACTCGCCATAATGGCAAACGCCTGTAACCAATTAAGAAACGTACGTGGTAAGAGTCGATCTCCTATTTTCCTCATCCTCTTTCTTGGAGTCATCATGTTTTACCCTATCCAAGTTAAACTTTTCCAAGGGCAATAAAAAAAAATCTCCACATACTCACCCTTCCAAATTTTCTCATGAACCTCTTGCTTCAAATGCGCTCCCAGTGGACCCTCAAAGAAAAAGTAGACCTCACATTTTGCAGCATCTGAAATCCTCCCCCCATCCTACCTAACGGCAACCTCTACCACCCCTCCTTTTTCACCTGGCTTCTCTGTGTTGATGACCGTTTCTGCTACTCCGGTAGTTGCCAACACCAGGGGCACTGCCGCCCCCGCAAGCCCCGCCATAATTTGGCCCCCTCCCTCTCCCCTTGACACACTCCCTGTGTGTGACCATGGGGCTACTTTGGGAGGTTGATCCTGCCCTCCTGCAGACCCATCAAGTTTCATAAGCCCCCCAACAAATCTCTAAGCTGTGCCTCTGACCCCGCACTTAGGGCACACTGCCCATTAATTGCGTGCCGGCAGCCGCCCCCGCCGTACTCGACAGAGGAATTGATGCCCCTGTACCGCTCCCCTGATCAACCTCCAACAACTCACTTAAGACATTAGCCAAAGTAATATTAGCATTGGCAGACTTACCGGGTTGTCTGATAGCACCCCCAACAGCCGATGCGCTGACTTCATTAGATGTCTCGCGACCCTGTGGCTCCTCCTCCCCTTCTGATCTGTCCTCCTGGACCAGGGATGTCGATAGCCCCCCAGCTGTTGATACCCTGGGGGCCGTGGAGCTCCTCCGATTCCGTTCCTGACATGCCCCTGAAACAGCTCCCCCTGTTGTGATATTGCTCAGGCCGACCCTTGTGTTGCACCGTCTAGCGTTCTCCATCTCTCTTCCGCCATTTTGAGCCCTGCCATGTGCTTCTGATAAGCCCCGCCCACCCACCCACAGCGACCCCATTGTTCAACTGGCATGCTAGGGATTATTAAACGGCGTCTCTCTCCTCGTGGACCGGGCAAAGCTGGGGGTGTTAGATCTTCACAAGTACTGTGGATCGCAGGTGAGGAAGCGGCCCCCTGATGGCCCGTGGCCCCACCCATCAAGGTAGGCCGGCGTTGTGTAGACTGCCCGGGCACTACTCTGGTGGCCTGCTGGTTCCTCTTAGCTGGGGGGACTGATTGTTCATCCTGTGGGCTTCTGGCATGCCGCGTAGCTCTGGATGGTGGCCCTGGAGAGTAGCGGACGGAGGACGAGACCTCCGCCCGCGTGGGGACCTCTCACCTTCAATCGCCGATCCTGCTGGTTCCTCTATCATCCCAGCGACTTGGCTGTGCAGCCACTCCAGTCCCCTATTAGCCACCGCCCTCAAACGTGCCAGAATAAGCTCCACATCCATGGTTGAGGAGCAGTGTAGTAAAACTGCCTCCTCCTTCCTCTTCTCCAGCTTACTACTGCCTTCCTGTCCCCGCCTCTCTCTTATATGCCGCTCCTCCCCTCAAACTGGCCTCCCACCCCTCAGTCTTGTAGTTAACCCTCTGTGTGCCATGCTGGTGTTCCCTAAACACCCTGTCATGCCCAGGCTTTGCACTACTCCTTTCTTTTGTCTGTACATTACAGGCCTCACTGTACTCTAACTGGGTGACCTTGCAGAAGGGGTGCCCAATGTTTTATGCTGGGTTCACACCTATGCGAATCGCCCCCACATCCAATTTGCATAGCAGGAGAATGTGACCGGCTCTCGATGGAGCCGGTTTACATGTCTCCAGGGTGGCTGCGGAGTACACTGCGCTTGTATTCTTCACTAAGGGAAACTGGCAGTGATGCTTTGCAACTTCACAGCTGGTTTCCTACTGTACATACACCAAGTGCACTGGACCTTGTGAATTGGCCAGCTGCGGGGGGAGAAGGGGGGGCTGAACCTCCAGCTCAGTTTGCCACGGCGAGGCAGAAAAGGGGGAGCTTCCCCTTTTGTGTGAAGCTCCGCTTTAACTTCGATATTGTTAAAATAGCAGTAGGCTAGAAATATGTGGAAATGGATATATGACTGCAATAGGCTTCAATCATGTGGCTGAAACTAACAAAACATCTCTCCTTAGAGCACATCCAAATCCATAAACAATTTTATATATTGTAGCTTACCAAGTTCTTGGATGTGTAGGCTTTTTATCACCTGGCAATACTTCCAGTAACGCACTTCCAGCCCTAGTGACATCATTCACCATACTGTAGCAGGACAACAGGAACAAAAGAAGAAGACTAGAGATACCTGCCCCTCACCTATTACCCATAACAGAGGGGCATGGTTCTGTGGTCCTCGCAGATAGCCAAGAACAATGCAAACATTGACACTCACCACAGAGAGAGTACATCAAGTTATCTGCTAACAAGATAAATAGCAAGCTCAACATGTATTTTTTTCCCCAAACCTATTAAATAGATACAAGAAAATGCCTGCAATTGAATATTTAACTGATCAAAGACATGTTCATTACTAGGATTTACATACACTTTAATGTACACCTTTACTGAGAAAAAAGGGATTTTTAATACAGCTTACCTGTAAAATCCTTTTCTTGGAGTACATCACGGGACACAGAGCGGCATATTCATTACTATATGGGTTATATGGAGTACCTTCAGGTGTTGACACTGGCAATCTTCAAACAGGAAATGCCCCTCCCTATATAACCCCCTCCCATAGGAGGAGTACCTCAGTTTTGTAGCAAGCAGTATGCCTCCCAAAATGGTCCCCAAAAAAGAGGGGTGGGAGCTCTGTGTCCCGTGATGTACTCCAAGAAAAGGATTTTACAGGTAAGCTGTATTAAAAATCCCTTTTTCTTTATCGTACATCACGGGACACAGAGCGGCATATTCATTACTATATGGGATGTCCCAAAGCAATGCTCACAATGAGGGGAGGGAGAACATCTCCAAGACAAAGGATTTAATTTA
The DNA here is from genome assembly GCF_905171775.1 of Rana temporaria. Taxonomy (NCBI): domain Eukaryota; kingdom Metazoa; phylum Chordata; class Amphibia; order Anura; family Ranidae; genus Rana; species Rana temporaria. Next base: position 621,128,114 of record NC_053489.1, on the reverse strand, counting down.
GAGAAATACTCAAATCATAATAAATCCAACTTAGTTGAGAAAAATAATCTTAAATTTTAAATTTAACTCAAAAAAGAGGAGCCCCCGGAATCCGAGGGTCTCAAACTGCAGCCTGCAGCACTGCCTGCCCGAAGGCAGTATCAGTATTCCTTCTTACGTCCAACTGGTAGAATTTTGTAAACGTGTGGACAGAAGACCAGGTTGCCGCCTTGCAAACTTGAGCCATAGAGATCTGGTGGTGTGCTGCCCAGGAGGCGCCCATGGCCCTAGTAGAATGAGCCTTTAATGATACTGGAGGAGGCAACCCTTTCAAGCCGTAGGCCTGAGTGATTAATTGCTTAATCCACCTAGAAATGGTGGACTTTGCAGCTGCCTGCCCCTTCTTGGGCCCATCCGGTAATATGAACAGCACATCTGTTTTCCGGATCTTCTTTGTAGCTTTAAGATAGGCCTTCATGGCCCTGACGATATCCAAGGTATGCAGCAACCCTTCCTTTCTGGAAGTAGGTTTAGGGAAGAAGGATGGTAATACCAAATCCTGGTTCAAATGAAAACTGGATACAACCTTCGGTAGGAAGGAAGGATGAGGGCGGAGAACGACCCTGTCCTTGTGAAAAATAAGATATGGTTCCTTACAGGATAAGGCCGCCAGTTCCGATACTCTTCTTGCGGAAACTATGGCGACCAAAAATACTAACTTCCTTGTCAGTAAAACCAAAGGAATTTCAGCCAACGGCTCAAACGGTTGTTTCTGTAAACTTGACAGAACAAGGTTTAAATCCCACGGGCAAAGCGGGGATTTAACTGGAGGTTTAATACGTAAGACCCCTTGAAGGAAGGTCTTAACCAGCGAGTGGGTGGCCAGCGGCCGCTGAAACCACACTGACAGAGCAGAAATCTGTCCTTTGATTGTGCTTAATGCCAATCCTTTATCCACTCCTAGCTGGAGAAAACTTAAAACTCTATCAATGGTGAATTTGCGAGAAAGCCATCGCTTGGACTCACACCAGCCTACATAGGCCTTCCAGACCCTGTAATAAATCACCCTAGAGACCGGTTTCCTGGCTCTGATTAGGGTAGAGATTACTTTCTGAGACAGACCTCTACCCCTGAGAATCAGGGATTCAGCTTCCAGGCCGTCAAATTTAGATGCCGTAAGGCAGGGTGGAGGATCGGACCTTGCGATAGCAGGTCTGGCCGTAGAGGAAGAGTCCAAGGGTCTCCCACTACCATCTTTAGGATTAGTGAATACCATGCCCTTCTGGGCCATGCTGGAGCTACCAGGATGACTGGTATGTGCTCCACCCTGATCCTGCGCAGCAGGCGGGGTAGTAACTGGAGCGGGGGAAATACATAAAGTAGTCTGAACTGATGCCAAGGGCAAACCAGCGCATCGGTTCCGCAGGCCATCGGATCCCTTGAGCGGGATATGAACCTGTCTAGTTTCTTGTTGAGTCTTGATGCCATGACGTCCACGTCCGGCACTCCCCATCTCTGGCAGAGTGTCTGAAAGACCTGTGGATGTAGAGACCATTCCCCCGGCAACAGAGTCTGGCGACTTAAAAAGTCCGCCTGAAGGTTGCCCACTCCTGGAATGAATATCGCCGATATGCAGGGCACATGCGCTTCTGCCCATAGGAGAATCAAGCTCACCTCTCTCTGAGCGGCTTGACTCTTGGTTCCCCCTTGGTGATTTATGTATGCCACTGCTGTGGCATTGTCCGATTGAATTCTCACCGGGAACCCCTGCAACTTGGACGTCCAAGCCCTGAGGGCTAGTCGAGCTGCTCTGAGCTCCAAGATGTTGATGGGCAATTGCTTCTCTGGCTTTGCCCAAGTGCCTTGGCGAGTGCAACCATCCAAAATTGCTCCCCAGCCTGTTAGGCTGGCGTCTGTGGTTACTATCTTCCAAGCCACTGGGCTGAAAGACTTCCCCTTCAGTAGATTCTGAGGGTCTAACCACCAACACAGACTTTGTCGGACTCTTGATGAGAGCGGCAAAGGGATATCTAAGGCCTGTGGCCTCCTGCTCCAGGCTGACAGGATGGCTGCCTGGAGGATGCGAGTGTGGCTCTGGGCGTACGGTACCGCCTCGAATGTGGCCACCATCTTGCCTAGTAACCGCATACATAGGCGAACAGTTGGTTCCTTCTTGCTTAGAACCAGTAGAATTAATTCCTTGATGGCTTTGACTTTTATCAGAGGCAGAAACACCCTCTGTTGTTCTGTGTCTAATCTCATGCCGAGATATTCCAACTGCCTTGTGGGCTGGAATGCTGATTTTTCTCGATTTAGGACCCAGCCGAACCTCTCGAGGTACTGAACTGTGAGGGCCACTGCTTGTTTCAAGCCAGGAGACGAGTGATCTATGACTAGGAGGTCGTCCAGGTATGCTAGGATTGTGACCCCTTGAATCCTTAGATTGGCTAGGATTGGAGCTAGGACCTTCGTGAACACCCGGGGGGCCGTAGCCAACCCGAAGGGAAGCGCCATGAATTGGAAATGACGTAGAGCCACCGAGAAGCGTAGAAATCTTTGATGTGGCTGGTAAACTGGAACATGAAGGTAAGCATCCTTTATGTCTATGGATGCCATAAAATCGTCCTTCTGAAGTGCGGCAACTGCTGACCGCACGGATTCCATCCGAAATGAGCGGACCTTTAGGTATGCATTTACCATTTTTAAGTCCAAAATTGGCCTGACATCGCCGTTGGGCTTTGGGATAATGAATAGGTTGGAGTAGAACCTAGCCCCTGTTCTTGGACTGGTACCTCTACTATTACCTCCTGAGAGAGTAGATGATTCAATGCCGCTATTAATGCGGCTCCCTTCTTCGGATCGTTTGGTACTCTTGACTCCTGAAAATGAGGAGGAGGAAACTTTAGGAAGTCTAGTTTGTAGCCTGTAGCCACGGAGGACTGTACCCATTTGTCGGGAATGCTGGCCTCCCAAACCTCTGTAAAGAGACGCAGTCTTCCCCCCACCTTCGAGGGTGGGGGCGCCCCTTCATAAGGCCGGCTTGGGGGCTGGCTTTGCTGGCTTGCGAAACCACTGCTTCTTGCCTGCGCCGGCCTGTCCCTGCGACTTGTTAAAATTTGCTTTCGCAGGAGGCCGTCGATACTGTTTGGTATTGGAGGGCCCCTGCCCAGGGGAGTACTGTCGTTTAAACGCAGGCCCCCGAAACTTCCTCTTGGTGGGCAAAAGAGTACTTTTTCCGCTTGAAATGGTCTGGATGTATTTGTCCAGGTCTTCTCCGAAGAGTCGTCCTCCATGGAAGGGAAACCCTACCAGGAGCTTCTTGCATGGGGGCTCTGCCTCCCAGCTCTTTAACCATAAGAGTCTTCTCATATGGATAAGGGATAATGATAGGCGTGACGCTTGCTGGATCGAATCCTTAATCGCATCTACCGTAAATCGTATGGCCCTAGGGACGTCCGAAAATTCTTCTGCCTGCTGGGCAGGAATAAGTTTAAGCATCTGCTTAGCTTGATCCGATAATGCTTGCGCAACCCCAATTGCAGCCACAGCTGGCTGCACTACTGCCCTTGCAGTAGTGAAGGAGGTTTTCAGTAGCGTTTCCAAGCGTTTATCAACCGGATCCTTGAACACCTGTATGTTTTCTACAGGGCATGTTAAAGACTTGTTACACATGAGATGGCTGCGTCTACAGCCGGGGCTGCCCATCTCTTGGAAAATTTCTCTTCCATAGGATATAAGGCAGAGAATCTCTTTGGTGGTACAAAGATTCTATCTGGCTTGGCCCAATCTTGGAACATAACTTCCTCTAGTAGAGGATGGATCGGAAAAACCGCATTGGTTTGAGGCGCTCTTAGTGAGCCTAAAGCTGAGACCGTTGATACTTGGAGATCTGGTACTGGCAAGTTGAACGTCCTATGGACCAAGTCTGTTAAAACTTGAACCCACCAGCTCTCCCCTTGGGAGGCTGCGCCAGACTCCTCCGTACCCGGATCCTCGATCCCTGAACCTACTTGGTCCTTGTCCAAGAGGTCTTCCCATTCCTCTGCGGAAGGGACCTCCTCATCTGAGGGTTCACGCTCGGGCGACGGAGATCTATTCCGTTTTCTGCCCCGCATAGCCTTGGCTATCATTTTTTCCATTCTTTTTTCCATCTCCTTTAGAGAGGTGGACAGTACCTCGTCCGTGACCATCCTAGGGTTGGACTGACCCGTGCCAGCTCCAGCCCCAGATCCCGATGGTCTCACCAAGGCTCCTTCTGGGGAAAGTAGCGGTAAGACTTTGTCCGAGACCCCGGACCCTCTGGGGGAATTCCCACCTTTTGTACCCTCCGAACCAGATGCCATGGTACAATACCGAGGTACGCCCGCTACTTAATGGTGTTTTGGGAAAATAAATAGTTGTTGCCCACAAACCCTTTCTGGGGAAAAAAATGCCTTTCCTTATTAATCTTGGCTTTTTTTTTTTTTTTTTTTTTAAACCAAAGAAAGAAAAACCATTCTGTCCCCCTTAGTAGTATTTGCCAATAAAAACTGCTGAAAAGAAAAAGAAAAAAGAAACCCTATCTTTAGGGTGAAAGACAGTCTGTTTGAAGACTGTAATACTTTTCTTTGGCCACTGTGTGTCCTCGGCGCCCCACTCTGCCGCTCTGGTCCTTCCTCTCTCAGTTCCAACACATCACTGAGCTGGGAACTCTTTTGGAAGGGCCGCCCCTTCCTTTTACCTACGGGCCCGCCCTTCCCCTTCAGAAAAACGGCGCGAAATTGCGCCCATATCACGGGGACGCGCGCGCGCGCCCGCCGCAGGGGGGGGGGGGGAGGCCCACACGAGGAGGTCAGAGGCTGATCCTGCCGTCCAGGCCAGGATCCACAGAGCGGCATTTATCTGTCTGCAGCAACCGCCTGGACCTCTCTGAGCAGGCTTGCAGGTAAGAGCATTCACTCCCTTTACATAAGAAACCTCAATAGATTCCCAGGGGCTTCTCTAAAGAGAATTGTCACTATACACACAGGCCCTTTTCAATGCTACTAGCACCAGTTGCAATACTACCAGGGAGGTCACAATTATGGGGATTATACACATATATAGTCATCCTATCTTTAAGATATGTGACTCACCTTGCCAGATGCAGCGCATAAACCATAGGCATGTCCCGCTGTGACCTTCCCCCAGACAAAACCTGCTGCGAACCAAGTTCCGCAAGTTTCCCCTTCACTTACCTGCTCCATGCCGCAGGACTTTGCACAGCAAGAGGTCCAATCTTCCCCCATCTCCGTGGGGCGTCTAGACCTTCAGGCCCTGGGTTCCTATGAAGGATCCACTGTCCTGGGCCCATATAGCACCCTGGCAACAGAAACATTAGGCCCCCAAAAGGTTTCTAAGTTCTGGGCCCAGGGTCCAGCTCTCTGTGACAGAAAGCATTATGGGCTATACCCCAATGGTTTGGGGTCCGGTTACTGACCACTTTAGCACTGAGGCCTTTGGACAGAACCGGTTAGCCCACCTTAATCCCAAGGATGTGGAGGCAAGCTAAACCATGACCAACACCTAAGACACTGGCGTAAAAACTGAGGTACTCCTCCTATGGGAGGGGGTTATATAGGGAGGGGCATTTCCTGTTTGAAGATTGCCAGTGTCAACACCTGAAGGTACTCCATATAACCCATATAGTAATGAATATGCCGCTCTGTGTCCCGTGATGTACGATAAAGAAAAATATTTTGGCATTTCCTGGCTGTGATGCTAATCTAATCCTTTAATACCCCATGAGTCACCGGGGTTGATTTACAAAAGGCATAAAGCAGTGGTGGTCAACTTGAACATTATAAAATAATTCAAATGTGGGCTTCAACACAATAGCAGTGTGTTTTCATGCATTGAGGTAAATTGTGTTAAAATGAATGGGCTGTAACTCACATTAACCACTTCAGGACATTTACATTGGCAGAATGGCACGGACAGGCACATCAACGTACCTGTACGTGCCTGCCTAGACGTGGGTCAGGGGGTCAGATCGGGGGCCCCCCTCCCCCGGTACATGCGGCGGTTCCCGTGGCTTCACAAGCGATCCGGGACGAGGGGGCGTCTGTTCATTTTTGTCTGCCCCCTCCGGATCACAGCCAATGAGAGCGCTCCCCCGTGTGTCACTTCCTCCTCCTGTGTAAACACAGGAAGGGGGATGTGATGTATTCTCTCCTCTCTGCAGTATTTTCAACCGCCGCTGAGGACAGAATACATCACACAGTAAGTCGCACCAACACTACACTGACACACACTACACACAGGCACATTAACCCCCCCCCGATCACCCCCCTGTCACAGTGTCACTGAATGCAGTGATCATATATGTACTGATCACTGCATTTAGTGTCAGTGTGACAGGCAGTTAGTGTTAGGTTCAGGGTAGCCCCCGTAACCCCCCTAATAAGATTTTAACCCCTTGATCACTGCCCTAGTTAACCCTTTCACTCCCTATTGCCAGTGTCACTAAGCGATCATTTTTCTGATCGCTGTATTAGTGTCACTGTTGCCACTAGGTAGCTAATTTTTTTTTTATTGCGATTTTTTTTTTTACTAAAGACATGTGGCTGAATAAATTTTGGCCTAAATGTTTGACTAAAATTTAGTTTATTTGATTTTTCTTATAACAAAATGTAAAAAATCGTTTTTTTTTCAAAAATGTCGCTCTATTTTTGTATAAAGCGCAAAAAATAAAAATCGCAGAGGCGATCGAATACCACCAAAAGTAAGCTCTATTTGTGGGAAGAAAAGGACACAAATTTTGTTTGGGAGCCACGTCGCACGACCGCGCAATTGTCTATTAAAGCGACGCAGTGCCGAATTGTAAAAACCCCTTGGGTCATTTAGCAGCATATTGGTCCGGTCCTTAAGTGGTTAACATCCCAAAAATTAGATTTTTCTAACAGATTACCTGTAAAATCCTTTTCTTCAGGTACATCACGGGATACAGGGCTGCATAGTAATAACTATGTGGGTTATAGGCCTACCTTCAGGTGATGGCCACTGGCAAACCCAAGACAGGGAGTCCCCTCACCTATATAACCCCCCTCCCATACCAAGAGTACCTTAGTTTTTGTAGCAAAGCAATATATATCCCAAGAAGAGGGGCAGGAGCTCTCTGTACTCGAAGAAAAGGATTTTACAGGTAAGCTGTTAAAAAAAACGATTACATTTTTTGTACATCACAGGACACAGAGCTGCATAGTAATAACTATGTGGGATATCCCAAAGCAATACCATGTGAGGGGAGGAGACACCAAAATAAAGCAGGATGCCATCAGACGTGAGGCCCTTTACTGCAGCCTGCAGCACACTACGCCCAAAGGCGATATCCTCATTTCCAGTTGCATAGCTTGCTTGATCCAGAAGGATCTTTCCAGCAGAGCTCTTCATAACACTTCTTTAACCCCAACACCTTAGACACTGGGGAAAAAAATCTGAGGTACTCCTGGTATGGGAGGGGTTATATAGGACAGGGGACTTCCTGTCTTGGGTGTGCCAGCGCCCATCAACTTAAGGTAGGCCTATAACCCACATATATTGTGATGTACGAAAAAGAAATGCATTTTGCTGCATATTTTTTATTACTGTGTACCACAACTTGCAAGAGAAAGCAAAAGTTAAATAATTGGTGCAAGGGGCCCCAAGAACTGCCAGTGTTGGGATCAGTCAGCATAAAAATAATCCACAGGATAGGCGGGATGGGCAGTTCAATGAGAACAGTGGCGGTGCCAGTCATTGGATTTGTACATGGAATGACAGATGCAGGTTTATAGCAGCAACTGATGTTGACAGGCTAACAGCAGCTGTCACTGATCATATGTAAATGCACACAAAGCAGTTGCCTGCTGTTAGGAAATGGTGTTTGAGCCTGGATACAGAATGAAGTAATTCTTTCTTCACTTTGAATACCCCATTGTGTGCCATTGCAATATAAAAAAAACAAAACAAACAAAAAAAAACAGGACTTTTTTTTTTAGGACATGTTAGGAAAATAAAAGCAAACCGCTTTATCTTATTCATCAACATTCACATTGCAAAGTGGACAGCCTCCACACCTTACAGCAAACCATTTACTGGCCCCTTTTCCTTCTCTACATCCTGAAACAATCACCATGAGGATCTGGCAGCAGAAGAGAGGAAGTCAGCAGCACTGAGGGGTGGGAACCAGCGGAGCACACAATGGCAGCAGAAGGAAGGGGAATCTGGACAGAAAGGGCGGGTGTCCAGGATTCCCCTTCCTTTTGCTGCCAGCTTCCCTGCATATATGGGTGAATCAGTCTAGGGGTCAGCCAGGAAAGAACACGATTTACCTATCACTTGCCTATGATCGATGGGTTGCCAACCCCCACTCTAGAGAATCCCTGGAGACAAACTTGACCAATTTGGTGCTAAACCTGAAGTCCAAGAGATCACCTACAGCAACCCCAAACCTGCGACACAGGTTCTGGAGCACCTTTGCGTGTAGGGACCACTTCCCAGGGTCCAGGCGCTCCCGGCTGCAATCTGCCTGCCACATATCCACCCACAACATGTAAATGGTGGAAAAGGCTAGGGTGTGAAGTACTGTCCAGGACAGGATCCACTCTCTTGCTGTGGCAAGACTTTTGGTTGCTATACACCACCGCTATGTTTTTTTCGGGCTGAATCTAGATTGCAATGACAACTAAATTGCCTGAGGTTACAGAATGTTGACCCCTGGAGATGGGATTACTCTGACATCTATTGCTTCCAGCACCAACAAGCAGCCCAGGACTCCTCCCTAGCCCAGCATGTTAGCTCCTGGATGGGGTTACCCATTTTAGGATTGAGCATGTAGAGTTAGAACCCCTGGAACTTTGTGGTCATGAGGACTGGGGCAAGGAAATTCTATGCCAGAAAACCTGCTAGTGTTGTCCCTGGAAACTACCTCCTGCACCCACATATCAGAGATGTCACCTGTCCAAGGATCTGCATATGCTTACATATGTTTGCTCTACTTTTGAAGGGAGGGTGCACATTTATGCTGAAGATGACTTGACTGATGGTTTGGGGTCTTTGTCCATGATATGCAGGCAGATTGGGCACCAGGCTTACGTTTTGAGCTAGAAATAAGAGTAACAATACTTTTTTTGGCCTCTGACGAGGGGCGAATATTCCCAGACTAAGCCATAGGCTTCTTTAGCTGAGGAAAAAGAGTACTCTTGACACTGGTGGCATTCTTAAGATGTCTCCTGAAGGTCATATGGCGCTAGCACTTCTTGCATGCAGGCTCTGCAGCCCAACACTTTAGTCAAAGTGTTCAGGTCACATCCACGCCTAATACCTCAGCAATAACCCTTTAGCTTCTGGTGACCAGCGTGAAACTTACTCACCAAGGAAGTCTTTAGAGACAGGGTCAAGCACTGAGGCAATGTCACAGCTTTGAACCTGGAAAGCGCTCTGTGGCTAACAGGTACACGAAGGACTGGAAAGCAGTGGAACCCAGTGCCCGAAGGTCACACTCCAAGTTAGCCCCGAAATTTCTAGACCAGTGGGCTTTGGACTGAGAAAAGGTTGATCTTGATAGCTACATATAGTGAGGCTAGCTCAGCAGATGTGGCAGAAATCTTGATAGGTGAAGGGTAGAAAAATGGTTAGACTTCTCTCAGCAGAGCTAAATAAATCATGTCTATCCTCCTTGGATACTAGCACAAAAAAGGAGGGGTTATACTGAGCTGACATACCATATTTTTTTGTTTACAAGTGTCTTATTCTTCTGCAGGCGGCACTATATCCCAACAGTACAAAAAGAAAACAAAAGAAAAACATTTTTTACACCATAAAGGGATACAGTTTGCTTTCTGTCAAATTTGCTCTCAAATGTTTTGTATACACTTGTCCTCGTTTCAGCAAATAGGATGTGACAGGTCTAGGACTCCAGGTACTTTGTCCTGAATTCTTGGGGGTCACATGTTTACATATTAACACGTTCGCCTGGCCAGATTGCTGCAGAGATGCAGGCAGACAGGGTTGGTGTAATCAATCTGAAAACGCATCATATGGTTCCACTGCAACAATTTGGAAGCAACTACACCTTACCAGTGGTGCACTGAAAGGTCACATTGTAAATGAGCAAACACAAACATAAGTGCCTTAAAAGACTTGTTAAAAAGAAAAATTAATGATTGTGGCAGCTGAAATTCACCTTCCATGAAAGAAAGAACCCGCCAATCCTGCCCTCTCCTGAAAATACTATTTGCCTGGATGTTTTACTGACCCCCCTTACGTTTATACTTTCATTTACTGACTTACAATTGTAGGCAAACGTTTAGGAACCCCTGACAATTTCCATGATTGTCATTTATAAATATTTGGGTGTTTGGATCAGCAATTTCATTTTGATCCATCAAATAACTGAAGGACACAGTCATATTTCAGTATTGAAATTATGTTTATTGGATTAACAGAAAATGCGCAATATGCATCAAAATGAAATTAGACAGGTGCATAAATTTGGGCACCCTTGTCATTTGGTTAATTTGAATACCTGTAACTACTTAGCACTGATTAATTGGAACACAATTGGTTTGGTGGGCTCATTAAGCTTTGAACTTCATAGACAGGTGCATCCAATCATGAGAAAAGGTATTTAAGATGGCCAATTGCAAGTTGTTCTCTTTGACTCTCCTCTGAAGAGTGGCAACATGGGGGCCTCAAAACAACTCTCAAATGACCTGAAAACAAAGATTGTTCTACATTATGGTTTAGGGGAAGGCTACAAAAAGTTATAGCAGAGATACAAGCCATCAGTGTCCACTGTGAGGAACATAGTGAGGAAATGGAAGACCACAGGCACAGTTCTTTGGTAAGGCCAGAAGTGGCAGGCCACATAACATATTGGAGAGGCGAAGGATGGTGAGAATGGTCAAAAACAGCCCACGGACCACCTCCAAAGACCTACAACATCAACTTGCTGCAGATGGTGTCACTGTGCATCCTTCAACAATTCAGCACACTTTGCACAGGGAGAAGCTGTATGGAAGAGTGATGCAAAAGAAGCCTTTTTCTGCACACATGCCACAAACGGAGTCGCTTGAGGTATGCAAACGCACATTTGGACAAGCCAGCTTCATTTTGGAATAAGGTTCGGTGGACTGATGAAACAAAGGTTGTCATAACAAGGGGCTTCTGCATGGTGGCAAAAGAACACAGCATTCCAAGAAAAACACTTGCTACCCACAGTACAATTTGGTGGAGGTTCCATCATGCTGTGGGTCTGTGTGGCCAGTGCCGGTACTAGGAATCTGGTTAAAATTGAGGGTCACATGGATTCCACTCAATATCAGCAGATTCTTGAGAATAATGTTGAGGAATCAGTCACAAAGTTGAAGTTACGTCGGGGCTGGATATTTCAACAAGACAACAACCCAAAACACTGCTCAAAATCTACTTGCGCATTTATGCAGAGCAACAAGTACAATGTTCTGGAATGGCCATCCCAGTCCCCAGACCTGAATATCATTGAACATCTTTGGGGTGATTTGAAGCGGGCTGTCAATGCTCTGCAACCATCAAACCTAACTGAACTGGAGATGTTTTGTAAGGAGGAATGGTCCAAAATACATTCATCCAGACACTCATTACAGGCTATAGGAAGCGTCTAGAGGCTGTCATTTCTGCTAAAGGAGGCTCTACTAAATATTGACGTGATTTTTCTGTTGGGGTGCCCAAATTTATGCACCTGCCTAATTTCGTTTTGATGCATATTGCGCATTTTCTGTTAATCCAATAAACCTCATTTCACTACTGAAATATTACTGTGTCCTTCAGTTATTTGATAGATCAAAATGAAATTGCCGATCCAAACACCCAAATATTTATAAATAACAATCATGGAAATTGTCAGGGGTTCCTAAACTTTTGCAAACAACTGTATAACAAGGATAAGGACTTCTGACGTTCCTCTGAAACTCCTGATCCGCATACTTGTTTCAAATCCTGCACATTGTGATGCAAGTGTTACTCTGTGGTAATGGTAACTCCCATGCAGTGTAAATATGCAAGGAGAGAGAGAGCAGCAGCTCTCTCCTCCCTGTACTATTGCCGGCAAAACATGTCAACCAGTCACGTCATCGGTTGGTAGGAAGTGGGTGCCTGCACAGCTTTCGGCGTTGCCGGAAATAGCACAGATAGCTTCAGCAAGGAGGAGAGAGGCATGCGGGCTGTGCTCTCTCTCTCTCTTCGCTGAGTCGCACTGCATGGGAGCTGTAGATTACAAATTTGAATCAATTACATAACAAGTTTAAAGTTGCTTTGTTTTCGCCATCTAGATTTTGAAAAAAAAAAAAATTGTATGGACCATGTTATGCTTTGGTGGTGAACCCAGCATACAGTTTATCAGCAAACTTGCATTTCCATATGTGAAATCTGTGCACCCTCTTCCTGTCAATACAACTCTTACAATAAAAAGACACAAAAACCAGACAGTCCTTCTGCCATACTAATGTATTCCATCTTTCAAAAAGAAAGAACTGATTTTAATATTACTTAACAATATGTTAAAAAAGTAGCCACTTTGGCGTCAGTGTTAATACAATTATACACTCTATAACAGATTGATAGTGTGAGTATTTTTTTTTTCCTTTTTTTTATCCTCTGTTACTTTCTCGTTATGCATGTATTCTTTCACAAGCTGGCTACAAGAGTCTGGAGGGAAAAAAAAAAATCATCAGAACACAAATAGGCGTAACTAGTACACTTCTTTTCGACAGTAGATTGTGTGAATTGGAGAAATGCTTGTCTGTTATGAGATCTTCTTCCACCATGACAATTGGGGAAGGAAGGACTAAGTGAGCACTATGGATTCCATTCCAATCGCCAGTAGTCTGTGTAACCGAATGTAGCGTACTGCAGGTGTGACATGGACCATTGTGGAGGATGCAACTAGTTTTTGTTTTATGCCTCTAACCAACCCAAAGAACCATTCTCAAGTCCGAGGCCAAGGCAATAAAAGAGGAGAGCGTATTGCTACAACCAAAGTCTTACTCACAGACTACAAGCACACAAGCTAACAAATTCAGGTAGAAAGTGGCATATTCATTTTTTTTTCAGATCAGCAAGACTCATCAGGCCAAGGGGGTTCAGTGCAGATCCACACAGCACTGGGGACAAGGCAAGGCAGTACTGGCTCAAGGCCTGAAAAAGCACTCAGAACAGCAGGGCGTAATTCAGTGGGATTGGTTCCTGCAGGGTGAGCCCCCGTCTTTAATGGTTTTCGGTTCAGTGTGCAGCATAGGTGGTCTTCTTCAGGCTGAAGTTGGACCAGTTGATGGACAGTCTTTGTCTAGTTTGCCGGGCAGAGTCTAAACAGAACCTGCAGAAAGACAAAAAAACAATACAACCTGAACACTGGGAAATTCACGGATGTTTCAAAAGCTGGATTACAGAACAAAAATGGAAATGTAGCATTTAATTAAGTTTTGCAGGGATTGGGATCGATTCCCCTTATACATGGCACATTGTACAGTTCAAACCAGTTGGATTTACTGTATCTGCAAACTGACTTAAAAAAAATGTTGCAAGTTAACTAACCACTAAATGACCAGCTGCTGCAGTTATACTGCGGCAGGTTGGCTCGTCTGGGCAAAACGACGTAGGTATACGTCGGTTGCTTTAAGACCACTAGGGGGCGAGCAAAGACACTTGCCCGTGATGTTCGCTGGGCACTTGCGAACACTCCAGAGAGACACAGAATGGAGATCTGTCAATGTAAAAACAGATCTCTGTTCTATCAGGGGTGAGGAGACACATCTGTTGTTCATACCTAGTATGAACAGCGATATGTCTCCTCCTTCAGGCAGTCCCACCCCCCCCCCCAGTTAGAATCAACCCCAGACCTCAAGACGCCCCAACAGGTTATGTTTTCAGAATTTCCCTAAGATGAAATGGCTGTGGCAATTACTAGGGAAGTGAAAATTAAATCACCTGTGCAAAATAATGGCAAGCCTGAAAAAATGACCTGTTAGGGCTCCCTGAGGACTGGAGTTGAAAAACACTGCCCTAGGACACACATTTTGTCCCCTAATGTTAACCCCTCCCCTGCCAGTGACATTATTACAGTAATTTATACAATAATGTCAGTAGTCCCAAAAATGTGTCAGAAGTGTCCGCCGCAAGGTCGCAGTGCCAATAAAAATCACAAATGGCTGCCATTACTAGTTTTAAAAAAAAGCCATAAATATATCCTCTATTATGTAGACGCTATAACTTTTGCGCAAACCAATCAATATAAGCTCATTGCGATATTTTTTTTACCAAAAATATGTAGAATACATATCGGCCTAAACCGAGCAATGATATATATATATATTTTTTTTTGGGGGGGGATATTTTTAGCAAAAAGTATAAAATATTGCATTTTTTTCAAAGCTTTCAGTCTTTTTTTACAAAAAAAAAAATCAAAACTGCAGAGGTGATCAAATACCACCAAAAGAAAGCTCTATTTGTGGGGGGAAAAAAAGTAAATTTTGTTTAGATACAATGTCGCATGACAACGCAATTGTCGGTTAAAGCAACACAGTGCCGTATCGCCGAATATGGTCTGGTCATTAAGGGGGCAAAACCTCCTGGGGCTAAAGTAGTTAAAGGGTTACCATTTACTACTGCCTTAAATACCAGGAATAATAATACCTATACTGGCAATCAAATACTTTTTACTGAATGAGGGTGCGTTGCCCCACACACCAAGGCCACTGGTATTAAAACTAAACTTATTCAAATTAAAATAAAATGTATTGGTGGTGTGTATGCATTTACTTCAAGGGAGGATTAGTGGTTTATTGATTGGCAAATGGCATGGGCGATGATTTTTGTGGATACAGTCACCAGAAGAAAAGATCCCTCCTTTATTGCTCATAAGTTTACATACCCTGGCAGAATTTATGATTTCTTGGCCATTTTTCAAAGAATATGAACACCACAAAAACTTTTCTTTTACTCACGGTTGGTGTTTGGATGAAGCCATTTATTATCAATCAACTATGTTTACTCTTTAAATCATAATTCACAACGGAAACTACCCAAATGACCCTGATCAAAAGTTTACATACCCCAGTTCCTTATACTGTGTATTGCCCCCTTTAACAACAATGACAGCCTGAAAGAAGTTGTAAAGGGTCGTGTTTTTTCACCTTAATGCATTCTATGCATTAAGGTAAAAAAAACACCTGGCAGTCACTGGCCCCTCAGCCCCCCGTTTTTCAGCAGGCTGGTTGTACACAAGCTGATCGATCGACCAATCTGTTCATTAATGGTTCGAAATGTGTGTATGGCCTGCCTTAGAAGTCCTTGGTGTAGCAGCAGAGATTTCAAACGCAAGTATGTTTGAGCTTTATATAAGAGATCACTACACACCTGCCAGTTTACTTTCACAGCCAAAGTTAAATTCACCAAGTTGACATTTACCTTTTAAAATATTCCACTTCTCTTTCAGTCTCATCCATTTCCACACTATCGAGGTCAATGTCTTTTGGAAGGAATACGTCATCTGGAAATGAACAAAAGTCACGATTTAGTCCACAAAGAACAGGCAATAGTACAGAAATCAATGTGAAGGGAAAACAGCCAGCAGGTGTTAATACTGAAATTTAAAATAACCCTTCAGATTTCCACCAATTTTTTTATATCCAATTTTGTATATATTACAATACTGTCACCTCCACAAACATATTTTTTAGCTTGAAACAGCAACAAGTAAAACCTCAAAGTCTAACCCAACATGAAATTCCCAAACTTAAATCTTCTAAATGCAAATGACACCGCAACTGCAAGAAACAAAGGCGATACTTTTGATGTCTGAAGTAGTACTGCAGCTTTCAGTGGATGTTGTGAAAATGCTATGAGAATAGACAGGACTTAGAATGAAGAAGAATGGGCTTAAAATGGAAAAAAAATGGACTTTGCAAGAAAAGGACTGCAGTATAATATTTGTGACATATCAGTTGTTACTTCATATGTGTGCAGAGGAGTCCTTGAACCAATACTATGGGGATACCATACAGGCACTAAGAGGTCTCATTTGTCTGTTCTTGCAACAGCCCTGAGTGTTGAAAGTCTAGGGCAGACATTTGGCAATATCACAAAATGCTGAATTCTGACAAAATTGGTTATACATCATAGCCGCTTCTCTGAAAATGTAAGCTTTTAATTCTCTCGATCTATATACACACACTACAAAAGTTTTACGCAGGTGTGAGGAAATGGCTGTAAATTAAGAATGCTTTCAGAAACAAAAGTGTTCATAGCTTATTGTCATCAATCAACAAAATGGAAAATAACTAAACAGAAGAGACATCCAAATCAAATATTTGGTGTGACTACACTCTGCTGTCAAAGTGACATTGTTCTTCTAGGTAGACTTGCACACAGTTTTTGAAGGAACTCAGCAGGTAGGTTGTTCTAAACATCTTGGAGAACTAACCACAGATCTTCTGTGGATGTAGACTGCCTCGGATCCTTTTGACTCTTCATGTAAACCCAGACAGACTCCATGATGATGAGATTAGGGCTCTGTGGGGGCCAAACAACCACTTTCAGGACTTCTTGTCCTTTATGCTGAAGATGGTTCTTAGTTTGCTGTATGTTTGGGGTTGTTCTCCTGCTGCCGAATAAATTTGGGGCCAATAACACACCTCCCCGATGGTATGGCATGATGGATAAGTATCTGCCTGTATTTCTCAGCACTGAGGACACCAATGATCCTGACCAAATCTCCAACTCAATTTGCAGAAATGCAGCCCCAAACTTGTGAGGACCCTCCACCATGCTTCACGGTTGCCTGATCTCCACAAGTTCTGTGCCGACGACACTGCTGAACATTTTCTGATGTCTAGGGGATGGGAGCATGATGCGTCTTTCATCGGCTGCATTCAATTACCTTGGCTGACCACTGTATCTACAGTCCTGCTTGTTTCTTTGTGCTTCTTCAAAAGAGCTTGAACACCACATCTTGAGACACCAGTCTGCTTTGAAATCTTTACCTGGAAGAGACCTTGCTGATGCAGTATAACTACCTTGTGTCTTGTTGGTGTGCCATGGCGTTTGACCTATGACATGAAACTGTCTTTCACAACCTCACCTCACAGTTTTAAGCCTCCCACACAACGGTTTCAGTTGACGACTATTTGAACCTACATATTAAAATTGATGATCACTAGATTTAGCTTGGCATAGTTGATTAACCATACACCTGACACTAATCCTACATGACTTTGTGCAAGTGCAAGAATTCATGCTGGCTTGAAGCCACAGGGTAGCCACACCAAGTATTTGATTATATATATATATAGATAGAAAGAGAGATAGATAGAAAGAGAGATAGATAGAAAGAGAGATAGATAGAAAGAGAGATAGATAGAAAGAGAGATTTTATATATATATATATATATATATATATATATATATATATATATATATATATATATATATATATATATATATATATATATATATAGCATTCTTGCTTTACAGACGTTCACACCTGCCTAAAAGGTTTGCACAGTACGGTGTATCTACACATACATGCAAGAAAACACCAGTGCTATATATTTGTGACTTCTTACCAATTGAGTTATTGACTTTGTCTCCTTTCTTCTTCTTATTCCTTTTGCTCTTGCTCTTAGGCTGTGGGGATTCAGCGGTGGTCTGGATCTTGCTGTTCTGCTGCTCGCAGATAGTGATGGACTCGCTTACTGCCACCGGCTTCTCCTCCTTCATGTGATTCAACTGCTTTTTGTGGTTACCATTGCTACCCTTTTTCTCTTCCTTCTTCTGTTCAACCACAGGTGCAACATCCGATGCGGGGGCTTTGGTTTCATTTAGGGTCTTCGGTTTTGGTGAGACTTCATGGAGTTTGAGGGCGTCCGATTTCTTCACTTGTTCCGGACTGGGTTTTGGAACTTGTGATTTAGGTTGCTTTTGTTTGACATGATTTTCCTTGTGATGGACCAAATCCAGAAGAAGAGAGAGCTGCTCCTGCTGCTTTGCCTTCAGCTCTTTAGCAACGCATGGCTTTGAGTCTCTACCGTTAGAATGAATTGGTAGCTCATTTACTGCCTCTGGTAACAGAAGTGGCTCAGTTTTTTTAGTCTGTTTGCCAGGGAGGGGTACACACACTGTATCCTGCTCCAAGGTGCCATTGGGGAGTGCTTCGGAATTAGGTTCTTTAGTGGGGACAGAGATGGTCATCAGCTGATCTGATTTATGAGTTTCCCTATTGGATCGATCTTTTTTCTTTTTCCTCAGGGCCTGAAACTCTTGATGTCGGCGAAATTCCTGTTTAAACCTTTCCTCGTCCTCGCGTTGCCTTTGCTCTTCAAGAAGCTGTACCACTTCCTGTTCTCTGGCTTCAGCTTCCTGACGAGCCTTTTCTTCCAGCTGAATATAAAGGGAAATTAGACATAAATATATTAATATATTATTCAAGACAGGTGTTTATGTTTATACGTGGACTCTTAATTGAACTGCATAACAAGTCATATTCCATTGGCGGGGGGGGGGGGGGGGGGTCTAAATTGGAGACTTCTACCTCCTACCTAAATGTTATAGCAGCCCATCTCAGCCTTATAACCCCTATAGAACTCTTAAGCTACTTTCACACTGAGGCGGTGCGCTGTTGGCAGTAAAGCGCTGCTATTTTTACGTTTTTGTGGCGCTATTCTGCTGCTAGCAGGCGCTTTTAACCCCGCTAGCGGCCGAAAAAGGGTTGAAACCGTCGGCATTGATTTCAATGGGCGGTGTATACGCTGCTCCTACAGAGGCTCAAAGATGTGGCTGGCAGGACTTTTTTGAGTGTCCTGCCAGCGCACCGCTCCAGTGTGGAAGTCCTTAGGCTTTCAGACTGGAGTGAGAGGAAAGGCTCTTTCAGGCGCCAATTTTTAGCGCCATAGCGCCTCAGTGTGAAAGTAGCCATAAAATAATTTTCAGGTCTCAAGGAACCCCTGCCAAATAATATACCTAGAGTTCACAGAAAATTAGCGTGATCATTAAATTGCAAAAAAGAAATAAAAAATGTATATTATATATACACATTTTTTTTCCATCTGCCATGGTTTTCAAATACGCCCATAGATACTATAAATAGAGATATAGCAACCCAAAAGTGGAACTGTCGCTCATCTGTCTCCTCTCCCCCTCTGACGCCATATTTGGGGGGGTGCCTGTCCGCACTTCCATTGGACCTTGCCATGGCAAGGTACATCAGAAGTCTGCCCCCCTCTTCCTTCCTCTGCTGTAGGAGCTTCGCGCCTGTGCAGCAGGGACCTGGCCGCAAAGCCGTAAGGCTTCATTGCCGGGTTCCTTTACTGACAATGGCGGCGCTGGCAGCACCCTGACAGCGGATGGAAACATGCAGACATCGCTGGACTCCAGGACAGCCAAGTGTCCCAATATAAAAAGTCAGCAGCTACAAAAGTATAACTTTTTTTGAGGGGGAGGCGGAACTTCGCTTTAAAATACCTACTTTGTTAGCTAAAATCAAATAAAATAGAAAAGAAATGCAAACAGTACAAATTGCAGTGTCATCTAACATCTGTGGTGAGTGTAGAACTGATGCCTTACATTGGTGGGAAGAGGAAAATTGCCCCCTTGCATGGATGTTCAGTGTAGGTGGGAAATCAATTCACTATTGGTCACTACTCAAGGAAGCCCTGGATAACTCAAAAAGGAACCCTGGTTGAGATACACCATGTTAGGGACTTTGAGTCCCTAAAGGCTTTTTCACACAGGGCTTGTGATCTGTGATGATCCGCCCCGTGAACCTCCGCTTGCTCAGCAGGGATTTCTTCGAGCAAATTATATATATTTCTTTTTTACATGTATATAATATAGCATGATTTACTATAAATTAATATTAAACTGAAGTTTTTTTTGTGTTTGTGTTTTTTCAGGTTTAGGATGCTGATAGCCATCACAATAAAACATACACTGGCTTGCTTTATTCGCCCAGCAGGAAGAACTAGTCGCTGGAGCTCCTAGCTGCAGACCCAATACCCCAAACTCATTCCACATTTTATCACAATAGCTGTCATGGTAATGGTTCTAGTTCTTTAAAACCAATTAAAATGCCAAATAAAATGTCCCTTCAGCATTCAATACTTTTTTTTTTAGGTTCGAAATGAGGTCTTTGACCCCACTAGGAAAGTGTTTTGCACAGCATCCGATTTGCATAACACATCACATCTATGAGGGCCAGTTGCGGTGCAAATTTTAAAAGGATGGTGTTTGTTTTTCATTCCGGTTCAGGTGCAATTTCAATGTCAAAATTCGCACCTGAACCGATGAATGGAAACCGCACTGGACTCTGCAGAGAAACAAGCGCTGCATATATGTGAACAGAGCCTTACTTCCTGGTCTGTTATACCAGGACAAGAAATGAGGGAGAGAAGGTGAGAACAGGGAAACAACCAAAAACATGGGAGAGGTTTTAACACCTCCGCACTCTACTGATGTTGTTGCCTCTAAGAGTTTGGAAGATCACCTCATCACCTCATGTTTCTGTGACATCTAGGCAGGAAGTAAAGAGTAAAACTCCTGAATTAGGACACCCGACATAGGAGGCAAAAAAAAAGAAAAAGAAAAAAAAATAATTAAACTTATGGTTTTAGCTGAACGTACCTATATATATATATATATATATATATATATTATATATATATATATATATATATATAAAAAAAAAAAAAAAAGCTTCAAATTTGGGGCTTGGCTTTAAACAGGTTAACTCTACATAGTGTAATTCTGTAGTGTAAGGCACTGCAAAGTGAATTTTTCACATTGCTCTAGGTGCTAGCAAATACTCTTGAAATCCTTACTGCAAGCATGATTCAGGCTTCATGGCTGCTCACAATGACCACAAAACAATGAAAGAGCCGATTCACAAGACCAGTGCAAACCAAAATTGAAATTCTTAATAAATTCGGTGTTGTGGCATGCAATGCTCTGCCCTAGTAATTTTAGGATTGCATCGCAGATTCTGTAACAAATAGTAAAATGAGAACCTGTGGGTTCCAAGACGGCCCTTATTCATAATGCCAAGTCACTCAATCTCACAGTCTGCTGTCCATCGCAGGGAACTTTTTTTTTATATATATATAGCAAAGGGCAACCTTCATAGTAGTGTATCTAACAACTGAAATCAAAAAGATCAACATGTTTACTGCCATTTTCACTTAACCAGTGGTCACAGACAACTGAGAGGCATGTAATGTAACTGTTAAAAAAATTCTATCCTGCAGATGTAAGATCTATTGCTATTTGATGAAAAAAATGCAGTCAGCTATGAGAAGTTGCTTGGAGCAATCAACCCCTTCAAAACCCTGACAAGACCGATCCATAATGCTTAAAGCAAATTAAAACTGGGCGGCAAGCTGCTGCAAGCAGTCCCATTGAAATCAAGAGGAGACTGCCGACTCCCACAGCTAATCGCTCATGCAGTGATCACACGCAAGTGATTGGCCCTGGATGCAGACAGACTGCATCCAGGGCCAATAACTCACAAGTGATCACTGCATGAGCGATTACATGCAAGTGCCTGCGATTAGCTTTGTGAGCCAGAAGACTCTTATTGCTTTTAATGGGCTGCCTCCTGCAGCCATTTGGCGGGAACCCCAACTTAGGTTCTCGTATGTAATTGGTGTGGGGTGCATTCGCAGGTGTGAATGCACCCTTACACGTGAACCCTATAAAAGGGCAACGCAAGTATGGTTATGTATTCACTGCCAATGTCAGTGGCTGGGGACTTCATCTTTATTTGAAGTACAGAGCCTCTTTAAAGGTTTGAGCTGGAAACATTTGAAGGATGTGTGTACCAATAAATGACATAACTTTTGGGTGAGCACAGCAAAACTGAATCACTTGGGGCTTTTCATATTACTCTCCAACAAAGGGATAAAATTAAAGACATTTGTCTCTCAATATATTATTGACTTCTAGGGAGAGATTAATCGGATTAGCCACACGGCAAATCTGTCAACAACATAAGACAAACTGCAAGGTCAGGTTAAAAAATAATATGTGACTGTACTACACAAATTCAATCTGGCAGCTCCTGCCTTCTTGAGTTACAGGAATACCAACTTAAACTACGATCCAGCATTTGTATACTCCTCATGGAACTGAGCAATTGTTACATTCAGCATTGGGCCTATTTATCTGCCAGTATGTTCCATTAGACTTCTGCTGAAGACTGCCCTAAATCTGACACTTCTAAAGTGTCAATATCCTAGGCACCCCACAGTTCTCAATGAGACAGAAATTGCCACTCCAGGCAGGTCTTGTTGGATGCAAATCTTCTTCTAAGGAACTGAGGGTGCTAGCAATGCACATGGCAAATAAGAACAAAAGATGATCAGGACAGCCGCACTCCAATCCAACGTAACTTTAATGTAAAAAACTGGAAACAGGCACTACAAATCACAGCAACGGAACCTAGGACAGCTGACGCGTTTCACACTAACTTCAGTGTTTACCCATAGCTATGAGTAAACACTGAAGTTGTCCTAGGTTCCGTTGCTGTGATTTGTAGGGCCCGTTTCCAGTTTTTAACATTAAAGTTACGTTAGATTGGAGTGCGGCTGTCCTGATCATCTTTTGTTCTTATTTGCCACAGTTCTCAATGGTTCCTCCTGCTCACCTTCATATCACTACTTTATCCTGTACATACACTTTCACTGTCACAATGCAGGCAGGCTTTTTTGCTACAGAAGAGACATGCAACATCTCGTCTGTAATAAAATAAACCTACCTGCCTGCTGTCACCAGCATGTAAACTGAGCTCTGCATGAGCAACTCTCTTAAATCACTGGTACCGTCCCTGTGTGCCGGGTTGACAGATTCCTGCACATGAGTGACATCATCCCAGGCTGTGCCAATTTTAGACAGCTAAAGACTGGCACCTAGCTAAAAATGCAGACACCAGGGAGGAACAGAGGGAAAAAAAAGGCAAGTTTAGCTCTATTATTTATTCACAATATAAAATATTTAAAATAAGTATAGTTATTTGAGCAGCTTGGCAACTTATCACAGCATGGTAATGACAAGTAATGCACAGTGGATGGAAAGCCCACTTAAAAGGATAGTATAGCTTTTTTTTTACTTTTTCCTATAGGTAAGCCTAAATTAAGGCTTACCTGTAGGTAAAAAGAATATCTCCTAAACCTGTACAGTTTAGGAGGTATTCCCTTTGCATGCAGCGCATGCTCTCTGAATGCCCGGCTGAAGGTCCCGCAATGCTGCCAAACCTTGCCGGAAAGAAGCCACTCACAGTGCCGGAGCCGCGATACCCAGAAAACACGCAGAGGGAAAATGTCAGCTCCCTCGCCGTGGACCGCGATCACCTGCCGATGCCTCGTTCTAAGGTAGGAATTTCATAATGAGCTAGTATGCCGTGCCTATTACGCCTTTTAGGTTTAAAAATAAATAAAATTCTGCGGGTTTACAACCGCTTTAAAATATTTTTCCCTATATGGAGCTACTATATGAAATGCATCTGTAATTAGCTGACCTGAAACAATTCTCATGTATAGAGCAGTCTAGTATGGATATTCAAGGTGACGAGCACACAGAAAATAAAAACAAACCCATTAGGGTGATATCTGCATCCTTTACCATCACACCACCACTATAGCACCAATTACAAGCACAGTATATTTGATATAGACATGTGTTCAAACACCAGCCCGAATTGCTGAAATAGTGCAGCTGTTAGTGACAAGCCTATATGTAGTGATGTTCTGAGCAACAGGAAATAAGGGAAGGGGGTGCCAATACCTGTTGCTCAGATAATTGTGAATCCAAAGCCTAAAATAATCCTAACTTGATCCCCATACACCTCACTCCTCCTATAATCCAGCTGCCCTGGGCTCCCTTCAGCTTGGCAATAAAATGCAGACAATGGTGGAGCACATGGTTGTGTCAAAAAGAACAACCCTTGTTTAGGCAGAGCCAATGACTAGCTGGTCATTACGAGGCAGACAGCAACGAAATGTCAATGCTGCAGTGAGTATGTTTAGGTGTCGGCAGCTGAAAGGTAGCCCAGAACAGCCAGTAAATGTATGGATATGGGGGGTGGCAGGTTAGGATTTTAATGGTCTTTAGGTCTGAAATCGATCTTGAAAACATAACCCTGAAAACTTTTTTCCTCTACATACTGACCACATCCTGACCCGTAAAACAATACAATGCTGCTAAAAAAAAAACAAAAAAACATGCAATATCTGCAATGAAATAAAGGTTTTTCTGAGCTTCCACAGCAGCCACCTATTGGCCACATTATCTCAGCTAAGGGAGGCCTCGTTAACTGATGTTTAGACATAGCTATCCAAAGAGAGAATGCTGCCCAAACTTTGGTCTCTTTACCTCAGCTGAGATAATATGATAAAAGTCTAGGTACTTGCAATGCAATCAGCTGTTGTGGGAACTTTTTTTTTTCTAAAGGATATTTACAGAGCCATTTATAGCTTTATCTGAAGAGCAAGATGATAAAGAGGGGAAGATGGCTTTACATTTAATAACTGGATTACAGACTCCCACTGTCACTTTCCCTGCTCCAGTTAGAAATGTAAAGCTTGCATTTGGTAGTCTGGTTCAGTAGATCCTCCTCTCCTCCATGTTTTAATACATCAGCTTCATTATTAAAAAGAAACATTAGCACGGCAGATGTGGATCAAGTGTTGGTGTTGCAATATATTTCTTAACTGTGGAATCTAAGCTTAGTGATATTCTAGCATGAATAAGATTTTTGTGTTTAGAGGTTGCCGGTGCCTTGCACCTAATGATGCTCCCAGACACTGCTGGCCAAGATGCTAACCTGCTGCTTTTCCGGTTGTTCTCGGTCCGGCTCAGCTTCCGCTTTGTCAGTCTGTTCCTCAGCCATGCTGGTGCAGGATCCCTGCATGGTCCCCTCTGAGCCAAGCACATGGCTAACAATAATATTCATTGCTGGGCTCGCCCCATACTCCTATGGGGTAGCATATGGGTAATTGTATCATTAGAATGAATTAAAAAAATATAGAAAGATAACAAAAGAATTATGAAGCATTGTATTAGTAGCAGGCTTACTAAATAATATTTTTTGCTGTGGAACATGCTGACTGCCACATGGAAAGATCTGGTTGTAAAAGGACAGTCCAGTTCCATGATGGAGGGCAGGTTCCAGCAGCACAGGCACAACAGGTCTGGCTGACATCACAAATGAGCACTTTAAATGTCTGTATGTAAATACACAACATGCCTGGAGATGTGTGTACTGCAAGACTACAGTGTAGCATTCTATCCAATTGGCCAACATGACTAACAAACATGAAGCAACAAAAGCATGCACTTGTAACGTCTTCCTATGTATAAAACCATTCTGCTTTTAAGTGTGACTACATTGTAAAAGTGCACTGGATAAAACAAATGCTCACCTTCCTCTGCTTATGCCGTGCACGTTTAGCCGCCCGTGAGCTGCTCACTGGCTTGGCCTCGGAGCTATTAATGAACTGTACTAGGTCATCTACTTTCCGATCATCAACAACATCCGTTTCCTTTTCTGAGATCTGGTCGGGCTTTTTGGGCTGCTCCTCTTTCCTCTTGGTCAGCCTGAGCCGAAGCTTCTCCCTCATTTCTGTGTAGTTCCTACTAGTTGGTGCTGATGGTGGCTAAATGTAAAGAATTAGGAGTTAATCAGAAGAGCAAAATAAAAAGTTACATATAGGATGCAGTCTGTGATTGCATTAAAGCATATCTAAACGTAAACAAAAATGTAAAATAACTAAGGCTCCATTCACATTGTAAAGCCACATACGCGGCGTATTTTGCCGCGATTAGTTTACTTTTTTTTTTTCCCCACAAAGAATTTACATTGATGTCTATGGCCGAACGCCAATGCCGCCTGAAAAAAAGGGTCCGGGACTTGTTTTCAGGCGGCAGGCGTACAGCGTTTATGAGATGTGAACCATCTCATAGACATCAATGGAAATTCTCCCCTCCAGCGGCACGGGCGTCGTGCTTCAGGCGTTTTGTCGCCTAGGTGTGAATGCAGCCTAGGAAATATTTTTGACATTTTGGATAGAGTGGAGAGGAATTAGAACACTTATTGCGGTTTGAGTCTCTAGGAAGGTTCACCCTCTCTCCATTTGTCCTGTTTCCCATTAACACAGAGAGTGAAAGCAAATCCCAAATTTTGGATTGTCACCAAAACAAGATTAGAGGGGAAATCTTGCAGTGGGGACACCAGTTTCTGGTAGCCTTGGTGACTTCATGGAAATGTTACTCCCTAAGTTAAGTAGTAAACAATCTGTAACACTGCACTAGAGGGAGATCGCACTTTGAATGAAAACACAGTAAGTTTCTTAATATTTACGTGTGCATTCTTTTAGGGAACAATCTCCCTCTGGTGTAATGTTAATATGTGAAAAAAATTGCAAAATAAAAAAAAAAGTAAAAAATAAGGCTAAAATTAGGTGCTAAATTTTGCAACACAAATATTTAATGTTAAATAACGTATGCTTTTACGTTTTGACTACTTTTGAGATCAATACCAGACAAAAAATAATGTGGAATTTATCTTTGCGAATTGACCCCAAATCAAATTCTTATGGCTGGAAAGACAAGTGTATGAGTACAGCGTGACAGCTTAGCTTATATAAACTAATGACAGACTGACAGTATGTAGGAGCAGACCAAGTGGTCCAAATCTGGATGCACCCAGTAGCATCCAGACTCAGACATTCATATCTAACCTCAGGTAACCCTTTGGTGTGCAGCTGCTACATGCCAACAGCACCACCATTCGCATGCATCTGTCATTCCATCCACAAAAATCCGCTGATTCTTGACACTGAAATCCAGTGTCTGCAGCCAAATGGCCATATGAAGGAGGCCTTACTCTATCCAAAGAAAATAAAAAGTTGCCTTAGTTCCACTTTAATATACTGCAGCTTTCCATTCCTTAGATGTGACCGCATCGGTTTTCATCACTCCCTGTCCTGGAGTAGTGACGACCCTCACTCCCTGTCCTGGAGTAGTGACGACACTCACTCCCTGTCCTGGAGTAGTGACGACACTCACTCCCTGTCCTGGAGTAGTGACGACACTCACTCCCTGTCCTGGAGTAGTGACGACACTCACTCCCTGTCCTGGAGTAGTGACGACACTCACTCCCTGTCCTGGAGTAGTGACGACACTCACTCCCTGTCCTGGAGTAGTGACGACACTCACTCCCTGTCCTGGAGTAGTGACGACACTCACTCCCTGTCCTGGAGTAGTGACGACACTCACTCCCTGTCCTGGAGTAGTGACGACCCTCACTCCCTGTCCTGGAGTAGTGATGACCCTCACTCCCTGTCCTGGAGTAGTGACGACCCTCACTCCCTGTCCTGGAGTGACGACACTCACCCCCTGTCTCTACAAAGGAGCAGCTTTGTTCTCTTAGGCTGTTGTCCTGATTTGAATCACAACCACCACTCATCTCCTCACTACCACTACATAGGGAGAAGGCGTTTTAGTTTACAGACGATAGCTAAGAAGGTTTAGATTAGAACATCTATGAAATTTCACTGCACAGGAGGCATCAAAAACAATTTCTATTAGACTCAACGGGCATTTATACGTAGTTAAAGTGTACTTAAACTGAAAAAATAAACGAATGCAGTTACCACTTTTAAAGGACTGGTAAACTGCAATACAGGGAGTGCAGAATTATTAGGCAAATGAGTATTTTGACCACATCATCCTCTTTATGCATGTTGTCTTACTCCAAGCTGTATAGGCACGAAAGCCTACTACCAATTAAGCATATTAGGTGATGTACATCTCTGTAATGAGAAGGTGTGTGGTCTAATGACATCAACACCCTATATCAGGTGTGCATAATTATTAGGCAACTTCCTTTCCTTTGGCAAAATGGGTCAAAAGAAGGACTTGACAGGCTCAGAAAAGTAAAAAATAGTGAGATATCTTGCAGAGGGATGCAGCACTCTTAAAATTGCAAAGCTTCTGAAGCGTGATCATCGAACAATCAAGCGTTTCATTCAAAATAGTCAACAGGGTCGCAAGAAGCGTGTGGAAAAACCAAGGCGCAAAATAACTGCCCATGAACTGAGAAAAGTCAAGCGTGCAGCTGCCAAGATGCCACTTGCCACCAGTTTGGCCATATTTCAGAGCTGCAACATCACTGGAGTGCCCAAAAGCACAAGGTGTGCAATACTCAGACATGGCCAAGGTAAGAAAGGCTGAAAGACGACCACCACTGAACAAGACACACAAGCTGAAACGTCAAGACTGGGCCAAGAAATATCTCAAGACTGATTTTTCTAAGGTTTTATGGACTGATGAAATGAGAGTGAGTCTTGATGGGCCAGATGGATGGGCCCGTGGCTGGATTGGTAAAGGGCAGAGAGCTCCAGTCCGACTCAGACACCAGCAAGGTGGAGGTGGAGTACTGGTTTGGGCTGGTATCATCAAAGATGAGCTTGTGGGGCCTTTTCGGGTTGAGGATGGAGTCAAGCTCAACTCCCAGTCCTACTGCCAGTTTCTGGAAGACACCTTCTTCAAGCAGTGGTACAGGAAGAAGTCTGCATCCTTCAAGAAAAACATGATTTTCATGCAGGACAATGCTCCATCACACGCGTCCAAGTACTCCACAGCGTGGCTGGCAAGAAAGGGTATAAAAGAAGAAAAACTAATGACATGGCCTCCTTGTTCACCTGATCTGAACCCCATTGAGAACCTGTGGTCCATCATCAAATGTGAGATTTACAAGGAGGGAAAACAGTACACCTCTCTGAACAGTGTCTGGGAGGCTGTGGTTGCTGCTGCACGCAATGTTGATGGTGAACAGATCAAAACACTGACAGAATCCATGGATGGCAGGCTTTTGAGTGTCCTTGCAAAGAAAGGTGGCTATATTGGTCACTGATTTGTTTTTGTTTTGTTTTTGAATGTCAGAAATGTATATTTGTGAATGTTGAGATGTTATATTGGTTTCACTGGTAAAAATAAATAATTGAAATGGGTTGAAATGGGTATATATTTTTTTTTTGTTAAGTTGCCTAATAATTATGCACAGTAATAGTCACCTGCACACACAGATATCCCCCTAAAATAGCTAAAACTAAAAACAAACTAAAAACTACTTCCAAAAATATTCAGCTTTGATATTAATGAGTTTTTTGGGTTCATTGAGAACATGGTTGTTGTTCAATAATAAAATGAATCCTCAAAAATACAACTTGCCTAATAATTCTGCACTCCCTGTACATTACATTTTTGTCTTGGGTTTAGATATACTTTACAATAGCAGTGTTTGGTTTTTCTAGGGTCCTCCTGTAAGATGACTACTATTAATTCTGCCATTACTTCTGCACTCTAACAGGCTAAAGCGGCAGCAACAATTAAAGAAATCCCAGTTTAAATTGCTAATGGTCCAAACATCTGTCAATTAGCAACATGGGGCAATAACTGCAGCGTTTAGGATGAAAGCACAGTTGCCTCTAGTTTACACAGGAGGGTTGACAATGGTCCTGCAAGCATGAGGAGCGGGTGGTCACCCAGTCTTTTATTTTTAAGGGCCTTCATGGGAGCATAAACTTGCAGAATTAACCAACAGGTGTTTATTAAAAAGTTAATATAAAATTACCCTTGCACAACTACATTTACAAGGCAAAAAGAAAAGCTAGTTATGCAACTTTAGTATATGGGTTCGCATACACAAACTATTTCAGCATTTTGGACATATCTAGTACCTCCAAAATCAGAAGAGGTTAACAAAAGCTTATGGTTGCAGTAGCAGCCTCTGTGCAACGTGAACCCTGATTCGCTCAATTCCAAGCATCTCTGGGTTCAGAGCTGTTAAAATTCCAGCTAAAAACCCCGGTACACAGCAGAACAAGCCCAACATGCACTTGATCAGCCACAGCAGAGGGCAGGGGAGACATAAGGAGTTCAATAGAGCCCCTCTATGTCACCATAAAGAGTACCTGTCATCCGGCCAATACAATCACATAGGTAGCTTGTTAGTTCCCTTGTGAAAGCAATAAGGATAAAAGTAGTATGAAAATTGTAAAAAACAAACAAACACATACTCACCTCTATGGCTGCAGCATCGCTGTGATGTTACAGCTACCGCCCCCAGAACGATCACATAACCACTCAGTTCTTGGTCTCTAAAATTTTATGGCAAAAATGCCAATTTTACCAGGTGCGTAAAAAATGCAAAAATTGCTCCAGAGGGCAAGTGGTTTAAGCCGTAGTCAAGTCTGTTGATTTATTTATACTTACAGGTAAGCCTATAACAAGGCTGTGCCGTGCGCACGGGAGTGATGCCATCGTGGCTTGGCCATTCAGACAGCCAGAGCCCGAAAACCTGGAAGGAAGACCGGGTGAAGGCTGAAGCTCCGGCAGCAGTGGCAGCGCACCACTGGAGGACTTTGTTTTATATCAAGTCTTTTATAATGTGCCATTATGCGATGGGGTAGAGCTCATTCCATTGATACAATATACCTTTACAATCCTTGTACTCGCATGGGAAAAGCACAGGTTCACTTTAACCACTTAAGGACCTGCTCATGTACATATACGTCGGTACTTTAAAGATGGATATCTCGGTAACGGCAGCAGCTGCTGCCACAAGCGAGATATACATCTTTTCTTTGAGCAGTCCTGTAAACGATAACGGTGGTCTCCGCGGTGGATTCGCAGCAAGATCACCGTCATCGGCGGTGGGAGAGGGGGCCCCCCCCTCCCGCCGCTTACCAGAGTCGTCTGTAGCGACGGAGGCGATCGAGTCCTTTCCTTTCCTCGGCTGGGATACGAGTGAGGGCAAGATGGGCCCCCACCCATCCCCATAGCATAGCAGGGCGGAAGTGACGTCAAAATGTCACTTCCGCCCATTGCTTCTTAACCACTTCCCGACCTCCTCATGTACATTTACGTCGGCAGAATGGCACGGACAGGCACAATCACGTACCTGTACGTGCCTGCCTAGACGTGGGTGGGGGGTCCGATCGGGACCCCCCCCCCCCCTTGGTACATGCGGAGGTCGGGTCCGCTCGGGGAGCGATCCGGGACGACGGCGCGGCTATTTGTTTATAGCCGCTCCGTCGCGATCGCTCCCCGGAGCTGAAGAACGGGGAGAGCCGTGTGTAAACACGGCTTCCCCGTGCTTCACTATGGCGGCGCATCGATCGGGTGATCCCCTTTATAGGGGAGACTCGATCGATGACGTCATTCCTACAGCCACACCCCCCTACACTAGTAAACACATACACAGTGATCCCTAAATGTTACAGCGCCCCCTGTGTTTAACTCCCAAACTGCAACTGTCATTTTCACAATAAACAATGCAATTTAAATGCATTTTTTGCTGTGAAAATGACAATGGTCCCAAAAATGTGTCAAAATTGTCCGCCATAATGTTGCAGTCACGAAAAAAATCGCTGATCGCCGCCATTACTAGTAAAAAAAATAAAAATGCAAAAAAACTATCCCCTATTTTGTAAACGCTATAAATTTTGCGCAAACCAACCGATAAACGATTATTGCGATTTTTTTTACCAAAAATAGGTAGAAGAATAAGTATCGGCCTAAACTGAGGAAATTTTTTTTTTATATATGTTTTTGGGGGATATTTATTACAGCAAAAAGTAAAAAATATTGCATTTTTTTCAAAATTGTCGCTCTATTTTTGTTTATAGCGCAAAAAATAAAAACCGCAGAGGTGATCAAATACCACCAAAAGAAAGCTCTATTTGTGGGGAAAAAAGGGCGCCAATTTTGTTTGGGAGCCACGTCGCACGACCGCGCAATTGTCTGTTAAAGCGACGCAGTCCCGAACTGTAAAAACCCCTTGGGTCTTTAGCCAGCATATTGGTCCGGGGCTTAAGTGGTTAAAGCAATATTTTCTAAATGTTATTTTTTCAAATTACATTTTTTTTTTGCATTTAAGTCTAAATATGGGATCTGAGGTCTTTTTGACCCCAGATCTCATATTTAAGAGGACCTGTCATGTTTTTCTATTACAAGGGAAGTTTACATTCCTTGCATTAGGAATAAAAGTGACCCATTTTTTTTTTTGTGTAAAAATGTAAAAAATAAATAAGAAACCAATTTTTTTTTTTTAAAGCGCCCCATCCCGAAGAGCTCACGCGCAGAAGCGAACGCATATGAAAACGGTGTTCAAACCACACAAGTGAGGTATCACGCCGATCGTTAGAGAGAGAGAGAAATAATTCTAGCCCTAGACCTCCTCTGTAACTCAAAAGATGCAACCTATAGAATTTTTTTAAACGTCGCCTATGGAGATTTTTAAGGTTGGGTATAATTTTACTCGGCGTAACAGTATCTTTCACAATCTAAAAAAAATTGGGCTAACTTTACTGTGGTCTTATTTTTTTATTCAAAAAAGTGAATTTTTTCCAAAAAAAGTGCGCTTGTAAGACCGCTGCGCAAATACGGTGTGACAAAAAGTATTGCAATGACCGTCATTTTATTCTCTAGGGCAGGGATATGCAATTAGCGGACCTCCAGCTGTTGCAGAACTACAAGTCCTATGAGGCATAGCAAGACAGCCAAAGCCACAAGCATGACACCAAGAGGCAGAGGCATGATGGGACTTGTAGTTTTGCAACAGCTGGAGGTCCGTTAATTGCATATCACTGCTCTAGGATGTTATATATATATATATATATATATATATATATATATAATGTTTGTGGGTTTTAAGTATATTTCTAGCAAAAAAAAAACTATTTTAATCTTGGAAATGGAAACACCAAATCTGAAAAACAGCCATGGTCCTTAAGTGGTTAAACCACTGCAAGATTACTAGTATTTGGGCATCTTGGCAAAAGCATACTGCTGATCCTGAGCCGTCAAGCTTGAAAATTGCCATGTTGGAGTTGGCAGAACCCTTGTTTAGAGTATCTACTTGAAGTGTAATGTTAATACATGAACCCAATCTTTACACTCCTATCCCAATGTGTGTTTTTTTTTCTACGATCCAGATCATTGTGGGTGATTAGATTACATTATTTTCTATTAAGTTATTTTATATGAGGTGTATTGCCTTAACTTTCTGTACTAGTTGTGCTATGTACTGTATATTGCAATGGGTGAAATACCTGACCTACAATTCTCCAACAATAGTGGGGTCTCTGCCCTGGGTAGTCTTGGGATGGGATCGGGTGGCTTGGCCTCTGGATGGAGGTTTGATGGAGGCCTTGTTGCCTCCCTCCTCCAGGGGTGGAGCTGGTGGGGTCCCCCTTGGCCTCTTAGGGGTGGGTCGCCCCGGAGTTTTGAAGTTGTGCCTCAGTGTGGGTCTTGTGTTTTATACAGTCAGAATGTTTGCTCAAGGTAACCTCTTGGACCAAATAAGGGGTAACCCTCTTCGCTATGATGCTTGATATTCTCCTTTCTTCCTTAGTTTCCCTTTTATACTCTATGTTTTGGTAGCCTATATGTCAATGCACTTCTGTTGTCTTGTTCGCAAACCCTCATATGTAGGGTTTGCTATACTGTATTCTCTGTTTTACAAATAAAGATTACATTAAAAAAAACACACTGTAAGATGCCAAACTATTTAATATCCTATTTGTCTTAAAAAATTAGCACATAAAATAATAAAAGGCAAGTCAAACTCTTGCATTGTATTCCATATCTGTAAATGTATGTTTAAAACTCCTCACCCCTCCATGACCAAAGAACTCGCAGTAGCAGCAGTCACAGTATTTGCCCTCTTTCTGATTGGTGGAGGTGGATGTGCTGGAGCTGTGTTCTGAACAGCTGTCCTCATCCTGGCTCTCCTCACCGTCATACTGCTGGTGGTCATATGCACCACTGTTTTCACACCGATGACCCTCACAGTCTGGGTCACTGGAACACAAACGACACAGTAAGTAAGGTACTCTTTTCTACATATTGATGCACAGTTACCAAAACATACTAATGAGTGGCAATCACCAAGTAACTTCCCAAGAATGGCTTCTTTAAATATGGATGCACTTCGAATAGTTAATGGATGTTGCCCCTTGTAAATTTAAAGGAGAAGTCCAGCCTGAACTTGTTTGGCTGGGTTTCTCCCAAGGATCACAGAGCAATTAGTTTTGCACTCCTGTGACCGGTTTTCAGCAGAGAGCGGTCTAAAGTCCACTCTCTGCTGACATCACACACAGATCAGTTCAGGCACTGTGTCATCCAAACTCTGGGAGTCTGGATCCGCCAGGTGCCTGGACTGATGGTTGTCTCTGCCTCTCAGCGAGCCACTGAGACGGCTGCTCCCCGCCCCTCCACAGCTCAGCGCTCCAGTGAGCGTGAGGGAGCAGAGCAGGAGAGCTACTGATTGACAGGCAGCAGCTCTCTGCTCGGGGAGCTGTGAGAACTGAGCCATCATCGGTGTTCAATGGCTCGGTTCTAAGTGCAGAGGCAGCGGGGGACAGATGCAGCATCCACCTAGGTAAGTATGTTTATGGGAAAAGAAAAATCCTATACTTCTCCTTTGTCTTGCTTTATTTCTACATATGTTCTAATGCTGATGTTTAGGAGTTGGACTCACAATCACAGCAGTGAAGCCAAGACCTTTTATTAGGATTTTAGGAGGTTGTTGCAAATAAGTTTCCACTTGTTAAAACTGCTCATATTAGCTAGCACACTGTCTCTGCATTCACCAATATAAATTGCTATATGTTTATTCACTGCCATTTCTGTGCCAAGATGGGAGCTCTGTAGACTGGATTTAAAGACCAAACATTGCACAGTGGGGACCATTTTGTATTGTATTGTTATATAAAATGTGGTATGCTTTTATGAATTCCTGTCATAACTGTGGCTAATAGGTACTAGCTCAAAGCTGCTTTAATTACACCACAAATAAGTGCAGTTCTTGTATGTGGAATTTACAAAAACTGAACTTCTTATCTAGGTATTTTCTGAGCAACAAATAACTATGGCAGAAGAAATAGCTAATAACGGGCGACTGTCGATTTGGATGCTTGAACAGGGAAATTCAGAGTAAACCACAACATATTAAACATTTGTGTAAGCAGACCTTTTTCTTTATTATTTTAGGATTTCCAGTAGTTTTTCACTGTCTGAGAAGCAGAGTGTTGAAATATACACTTTTAATACATTAGGTATATAAAGACATCAACATGTAATCATGTCAATGCACATGTTGATTGCAACTATAATTGTGCCACAATGTTCCCTTCAAAGTGTGTCTGTAATAAAATAACCACTGTGCAGGAAGAAAAATAAAAAAACAGTGGTAGGCAATAAGCTTGGTTGTTTTTCAATGATGGTGGTTTTCATTTATGGTGAGAATGACATTTAACAATTGCAAAGGGCATTTCTAGCAGATTATGACAGAATATACGGCCATTCTCAGATCATCGCCAGAGGTGCCCAATTCTAACTTCCTTATGACTGTGGCTTATGGCATGGCTGTGTTTATATTAAGAATCCATTTAATAACTCAAGTAATATAGGCCAGAACCTTTCATAAAAAAAATAAAGATGGAGCTGGCCTTACCTGCCTCTCGGTTTTAAATACATATACATTTTCACCTAAACAAATGATCTTTAAAAAGAATTTCAGAGGGAGGAAAAAAATGTTCCCATGCAGTCAACCGCTAGATGTGGGGGAGAGTTTTCCAGGGAATTGAAGGAATGAGCAAGTATAGCCTTTTAGTGCATGCCTGGTCAAAACAAGCAGTTAACCCATGCAGTGTGGTTACAGCCCCACTGCATGGGAGAATTATTTTGAAAATTTGAATATAGCTGCTTGACTACTATTCTTGGTAAAAGGTAAAAACAGCTGACATATAACTCACCTGCAAACACTGGGCGGGGCACTGAGTGTGCCATCTGTAGTTGAGGTCGGAGGAGCAGCAGTAGAAGGACAGAAACCTAGATGAGGGTCGACAAACCCAGGTGCAGTGGCAGCTGTCTTAGGGAAGGGTTGGGGATTTATACTGGGAAGGTGCGGAGAGGAGGCAGACGGATGTGTAGCAGGAGAAAGGGAAGGAAGTGCAGCTAAACTTGTCGGACTATTTCTTGGTGCAACCGGTGCAGAAGGATGCCTATGGTCCTCCTTAATATTGTGAAATACATCACCTAAAATCAGAAGAGGGGGAAAAACACATTCAATCTTGCACTAAACACACACAGAAATCTGCTCTAATGAGGAAGCAAAAAATATTGGTTTATAATAAACTGTGGAATTCACCAACATTGCCAATTACATTAAACTTCAATTTTTGTAGTTTTAAATGAGCTAATATGCAGTTCAATCGCCTGAAAAGGCTATGGGCCAGATTCACAGGCATTTGCCCTGGCGCAGCGTATCAGAGATACGCTACGCCGCATCTTACCTGGCGGAATTTCGAATCCAGGAAGATTTTGCGCCGTAAGTTACGGCGGCGTAGTGTATTTCTCGGCGCGTATTTCAAATTGGGCGGGTAGGGGGCGTGATTCATTTAAATGAAGCGCGTCCCCGCGCCGATTGAAATGCGTGTGCTCTGTTTCGAAATTTCCCGCCGTGCTTTGCGCGAAATGACGTTGCACCGACGTCATTTTTTGAATGTAGACGTGAGTTGCGTTCTTTCCTATTCACGGACAACTTGCGCAAACAAAAAAAAAAAAAATTCGACACGGGAACGACGGCCATACTTTAACATGGCAAGTCTATCTATACGCCACGAAACAGCAGCTTTAACTATACGCCGGGAAAAGCCAACTAGCGACGAAGTAAGAGAATGCGACGGCCGCGCGTACCTTCGTGGATCGCCGGAAAAAGCTAATTAGCATACCCGGCGCGGGAAAACAACGCGAACTCCACCCAGCGGGCGCCGAAGTATTGCACCTACGATCCGAAGGCGTACGAAGCTGTACGCCTGTCGGATCGAAGCCAGAAGCCGTCGTATCTTGGTTTGAGGATTCAAACTAAAGATACGACGCGGCAAATTTGAAAGTAAGCCGGTGTATCAGTAGATACGCCGGCGTACTTTTTCTGTGAATCTGGCCCTATGTTACTGTATCCCTCCATTTCTTAATCAAAATGTGCTAGCTGACAGCTTATTGAGATGGTTTTTGGAATACATTGTTTTTTTTATTGGCTTGAAACAGAGAGACCCTATATCTAAGAACATCTAAATTGGTATGCCAGTAGTGTTATAGCTTATTCACAGATCTAGATACACTCTGCTTTAGCCAGAAGAGGATTTTTGTATTCGCCATAAAACCCCTTTCTTGGAGTCCATTGAGAGACACAGGTGTTTGACCTTCGGGTTATACTGTTGACTACAGGACTAGACCTTAGCAAGCAACACTGTGGGGCCAGCCAAGGTTAACGCCTCCTCCACTAGCAAGAGTCAGTATTTGTTTTTTAAGCAAAGCAGTACCAACAGCATGTTCATAAACATAGCAGGATGAAACCTGTCCCCCTCAATAGACTAAAAGATCTTCTGCAAAAATCTGATTTTCATTTTAGTCCATTGAGGGACAAAGAAAACCTTGCACCTTTGAGGCATGCTAAAGTAGTCTGAGGTGCGGACACCAAAGCAAACAAATGCCAACAGGCCCACAAAAAAAAAAATGAAAACTGGAGACTGTCTGGAGCTCAAACAGCACCGGAAGGACTTTACGCAGGAAGTAGGCATCAGATGAGGCCACGTGTTTACATAGTAGAGCTTAGAAAATGTGTGAACAGATAACCTGTTGGTAGCCTTTTGGGAAACCGATGCTTGATGTTGAAAAGCCCAAGAAGCATTGACGGATTCATAAAAATTCTACTTGACAGAAGTTTGGAACTGGATCCTAGAGATGGTTAGCGGATACCGGTGTACTATATACACACAAACCAACCGAGTTGACAAAAAACACTTTCTGAAGAACTAGTGGTCCAGACAATGGAGGTAAATCTTTTAGTGAACTGGAGCCAGACAAAGGGAAGGAAGAACAAAGTCTTTGTTAAGGTGAAAAGTAGAAGTTGAGGATTATGTTGATTCTAGGTTTAAGGGGGGGTTAGGTGGGGTATAGGAATGGACAAGGGAACAGAGGGGAGGAAGAAGTGTGAGGTCAATACAGTGGTATTAAGAAACGGGAAAAGAAGTTACTGATAAAAGGCAGGCGGGCATGGGAACAGAGCAAAGGACCGGGGAGGTACTGCTTTTGGTTTATTCTTCTTAAGTTTCCGAATCCCCACCTGTTTATTTGCTAGCCCATCATAAGTGTGTAGTGATAAGAACTATATGATTATGTATCCATTGTATAAGATATGTTAACCTTCTGTGAACCTTACCATAAAAGAAAAATAAAATAAAAGATTTAAATATGAAAAAAAAAGAAAAGTAGAAGCTAACTTAGTCAAAACATAAGTCTGGGTCCCCCACCTTGTCCCTGCAGAAAACCAGAAAAGACAGCTTAAAGAGGTGCTTAAGTCTATAGAAAAACCATTAAGTCTGCAGCTGCTGACTTAATATAAGCAGACTTGCCTGTTCAGGGATCCAGCACTGTCCTTACTAGAGGTCGACCGATATGGGTTTTTCTCTGGCCGATGCCGATATTTAGAAATTGTGGCGGCCGATAGCCGATTTATGATGCCGATTTTTTTTGGGCCGATATGTTAGGCCGATTCCCCCCCCCCCCTTCATCTCATAAAATTTAACAGTTAGACCCCTTTCACACTGGGGCGTTTTTCAGGCGCTTTTGGGCTAAAAATAGCACCTGTAAAGTGCCTGCAAAACTGCTCCCCTGCAGTCTGTCTGAAAGCCCGAGTGCTTTCACATTGAGGCGGTGCGCTGGCAGGACGTAAAAAAAAAAAAAGTCCTGCAAGCAGCATCTTTGGAGTGGTGTATACCGCTCCTCGATCACTCCTGCCCATTGAGGTGAACGCCTGCAAAGCGCTTCTGCAGTGGCGCTACAAGGGAGCATTTAACCCCTTAATCGGCCGCTAGCTGGGATATAAGCGCCCCGCTAGCAGCCAAATAGAGCAGCTAGAATGATGGTCCAGTGTTTAGGCAGCGGAGTTCTGCGGAAAAAAAATTAAAAGTTAGCAGCTACAAATACTGCAGCTGTTGACTTTTAATATACGGACACTTCCCTATCCTGGGTGCCCGCAATGCTGGCACTCGAAGCCGATATCTCCCTCGGGTGCTGCCGCCACCATCTTCGGTAAGGGAATGTATGTGTATGTATGTATGTATGTATGTATGTATGTATGTATGTGTATATATATATATATATATATATATATATATATATATATATATATATATATATATATATATAATTTTACACAAAAACAGGTAATGAAAACTTTTGGATGAAAAAAAAAAATATGGGCTAACTTTAGTTTAGCTAACTGTTTATTTTTTTATTTGTTAAAGCATATTTTTTCCAAAAAAAATGTGTTTGAAAGACCGCTGCGCAAATAGTGTGTAACATTAAATATTGCAGCAATCGCTATTTTATTTCCTAGGGTCTCTGCTAAAAAAAAATATATAATGTTTGGGGGTTCCAAGTGATTTTCTAGCAGAAAATACGGGATTTTTACTTGTAAGCAACAAGTGTCAAAAAAGATTTAGCCTTTAAATGGTTAAACTGAGAATTCTCCTACACGGAGTTCAGTTAATTGACAAGTAGCAACATTGTATATCTTTTCTAAAACTTGGCAGGCTGCCCAGGAGAGAGAGAAGGTCTTCTACGGGAAGCTTCAGGCAACTTACATTGACTTCTATTACAGAAGCTTTTTGCAAGTTGCGGTGCTGAAGTTTAAATCGGCTTTTTTACAGCACATATCGGCCGATGCCGATTAATTAAAAAAGCCAAATATCGGCCCATATATCGGCCAGCCGATATATCGGTCGACCTCTAGTCCTTACCCGATCCAGTTCTTCACCAGTCTTGAAGTCACGGCATGTCTAGTATGGGAAACTGGCTGTGACTCCTTGCGGCTCCACAGACGGCTTCCCACTGCACTTTGTGAAGGGTCATGCAGCCTCTTGGGACCTGTGACGTGTCCCGAGAGGTTGCGGGCTGGGAGGGAAGAAGGGAAAACTTCTGGTGGAATTGCCTGGGCAAGACTACCAGTACAAAAATATTAATCAAGGATCAAGAGGCCAACGGTTCCTGAAACACTATGGAAAAGGCAGAAACCTGACCTTTAATAACGCTGAGATCCTAAGGCAGGAAGTCTGTGTGCCAATGGAATGTACATAGCAGACAAGGCAGGAATTTGAAATTCTACCATGGCCAAGATTCAACCCACCTTTCTTGCTGCAGCATAACATCTGGTTCTCCCCTGTTGGCTACTATTCACCACCACTGTGGCAAAGTCCAACTAAATCCTGATCTGATGACCCTGAAGCAAAATAGTTCACTGTTGCAGAGACAGCCAGTCTCTGATGTTCAAGGATGTTGATCTGGAGACAAATCTCTTCCCACTACCAAGTATTTCGCACAGACAAGACAAGTATCTGACACGAGTAGCTTCCAGAAGATTGCAGAGCTTACAAGACCAGGGACAATGTGGTCCTCACGGCTAAACAAATCAGTCTGTTCAGGGAATTGATTGATTTGTCTGATGACAGAATATTGCATTATATAGACCTGTAGTGAAATTAGACAAATGGAGCTGCCTTAAAGGGCCTACATCAGGTCCAAGATTCTTGTGCAAAACTATTTAGACGGACAGCTACTGGACTGCAGAACTTAAATCTGAGTACAATGTTTCAGGCAGGTGTGCCCAACCAGTGGCCCGGGGGCCATACACGGCCTGCGGAGCTCTAGGATGAGGCCGGCGACCTCCTGCTCTGTGATAGTGGGATGGCAAGCCCAGATCTTGGGTTCCCAACCCTTTATGCCAGAGCATCAGACGGCAACATCGGTGTGAAAGCAGCCTTAGGTCCCTTTCAAAGGATCAGTCCGACCCAATCGGACCCTCCATTCAGCTCTATGGAGCAGCAGACGAAAACGGACTTGTGTCCATTTACACCCACCTACCCCCAATTTGATCCGCTAAAAAAAAATAGAAGGGGATCCATCCCCTTTTGTCTGGGCATATCAGACCGGAGGGCCCATAGAGTAAAGTGGGCTGCATCTGTGTCCACTCTGCAGTATGCATGTCATCTGCCCGCTCCACTCATTGTGGCCCGCGACCAGTTACCAAGACGCTAAAATAGCCCTCGCTTTTCAAAAGGTTGGGCACCCCTGGTTTAAGGTTTCTCCAGTGGAAGAAACTCTGGCCTGAGCTCCAAGATTAAACCTTGATACTTCAGAGTCTGATCCAGCAATAATTTCCAAAGTTTCAGAATCAAAGCGATTGTAATATCTGAAAAGTCAAAAACAGTGTGTCCAACTGACTGACTGGTGTGCGGACTTGCTCCCTTCACAGGTTGTTGGTGAAGGGAGGTATCACACAATGGTTATGCCACAGGAGCAGAGATAAGTAAATATTGAAGCTAGCACCGTGGTTGTAGACCTGAAGTGCAGACCGGAAGCAATGACAGACCTGGTGGATGCAATGTGGAATTTCTGAGCACAAATGAGGACATTCAATACTGAGACCCAAGACTGGACAAATTCTGCCCTTAGGGTTGGGAACTGTGAATAAGCTGGAGAAAAATTCTTGAAACCCTTCTGTCATAGCAAATAAGGCAATTACACCTTGGTCCAGAAGACCCAAGAGGGTTCAGTGGAGATCTGTTAATCTGAGGTGAAATAAGAAGGTTGGATCTGAGAAAGAGGAGCAGAGAACCAAATTCCAGACCGCAGCCCTGGGACACCACCCCCTGCATTCAAGCGTCTGAGATGCAACAATATCACTCTACTCTGGAAAAAGTGGGTGCAGAGTGGTAGTAAGCGGGGGTGTTTATACAGGCTTTTGTTTACCAGTGTCAAATTCTCCTGTAGGTGACAGTATAAACCATGGGTCTTCAAACTACGGCCCTCCAGTTGTTCAGGAACTACAATTCCCATCATGCCTAGTCATGTCTGTGAATGTCAGTGTGTTACAATGCCTCATGGGATGTGTAGTTCTACAACATCTGGAGGGCCGTAGTTTGAGGATCCCTGGTATAAACCAAAGCTAAAAAAGACTTAAGTCCCTCAATGGTCGAGAGAGAAAAATATACTATTGGCCCCCACACTCATACTTACACATTTCATTCTCACCTATTGAAGAAGGCCTTTTGGATGATACTTTGAACTGATTGCTACTGGACTGGACTGTGGTGGCTGTGCAAGAAACGGAGGAAGTTGCAGATGAAGTTGCCATGACAACTTTATTTGCTTCTATAAAGGCATCCTGAAAATTATAAAGACATTTCTTCTTGGCAGTGTTTTTTTTCTCCTTTATATCTGGAACCGGAGTTGTATCACTACTAGATGACGTAGGAAGTGCTTCAGGCCTTATTTCAGGGAGTGCAGGTCCTAAAATATCACCCCCTATAAGATTCAAAGCAGAATAAAAGGCGATTATAAAAAAGAAATAGGCCTGCAATCGATAAATAAAACAAAATATTTAATATATTGAGCTAAAGTATTTCATATGTTGTTCCATGCAAGTTCCTTACTCGGCAACATACCAGACTGCCAAATTCTGAGATTTATTCAGAGACCTAATGAACCTTCCCATTTTTATCTATTCTATAGTATAGAGAGTTAACAGGAAGGCGGACCTGCAAAGTTTAAGGACTACATACTTCATCATGTCTGCATTTAAATGACCCCACGGAACCAGAGTAGGAAAGATACGTCTATTAAAGTACAGGTGAACCCAAGAAAGGCAATATATTGCAGCTCAATGGTCTTTAGTTATGGAGGCTGCATTAGTTTTCTCTATCAGCCCAATTCCCTTTTTTTTTTTCCCAAGTAAAATAACTTTTGTGATCAGAAACCGTGTCCTTGTAATTCCCTGTGCATGGACATCTCAATATTACTCCTCAAAAGAGTCTGCTTGTTCTCCTAGCTTCCAAGTTGCTCAATGTGAATGTTTGTAATATGCTAGATTTTAGTCCCATCTCCTGCTGGCTTGAGCTTGTTGTATCTACTGTATTAGAGTGCATTATTCCATAAAAATATTTTTTTCCATTATCTCGGTTTCATACCGATTTCACCCTTCCTCAGTTAGGAGGTCTATCCAGACGTTTCTTGCGAGTATTCTTATAGCTGGATTGCTTCCAGAAGTTTTCAAGATGCCAATTTAAGAACCTTCCATGTACCTCCATGAAGCGGACATTTGCGTTTTCCCCCACCCATATTCTGGGACTGCTTTTTGACATCCCCAGAAGCTTCCTGCAAACCCTTGAATGATAAGTGTTATTTATTTTTATTACTCACAGTTAAATTACTTGTTTCCTCACATTTAAAGTAGAGCTATGGGAAAAACTTTTTTTTTTCCCATTTTGAATAAAGGGATATATATATATATTTTATATTAATATATATTTCCAGCATCTGTCCCATTGCTGAGATTTCCATGCACTTCCTGTCAAACAGGAATGCAAGGAAATTCCTGAAAATTAAGGGATGCTTTGGGGGAACCAAGTCACCAGAACTAGTGTCCCCATTGGAAAATTTCCCCTTTATTACTTTTCTGGAGACAACCCAATATTATGGATTTTCTTCTAACGATCATGGTAAACAGGACAAAAAGAGAAGGCGAGTCCCCATTAATGTGGGCACAAACCACAATAAAATTGTGTCAGGTGTTCTATTCCCTCTAACCCTCCATCCAAAAAACAAACAGTTTTGCCTTTATTGTACCATATAAGGGGTTTAAAGTATTTTTTTTTGTTTGTTTTTAATAACAAACATGTCATACTTATCACCTATGTGCAAGAGTTTTGCACAGAGTAGCCACGATACTCCTCTTCTGGTGTCCCCTCTGCGGCACACTCCTGACTCGCTCCCGTGTCCTGCTGCTGCGTCCATTGACACAGACAGCAGGACTCGGCATGCTTGAATCGGCCAGCCTGACATGTTTCATCCAACAGGATATCATCAGAGGTATGATCTCCGGTCAGATGAAACATGTCAGGTTGGCCGATGCAAGCACGCCGAGAGCCGCAGATTTTTACTACATATCATGATGTCTGCATTCTACTATTACCTGTACGTGGACTACAATCAATTATTTTTTAATCTTGCAAGCTTCACTATTGCTG
This sequence comes from Rana temporaria, assembly GCF_905171775.1. NCBI lineage: Eukaryota > Metazoa > Chordata > Amphibia > Anura > Ranidae > Rana > Rana temporaria. The sequence goes on along the minus strand of NC_053489.1, from coordinate 621,083,961 downwards.
CCTTATTTCTTTCCATTTGGGTAATACCAATTTGGTGAACGGATATCATATCCACTCTGGGTTAGGATTTCAATTAATTGGTGGCTATATATATCATTCGATGATTGGATCTCTTGCAGTTTTATCTGCAGTGTTTGGAGGGGGACACCCCATTTTCCTCTGTTGAATGATTACATGTCATTTATCATTACCTTCTGGTAAGCAGATTGGATTCACTTGGGTTAGGTGTGCCTCTCCATACACTGCAGCGTGCAAAAACCTATTTTTTTTTATATAATAAATACGCAAGATATTGTTTTAAAATCAGGATTCCTGCCACAAAAAAAGTTACCAAATTTGTATTTAATTTTTTAAGCATCATCTTATTTGGTTAACAAAAATCCAACTTTCATGCTCCTTTAGAAATATCGGTCAACTGCTAGATTGGCTGAAATGCTTCTGCATCAGTTAATTTCTTGTTCACTGCTGTCAACACACAAAATGTTTGTTCTTCTTACTGCTTAGGTGGCACAGTTGCCATTAGTGGCCTGGATGATGTGAATCCTCAGGTAATTTACCCGGCCGCAGGGTCACTAGGTAGCAGTACAAGAATTGGATGGCATTTCCCATGACATGTCCTGACATCAAGCAATTATAATCGAATTGCTGGTAACTAGCAGCTAGTGGTTGAAGCAGCATTTCTAGGATGTATCATCCTTAAGAAATATGACCTAGCTGTGTACTCACTTCCTAATTAATTTATCAAGAGAATGCAGCCTCACTTATCGGAAACAGAACAGTTCTGGCCTGGTAAAACAGTTTAAGACAAAAAAAGCTACATATGGTATATACATGAACAATACTTGATGGATATATCAAAGCCAAATTCTGGTGTCAGAAACTCATTGGGAAAGACTTTTGCTTAGTGGTTAAGCAATACAAGGGATAGAAGATTAACTGCAGTAGAAGGACTAGCACATAGCAAGAGATTACACAAAAAAACTAAACCCCACCATAAGTGAAGTTACTTTGATTTTTAAAAGATAATTGAATGAATCTAAAGCCAACTATAAATACCTTTAGAACATGTACAGCACTAATACAGTGTTACATTTCAGTCAGTGCTGAAGAGGGAAAAAACATTTTTAACTACTTCAAAACCGCACGCTGTCATATGACGTCCAAAAAGGGGATCTCTTATCCCAGGTGGACGTCATATGACGTCCTGTACTTTGTGCGGTGACATCTGAATGATGCCTGCACCTAGAGGCATCATTCAGATATCATTGCGATCCAGCGCACCATAAAAATGTTCATAGCGGCGGTTCCGCCGCTTGATCGTTCTTATAGGCGGCGGGAGTGGACATCCCCCCCCCCCCTCCCGCCATCTGGTGCTTCTCCCGGCTCTCCCGTGCCATCGGGGGCCCGGAGAGATGATCGCCGTGCGCTGGATGGGAGGCATAGAGATGACTGGTGACTAGATGTTCACCAGTCATCTCTATGACCGTCAGAGGCCCGGGCGCGACATCACGCCCGGGTTCCCGTAAGTAAACAAACCGCAATTGCGTCTAGTAAGAATGAGATCTGTTTTTCACGATCTCATTCTTTCCAGCCTGGAGGAGAGATGTGGGTTCTTATTGACCCCGCATCGGTCCTTAAAGAGGACCCGTCACACACTATTCCTATTACAAGGGTTGTTTACATTCCTTGTAATAGGAATAAAAGTGATAAAAAAAAAAAGTGTAAAAAATAAATAAGTAAAAAATAATAAAATAAATTAAAATTACCTGTCCCCGGTAGCTCGCGCTCAGAAGTGAACGCACATGCAAGTCCCGCCCACATATGTAAACGTCGTTCAAACCACTTATGTGAGGTGTCGCCGCGTGCGTTAGAGCGTGTGCAACAACTCTAGCACTAGACCTCCTCTGTAACTCTAAACTGGTAACCTGTAATATTTTTAAAGCGTCGCCTATGGAGATTTTTAAGTAAAGTTTGGCACCATTCCAAAGCATGACATGTTAGGTATCTATTTACTCGGCGTAACATCTTTCATATTTTACAAAAAAATTGGGCTAACTTTACTGTTTTGTTATTTTTTAATTCACGAAACCATTTTTTTTACAAAAAAAAAGGAGTTTGAAAAATTATTGCGCAAATACCGTGCAAGATAAAAAGTTGCAATGACCGCCATTTTTTTCCCTAGGGTGTCTGCTAAAAAAACATATAATGTTTGGGGGTTCTGAGTAATTTTCTAGCAAAATAATGATGATTTGTACATGTAGGAGAGAAGTGCCAGAATAGGCCCTGTATGGATGTGGGTTTTAAAGCCCTGTATTGAAGGGGTTAAACAAAAAAGCACATTGCCATTTCTTACCAGCAAGAGGGTCAGGTAGAAAAGAAGTTGTCCAGTTTTTGTCATTCATCATTTCTGACCCCCAAAGACTTATAAATTTAGACCGGCTCCATTCAGGAGAATTGCCAAAACAGCTCGGATACATGTGATCTTGTAAAGATGCGTTGAATACCTGATGCTTGTTAGTGTGGTTCTGTGTAGGAGGCAAGGCCTAAAAAATAAAATGTTTACAAATTATGATAAAAAGAAAACACATTTTGAAAACTCTAGCTAACATTCTAAATAAGAATGGTGAAGAATCTGACCGAAGTTGTATCGCTAGAGTGGAGAGACTTGCATTTTGCTTTGTTTTTTGGCAACTGACTGGGCTGCTTTAAAAACCCTGCAATTGAAGAAATACACAGGGGCCCCCCTAACTGATCTCTTTCTTTTTCTTCAATACTTTAAGGCCCCATTCACACTTGGTTATTTGGAATTGCCAGGAGAATTCTGCCTGCAAACCCAAATCGTGGTGAAACCGTGCAACGCACGTTTGCGTGCCATAATTCTTAAAGTGGAGTTCGGCCTAAAATTGTATTTTTTTAAAAAGCAGCATCTACAAATACTGCAGCTGCTGACTTTTAAAAGGACACTTACCTGTCCAGGGCACCAACGATGTCCTCACCTGAAGGACCTTACCGTTTTACAGCCTGGTTCCCTACTGCGCATGCACGGGTGGTGCTGCGCATTCTAAGTGGTCCCTGCTTTCTTTTAGAGGAGGGGCCAGACATGGTGTAGATCACCCCGGATTCTGTGATGATCTTTTGCTGGAAGTACAAGCAAATACCTGCATTAGACAGGTATCTGCTCCCCCCTCTCCCTGAAAGGTACCAAATGTGACACCGGAGGGGGAGGAATCCGGACAGCGGAAGTTACATTTTTGGTTGGAACTCTGCTTTAATGGCACCACAAACACGGAGCGATTTTGCCACAAATTGCAATAAGACGCACCTTTAAAAATCATGCAAAACTAGTCCTTGACCAAAAAAGGAGCAAGAGCTTATTTTGCCTGACAAATACACATAGGGCAGCCCACTCCAGTTGTGCGACACACATAAAAGCGTACAAATCGCACATTAACCACTTCCGTACCGGCCCATATTCATGACGTTCACAGAGGGGATCTCCCATCCCGGGTGGACCTCATATGACGTCCTGGGCTTTGTGAGGGGATATCTGAATGATGCCTGCAGCAGATATCATTGTTTGCCGGCGGCGATTCTGTGCGCCATAAGATTGATCATAGCGGTGGTTCCGCCACTTGATCATTCTTATAGGCAGCGGGAGGGGACATCCCCCCTCCTGCCGCCATCCGGTGCTTCTCCGGGCTCTCCCGTGCCATCGGGGGCCCGGAGTAATAATCGTCCAGCGCCAGATGGGAAGCATATAAATGACTGGTGACCAGATGGTCACCAGAGGCCCGGGCACGATGTGATGACGTCACGCCCGGGTACCTAGAAGTAAACTAAACTGCGATTGCGGCTAGTAAGCATGAGATCTGTGATTTTTTTTTTTTTTCACAATCTCATGCTTTCCAGCCTGGAGGAGAGATGTGGGGTCTTATTGACCCCGCATCTCTCCATAAAGAGGATCTGTCACACACTATTCCTATTACAAGGTATGTTTACATTCCTTGTAATAGGAATAAAAGTGATCAAAAAAAAAATAAAAAATTTTAACGCCCCTGTCCCCGGTAGCTCGCGCTCAGTATTAAAAGCCCTGTATTGAAGGGGTTAAAGATCGTGACTGGGAAGGCTCATTCCGGTTACACAAGATATTAATAGGGCCCAAGTTCCATAATCGAAAACAAATGAGCATATCAGGAACATTTCACTCCCTGCTTCAGTTCTGTGAACTACGATACCATTTTTAGGTGGTCAGCAATGGCAGACCCCATATTTCTTGAGCGCCAGCTTTACTTTAAAAGAAAATTTGTAAATATTTGTGAACCTGCAAAATGATTCCATAAATAAAATAGCCTGCAAAGAACACATTTCTAAATGCAATAGCTGCTCAACTGTCATTTGCTTTTTTTCAGTTGGGCTCATTAATAAAACCTGGCTATAAAAACAAATACAATGAAATAGAACCCTTGGACATAGGAAACAATTAGGAGCTCAAAATGAAGCACAAATGCTATACCAAACTCAACAAATTTATTCAAATTCTAAACAAGGTCCAATAAATGAAGCGATCAATAAAGATAATAATAATGCCAAGATAGTTTTGTTGATGAACGGTGAACCAAGTGAACTGAAGAACTTAATGCGGAACTTCACCCAAAGGTCTTCCTACTCCTCCCCCTTCACATTGCGCATATTTTAATTTTTTGCATGTCTTCTCTGGTTTTTGAGGAGCAGTTTTTAATAATGTTTAACATTTTTGGGGAAAAATACACGAACCACTTCAACCCCGGAAGATTTCCCCCCTTAATGACCAGGCCATTGCTTGCGATACGGTACTGCAACGTTGCACCCAAACAAAATTTAAGTCCCCACAAGAGCTTTCTTTTGGTGGTATTTGATCACCTCTGCGGTTATTTTTTGCACTATAAACAAAAAACGACCAACAATTTAGAAAAAATATATATTTTTAACTTTTTGCTATAATAAAATATCCTTTTTTTTTTTTACTAGTAATGGTGCTGATCAGCTAATTTTAGTGGGACTGCGACATTGCAGCAGACAGATCAGACACTTTTGACACTTGATTGGGACCAGTGCTATAAAAATGCACCGATTACTGTATAAATGACACTGGCAGCGATAGTGGTTAACACTAGGGGGTGATTAAGGGGTTAAACGTGTTCCCTGGGAGGCTAACTGTGGGGGGGGGACTGACAGCACATCGCTGTTCCTAAACTCACTATGAACAGACGATTATTCTGTACTTCCCTGTTAGAATGGGGTTTTGTTTGTTTACACTGACAGAGGCCCATTCTGGCTCTCTGTGGAATGATCGCGGGCGGCCAGCCCACCTCCCCTCTCTATCAGCCCACCCCTCTGTCAGCGCCCCCTCCCTCTCGGTCTGTCAGCGCCCCCTCCCTCTCGGTCTGTCAGCGCCCCCTCCCTCTCGGTCTGTCAGCGCCCCCTCCCTCTCGGTCTGTCAGCGCCCCCTCCCTCTCGGTCTGTCAGCCCACCTCTCTCTTGTCAGTCAGCCCACCTCTCTCTTGTCAGTCAGCCCACCTCTCTCTTGTCAGTCAGCCCACCTCTCTCTTGTCAGTCAGCCCACCTCTCTCTTGTCAGTCAGCCCACCTCTCTCGTCAGTCAGCCCACCTCTCTCTTGTCAGTCAGCCCACCTCTCTCTTGTCAGTCAGCCCACCTCTCTCTTGTCAGTCAGCCCACCTCTCTCTTGTCAGTCAGCCCACCTCTCTCTTGTCAGTCAGCCCACCTCTCTCTTGTCAGTCAGCCCACCTCTCTCTTGTCAGTCAGCCCACCTCTCTCTTGTCAGTCAGCCCACCTCTCTCTTGTCAGTCAGCCGCCCCCCCTCTGTCAACGCCCCCCCTCTGTCAACGCCCCCCCTCTGTCAACGCCCCCCCTCTGTCAACGCCCCCCCTCTGTCAACGCCCCCCCTCTGTCAACGCCCCCCCCTCCCCCTCTGTCAGCACACCTCTCTCCATCAGCGCCCCCTCTGTCAGCCACAGCAGGGTGCATCGTGCCAGCCACCCACTCACAGTAGGGAGCCAGGCCAGCCACCCGCAGAAGAGTGTGCCATGCCAACCAGCCACCCACAGCAGGGTGCACCATGCCAGCCACCCACTGACCCGCAGCAGGGTGCCTGCCAGCCACCTACAGTGACCCACCCACAGCAGAGCCAGGGTGCCATCCATTCACACAGGGTGACTCACCCACACCAGGAAACCAGCCAGCCACTGTGACCCATCCACAGCAGGGCCAGGATGCTAGCCAGTCACAGGAGCCAGCCACAGAGGACGCGGGAGCCAGCCAGCCACAGAGGACGCGGAAGCCAGCCACAGAGGACGCGGGAGCCAGTCAGCCACAGAGGACGCGGGAGCCAGCCAGCCACAGAGGACGCGGGAGTCAGCCAGTCACAGAGGACGCGGGAGTCAGCCAGCCACAGAGGACGCGGGAGTCAGCCAGTCACAGAGGACGCGGGAGTCAGCCAGTCACAGAGGACGCGGGAGTCAGCCAGCCACAGAGGACGCGGGAGCCAGCCAGCCACAGAGGACGCGGGAGCCAGCCACAGCTACAGTATCCATAGTTAAGGTAAGAGGAGCGCTATACAGTGCCAATGCCAATGGTCAGGCTGCATTTCATGGGCACTGGTAAATATTTTAGTACACAAATTTTTTCTTGATCATACATCACGGGACACAGAGCCTTAATTACTTAATGGTTATGTAGTCACCACAGGTGATTGGACACTGGTTAACCCAATAAGAATTGAGTTCCTCCCCCATATAACACCTCCCAAATGGAGAGTGCTTCAGTTTTTTTTACCAGTGTTAAGGTGGTTGGTCACGTTCAACATGTGCCAAGAAGAAAAATGCTCTTTTAATGGTCTGGCTGCGGAGATCTAGGAGCTATAACCGTATCCATTCCTCAGGCTGATATCAAAAGCCTAAGATGGTTGGTACCCGGGCCTCGTCTAAGAAGAAACAAGGTTTGTCTACAGGTAGGTCTTATTATAAGCTTACCTGTAGGTAAAAATCACAAAGCAGGGTATACAACCGCTTTAAGAAAAAGAATGACAGGGTTTTTAAGTAAAGCCGTGATCAAACAACTTAAGGGCTGGGAAAGGACACAGCACCTCAAAAAAAAAAAGTATATAAATAATTCATGAGTAATATCAGAAACTGGTTTTATTAAAAGTCTGATGTAGTGTCTGCCCTGAATAGACTTTCAATAGAAGTAGAGACAATCAACAGTAAGTGATTTTAACCACTTAAGGACTGCTCACTGTATGTGTATATATATATATATATATATATTGTATGTCATTTTTTTTTAAAGATGGATATCTCGGTAACGGCAGCAGCTGCTGCCACAACCGAGATATCCATCTCTTCAGTGAGTGGTCCTGTCAACGATAAGGGTGGTCTCCGCGGCGGATTCGCCGCAAGATCACCGTTAACGGCGGCGGGAGAGGGGCCCCCCTCCGCCGATTACCGGAGCCGTCGGCAGCGGCGGAGGCGATCGGGTCAAAACGTCACTTCCGCCCATACTTCTTAAAGCAATATTTTCTGGTTGTCATTCTTTCAAATTACAATTTTATTTTTTGCATTTTAGTCTAAATATGAGATCTGAGGTCTTTTTGACCCCAGATCTCATATTTAAGAGGACCTGTCATGCTTTTTTCTATTACAAGGGATGTTTACATTCCTTGTAATAGGAATAAAAGTGATCAACTTTTTTTGTGTAAAAATTTATAAATAAAAAAAAAAAAAACATTATTATCTTCAAGCGCCCTGTCCCGACAAGCTTGCACGCAGAAGCGAACCTATACATGAGTAGCGCCCGCATATGAAAACGGTGTTCAAACCACACAAGTGAGGTATCACCGCGATCGTTCGAGCAAGAGCAATAATTCTAGCCTCAGACCTCCTCTGTAGCTCAAAAGATGCAACCTATAGAATTTTTTAAACGTCGCCTTTGGAGTTTTTAAGGGTAAAAGTTTGACGCCATTCCACGAGCGGGCGCAATTTGGAAGCGTGACATGTTGGGTATCATTTTACTCGGCGTAACAGTATCTTTCACAATATATAAAAAAATTGGGCTACCTTTACTGTTGTCTTATTCTTTAATACAAAAAGGTGATTTTTTTCCAAACAAAGTGCGCTTGTAAGACCGCTGCGCAAATACGGTGTGTCAAAAAGTATTGCAATGACCTCAATTTTATTCCCTAGGGTGTTAGAAAAAATATATATATATAATGTTTGGGGGTTTTAAATAATTTTCTAGCAAAAAAAAAAAAGTTTTAATCCTGTAAACGCCAAATCTGAAAAACAGGCTTGGTCCTTAAAGCGGTAGTTCACCCTCAGTGTCAACATTGTACCATAAAATCAGGCATTGTAGCGCGAGCTACAGTATGCCTGTCTCAAATTTTTTATCCCCGTACTCAGTGTACTGGTACATTATAGATTCCGACTCCCGCGGGGAATGGGCGTGCCTATGGAGAGGGAGGATGATTGACGGCCGGCTCTGGCACGTCACGCTCCCCGAAGACAGCCGGAGTAGGTCTCGGCTCTTCACGGCGCCTGCGCACAGGCTATGCGCAGGCGCCGTGAAGAGCCAAGCCAATTTCGGCTATTTCCGGAGAAGCGTGACGCGCCAGAGCCGGCCGTCAATCACCTTCCGTCTGGATTGGAACGCCCATTCCCCCGTGGGCAGTCGGAATCGTCTATGTACGATTACACTGTGAGTACGGGGATAAAAAATTTGAGACAGGCATACTGTAGCTCGCGCTACAATGCCTGATTTTATGCTAGAAGAAAAAAAAAAATGTTTTTCTTGTTTATAGGGTGAACCCCCGCTTTAAGTGGTTAAAATATGGAATCTAGGTCTAGCCTCTGAAAAAAGAAGCCAAACTTGATGGCTCTCTCCCTTTCTATCCCTGGTGCCGATTTAAAAAAATAATGATAAAATAAATGGTTTTCAGCTTTAATTCCCTGCATTTGGATCCACATGAATGTGAAGAGTTTTTTTTTACAAAGCTAAATCCATTTCAAACATAAAACTAATAATTCAGAACTGTGTGTGCAGCTGAAATTAACATCCTACATGACAAACATGTCACAACTAAGCCATGAAAGACAAAATTATCACATTATAACCCAGTTCAGATTACTGCTCAGTATACGTTAATAGTAAAAACCTGTTCACCTAGTCATATGTTATTGGGTGTAACTTGCCATTAGTAGTACAACTGTGAGGGCAGTAAATGAAAGCAATACGGCTACACCGCACTATCGTTTATTGTGATGCTGGTTGTGGAAGGCTTGGATATTGACAATGTGGAAGAGGTTGCCAACTACTGTTCTCTGACTTTATCCACAGCTGGAGCACAAGTCAATTTCTAGATACACAAGGCTTGCGTCTCATTGCTCTAATCTTTTCTGAGCAGCTTTTCAATCTATTAACAGCATTTCTTCCATGTTAATTTTTCAGCTCTATGCAAGCAACGCAATGCTTTTAGAGCGGCAGATATAACACAGATTATACTGTCAACAACAAATGCTCTTCCTCTTTCAGCAGACATGTCGCTTATCAGCCTAACTGGAAACGTTGACTTGTATGTACAGAACATTGCAAACAGGGTTGTAGATTTTTGCAATTCTTCAATGTGTTCTGACAGAAGTATTCACATTGGCTTGGAGTTGTTCAAGATCTCAACAAGTTTTCCCACATAGCACTTACCTTACTGTGTGCAAACGGAGAAGCTGCATACAACGTTGGGTGAATAAGGGGTCGGGGCAGGTGGGGGATAGTATGCAATGGTAAATGTCCATGGATGTGGGGATAAAGGTTAAGTGCTGGATGTGCTGGTTTATCGGGATTAATGAACTGATGTCCAGTTGGGAGACGTCCTGCCACCAGTGCAGATGGAGACAGGCCCGAGGCTTCCTGCTTGCATACATGGCACTCGCAGGAATTTGGTATTGGTTCTACCTGTAAAATGATGAAGAATGCATGTTAAATATATGCTTTGCAAGCCTATGAGCCATACTCAAAGTAGTATCACAAAATAGCACTTTCCACAAACCTGGCAGGAATTTACGAATGCAAGGCTAAAAATGTATATGTAGCTCAAGCTCCAATGTGCTACTGCATAACTTCCTCTGCACCTAGGAGCCATAAAAACAAATTCACTCTCTACATTGTCTGCAATTGAAGCTTTTCAACCAGTTCTACAACAGCCCACACTGAACATCTTAAGCAGGCCATGCACTAATGTGAATTTCGGATTCCTGATTTAGCCATTCAAAATTGCTATGCAGTTGGCCCAATCAGCTTCTTCCTGCCCAACATTCTTTGATTGAAAAATTGAAGGCGCTGGACCAAAGGTTTTAGACCTTAACAGCGGCTGCATCGAGTATTTTAATAAACATTTTTATACAGCATGATTCTATAACTTAATATATATTTTCTGGTTGTGGCGTTCTATAGAACGGGCTTATAACATATATGTCTTTAAACTTCGCTACTTGTATTGTATCCATCCTAAGGATGCTAACACAATACGTACATACATGACTGATTGTCTCAATGAAGTTCAGGAGATTGCAGATGCTATTTTTTGTACACATAATAATTTCCTATGTGCACAGATTACCCATGGCAAACAGAAAAAGGCAGAAAAAAAAAATGCAAGATGCATTACGCATCAGTAGCCCATTTGTTATCTGTAGCCTTGAAGTCAAATACATATAATCATATAGATATTTATAACAGATTGGTGGGATTTCTCTTCTGACAGCATCCGCAGCCATAAAACTACGCTTATGACATCTCTGTTCTGAGTAATTTCATATTGAATTTTGTTCATACACTCTAGTCTAGCATGCCTGAAGAGAAATCCTACATATATGAGAGTGAGGAGGAAGTCACTCCCGATGGAGCCAGGATGACTCTGATGACCGAGTATGTGCAATCCCAAGTAGGAGACAACAATCCAGGTGTCTGGTCACCATCTTTAATGTAATGCATAGTTAGGGTGTGCCCCCCAAGTCTTTGTTGGTCACTTTGAGAGGCACAAGGTGAAACCTTGGGTACCCACAAACAGGGCTGTGGAGTCGGTAGATAAATGTTTTGACTCCTAAATGTTCGACAATCTAAATTTAGTAGGAGTTGGAGTCGGTGCATTGTTTGCCGACTTAGACTCCGACTCCAGGTACCCAAAATTTCCTCCAACTCCACAGCCCTACCCACAAATCAGCTAACTAGGGGTTGGGCGCAAAAGGCGCCTTTGCAATTAGAGCAACAGCAGGAAGATTCTACTTCATGCTGAAAATAGGCATCAACAAAAATATGAAGAGCCCAGTTAATTACACAGCACAAAAATCTCCAGCTTGTTAACCCTTAACCTACAAGTAGGACTTAATGCCTGAAGGTCACAGTACAGGTTCTATTTATCCTGCCCAAATACTCACTAGAGGAATCTTCAGAGACTGGGCTACAATCAGAGGCTATGCCACTCTGCGGCTAACAGTACAGAGAGTTAAGGGAATAGCTAAATGCAGAGCCCAGTACCCATAGGTCACATTACAGGTAGGCCCGGCCATCTTCAAGCTAGCTAGGGGCCTATCTCTGAGGATTAGCTAATATAGATTACAGCAAAGGGAGCTCAGCAGCATACCAATGAAGTCTTGATTGATGTCAATTTATTTATTTTTATAAAGAAAAGCTTTTCACAAAAAGAAAATACTTAATTTTAGGACACCAACAAACAAGTTTAACATGATGGAAATAAGAGGATAGGCCTGGGGGGCCAACAACTTTTTTTTGTTTGCCAGGGTCTATTTCCTACTAAGGGCGACAGTACAACACTATGGTCTATAAACTAATACTAACTTCCCCTAATGAATGATAAATAAAAAAAGGTTTAGGCCTTAGATACTGGGGTTGGGAAGAAAGAATAACCAAACATTAAAGTGGTTGTAAACCTCATGAAAAATTAACAAAGCATATCCTTATATTGTGTGCTTGTCTCAAACCAAAGCACAGAGTTTAAATTTCTGTCTGCCTACTCTGCCATGTGCATGAACCATTACTGGCAGTATTGCGGACTCCAAATTATGGAGGTGGATGGGCCTGGGAGCTCCAGCAGTGCATGTTTGCCTATGAGTTTGTGTAGAGGGGAGTGTGTCAGTTCCCTCCACTGAGATCTGAGGTTACAGTAACGCTACCCACCATCTGCTCTGCAGTGTGTGGTCAGATCTCCCCCCCATCTGCCTGGTAGAGTTCAGAGAAGCTGTGTAAAATGTGTGCTGTAGGAGGCTGTAGAGAAGAGATGGCTGCAGATAAATGGGTAAAACTTACTGTATGTAAGAGGATGTGTTTCGACTGTATTAGCTGGGTATACAAAATAAATCTACATTCAATGACTAAGAGCTCTATTGCCGACATCTTCATTAAAATTGTTAACTGCCTGGCTGTGAACTGATCTAAGGTTTTAATCCCTGGTGCCAGCTCCTGTCAGCCCTTTGGTGTTTGGAATGTCGGGAGGTGGGGCTTATGGCCAAGTGACCGCCGTGATTGGCTGTCACGGCAGTCACATGACAGCTTTCCGTGAGCCGTCGGTCACTGTGTCGGGAATGCACACTCGGCACAGCTCAGTTGGCGCTTCTGCACGCAAACATGTGGATGCTTGGCACCAGGGCCCAGCTGCTGCATATTTGCGTGGTGTTGGCACCAACAGGTTAAATAATTTGAAGGAACTTAAAACAAAACATGCAGTTTTAGCGTCACTAATAAAATTTGCATGCTTGCTGTGATACACAAAGAACTAAAGTCAGACAGCTACAAAACTAATGTTTCAGAAGGGGCTTAACAATTGCAGGCTCTATTTCCCTCAGTACAGTCGTTATACCTGTGGACTGAGGTAAGACGGAGGGGGACTGTCCATTTTTACACCATCCTTCCTAGGTGACCTCTTCCCAACGTGAATTTCTTCTTTGGGAACATCAGGCTGCTCACCGCCACTCTCTCCGTCTGCCTCCTCATCATCAGCTTCTGAGGAGCTGCTGCTTGTACTGCTAACTGAAGGGGACTGCAAAAGAAAACACTCGGTGAAGTTCCATTGAGACCAATGCAAGAACTTCGGTATATGCTGCCAAGGGAAGTACTCCACCTCGTCTTTCAGCGCCATGTTCTCCCCACCGCCATTGAGTTCATTGTGAATTCCATTCATGTTGGCGACTACTTCTGCATCGTCATAGTTGTTCAAGGGGTAAATATGAGCAAATTTTGCTGATAAAGGGGTACCATCTTCATCATCACTACCACTGCAAAGAAAGGGACCCAATTGAGTTATCACATCATGTATTAACTTAGGTAATTTATGCCCAGAATTTAGACATAATACAGCGTGGAGCCTAATGCAAAGCCATGATAAGTCAGTTACAGCTTTTTCCCTTAAGTATTTGCCATTTCATACATAACACTCATTGATACCATCATTTGGTTTTTAAAGTTTGTGTCAGACGGAACTGAATTTCTGTAGCAATATTCCATAGCTGAAGCCCACCCCATACACAGGGGGCTTAGTGTGAAAGACCTAGCAACCTAGCAAGACCAGCAACTTTACAAAATTAAAACATCAGTTTAATCTTAAAAAACAAACAAAAAATAAATAAAACAGTAAAATGTAAGGGGAGCACACCAACAAACTAAAGCCTATTACACGCGGGTCAAATGTTGGGCATCAACCGTCTGGCTAACCGGCTCCCGATCAGTGCCCTCAGTCAATGGCATTGGATCATTACTACAGTGGTTCCAACAGGAGCTGTCTTTTCCGCTCAACCCGCTGGGTTGAATGAAAAAAAAAAAAATGATAATTTATACCAGGCATTAGTAAGCCAAGCTGGGGTTTGGGTGGCACGCAATGCAGTCAAAAGGCAACATTAACAAAGCTAACTTGTCAGGAGAAGTATCCTCATCTTATGGCTCAACAAATCCAAGATGCCAGGTCGCCATGGCAACTAGAAACTGCGCCATGGTGCCTGGGCTTTTGTTAGCACATTACCTGTTGGCACCAGGCATTACTGCATTTCTGGGTAGTGGGGTAGCTCACCCAGCTGCGGTCGGTCTCACTGGCTTCCTTACATGGGGTGAAAGGATCAGTCTTGGTTGGAGCAAGTGGGGTGTGTTTCCGCGCCAAATGGCAAAAGTAAATTAAATTAATCCCCAAAGATATAAATAATTACTTAAATTGCCAAGCCGCTCCTCTGGTTCAAAATATAAAAGATTATATAGTGCAATAGATAAAGGTGAGATAGAGGGCGCTAGTGGAAAGGATCTTCCTTAGTGTGCTGCCCTCGCAGGAAAATCTTGATATTACGTAGATAATAACTAAACAATGATATTAAATTAAACGCTCAATAAGTGACAGCTAGAATCTCTGATGAGATAGTGAGAGTGCACACAAAGTCCTGTAATGGGACAAAATGCCCAAATAGTGGATTATTGTTCAAACAAAGTCCAAATAATAGTGCAAAGTGAAATCAATTGGATTATGCAGTACACATAAAAAATAAAAAATATTTGATCATAGAACGTAAAAAACAACAGTGATTATGTGGTTACCACAATATAGTAAGATGGCTAAAGGAAAAGGTACATCACAAGCCTGACACTCCTAGATAATAATAATTGGAGCTGCACAGGGTCTCTGAAGAGAGATGTGTTCCTCATAAAATATAAGTAGGTGAAAAGCAACATATCATAGGTGTATGGTTGCTCACTATCCTCCGCCGCTCCTGTGATCACAGAATGGGATCGTGTTATGCCCAAAACACTATCCTGTTCCATTATCTAGGAGTGCCAGGCTTGTGACGTACCTTTCCTTTACCCACCTTACTATATTGAGGTAACCACATAATCGCTGTTTAACTGGGAATTATTATTATGGACTAGTCACTGCCTTGTCACGTACCTCTAACATCCGCCATAGCCCTGGATATCTACCCACACACGTAACATGTTGAGCCAAGATACTCCACAACATGACCAACTCCCACCAAGACTGATCAATCATTTGCTACTATTACTATTCAGGATCCTTTTTCTTTGTGTACGAGTTGTGTGGGGTATCAGTATCTAGGCAGCCTCTACTTTGCAAAGTTTAATCACTTCAATACAGGGCACTTTTACACCTTCCTGCCCAGACCAATTTTTAGCTCCCAGTGCTTTCACACATTGAATGGCATTTACTCCAAGCAAAATTTAAGTGCGATATAAGAGGGAAAAAAAAAAAAAAAAAAAAAAAAAACTTAGGGCTAGATTCATAAAGAATTTATGTCAGCGTATCTATGGATACGCCGCGTAAATTCAAATCTGCGCCGGCGTATCTTTCTATATTCAGAAAGCAAGATACGCCAAAATTTGCCTAAGATCCGACTGGCGTAAGTCTCTTACACTGTCGTATCTTAGGGTGCATATTTACGCTGGCCGCTTGGTGTCGCTTCCGTCGATTTCAGCGTAGAATATGCAAATGAGTTGGATACGCCGATTCAGAAAAGTACGTGCGCCCGGCGGTATTTTTTACGTTGTTTGCGTAAGGCTTTTTCCGGCGTAACGTTGCTCCTGCTATATGAGGAGCAACCAATGTTAAGTATGGACGTCGGGCCAGCGTCGAATTTTGCGTCGTTTGCTCAAGTCGTTCTCGAATGGGGCTTTGCGTAAATTACATCCACGTCTAACGCATTGACGATTTGCGGCGGAATTTTGAGCATGCACACTGGGATTCTTTCACGAATGGCGCATGCGCCATTCGTTAAGAGACGTCATTTACGTGGGGTCATGTTTTATTTACATAAAACACACCCACCTCTTCAGAATTTGAAGCGCTTACGACGGCAGATGTACGCTACGCCGTCGTAACTTAGGGCGCAGATTCTTTGTGAATCCAGCCCCAGCCTCACTAAGTTACGGCGGCGTATCTCAGATACGCTACGCCCGCACAAACTTATGGCGGGCTTTATGAATCTAGCCCTTGGTTTCTATTGTAAAATTTTGCAAATATCAGTAATTTTTCTTCACAAGTTTGGGCCACAATTTAGACTGCAACACATCTTTGGTAAAAACCCAAATTAGTGGATATTATTTTGCCTGTGTGAAAGTTATACAGTCTACAAACTATGGTGCCAATCACTGAAAATTTATCACACCTGATGTACTGAAGGCCCCTCTCAATTCTTGAGACACCAACAAGCCAGGACAGTACAAATACCCCCCAAATAAGTTTTTTGAAGTCGTAGATTTTCCCCACAATTCTTAGAAAAAGGGAAGATTACACAAACTTGTCATATTAACAGTTTTTTTCTCACACGGCATAGGCATACTTGTAACTACACCCCAAAATACATTCTGCTACTCCTGAGTATGGCGATACCACGTGTGAGACTAACACAGCCTGGCCACACTAGGAGCATAAATCACACATATCATTTTTTGACTACCCATAGCATGTGGATATCAATTAACAAAAGATTACCTGTGGTTTTAGTAGTACAGTGGTCCACAGATGAGAGCATTGGTCCAGGCAGCAGGCAGGGATATGGTCAGTGACAACAAAAGCAATTGTACAGGCAGGAATACTGTCCATAGTACAGGCAGAGATATTGTCGGCAGAGCCAAAGCATTGGTCCAGGTAGCAGGCAGAGATGTCCAGGCAGAAATACTGTCCACATAGTCAGTAGAGGCAGCAGGTATAGATATGGTCAACACAGCCAAAGGGCTGGTCCAAGCAGCAGGAAGAAACATGGTCCATAAAGTCTTGGGTCATTACAGGCAGCAATATGGTCAGCACAGCCAAAGTATTGGTCCAGGCAGCAGGAAGGACCATCAAGCTTAGGATCAGGGGGTAGAGGCTTCTCCAACCCAAATCTCTTCAAAGCCTCCAGACAACCAGACCGTGTTCTGGGAACACAGAAAAACAAAATCTATTTTCTCTGCTCAGAACGCTATTCTGAAGCACCTCAGATATGCAAGACCCCTGTGTACTAAAATAGAAGGACAAAAGATCAGTCCAAGTGGCAGGCAAAAACATGGTGGATTAACAGGCTGAGGTCTGTGCACGTTGAAGTCAAACATGGTTTAAAAACGTCAGGCAAAAAGGCATGGTAGGTCTGAGGTTGGTTCACGTGGAAGTCAGAAACATGGTTTAAAAGGTCAGGCAAAGACATGGTCAGCAAACAGGCCAGGGTCAGTTAATGTGGAAGGTAAAAACATGGTAGCAGGCAAATGATCCACACAGGTATTTCAAATAGGGAAATGACAGTCTGTTAAAAATAAGGAGAATGAATATCTAATGTGTGGCAACTTCTGAAGCAATCTCAGACGCACGGGCCAGGTTGGGAAGGACATTTGGAGCAATAATAACTTGCATCTCTTCTAACTCCTCCTCTGCTGCATACACGGCATCTCTTGGCATCTTCTGGATTCTGTGGGGGGAGAATGTTATAGGGAAAATGTTGCTCATGAAGTCCACTCACACTATAAGAGTGAATGCTTCCTGGGCCAGGTCCGTGCTGGTAAATCAGGGCAGTGAGGATGTCTTCAGGTTTTTAATATATTTGAGGTAGATAATGGGTTGGTTTTCAGTTGATTTTTGGTAGCAGACAAACCAACATGGCCATGTGAAAGAAGAGATGAAATGCAACATTCTTACACCAATAATGGGACTTTCGGGTTGACAAATATGGTTGTACGAAATGTTGCCAGGGCCTCCAGGTGTGATGGGGAGTTTTGACTTCGCTGGGGACCAGTTCTCCTGGTTGGTCCGGGAGTTAAGGCGAGTTAAAATGTTTTTTCTATTTGTTTTTTAAGAATACTACTTAATACTCACTCACTGGAGTGCTAGGAGCGGGAGGCTCTGGGTCTGAGTGGCTGAGAGCCTGAGCCGGGTCCTTGTCCAAGAATCTGGGTGGATCCCAACTCTATGGTCGTGAGCCTGGACCGACTCTGATGTCAGCAGAGAACGGACTTCAGCCCACTCTCTGCTGAAAATGGGTCACAGGAGTGCAAAATATACTGAACTGGAGAAGTACAGCCAAATGAGCTTGGCTGTACATCTTTAAACTTTGCCACAGCCTGTAAGACTTGCATCTGTGGTTACTATGCTCCTGTAAAAGGAAGGTTTTGTCCCAATTCCAGGGCAGGATTGGGAATCAGTTATGCCAGGGAGGTCTTCAGACAAAATACTTGTACAAAATCATTGTATAAATATGTAGTGCATCTTACCTAATATAATTGCGATGTATATACTGCACTGTGTAGTAAACAATAGACAAACAGTGTGGCTTGGGAGCACAATTACCCCCCCTCCTCTGCACTTCAAGCAAGCGGCTTGCTGGGGGGCAGTATTTGAAGGCAGAAAAAGCCAGAAGCACAGGCGGAGGGGACCCCAGAAGAGGAGGATCGGGGCTGCTCTGTGCAAAACTATTGCACAGAGCAGGCACATATCATACAATTGTGATCGTAAAAATAAATAAAAATAAAAAACATCCTTAAAAGTAAAACTAAAGGCAAAACTCAACCCCCCCATTTTAGGGAGGGGTTGTAACTGTTTAGTTTGTTTTATTTTGCCATCTATTTTGCCATCCGTGTTGCATAGAGATTTCCCTTCACTTCCTTTCCCATAGACAAAACAGTAAGTGAGACGAGATCCCTCATTTTGGAGGGGAAGGGGATTCTTCCAATGAGGATTAGATCTGATGAGGGTGTCACCAAGCTCACCAGATCTAATCCTTATTGGAAGAATTCCCGTTACGGCTTTCCTACTGTCATTACAAAATTTGGGACTTTATACTTTTTTTTTAATCAAAAAAAAGTTTTATTGAAATGTAATAAGTGCATACAAAAAGGTAAATAGATTACATTAAAGTAAATCACTAAAACATCATACAATCGCTATACAATGCATACATATGCACCTTAAAAACCTTTAACAGTGAAAGCTGACAAATATAAAACCCTTGCAAACATAGCCAATAACCCCGGTGCTATATAAAAAGTGGCAAACACATGGCAAAGAAGATAAAAATGAAAAAAATATACTGCGCTTACTCTAAATTAACTACTAAAAAAGCTGCAACTAAAAAATATTTTACAACATCAAGACACAATATACAAAGAAAAAAGCTGCGCTAATGTGCGTTTTACAAGATGCACCGACTTGTACAAATAATGCAAGAAATAGATAGCCAACAGTGATCACACTGTGAACTTGGTAAGAAAACAAATGGGCCCTAATGGGTTAATCGCAGTCCACCAAAAAAGTCCATAGCAGATTGATTAATCATGGTCTCCAAAGTGAAAGAAAAATAATCCCAACTCCTGAAGAAAGTGATGATAGAAGCACCTCCACCTTAGTCACACACTGACTCTTCCTGGAACTCTATGATCTCTTATTACAGGACATCATAGACAGCATATAATAATGGTATCCTCACAGCATATCACCAAAATGCAGCTAAAGGACCCAGCCAGTTTTTGCGATTTGGCACTGTGTCGCTTTAACTGACAATTGCGCGGTCGTGCGACATGGCTCCCAAACAAAATTGGCATCCTTTTCCCCCCCCACAAATAGAGCTTTCTTTTGGTGGTATTTGATCACCTCTGCGGTTTTTATTTTTTGCGCTATAAACAAAAATAGAGCGACAATTTTGAAAAAAATGCAATATTTTTTACTTTTTGCTATAATAAATATATCCCAAAAATATATAAAACATTTTTTTCCCTCAGTTTAGGCCGATACGTATTCTTCTACCTATTTTTGGTAAAAAAAAATAAAAAATAATCGCAATAAGCGTTTATCGGTTGGTTTGCACAAAATTTATAGCGTTTACAAAAAAGGGGATAGTTTTATTGCATTATTAATTATTTTTTTACTACTAATGGCGGCGATTAGCGTTTTTTTTTTTCGTGACTGCGACATTATGGCGGACATTTCTGACACATTTTTGGGACCATTGTCATTTTCGCAGCAAAAAATGCATTTAAAATGCATTGTTTACTGTGAAAATGACAGTTGCAGTTTGGGAGTTAACCACAGGGGGCGCTGAAGGGGTTATGTATGACCTCATCTGTGTTTCTAACTGTAGGGGGGTGTGGCTGTAGGCGTGACGTCATCGATTGTGTGTCCCTATATTAGGGAACACACGATCAATGACGGCGCCACAGTAAAGAACAGGGAAGCTGTGTTTACATACAGCTCTCCCCGTTCTTCAGCGGGACTCCAGCGGCGATCGGGTCCGCGGGTCCCGCGGCCGTGGTCAGGGAGTTTCGGGTTGCGGGAGTGCGCCGGCGGTGCTCGCGCGACCCCACGGCTGGGCTTAAAGGCCATGTACGTGGATATGCCCAGCCGTGCCATTCTGCCGACGTAAATCAGCGTGAAGGGGTCTTTCAGTGGTTAAAAAGAAAAGAGCTCCCATAGCATAAGATCCTCAAGGTTTTTATTAAGATAAAAAAGATGTACACTTACATCAAAGTAGTTGTCATACAGCATGTACAAAAATCGAGCCAGCCGGCTCCTCGAACAAGCAGCCCGTATCTTCCGGGTGTAATACTATTTTCTTGGGAATAGACAAGTTCAGCCCGCATTGGAGGGGTAGTAATTATTATTATTATTTTTTTTTAACAGGGAAAGGAGGGGTAGTAATTTAGTGCGTAGCATTTCCAAATCAGAAATGTCATGGGTGTATAAACTTAAATGTTATACACCCTTCGGCTTAAACATAGATGTTGACATCAACTGTTTCATTGACAATTCATAGGGTTAATACATTGTCTGACTTTCTTATGGTATTTTTTGATATTTAATATATTCATTGATTTCCCTTGATATGGGCCTTTCCATGCCACCCACTGGCATGTGAGATAATCATATGAATTAATATTTGAAATATCTGTGAGCTTGATGCGAGTCCCATCCCCAGCTGTTAGATTTTAGAATTACAACACATTAAGGCATGAAGGATCATAAATAGTTTATTGCTACGTTGTGGTAGCACTTTTAAAACCCTTTATGTTGGGATGTTTTTGAGCGCAGGGGGTTAATATATACTCTTTTTGCGCCCTCTTTCTCCCATCCTAGTATTTTTATTAGTTAAAAAAATAATGGCAGTTGTCTGAATTCTGCCTTGGTCTGCCTAAACACATTTGGCATGTTAGGATTCATATGGCTTAATATGCCAATTTCAGGTGGATCTACTAAACTGGGAAATTGTTATAGGTTGACAGTCCTTAAAGCGGGGGTTCACCCTAAAAAAAAATTCGAACATTGCATGGAGCCGACCTATGAGACCGACAGTATGCTGTTTTTTTTCTTTCTTGCGTACATACCATTTTTGGGCTATTTTCACCCCCGGCTTTCCCGCGGGAGTGGGCGTTCCTAATCACAGGCTGTGATTGACGTGCTTCCGACCAGCGCATACTGCGCGTCACGAGTTGCCGAAAGAAGCCGAACGTCGGTGCGCAGGCGCCATATAGAGCCGCACCGACGTTCGGCGAGGCCGCACTATGCCATTAGTGTTTAAAATGTGGTGATTCAGAACGCCGCCTGTATCCCGTGAGCACATCCCCATCGAGACGAAACGTTGGGAGGCGACGTTCTGACGTTACAGCGTCAAGTGTTTACACCCGGAAGATACAGGCTGCTTGTTCGAGGAGCCGTCCGGCTCAATTTTTATACATGCTGTATGACAACTACTTTGATGTAAGTGCACATTTTTTTTTATCTCATTAAAAACCTTGAGGATCTTAGGCTATGGGAGCTCTCTTTTCTTTTTAAACATATATCGGTATACCACTTGAGGCCATCCATTATTGTGACCGTCCCAGGGAAGGTGGTAAATACCAATGGGAAACACTGCACTTACCCTCTGATGCTACGGATTAGTAGAATGGCAAACATACATAGCTACATCCCAGGCAGTTTTAAATTTCATTGACGACAATATTTTCATCAAAATTTGCATCAGACATGTTTGTTTTCAGTGATAAATACTAGATGAAAATCAATGCCAATTTTTGTAAACAGATGAAAACGAAAACTAAAATGTGAGGAAGTGTTTGTTTTTTTTTTATGGTAAGGGAAGGGGAAAGAGAGAGAGAGGCACCAGGCTGCCGACAGTGCATCAAGATTTTATTCATTTAAAATGTATAAAAACAATGGTAATGCACTCACAAGCTTTGGTGCGAAACAGGCATAGAATTAGCTTAATGTGAAGCCGCCAGTAGTGGTAATAGTCCCGACTAGAATCATGGAGAGGCAGTAGATGCCGGTGTCAAGATCCAGAGAAGCTGTCAGAGCTGCGCGCAGGAACCTTAAAAGAACTGTCAGACTGAGCCGTCAAAAGCCCGGGTGCTAGTAGCCAATCAGGAACCGTTTCAGAGGTAAAACCACACCTCCATCAGCTGATAAGGGGGTGCATGATTTTGCCTCTCAAATGGTTCCTAATTGGCTACTAGCGCCCAGGCTTTTGACAGCTCCATCAGACAGCAATTTAAATAAAAATTGGTGTGGTTGATTGCCCGGAGGCAAAAGCCTCACTGGGACCCTGTGGGCCCTTTCCACAGAAAACATGGGGGAGAAGAAATCCTTTCCAAAAAGTATTAAAGTGGCCACTATCCAATGAAAACTACAATGTTTCTCCCCTTTGGGAATAACTATGGTGCAAACATTATTATGCCGCAGCCTGTTCTCCGCATAATCCAGGCAGGTAGCATGGATAGCAGTGACTATATAATTGTATTTCACATCATGTTTCAAAGGCGCCATCTCATCTTCCATTGTGCTGTGGCACCCTCCAGGGTCGATGTGCGATAACGTAGTTTTTACATATTTTGCCTAATAAATGTGGTCTTTCAATTCGTCAGCGAGAACTGTAATGGCACCATTATATGAGATTACGGTAGAAAACATATCCCTAGGTTTAGGATTATCAGGAGCAGTTTCCTGTGTTGGTGCAGAGTGTACAGCAAAGATGTCTTGGTACTCTATTTCCAAATCCAGGGAGTTGGCGCCTTTTTCTTCTAATGGAGCTGAGATGTCTGCATCTAGCTGTCCGCCTGGGGGATTCCTCAGGCATATCAGAAGAACAGCAGAGTCATTGGTGGCTAAAAAAAATAAAAATTTGGGCCCGCTTCTTTGGACTTCTCTTTGGCCAGGCGAAGGGAAAAAACTGCCATCTTGTCCTGCCAGATACGAAGAGGATCAGGTGTCTTTATTCCGTTTAGCTAGCTCAGCGGAGGGAGAGAAGCGGCACAGATGGCAGCACGGATGTGCAGGAGTCGCTGGGTGTGCAGTGTGCCTCAGTACACAAGTCAGGATAAATGTCCACAGGATAATAGTACAGATCCTCGGTGGAGAAGGTAGACAAACCGTTCCGGCTACATTCGCTGGTCAGTCGCACCCCCACTCTCTCTCACTTTTGTTGATGAAGGTATACAGAACAAATAGAGCGGGTGAATTTCCCTAATGGAGCACAGACAGCAATAAAAACCTGACAGGTGTGCTAATCTCTCGCCACGGTAAAGGTGGTTCCAAAAATGAGCATGGATCCGTGTGTAGGAATCTCCAAACAACCAGCAGACAGTAATATTAGAGTGTGTCAAACATCTTCATAAAGGTGCATGAGTGTACTAATAAATTACTGACAACTATGTATTTACATCAAGATAGTTATCAACTTCTATCAATCATGCCCTACTGCAAAATACCAACCATTTGGTTTTTACACATACTATGTTATCGTGGATCAAAAAGTGCGTTTTTTTTTTCATAAATATATTGAATTGCCATGTTATTATATGATGTTATTACGTGCCATATATGGTACAAATTACTTATTTTACTGCTTTGCTTGTATGTGCCATGATCCAAAGGTATAGCTCAAACTACAAATTTGCCAGACCCATTTTGTTTGTTCTGTCATTTCAGATGCATGCTTCATTAAAAGTCCCAAACCTTTTTCCTTATGCATTCTTGCAATCAGAGATGGAGGCATTTTACTGACTTGTCTCATGCTCATATAAAGTCCCAAACCTTCCCCCTTTTCTCTTTCTATAAAGAGGCAGCGCTGTTGCAGGTCTGAACATGCCAGCAGAGAGATTGAAGCTTGTTCATGAGAAGTAAAATCTTGGACAGCGCCAGGTCGTCTAGGGCCCATACAATCCAAGCAATGAGACTGTTTCTGCAGTGATTTCTGGAGATTTTGAATCTATCCAAATGTCTATATGGTCAGCAAAGTTCATTGGATATTGGTTGACAAAGCCTGTGCTAACTTTTCAGCATAAAAAAGTTGTCAAGATATTCCACTATGGAGATGTCCCGAGACCATAGTAAAGCAATAAAAGGGGCTGGTACATTGGTGGAGTAAGTGGAGCAGATAACAGGCCAAAGAAATGGGCAATATTTGCGGTAACATTTGGGTAATGATGCATGCCCAATGCAAAACACAAGTAGTGTTGATGTGCTGGGAAGACAGGGACATGCAAGTAGGCGTTCCTGATGTCCTCAAAGGCCAGAGAGCTGAAGCTGTCAACCAGCTGGAGATCCGGTCACCATTTTGCTCTAGGTGCCAAGAAAATTTGACAGACGGGAGTGATGCCGATAGCAGAGGAACGAAGCAGCAGACAAAGGAGACACTTGGTGCTCTGAAGACTTTTACACACTATAAACGTATATGCTTTCGTCATATTTCATGTCTGAGGTTTACAACCACTTTACATTTTGGAGTAATATCTGCAGACGCCAACTCCTTGTGTACCAAGTCCTCAACTCTGAAGGTACAATTTCCCACCCTCCACTGAACACTTAGAAGCCACTTTAGCCTCAGGAATTCAAAGACAGATTCTGGATGAGAGGGCTTGAAAGCATGTTTGCAGCCCTTGTTTTTTATTCCGCTTTTAGAACTGCAATTTTTTCCCATAAACTTAGACATAGTAGCTGAGAATTCTTCTCAAGACAATACAGAAGAAGGCTCAACCTCAAAGGGGTCAAGGAAGACTCACAGGAGTGCTATGACTCAGGCAGGAAACGGTGATTTGGGCCATCATTGTCTGGTCCCTTTAGAGGGGGCACTGCAAGACCTCCTGGTACTTTTAGTCAGCTTGCCAGGCCCCCAATATCATTGTCCTTGCATTTATAATCCACTATACCAGGGATATGCAATTAGCAGACCTCCAGCTGTTGCAGAACTACAAGTCCCATGAGGCATAGCAAGATTTTGACAGCCACAAGCATGACACCCAGAGGCAGAGGCATGATGGGACTTGTAGTTTTGCAACAGCTGGAGGTCCGCCAATTACATATCCCTGCACTATACTAGAATAAAATGAGGGCAAGCAAACTCAATTTTAGTTACAGAGATAAATGGTCAATGCTCTCTGTGACTGGGTCACAGGAGTAAGAAGCCCAGTGAGAGGATCTTAGAACCGATGCTGGTGCAGAGAGGCGGGAATGTAACAAGGTCCACACACATGCATAGTATGGCCATGCAGGGGTAAAAAGCCACAAAGCTTACTCAGCCACAGAAAGATGGTTGCTCAAGTCTCAATCTCAAAATGGTGAAGCTGACCCTTTTTATCCTAGTGAAGCCCTCAAGAGTGAACTATATGCACCAATCAGTCTCCATGTAAAAACATTGACAAAAAGCCCAATTGCCGCAGCTGAGCGCCACATGCTTAGTCCCTAAAGGGGTCTACCAAAGGAGTACAGCCCTAGACCTGTAAAGTTCTCTGTGGCTGACTCTACACAATAGTGTCATGCAGTCAGGGAAGGCAAGCGAGGCAGAGCCTCACCTGCCACGAACATAAAAAAAAAAAAATTGAGCTTCGAGGGTCATAGCTCAGCGACCTGGGGTAGGAGTATCGGAAGTTCTACCCCCCCACTGGTTAAAAGTTGGGGCTCCTTCGACCTATGGTTCCGGAGATACGGGGGGGGGGGGGGGGGGGGGGGGGGTCTTTGCGCAGCATGTCAGAAGCTACATACAGAGCGGCCAGTTTAAATACAAGCTGGCACACTCTTTTTTCAGCAGAGGATGAGTTCACAGTGCCTCTCCTCACTTCTCGTCAGAGGCACCGAGTTCAATGGACAGCTTGGAGTCTTGGACCAATGGAAAAGTACCATTGGCCCAATAGAAATGCTGCAGTGGAGGCACGCCTCTCACTGCAGTGTCATAGAAGACTGCATGTGTCCAAGACAAATGCTCCCTTCCAGCCCAGCCCTCTTAACTACAGGGAAAAAACATTGGTTTATGGGTATAAGATTTACCCACAATCCCATGGTTTTTCACACAGGTAAGAGGGAGAATGAGAATCTGCTGCTGTTAAAAAGGTACCTTTTTAATCAAGCTAAATCATATCTGCTATATATGTTCCAATATAATAATTATCTATTTACTGTGAAACTACTGGTTGAAAGTTATAACTTTAAACGTCAGAAATGTGTCTGTTAAGCCACCTGCTTGAGTACAGTTTTTGAAAATATAGTAAATTACCTTAAAAACAATAAGTAATAATTATTTGTATATTACTTATGGTAATTAACACCTTACCACCCAGGCCAATTCTGACACTTCTTTCCTACATGTAAAAAACATTTTTTTGCTGGAAAATTACTCAGAACCCCCAAACACACACACACACACACACACACACACACATTATATATATTTTTTGTGGAATAAAATGGTGGTCGTTATTTATGTCACACGGTATTTGCGCAGCAATTTTTCAAACTTAGTTTTTTTGGAAAGAAACTTTCATGAATAAAAAAAAAAAAAAAACACGATTTTGATGTATAATGTGAATGTTGTTGTTACGCCGAGTAAATAGATACCCAACATTTTACGCTTTAAAATTGCGCACACTTGTGGAATGGCACCAAAACATCAGTACTTAAAAATCTCCATAGACGTTGCTGTATACATTTTTACAGATTACATGTTTAGAGTTGCAGAGACCCCAACGATCGCGGCGTATGTAACCTGTGTGTATCTGGCTCTGATACTAGCCAGTACCTCACCAGCCACTGACCTCACTGCACGTCCCTGCTACACACTAAACAGGCACATAAGTGGGCGCCTAATGCAAAGTCCAGTGGCAAAAAGGGGACATTTTTGGGATAGAGTGGACAAGGAATAATGCACCCGCAAGTTTTTTAGTGCCGTCTGAGCTCCTGTTGGAGAGATACACCCCTCTATATGTCCTGGTGGTTGTTATCAAATGCAGGGAAAAGATTCAAACAGAGAGACCTGTTCTGCTGATATCAAAGGGATTTTCCATCACCTCCTGTTGTGGCTATAGAACACAAATGGAAGGCAGGGATAACATAAAAAAATATAAAAAAACTTAAGGATTTATAATCTTCCCACTATCTATCCAAAATAGTAAAAAAATTGCCTTCAGTTCTACTTTAAAAGGATAAGTTCCCCTTTACAACCAAAACAATTTACCTTTTTTTGAAGGTTAAAAAATGTTTTTATATATATATATATATATATATATATATATATATTCAATTTTTTTAGAAGCCTGTTAAGCAGCTGTCAAATGATTGCCCCCGCTCTGATCAAGGCCTGAGCAATGCTCCTGTCCAGACCGCCACTGTACAGTGCCACAACCCACTCCTCTGCTTAGCAGTCATTGGTTTCTGGGAACGTGAGCATCCCTGTAACCAATGACGTTGCGTGTGCGCTCTCTGCCCCTTGCTGCTTACAATCTAGCAGCTCCCGGCCAGGTCGTGACATACGCTAAGATGTCACGTGCATGCCGTGCCCCCTGCTTGATTATCTCGCGGCTCTCACTCGGCTGGCCGTGAGGTATGATGTGTATGCGTGCCCCGACCCCTTCAGCAGAACTACCGGCAGCGATGCAGCTCTTGTCCCCTGCTGTTATCTCTGCTAGCTCCAAATACCTGCCTGCCTCAAGGTATGTGGGGTGTTTACAGGGGCACACTGATGGGCACATTTTATGCTAGGGGGCAAGCTGATGGGCACATTTTATTGTGCCCATCAGCATGCCCCTTAACAAATTGTGCCCATCAGCATGCCTCTTATTTTATGTTAATGTTCACTTGTTAGTTACTAGTTTCCAGCCAAGGAAGGCGCCACATCTTTGCCTCTGTTTAATCTACAACTACCATGATGCTGCACATGTGATCAGTTATGACACCAGCCATTGTATGGTTTTTGGTTGAGAGCAAAACCAATGGGAGTGTTACATTTTCGTCACGTGCCAGTAATGAAACAATTTTATGGATGGGTTTATTTCTGCTTTAAGGGGCACTCTAAGGGGCACAACAAAATGTGCTCATCAGCATTCCCCTTAACGTAAATGTACGCATTAGAGTGTCCCTTAACATAAAATAAGGGGCATGCTGATGGGCACATTTTATATTAAGAGGGCACTCTGATGGGAACACCTAATGTGATGGAGACACCTAAAAAGGCACCTATTGTAAGGGGGCACACTGATGGGAGACACCAGATGTAAGGGGGCCTACTGATGAAGAAACCTGATGTAAAGTGGCACTCTGATGTGGACACTTGATAAGAGGATACTGACTGTGGCAACTGATTTATGAGAGTAGTCTGATAGGGGCACCCAATGTAATGTAATGTAATGTAAATGTAAATACTCTGGTAGGAGCACCTGATGTAGGAGGGAACACTATTGGGGACAGTTAGTGGAGGAAAAAGTGGAGCATGTGGAGGAAAAAGTAAGAAAAGCGCCAGAGAGCGTGGTTTGCGCCAAAAAAAGTCTGTGCAATCTTTCATTGAGAACTACAAGGCACCCCCCACTTTTCTTTATTGTGACAGCGTGTTCTTACAACTTTGTTTTGTCAGCGTCTAAATTTGTGAAAGCAGCACTATAACCTAAAGTACCTCAATTACTTTATTTTGTGTCCCATAATGTATGCTTAAGAAACATTTTATAGCTAATAAATTAAATGGAGAATCAAGAAGAGAGAGTACTTATATTCTTGTAATTCGCTTAGTTGATGTACTGACCTGGGAGCTCAAGTGCAGAGATATTTTAATCTATGAAGGTGACTTTACATTGCATCCAAGTGCAAGAACATTTACCAGTTCTTGGATAGGGTGGCTACATTAGTTTTTTTAGGATTTATTTTTTTCAGGACTCACAACAGTTCTACAGTGCAAATCAAAAGAGAAAAGATTGCCACATGATTCAGAAGACCACTACACACTACCTAGTTTTAAAGTGAAAACATAAGCTATGAGAGGGCGGCAAAGCAGCAACTTACAATGTGGGTGCAGAGCCATTGTCTGCAAGAATCAGCCTGGGGTGCTGCTGGATAGTGATGGGAGAGCTGGGCCCGGACCCTGAACTAGCAGACGATATGCTGGGAGGATGGATTTCCGACAGGTAATCTGGAGTGGGGTCTACTTGTAGTGGTGGTAAGGGGTTTATATGGACATCTTCTGCTACAGGCGTATCCATAATGCCACATGTTAAGATGTGCGAGAGGCTGCAGTCATCACAAGTACACCTGTCAGAAGAAAAAAAAAAAAAAAAAACAGAGTGGTAATCAGCAACATTCTACACAACATTCCAATTCTAATTAGAGACAGTAAGTTTCACGTGTCACCAGAAACAAGACAACATGCATATATTTAACAACACTACAAACTGTTTGCAGCAGTGACTGACACCAATGATAAAGATCATAAAAATGCTTAAAAATAAGCTGAAAACATTGTATTTTTATATATATATTTTACACATGCCACACACACACACACACACACACACACACACCACACACACACACAGACAGAGTTGTGCTCAAAAGTTTTCATACCCTGGCA
Source organism: Rana temporaria (assembly GCF_905171775.1). NCBI lineage: Eukaryota > Metazoa > Chordata > Amphibia > Anura > Ranidae > Rana > Rana temporaria. The sequence continues at coordinate 621,054,073 of NC_053489.1, read as the reverse complement.
GAAATTGTGAAATATTGTGTACCTGAGCTTGGCTTGGTATCAAAAGAGCCCCTAATTTTCCACTTCATATTAAGTGATTAAACAGTACTGACTGGCATATTCAAGGCATTGAATATCTTTTTATATCCTTTGCTATCTTTGTAAAGTTTCATTACCTTGTTACACAGGTCTGTTGACTGTTCTTGTTTTACCTCCTCATGGCTTAGTGTCTAGCCTGCGTAGTGCATCTATGTGAGAGAGCCAACAAACTCATTGACTACTTATACACAGACACCAATTGCGATTTAAAAAGCAGGAAATTAACCTTTAATTGCCATTTTAACGTGTGCAAAGTTCTGTGTCTGTACCAAGGCCAAACATTCCAGGGTATGTAAACTTTTTAGCAGGGCCATTTGGGTGATTTCCGTTATTAAAATTTAAAAATTATACAAAAACCTATGTGATAATAAATGGCTTTGTGTGAGATTGCTATCCTTAAATAAAATATTTTTTTTTGGCATGATCAGTCATATATTAATGCCACAATTTCTGCCATGGTATGTACATTTTTGAGCACGATACATTTATTTATATATATATATATATACATATACATACACACATACATACACATACATACATATACACACACTCACAGTATCTCACAAAAGTGAGTAGACCCCTCAAATTTGTGTAAATATTTTATTATATCTTATGTGACAACACTGAAGAAATTACTTTGCTACAATGTAAAGTAGTGAGTGTACATCTTGCATGACAGTGTAAATTTCCTGTCCCCTCAATATAACTCACACAGCCATTACTATCTAAACCAGGCATCTCAAACTGGCGGCCCTCCAGCTGTTGCAAAACTACAAGTCCAATGAGGCATTGCAAGAATGACAGTTACCAGCATGACTCCCACAGGCAGAGGCATGATGGGACTTGTAGTTTTACAACAGCTGGAGGGCCACCAGTTTGAGACCCTTGATCTAAACCAATGGCAAAACCACCCCTAAGTGAAAAAGTCCAAATTGGGGTCAATAAGCCATTTTCCCTGCCCGGTGTCATGTGACTCAGTGTTACAAGGTTTCAGGTGTGAATGGGGAGCAGGTGTGTTAAATTTGATGTTATCGCTCTCACTCTCTCATACTGGTCACTGGAAGTTCAACATGGCACCTCATGGCAAAGAATTCTCTAAAGATCTAAAAAAAAAGAAGAATTGTTGCTCTACATAACGATGGCCTAGGCCAGCACTCAAATTTTCCACTCTCCTAGTCGCATTTTGCGAGTGGAAAATGAGGGCTTGCGAGGTAGGTGGGCTGCCTGGGAGCACCACCGGCAGGGTTGATAAGAAGCCGTTCTTTCACCGATCGCCCCGGGGGAAGAGTAGAGCCGCGGGATAGAACGCCGTTACCGGTGCTTACATTATAATTGTCTCCGCTCTGCTCAGTGTGGCTGCAACGGGCGGCACAGTATGGCTGCAACGGGCAGCACAGGTGAGGCTGCACTGATATTTATGAGGGCGTGTCTAGGGGCGGGCAGGGTAGGTATTGAGTGGGGCACTGGTGGCGAGTAACCTTTGAGGCCTGGCTAGTAGCTCAGGACTTGAAATTTCGAGCCCTGGCCTAGGCTATAGGAAGATTTCCAAGACCCTGAAACTGGGTTGCAGCAGGGGGCCAAGACTATACAGTGGTTTAACAGGACAGGTTCCACTCAGAACAGGCCTTGCCATGGTCGACCAAAAAAGTTGAGTGCACGTGCTCAGCGTCATATCCAGAGGTTGTCTTTGGGAAATAGATGGATGAGCGCTACCAGCATTGCTGCAGAGGTTGAAGGGGTGGAGGGTCAGCCTGTTAGTGCTCAGACTATGCGCTGTACACTGCAACAAATTGGTCTGCATGGCTGTCGTCCAAGTTGGAAGCCTCTACTAAAGATGATGCACAACAAAGCCTGCAAACAGTTTACTGAAGACAAGCAGACTAAGGACATGGATTACTGGAACCACGTCCTTTGGTCTGATGAGACCCAGATAAACTCATTTGGTTTAGTTGGTGTCAAACGTGTGTGGCGGCAACCAGGTGAGGAGTACAAAGACAAGTGTGTCTTGCCTACAGTCAAGCATGGTGGTGGGAATGTCATGGTCTGGGGCTGCATGAGTGCTGCTGGCACTGGGGAGCTACAGTTCATTGAGGGAACCATGAATGCCAACATGTACTGTGACATACTGAAGCAGAGCATGATCCCCCTTCCCTTCGGAGACTGGGCCGCAGGGCATCATTCCAACATAACCTAGCTTGCTAAAGAAGCTGAGGGTAAAGGTGATGGACTGGCCAAGCATGTCTCCAGACCTATGAAACCTATTGAGCATCTGTGGGGCATCCTCAAAAGGAAGGTGGAGGAGCGCAAGGTCTCTAATATCCACCAGCTCTGTGATGTCGTCATGAAGGAGTGGAAGAGGACTCCAGTGACAAACTGTGAAGCTCTGGTGAACTCCATGCCCAAGAGGGTTAAGGCAGTGCTGGAACATAATGGTGGCCACACAAAATATTGACACTTTGGACATTTTCACTTAAGGGTGTACTCACTTTTGTTGCCAGCGGTTTAGACATTAATGGCTGTGTGTTGAGTTATTTTGAGGGGAGAGCAAATTTACACCATTCTACAAGCTGTACACTCACTACTTTACATTATAGCAAAGTGTAATTTCTTCATTGTTGTCACATGAATAGATATAATAAAATATTTACAAAAATGTGATTTAAATACTTATTTTTTTCCTTCTTAATCTTTACATACTGTCACTAGTGTCCCCAATTGCCACCAGCCACTCAGTGTCCCTAATCATCGTCACAGCAGTCAGACCCCTTTTACATGGCTGGGTCAGTGGGGATTCTTTCTGCTGGAATGACCAGGTTATGCAATCAGCAGCAGCCACTTGGCCCTTTTAAAACTGACTGGCTTAAAGCAGCTACAGCTGTTCGCATGTAGCCGCACACAGAGCGCTTAGCCACGGATTGAGAAAGATGTCCCACACTGGACACAGTCAGCTGTGTGCAGTTTCATCTTTCTCAAAACGCAGCCAACTGCTGTGTGTGGCTACATGTGAACATCAGCGGCCGTTGTCAGATCGTCATTAGTTTACCCATTTTGCTCTGGAAAATTTTACCTTCTTCATGACCAGGCCTTTTTTGCAATTCAGCACTGTGCTACTTTAACTGGCGATTGGGTAAAACATTGCATGACCGTGCAAACAAAATGTATATAACTTTTTTTCACACACCTAGAGCTTTCTTTTGGTGATATCTGATCAACACTGGGTTTATTTTTTGTGATATAAAACGGAATTTCTTCATAAAATTGTCAAAATTGTATTTTGTTACACATTTTTGAAAAAAACAAAACAAAAAAACACAAACACACACACACCACAATAAAAGTGTATATTGATGGTAGATAATATAACCTTTACACAAGCCAAGCTATGGTGTATATTTTAGATAGAGATATATATCTATATAGGAGATAGAGATTATATATCTCTATCCATATTTCTATCTATCTATGGAATTTTTTATACTACTAATGGTGGCGATCAACAACTTCTAATGGGACTGCAATAGTGTGGCGGGTAGTTTGAAGCCGACACTGGGGGAACTGACTAACTGCCACTGACGTCACCAATGACATTAATGTGAATTGGTAATCATATTTTACACAGTCACTGTACTCTAATGACACTGACTGGAAAGGGGTGAATGTCAACACAGGGCTCTGGGCTGTGAATGTGCACAGCTAATCAGCAGGTCCCGGCCGTGAATCATTGGCTGGGAATTGCCGACAGGCTTCCCCACCGTGTTCAAATCACGGTGATTGCCGGCTGGGAGGCATGCCCTAAACCCAGAAGTTGGATATGGATATGTTGCTTTGCCTACAGCGGCCACTCATACGCAGTACTTTGCAGGCGGGTGGTAACGCCACACCAGTTACAGTGTCCCTGATCACCGGCACAGCAGTCAATGTCACCATATGGACTTGGTCGCAAGTACGATGTAGATTTGGCAGGCAGTGAGGAGGTTTTGCCTTGCCTCACCGCCTGCTTTAACTCCTTGGACCCTGCAAAAGCAACCCCATTACCTTGAATGGGTCTCAGTAAAGGCTGTACAATTCCTGCCACAGCTACAAAGCATCGCAGCCACAAGTACTAACCCTGGCCTGTTTAATTGACCACATTCTAACCTGCTGCCTGGACCCATCCTTTGCCTGCGCCTGAACTAACCCAATGATCTGCACATTCTGCCAACACTGTTCCTGCAAGACACCAATCCTATCCATCCCCTCCTGGAACCACATGAACCCTTTTGTAGTTCTTTTCTTTAGCCTCCTTTCTGTACTTTCTGGCCAATGAACATGACATTCCTGGGGATAGCCACAAACCAGTAGGCTAGACTTGCTTGGCATATAGACCTGGGACTGCTATAGGTGATGCTACACTAAGCTATATTCGCTGACCACTCGTATAAAAAGGTGACCATTCAAAAATATTTTTGATACAATTGGTTGATTTGTGTGATACACCTGATACAATGTCTGGTACTTAACAACCCAAACATTGAAAACAAAAAAAAAAAATGGGATGTAATTCTAACTATGCCCATGACACGTGTTAGAAATATCTTGAACCTAATTTTCATTCTGCGTTTTCCAAAACAACATTTTTTTTATATGAAGGCTTAAAAAAAAAAAAAAAAAAAAAAACCACTATGCCACTTAGAAAATACATTGTGGCGTTTGCTTTCCAAAATGTGGTCATTGTGTGGGTGTTTCCACTGTCCTAGTGCTCCAGGGCCTCCAGAAACATGTTAGGTAGTCAGAAATGTATTATTGTATGCCCCTAGATTGCCTGAAGATGCCCTTTGGATTTTGGGTCCCACTGTGTGGCTAGACTGTGAAAAAGTCTCACACATGGTATTACCATACTTGGCAAAAGTAGCAGAATGTGCTTTAATTTCAGATCAAGTATGTCCATGATGTGTGTGGGACATAACCTGTTAAAGTGACAACTTCGTGAAAAAAAAAAAGTATTTAGTTTCCTTATCTTGCAAAGAATTGTGACAAAAAAAATTACAACTTCAAAAAGACTCACCAATGCCTCTTACTAAACGGCTTGAACTGTCTACCTTCCAAAAAGGGGTCATTTAGGTTTTTATCTTCATACTGTCCTAGCATTTTATAGCCTCAATAATTGAGATTGATATTAAAATGTTAGTTTTCTGTGATGTAAAAAAATGACAAATACAAATCATTTCAGAGCTTTTTACATCTTTAATGTGACCCATAAACCGTACAACTCTTTTGAAAAACAAACTGAAATGGTTTAGGTGGAGGGAAGTAAAATAAAATTATATGGTTGCAAAAGTGTGCACACCCTTAAACTAATACTTTGCTGAAGCACCTTTTTATTTTATTACAGCACTCATTTGCGTATGAGTCTATCAGCATGGCACATCTTGACTTGGCAATATTTGCTCCAATATTCTTTGCAAATAACCCTCCAAATCTGTCAGATTGTGGGGGCATCTCCTGTGCACAGCCCTCTTTAGATCGTCCCACAGATTTTCAATCATTCAGGTCTGGGCTCTGGCTGGACCATTCCAAAACTTTAATCTTCAAGTGAAGCCATTCTTTTGTTGATTTGGATGTATGCTTTGGGTCATTCTGCTGAAAAGCTAAAACGTGGAGAACTTAATTTTTCAGCATAAGCCTGAAGGTTTTATGCCAATATTGACTGGTATTTGGAACTGTTCACAATTCCCTCTTACCTTGACTAAGGCCCCTGTTCCAGCTGAAGAAAAACAGCCCCAAAGCATGATGCTTCCACCACCATGCTTCACAATGGGTATGGTGTTCTTCTGGTGATGTGCGTTTGATGAAGTGTTTTCGCGCCAAACATATCTTTTGGAATTATGGGCATAAATTTCAACCTTGGTTTCATCAGACCAGAACACATTTTTCCACATGCTTTTGGGAGACTTCAGATGCGTTTTTGCAAAATTTAGCTTGGATGTTTTTCCCTGTAAGAAAAGGCTTCCGTCTTGCCACTCTACCCCATAGCCCAGACATATGAAGAATACGGGAGATTTTTGTCACATGTACCACATAGCCAGTGCTTGCCAGATATTCCTGCAGCGCATTTAAATGTTGCTGTAGGCCTCTTGGCAGCCTCTCTGACCAGTTTTCTTCTTGTCTTATCAATTTTGGTGGGACATCCAGTCCTTGGTAATGTTACTGTTGTGCCATATTTTCACCACTTGATGACAGTCTTCACTGTGTTCCATAGTATATCTAATGACTTGGAAATTTGTTTGTACCCTTCTCCTGACTGATACCTTTTAACAAATAGATCCCTCTAACAAATAGATCCCTCTGATAATTTGGAAGCTCTCTGTGGACCATGGCTTTTGCTCTAGGATGCGACTAAGAAAATGTCAGGAAAGATCTACTAGAACAGCTGAACTTTATTTGGGGTTAAATCAGAGACACTTAAAAATAATGGCAAGTGTGTACTGACTCCTATTAAACATGAGTTTGAATGTGATTGCTTATTTTTGAACACAGCTACATCCCCAGTTATAAGAAGGTGTGCACACTTATGCAATCACATTTTAATTTTTACAGGTCATTAAAAGCTCTGAAATTATTTATCTTTGTTTCATTTTTTTACATCACAGAAACCTGACATTTTAACAGGGGTGTGTAGACTTTTTATATTCATTGTAGGCAGTCAGTACATCAGGATTGATTGATTTTCAGATATACACATGTACATTGATACACACACACACACACACACACACACACACACACACACACATATTTTTATATATCTATATCAGTTTGTAGACTAACTTTCACACATAGAAAAACTGCTTGCAAAATTTTATAAAGTTTAACTAAAGTTTTGTTTATAAAGCAAAAAACGTCAAAACCCAGTGGTGATTAAATACCACCAAAAGAAAGCGGTCTCAAAAAAAAATTATAAAAATATAATTTGAGTACAGTGTTGCATGACTAATAGTCAAAGTGTGATAACGCTGAAAACGTAAAAATAGCTTGGGAAGGAAAGGGTGAAAGCTTTTGGTATTGAGGTGGTTAAGTACCTCTAAATCACTTGTTTGCTTTGCATCAAGCAGGAAAAGCTTGCAAGCAACATCAGGTTTGCATTGCTCTCTATAGGCCACTGTTGGGGTGATTTACCCTCTGGTCTTTATGATCATTTTTACGGAGATAAAAAAAAAAAAAAAAAATTATGAAAAATCCCAAATGTATGAGCCAACAATGAAAACAGATGGTGATGTGAAATCGTCCAGTAGGGTCATCTTTCAGAGATTCCTTCTGCCCTCACTTTAAAGAGATATTCCTCTTACTTTCTGCTACAGAAGATAAGGGGACATCTAATCAAAGGCACAGGAAAAAAGCACCTATTTATGTCTGTATGCATGTATACATTAGTGTTGATGTTTATACAAATGATTAGATATTACTAAGTTCTATTGCCAAATTAATACCGCTATCCATGGTAATTCTGCAATGTATTTCCACCTAGCAATTGTCATTAAAGTGTGCTTCTGGTAGCTAGTTGCTGGGTTACCAGCAGCACACTTTAATGCTGCTTAACCACAATGACACTTCTGCTCCCACAGAGAAAGGAAAATAATATAATCACCAACTCAGAGGTTATGCATTATCATCATTTTCTAGGAGTGCAGATTTAGATTACAAACCCCAATGGTGACAGTTTCTCTTTAAATGACTGTTAGCCATAATACCACCAGGCTCACATATACCTGAAATAATTTCAGATGAAGACTAAAACATTTTCATCAATCATTCAGTAATATAATCACTCTTACTTTGATCCGATGCCTAAAGAAAGCTTAAAACCTGTGGAATACACAGAGACTGCATATGACAGTGTTCACACACTCACCTTCTCCTGTAATTACAGTTTGGACAGTCAGACATGCACATTCTGGTCGATAACATATGCCTCATTTTATCAGCAAAGTTGTTCTCGCCAGTCAATGCTTTCTTGTTGTTTAACTTTAAAGAGAAAAAGAAACATGAGCTAGTTAAGGCTTTGCCCTTGCAAGTGGTCTCCACCTTAGTATACCTCTGACTTATGGTTTCTCTGTTCTCACTCACTCTGCCAAAGAGACTTAAGGGACTGAACTTAAAGTAGGCTGAATGAAAGATACACTGCACAGATTGTCCCCATCCATACATTCAAGGTGGATGGGGGAAGGTATATTTGACAGCAGGGAGACTCCTCCCACTGTCAGAATGCACAGACCAGCGTTGACATGTATTACCTAAAACAATGAGCGGATTTTATCCAACAAAGCAGTTGAACAGAAAACTTGAAATTTGCCCAGTCCCTGCTGAACTGGCCAAATATTTCGATCCACGCATGACCAGCCTACATTTATTTCTTGTTGGCAATTACAAGCAAGTTGAAAAATAAGCCAAGCTTTTCCAACACAACTGTGTAACCTAATTTGCCATTACAAGAAAATAATTGCATCATATAAAAGGACAGGCATTAGGACATGCAACAGATGAGTTTTGGGCAATCTTTTCGCTCTCAGACTTAGGGTTTCTAAACCTAAAGAAAAAGGCAATATATTGCAGCTTAGGCTTCATAAATATTGGGCATTTAGCCACTGTACACGGGAACCTGGCATTTCGTGCAGGTGGAAGGCACAAATGCACCATCCAGCAACCTGTAAAACCCTATGAGAAACTGAGAGCTGCTGCAGCTGAACAGGGCACTGAGTGGTACTAATGTTTTGGCCAGTACACAAAGTCTGTATTCTGGCCATTCATCCCTGGGCACAGACTGCCCTACAAGTTTATACCACTTAGTGCGCTGCCCAGCCCCATCTAGCCGCAGCATCTCAACCTTTTACAGGCTGATAGAAGTGGTGCTGGATAGTAGTGCTTCTTTGCCATCCATCTGCAAAACAAAAGCCAAGATCTCAAGCACAGGGGCTAAACCCACAGTGTCCATTAGGTCTTATACACCAGTAAGATGTCAGACTAACATTTTCATCAAGTACAGAAAAGACCCTGATCTTGCAAAATGCAGCATCCTTGTCACTTTCTGTGAGATGAACAAAAAGCATCATCTCCCTCATTTACAAACGGACAAAGGCAGATATGTTTTGAAGTGCAACTTGTGTTCCAACCATGGGTCCTTCCATAGATAGCATGGATGAGTGAGTGTAGACACAAATGGGGTTGATTTACTAAAACCGGAGTGTGCAAAATCTGGTGCAGCTCTGCATAGAAGCCAATCAGCTTCCAGGTTTTATTGTCAAAGCTTATCTCAACAAGCTGAAGTTAGAAGCCGACTGGTTTCTATGCACAGCTACACCAGATTTTTCACTCTCCGGTTTTAGTAAATCAACCCCAAAGGGACATGAAATATCCTGTTTGCAGAATTACCAATTGATAATAGAAGGAAATATAAGGAAACAATGCAGCCATCACATAAAACTAGAATATCAAAAAGTTAGTTTATTTCAGTAATTCAATTCAAAAAGTGAAACCCTTATATAAACCTATATATTATATATAGATGATTACACAGTGATATATTTCAAGCATTTATTTGAAATTGAGGATTATGGCTAGTGAAAACCCAAAATTAAGCATCTCAGAAAATTTGTATATTACATAAAACCAAAAAAAAAAAAAAAAAAAAAAAAAAAGATTGTCTACAGAAATGTTGGCTTACTGAAAAGTATGTCCATGTACAGTATAGTATGCAATCAGTACTTGGTCGGGGCTCCTGCGGCATGGCAAGGAGGCGAACAACCTGTGGCACTGCTGAGGTGTTATGGAGGCCCAGGTTGCTTCGATAGCGGCCTTCTGCATTGTTGGTCTGGTGTCTCATCTTCCTCTTGACAAAACAACTCAGGATTCTCTATGGAGTTATAGGAGTTGTAAAGGAAAAAGTTTTCTCACCTTCATGCATTCTAAGTCCCACGCTCGGTCCCGAGATCCTTTTCGCTATTCAGCCTGGCCGCTGATTGGCTAGAGCGGATGGATTAAGAGCAGCGCAGCCATTGGCTGGGGCTGCTGTCAATCACATCCAGTGACGTGGCACACCGAGTGATACAGCGAGCGGCTATGGCCGCTCGCTGTATCATGGGAGCGCGCCCACACGGACTACACACAATTCAAGCTCTCTCGCATGAACGTGTGTAGTTCGTGCGGGGAGGACCAGAGACAGCCGCCGAGGGACCCCAGAAGACGTGGATCGGGGCCACTCTGTGCAAAACAAACTGCACAGTGGAAGTATAACATGTTTGTTATTTTAAACAAAAACATTTTTTTCCTTTAGTGACCCTTTAAGGTCAGGCGAGTTTGCTGGCCAATCAAGCACAGTAATACCATGATCATTAAACCAGGTACAGGTACTTTAGCAGTGTGAGCCGGTGCCAAGTCCTGCTGGAAAATGAAATCAGCATCTCCATAAGGCTGGTCAGCAGAATTTCCTGCTAAAGGGTTGAGCGGACTTTGGACCCGATATACACAGTGGACCAACACCAGCAGACCGCATTCATGCAGTAATTCATGCAAAAGGAGCCCCGGCCAAGTATTGAGTGCATACTATACTGTACATACTTTTCAGTAAGCCAACATTTCTGTATTAAAAATCCTTTTTTTTTATTTTTATTGGTCTTATGTAATATTTACATTTTCTGAGATACTGAATCTTGGGGTTTCAATAGCTGTTAGCCATAATCATCCAAATTAAAAGAAAGAAATGCTTAAAATATATCACTCTGTGTGTAATGCATCTATATAAAATATGAGTTTCACTTTTTGAATTGAATTACTGAAATAAATTAACTTAACTTAATGTTTTAAGCTGCACCTGTATAAAAGTACTGGCATGCCGTAGTACAGAACATATTTGGTTTTGGGATTAAAGACACTTTCAATAGAGATGGGCCAGCGCTATACTAAACATATCTTATCCGAGAATGTGTCCTTATCCAGATTCTCACCCAAGGCTCCATCGACACCATTGCAGATGCAACAGTAGTGCGTGAGTCACGTTAAGGGCTGCCAATTCATTTCATACACATGGAAAGAATGAAAAAAAATTCACACAAAAAAGTGTATGCCCCTTTTTTTAGAGTTCCACTGCATCAATATTCACGGTACATTGGTACCCAGAGTTTGGTGCACAATTTCATGCACATGTTAGCCTGGTGTTGGGGTGCCATAAAGAATTAAAGTAGAACTGTGGGAAAAAAAGGTTTTCCCCATTTTGGATAGAGCAAGGGAGGAGGGTTGGTTAAAACCAATTATTTTGTTTGCCGTGTTCCATTTTGGAGACATCTCTTCACTTCCTGTCCCATTGCCAAACAGGACGTGAAAGAAAATCCCAGTAAAGAGAAGTATGGCTATTTTTTAGATTCATACTTAAATAGGTGGATGCAGCATCGCTCCGATGCTATATCTGTCCCCCGGCACCTCTAGCGCTGAAAAGCGAGAGATCGAACACTGCTAAACACTCGGCTCTCACACCTCCGTGAGCAGAGAGCCACTGACTTGTTAGTCAGCGGCTCTCTGCTCTGCCCCCTGCATTTACTGGAGCTCTGGGCATTGGAGGGGGTGGAAGCAACCGGCTTAGCCTCAGCGACTCGCCAGGTGTACGTCTCCTTTAAGGAAATTCCTTGGGGACCCCAGGCCACCAGAACTACTGTCCACATTGGAACTTTTCCCTTCTATTACTTCTCTAGGGACAACCCAATATCCCAAATTTTGGATCACCTATTACTTTCATTGATAATGGTAAACAGGACAAAGAAGGGGGATCTCCTTAACAGGGGGCACAGACAGCAATAAAAACTGACAAGTTTTGCTTTTAGCTCTACTTTAATGGCACGGCTGTGTGCCTAGAAAAGCGATGTGCACCTTTTTGCATGTTGTACGAATGCACGCAATCTTTCAGATCCCTGCAATGCAGAAATATGAACCCAGCCTAAGCATTTGGTGCTATTGCCCATTTAACACCCCCCCCCAACAAAACCTCGCCCCTGGCAGCAAAGTGTGATGAGTGGTGGCAGGCTACAATAGCCCAAGCCAATGGCTTCCAAAGTGAAGTAATTTTTTAAATAAAAGACCAGTTTTTGGGTCTACTGAGTGGATCTCAGTAAAAAGCTAAATATGTTTGCAAGTACTTGTCAAACTAACCGCCACTTTATTACCAGATCATTAAAGCATCAAACTACCAAAAATTTTAGTTTTAGATCCAAGCAGAGGATGTCAGGAAGAATCGCACATGTGGTTTCTAATATCAGTCTGTAATGGAATTTACAGCTCTGTCAATCAACAATGACCATTAGGAGCCCATTTAATTTACTTTTTATCAGAGAATGCTGCACAGGAAATTAAATACTATGATCGAGAAAAGCCATCCTCCACTGCTAGATGCTCATGTGATGAAAGAAGCTAGTGAATGTTTCATCCCATTTAGGAGTCAGTTCAAGGCGGTCTGACCCTTTAAACACCCACTCCATATGAATTTCATTTTGTGACAGTTCGTTCTGAAGCACAGTGGATATAGTGGGTGATTTTCTTACTTGTTCTTCTATAAACAGCCTTTGTTTAAAGAATCCCCAATCTTCTTTAAGCATTCTGTGTTTGGTTTTCAAAGCCATCTAAAACAAATTTTAAACCAAAATAAAACATCTATTTTCTAGTTTTTGTGCCTGTTCTACCGAGGACTAATCGATCTGTGTGCAGAAGATTCAATTATAGCAGGGCACTGCCTGAAGAATGCAAGCTGGTCAGTAAGCATGTGAAGAAACCATCAAAAAAAAAAAGAGAAGAGAGAGAAATAAATGATTTTCACAAGCAGTGGTGGATTATATATAGTGCCTTGCGAAAGTATTTGGCCCCCTTGAACTTTGCGACCTTTTGCCACATTTCAGGCTTCAAACATAAAGATATAAAACTAATTTTTTTTTAAGAAACAAGTGGGACACAATCATGAAGTGGAACGAAATTTATTGGATATTTCAAACCTTTTTAACAAATAAAAAAATGAAAAATTGGGCGTGCAAAATTATTCAGCCCCCTTAAGTTAATACTTTGTAGCGCCACCTTTTGCTGCGATTACAGCTGCAAGTCGCTTGGGGTGTGTCTCTATCAGTTTTGCACATCGAGAGACTGACATTTTTGCCCATTCCGCCTTGCAAAACAGCGCAAGCTCAGTGAGGTTGGATGGAGAGCGTTTGTGAGCAGCAATTTTCAGTTCTTTCCACAGATTCTCGATTGGATTCAGGTCTGGATTTTGACTTGGCCATTCTAATGCCCCGTACACACGATCACTTTTTGTGATGAAAAAAAATGACATTTTTAAAAACGTCATTTAAAATGATTGTGTGTGGGCTAAACCTCATTTTTTGTCTTCTGAAAAACGACCAAAAAAAATTCAAACATGCTTAAATTTTTTATGTCATTTTTTAAAATGTCATTTTTTGTGTCGTAAAAAAAATGATCGTGTGTGGGCAAAAACGACGTTTTAAACCCGCACATGCCCAGAAGCAAGTTATGAGACAGGAGGTAAAACTACCATTCATAATGGAGTAAGCACATTCATCACGCTGTAACAGACAAAAAAAGCACGAATCGTCTTTTACTAACAAGTAACCAGCTAAAAGCAGCCTCAAGGCGAATAGAACTTCCCCATTAGAGTGCCGTCGCTTTGTTCATCATTTTTCAAAAACGATGGTGTGTGGGCAACATAATTTTTAATGATGAAGTTGGAAAAATTTCATTTTTTTTTCATGATAAAAAATGACTTTTTCATCACAAAAAGTGATCATGTGTACGCGGCATAACACCTGGATATGTTTATTAGTGAACTATTCCATTATAGATTTTGCTTTATGTTTTGGATCATTGTCTTGTTGGAAGACAAATCTCCGTCCCAGTCTCAGGTCTTTTGCAGACTCCATCGGGTTTTCTTCCAGAATGGTCCTGTATTTGGCTCCATCCATCTTCCCATCAATTTTAACCATCTTCCCTGTAACTGCTGAAGAAAAGCAGGCCCAAACCATGATGCTGCCACCACCATGTTTGACAGTGGGGATGGTGTGTTCAGGGTGATGAGCTGTGTTGCTTTTACGCCAAACAAAGTTTTGCATTGTTGCCAAAAAGTTCGATTTTGGTTTCATCTGACCAGAGCACCTTCTTCCACGTTTGGTGTGTCTCCCAGGTGGCTTGTGGCAAACTTTAAACAACACTTTTTATGGATATCTTTAAGAAATGTCTTTCTTCTTGCCACTCTTCCATAAAGGCCAGATTTGTGCAGTATACGACTGATTGTTGTCCTGTGGACAGAGTCTCCCACCTCAGCTGTAGATCTCTGCAGTTCATCCAGAGTGATCATGGGCCTCTTGGCTGCATCTCTGATCAGTCTTCTCCTTGTATGAGCTGAAAGTTTAGAGGGACGGCCAGGTCTTCGTAGATTTGCAGTGGTCTGATACTCCTTCCATTTCAATATTATCGCTTGCACAGTGCTCCTTGGGATGTTTAAAGCTTGGGAAATCTTTTTGTATCCAAATCCGGCTTTAAAACTTCTCCACAACAGTATCTCGGACCTGCCTGGTGTGTTCCTTGTTCTTCATGATGCTCTCTGCGCTTTAAACGGACCTCTGAGACTATCACAGTGCAGGTGCATTTATACGGAGACTTGATTACACACAGGTGGATGCTATTTATCATCATTAGTCATTTAGGTCAACATTGGATCATTCAGAGGTCCTCACTGAACTTCTGGAGAGAGTTTGCTGCACTGAAAGTAAAAGCGGCTGAATAATTTTGCACGCCCAATTTTTCAGTTTTTTATTTGTTAAAAATTTTGAAATATCCAATAAATTTCGTTCCACTTCATGATTGTGTCCCACTTGTTGATTCTTCAAAAAAAAAAATTACAGTTTTATATCTTTATGTTTGAAGCCTGAAATGTGGCAAAAGGTCGCAAAGTTCAAGGGGGCCGAATACTTTCGCAAGGCACTGTATCTGTGCCAAAACCATTTGACCTCTGTGATAAACTTTATGGATAAAGGACTACCTTTCACATGGCAGTCACACAAACACCGACATACACATTCAGCTAAAATCATGTAACCAAAAGACTCACAAGAAATTGTCTGGCGAGTCCCACGAACACACGGCACTTACCTGTTCATCTACATAATTATCAATTCTTTTCTGACACTCCAGCCACTCTTCAGCAATCTGACCCATTTCTTGTTCCAGCTGAAGGTACCTTTGTAGTAAGGTACTATACATATCTTCACTGTACGAGTCATGTGACGCTGTTCCAAGCCTGGGGCAAAACGCACATGAAGAAAAGCTTTTGACTAGCAGTTGTCAAGAGTCTGAAGAGTGAACTGAGAAAATAGACATGATGCAAGCTCTTGAATTAAACAAGATGACTTAAAAACTCAATAAAAGGAGGATTTTTTGACTTGCCCGTAAACTACAGCGAAGGGAAATAAGTATTTGACCCCCTGCTGACTTTGTACGTTTACCTACATTTTAATGGTAGGTTTATTTTAACAGTGAGACAGAACAACAAAAACATCCAGAAAAAAACACATTTCAAAAAAAGTTTCAAATTGATTTTAATGGGTGAAGTAAGTATTTGACCCCTTTGCAAAACATGACTTCGTACTTGGTGGCAAAACCCTTGTTAGCAATCAGAGGTCAGGAGTTTCATGTAGTTGGCTACCATCTAAGGAGGGATTTTATCCCACTCCTCTTTGCAGATCCTCTCCAAGTCATTTCAAGGCAGACTGTAGAGGGAAACCACTAATGAGTGTAACACTGGAATCTTTGGCACATCCCAAATTTGAAATAAATTGCAAGGAGAGGTGCCCAGGGAATTGTACGGGCAAAGAAGGTAAACCAGAATATTTAAAGAAGAAACATAAAAAAAAAAAAAAAAAAGTAAAAAAAAAAAAAAAAAAAAAAACATACTTCAATTCATGCCCTGAAGAAGGAATTAAGTATTACACCCATTTTCTGAAACATGTCGGGTACACTGCTCACACACTACCTGATCTAGTTTTGAAATTGTTCGTGTGCTCCAGAATCTAGTTGCCGTTTATTGAGCGTATCTAATACAAATTGTTTTTAGGCGTTTATACCGGTGTATAAACTATCATTATTTGTATTCAGTAAATGTTGTACTTTTTTTATACAACGTTACTCCTTTAATATTCAGGTTTACCTTCTTTCCCGTATAATCCCTGGGGCACCTTTCCTTGCAATTTCTTAAAAGGTTTCAAGGCTGACGTTTGGCAACTTGAACCTTCAGCTCCTACCACAAATTTTCTATGGGATGAAGGTCTGGAGACTAGGCCACTCCAGGACCTTAATGTGCTTCTGCTTAAGCCACTCCTTTCTTGCCTTGGCTGTGTATTTTGGGTCATTGTCATGCTGGAATACCCATCCACAAACCATTTTTAATGCTCTGGCTGAGAGAAGGAGGTTCACACCCAAGATTTGACGGTTCATGGCCCCGTCCATCGCCCCTTTGATGTGGTAAAGTAGTCCCGTCCCCTTAGCAAGAAAACTGCCCCCAAATCATAATATTTCCACCTCCATGTTTGATCATGGGGATGGTGTTCTTGGGGTCATAGGCAGCATTTCTCCTCCAAACACGACGAGTTGAGTTGGTGCCAAAGAGCTTGATTTTGGTCTCATCTGACCACAACACTTTCACCCAGTTCTCCTCTATCATTCAGATGAGCCTGTACATGTGCTTTCTTGAGCAGGGGGACCTTGCGGGCGCTGCAGGATTTCAGTGCTTCACGGTGTAGTGTATTACCAATTGTTTTCTTGGCGAGTATGGTCCCAACTGCCTTGAGATCATTGACAAGATTCTCCCCCGTGTAGTTCTGGGGCGATTCCTCACCATTCTCAATCATTGAAACTCCACAGGTGAGATCTTGCATGGAGACCCAGATCAAGGGAGATGCACCGTTATTTTGCGTTTCTTCTATTAGCGAAATATCGCACTAACTGCTGTCGCCCTCTCACCAAGCTGCTTGGCGATGGTTTGTAGCCCATTCCAGCCTTGTGCAAGTCTACAATCTTGTCCCCGATATCCTTGGGCAGCCCTTTGGTCTTGGCCATGATGGAGAGATTGGAATCTGATCGATTCTGTGGACAGGTGTCTTTTTATACAGGCAACAAGCTGAAATTAGGAGCACTCCCTTAAAGAGTGATCCTAATCTCAGCTCATTACCTGTATAGAAGACACCTGGGAGCCAGAAATCTTGCTGATTGGTAAAGGATCAAATACGTATTTCACTCAATGAAATGCAAGTCGATTTATAACTTTTTTGAAATGCATTTTTCTGGATATTTTTGTTGTTTTTCTGTCTCTCGCTGTTAAAATAAACCTACCATTAAAATTATAGACTGATAATTTGTCAGTGAACATGCGAAATCAGCAGGGGATCAAATACTTTTCCCTCATCTTGCAGTACAGTACAAACACAGGCAGTTTATTCATACACCATGGGTTATAGACCTGTA
The DNA here is from genome assembly GCF_905171775.1 of Rana temporaria. Classification (NCBI taxonomy): domain Eukaryota; kingdom Metazoa; phylum Chordata; class Amphibia; order Anura; family Ranidae; genus Rana; species Rana temporaria. Next base: position 621,036,457 of record NC_053489.1, on the reverse strand, counting down.
ACTGCAATTGATTGGACACTACCAAGCTTTTCAGAACACACCCCTTCTATAAACACTACCCCACTACGTGAGTCCTCAATTTTGTATCAAGCAATGCAGAGTAACAAGAGTTCAGGGAGAGTGGCCCATTTTTGGTTCTATACTCCAAGATATGGAATTTACAGGCAAGTGAAAATTCCTCTTATCCTAATTGGACAGTACAGGATGAAGGCATCTTAATTATACACCAAGGGACAACCCAAAACAATACAAGGGTAGGCAACAACTAGGCCATCTAAACTGTGCCAATAGGACCAAAAACAGGGGTAAAAACCCCAGGCTCAGAATGCCACTGCAAGAACCTTGCAGCCAAAAGTTGTCGCAGAAAATGCACAGTTAAAACTTTGAAAAAATATGAACAGAAGACCAAGTGGTGGCCTTACAGAGCTGGGCAAGAGAGGTACGTGTAGTTCCTCAACAGCTGCAAGGCTGTAGTTTGGAGATCCCTGGTCAAGAACATAATACAACCTAGCTGTTGTGAAGGGTTGGTTGCAAGAAAGAGCTGCAAATTATGATACGTCTTACAGATGTAATGGCCACCAAGAAGGCCACTTTGGTGGAGAGAGACTTCAAGGAAATATCCCTGACGAGTTCAAACTGTGTTTTTTACAAATCAGAAAGAACCAATTTAAGGTCCCAGGGGAAAAGCCAGATACCTTTGAAAAAGGAGGGTTATAGGACAAAAAACGCCCTTTTGGAGGTGCCAAGATCTGGATTCTGGCCAAGACCTGTTTGTAGGAAGGCCAAAACATGGAGTAGAGAGTAATCGCTGGGATGACATTGGCTGCGCTCATACCAAGCAAGATTAGTAAGATTTCCAGGTACGATAATAGATCTTCCTGGATGTGGCTTTTATTGTGTTCAGCAAGGTAGGACTCACAGGCTCAGAGACCCCTCTGTAATTTAAGACCTGGGTATCAACAGCCATGAAAATAAAGCCGGAGACTGAAACAGAGTGGAAGAGAGGGCCTTAAAAAAGCAGATGCGGTCTGCTGGGAAGACGCCAGGGGTCTTTTGCTTCACAAGTTAGGCAAAAGGGAAGGAAGAAGAGTGAGTACCTTCTAAGGGCGCTAGGCAGAAGTGGTATTAAAGTATATGGCCAGTGATGTGATGCAACACCTGGTCATTCACATGAGACTGAGCTCTGCGTGGATACGTTTTGTCAAAGTTGAAAAAGTTTACATTGTAAAATACATACATTCCAAACATGGCCTGGTTTACAAAGCAACGCTTAAGTATACAGGGTGACCCCGTCTTACTCGTTTACAATACTGGACTGTAATTGAAGTCCAGGCTTCACCCATAATAGTGGTCATACCCCTGAAGGGGTACACAGGGCTTGTGGGTTCCTTTGTGATCGATCACTGCCCTGGACCTGTATAACACCCTGCAGCTAACCCAACGCATTAAATAAAGTAACAAGGTGAGCACCCCATGCAAGATTCAGTGCCCAAAGCAACACTACAAGCCATCACCTCAGACATTTAAGGTTGATTAAAGAATTTTTTAAGAAAATAGTAGCAAAGCTTGTTTCTTTGTGAAGGAGAAGAGGTACATCACTGACAGACACTAGCAAACAAGGAGTGGGGTAGGATTATGGGAAGGCCTTCCAGGAGGGCGCGACATCAAAATCTTGCCAGTGTTCAATCCTCTGAAGGTACAGAGCTATAACCCATGATGTACTGTTCATGTCTGTCCTGTACTATACAATTAAGATAAGACTCTTTGGCTCCTTTTATGGGCTATCTTACACAGATTCACAGATGGACAGGTATAGCTGGAGATCAATGTTTTTGTAAAAAAAAATTTTTACAGAGACAAGCTTGCTGAAAATCTTCACTATCCAATAACATGACCAAGTGTGTCAAGATGCCTGCTCTCCTTATGGTCCATGGTTCCTTCTACTGATTCCTGCATCACTACTGTGCTGTCCAGCAATGATGTAGCAGCCAATGAAAAGAAACTAAAAACCAAAAAGGTGCAGGACAACATCTGGCACTCCCAGAAGGGTGCAGAGCATAGTTGCAATCTTCAAAGTGCCTCTGAGGAACCCTTGGGAGCCACAAATGTTTCCAAGAAAAACACCACATCCTAGGTAATTTGGCAACCAATTGATATACATCCAAGGTTCACTGAGGCATGTGATAGTTGGGAGAGCTGAAGCTCTACAGAGTTTCAGCCTTCCACTAAAAGAGTCATTCCAAACCAAAGCTTGATGGCGCAGAGGAGCTCTGGCACTTTGAAGATTGTGCTACTTACATTGACACTCATTTAAATAAGAAAAATATGGACATTTGCTGCCCAGTTACAGTGTGCAACTACATGAAAAACTAAAATCACAGTTTTATCATTAAATTCTCAAGAGGTTCAACAAGGAATAAGTCTACAAGTAAAGCAGAAAACCCTTTCATTTCTAGTTAACAAATGAAATAAAGACCGCAGGAAGCTGGTTGCTAGGGGAAACAAACACTCATTTTTATTTTAATGCAAATTCTCAGACTAAAGTACCTTAACTGTGAAACGAGTGTCGGTAAACTATTTTGGAGTAACGGTTCAGAAAATACTAAATTTTCAAACAGATGCTTGTTGTGTAGTTCCCACGTCACTTGAAATTTCTTCAAATGCTCGTTTTCCTATAAACGATAAAAAAGACAGAAATCTTGTAAAATTACACTCTCGAAAAACATTGCTTGCCATCATTAGCACACCAATGTTCACCTGTGTTTAATGGACAGCCATTTTGTCCTTACCAAAGTGACGAGAAAGGTGCCAATGGTACATGCTGCCTGACAAAGGGCACTGTACTCTTCTAGAAGAAGGGAGATAAACTGATGTGCTTGGGGAGGCCCCTGGATGCTGGGAGTCACTTTAAAGCCTAGAGACAAGTGTTTGAGCAGACGAACTTTCATTTCCAGGACATATTCGCGGGCTTGCTGCTCCAATCGTTGATACAGCTGATAAGGATCTCGCTCACACAACCTGCAAGGGAACAACCATTGTTAAAGCAGTTGTAAACCTCTGGATGTTTTTTTTTTCTCCTTACCTGCAAGGTAAAGCCATAATGTGCATTGCATAAATTACCTTACCTGAAAACCAAGCATTCCAGCAATGCGATCGCTGGAGGCCACTTCCATCTTAAAGCGGAGGTTCACCCAAAAAACAAGTATATAACATTACATTCAGTATACCTCAAACATGTACAGTATGGAGGGTTTTTTTTTGGGGGGGGGGGGGGGTAGTACATACGGTATTATCGGTATTTTCCTCCCGGCTTCCGGGTACTCACTCCCGCGGGACTGGGCGTTCCTGTTCAGTGCCGCAATGTCATCTGGGACTTCGCCCATATGATTGACGTGCCTGAGAAAATCTCCCACCGGTGAATAAGGTGCGTCATGACTTTCCGAAAATAGCTGAACTGCGAGTCGGCTCTATACGGCGCATGCGCACCAACTAGGAGCTGTGTAGAGCTCACTGCGCAGGCGGCGTATAGAGCTGACTCGCAGTTCGGCTATTTTTGGAAAGTCATGACGCGCCTTATCCGCCAGTGGGAGTTTTTCCCAGGCACGTCAATCATATGGGCGAAGTCCCAGATGACATTGCGGCACTGCACAGGAACGCCCAGTCCCACGGGAGTACCCGGAAGGAAAATACTGATAATACCGTATGTACACCCCCCCCCCCCCCCAAAAAAAACGCCATACTGTACATGTTTGAGGTATACTGAATGTAATGTTATATACTTGTTTATTGGGTGAACCTCCGCTTTAACCACTCTTGCTTTTGGTTTTGCGGACTTCGGCTCTGTGACTGGCTGGAGAAGCGAAGCCGTTCACAGCACAGGGCTCTGAAGGAACGGCATGGGTGGCTGTTCCTTCAGAGCACATGATGCGCCAGTGATGTCACTGGCTGCATGTACAGTAAATATCTCCTAAACAGTGCATGTTTAGGAGATATTTAAAACTACCTATAGGTAAAATTATTGGAAGTTTACTTCTACTTTAAATTTCTTTATACATAAAAGATTCTCCACTATACTGACTACAGTTTAGGGAAGATGCTGATCAGTTGAACAGAGACTTATTTTCTTTGAGGATCACACCAAGTGCAGTGGAACTGCATTGGGCGACTATACCAGCGCAGTTCCACCGCAAGACACGGTAAAATGCCCAGTCTCTGCTGTGCCCTTTTTACACCACTGCATTGTGGCAGTGAAAAAAGTACTGTGTGAAGCACTTTTCCCACAGCAGCACAGGTCACTGCACACCAACCGATAGAACTGATGAAATGTCCCTGTGTACTGGCGTGAACGAGCCACAAGGTGGATGGGGGAATCAACTCCGCCAGCAGTCACTTACTGACTGAAGTCAATCAAGTGATCGATTAAAAAGGGACAGTCATGGAATTTCGGCCAATCCCTGTTAAACTGGCTGAATTTTGATAAGGTTAAGTGAGTGTCCCTTGCGCTGGTGGCGTTTTTGTATTTGAAACCTTGACAACTGCTTAAGACAAGTCCAGTGGCTTTCATCAACTTCCACATTACCTGAAAATTAACACTGCAGGGGGGGATGCAAAATTTCAGCCAATTAGCAGCCACCAGCACAAGGGGCACTTCATTCAACGTATATACCGTCGCTTGTGCTGCTTTTAAAAAAAAAAAAATTTGATAACAAAATTGGGCTTAAATTTACTTTTCCACAGTGAGGTAACGCACATTTTAGGCCAAATTTAGTGATCTCTACCACAAATTACTGCAAGTAAATACCTGGCTTCAAAACTTGGACTTTAAAGGAGATGTAAAGGAAAAAAAAAATTTGCTCAAATGAATGTTTACAGGGTATAGAGACATAATAGTCAACCGATTCCTTTTAAAAACGATTAAAAACAGATAAAAAACAATCATATAAGTGTACCTTTAGTTTCAGTCTCGTTTTTGCATGTTATGCTGCCTCTGTGCTGTATAGAGCCATAGAGAAGTGATGGGTTTGAAAACAAAACTAGAAGCTCCCAGTACTGTGTTCCAAAGGAAACAGACAACCAGGAAGTGTCCAGAACAGAGCAGAATTACAGCAACATCAGAGCAAAAACGAACAATGAAGACATGAAACCAGGACTGCAGTAAGGTAAAGGAAGCCATTTAGCTAAAAAAAATAAAATTCCTTTAGTGACCCATTAATTTTGGCTTTGTTACTTTGACTGAAATTCTCATTTAGGAGTGAAAGATGCATCCTATCCACAATAAGACAGATGATTACCTATCTACCAATTCCTTCATTCCATCTTTTTCTGGCACTAGTGACTGGTCCTGGTCATCTGCCAGCGGCGTCCCAGCCTGGCGATATATGCAGCGAATCATGTACCGTACATCTGACCAATAATTTTGAAGCTGCTGGGTTTCCCGTTCAGACTCTGCTGAAATCTCCCTAAATAATGAAAATATGGCAAATAAAAGACAGGCAACTATAAAATGGATAAACAAAATACAGTAAACATGTCATGTATGTAAAACTAGTAAAATATACACAATATTGCCAAAAGTATTGGGACAACTGCCTTTACATACACAAACTTTAATGGCATCCCAGTCTTAGTCCGTAGGGTTCAATACTGAGTTGTGAGGTCAGGCACTGACGTTGGATGAGAAGGCCTGGCTTGCAGTCAGTGCTTTAATTCATCCCAAAGGTGATCTATCGGGTTGAGGTGCAGGCCAGTCAAGTTCTTTCCCCCCCTACAAATTCGCTCTCACTTTCTATTGAATGGGCCAATGCCGCCCGACATTCAGCCTGTGTGTAGTAGGCTTTAGAGCAGGGGGCTCAAACAGGCAGCCCTCCAGGTGTTGCAGAACGAAAAGTCACATAAGGCATTGCAAGGCTGGCAGTAACAAGCATGACTCCCACAGGCAGAGAAATAATGGGACTTGTATTTCCGCAACAGCTGGAGAGCCGCCAGTTTGAGACCCCTGCTTTAGATTATACAGTCTGTGGTGAGCAAACCTTTTTTTGATTAATCCTTTGTGCTTATTCTCCTGTGTGGTACACCTTCTCCCTTGTGCTCACACAACACCCTTGTCTCTCATGCCTGACACAGGGTGTTTGGGCTTTTGAATAGTGCACTATATAGGTTGATTATTGAGAAGTAGTATTCCTAGTTCATTATATTTTTTGCACATCACAGACTGCAAAATTTAAAGGGGGAGCCGCACTGTAGTGCACACCGTGTCTGGATATTTAAATAATGCACCACATTTGCTGATAGAGTAGTGGTTTTGCAAGCCTTATGGTTTATGTGACAAGGTAATAGTTGAAATATCACTAGAAATGTTTTAATACATACAGTGGGGGAAAAAAAAATTTGGTCCCCTGCAGATTTTGCAAGTTTGCCCACTTACAAAGAAACAAAGGGTCGGGTCTATAATTTGTATCATAGGTGTATTTTTATTGATGGATTAAAAATTCACCTATAATAAAAATGATAGACCCTTTCAATTCTTTGTAAGTGGGCAAACTTATAAAATCTACAGGGGATCAAATAAATAATTTCCCCCACTGTAGGTAGATGCTTATACACAGTATCTCACAAACGTGAGTAAACACCTCACATTTTTTTTTGTAAATATTTTATATCTTTTCATGTGAACACTTTCCGACAATGTAAAGTGGTGAGTGTACAGCTTGTATTATGCCGCGTACACACGATCAGTCCATCCGATGAGAACAGACCCATGGACCGTTCATCAGTTAACCAATGAAGCTGACTGATGGTCCGTCACGCCTACACACCATCGGTTTAAAAAACAATCGTGTCACAACGCAGTGACGTAAAACACACAACGTGCTGAAAAAAAAAAAACGAAGTGCAATGCTTCCAAGCATGCGTCGACTTGATTCTGAGCATGCGTGGATTTTTAACTGATGGTCGTGCCTACTAACGATCGGTTTTGTTCCATCGGTTGGGAATCCATCGGTTAAATTCAAAACAAGTTGGCTTTTTTTTTTAACCGATGGTTAAATAACCGATGGGGCCCACACACGATCGGTTTTGACCAATGAAAACGGTCCATCAGACCATTCTCATCGGTTTAACCCATCGTGTGTACGCGGCATAACAGTGTCAATTTGCTGTCCCCTCAAAATAAATCAACACACAGCCATTGAGGTCTAAACCACTGGCAACAAAAGTGAGTACACCCCTAAGTGAAATTGTCCAAATTGGGCCCAAAGTGTCAATATTTTGTGAGGCCACCATATTTTCCCTGCACTTAACCCTCTTGGGCATGGAGTTCACCAGAGCTTCACAGGTTTCCACTGGAGTTCTCTTCCTTGATGACATCACGGAGCTGGTGGATGTTAGAGACCTTGCGCTCCTCCACCTTCCGTTTGAGAATGCCCCACAGATGCTCAATAGGGATTAGGTCTGGAGACATGCTTGGCCAGTCCATCACCTTTACCCTCAGAATCTTTAGCAAGGCAGTGGTCGTCTTGGAGGTGTGTTTGGGTTCATTATGTTCGAATTCTGTCCTGCGCCCAGTCTGCTTCAGTATGTTACAGTACATGTTGGCATTACTGGTTCCTTCAATGAACTTTAGCTCCCCAGTGCCGGCAGCACTCATGCAGCCCCAGACCATGAAATTCCCACCATCATGCTTGACTGTGGGCAAGACACACTTGTCTTTGTACTCCTCACCAGGTTGAAAAAAAAAATCAGACACCACACAATTGTTAGTGGAGAATTTTAAAAGCATGCTATCCCACATTTGTCCACGGAAAATCCAACAACAATTGGCTGATCAGGAACAAAAATGGTTTCTGGACAGCCGCACTCTGAACAAGTTGTAGCCTTTATTAAAAAAAAGGGACAGCACTAAAAGTCACAGCAACATAAAATAATACCTGACTGCTGACGCGTTTCGCACTGAAACTAGTTCTTGGTCATAGCTATGACTAAGCACTAGTTTCAGTGCGAAACACGTCAGCAGTCAGGTTTTATTTTATGTTGCTGTGACTTGTAGTGCTGTCCCTTTTTTTAATAAAGGCTACAATTTGTTCAGAGTGCGGCTGTCCAGAAACAATTTTTGTTCCGGCCTTGCCAAGTGCTAACAAATGGTCGGATTTTCGGACACCAGCCTATCGCACAATTCCCGTTGGATAATCCGATTGTGTGCATGAGGCTTTAGAGTGAGAGTGATGACACCAAATTTAACACAAGTGCTCCCCATTCACACCTGAGACATTGTAACACTAACGGTTCACATGACACCGGGGAGGGAAAATGGCTGATTGGGCCTAATTTGGAGATTTTCACTTAGGGGTTTGGACATTAAAGCGGGGGTTCACCCCCAAATCAACTTTCTGACATTAGTTCCAGCATACTGCCAACATCTGCAGTATGCTGTTTTTTTTTTCCGCTACTTATCGTTTTATGAGCCCTTGTTATCCGGCTCCGAGCGGGGAATCCTGCGGGGAGTAGGCGTTCCTAAGCGAAGAGGAGTTGATCGACGGGCTGCTAAAGCGCGTCACGGCTTCCGAAAATACCCGATGCGACTCGGGTGTTTATGGCGCTAAACGGCACCTGCCGTGTAGAGCTGACTGCGCAGGCGCCGTAAACACCCGAGTGTCACTTCGGGTATTTTCGGAAGCCGTGGCGCGCTTTAGCAGCCCGTCAATCAACTCCTCTTCGCTTAGGAACGCCTATACCCAGAAGCGATCCCTGCTCGGAGCCGGATAACAGGGGCTCATAAAACGATAAGTAGCAGAAAAAAAAAACCCCAGCATACTGCAGATGTTAGCAGTATGCTGGAACTAATGTCAGAAAGTTGATTTGGGGGTGAACTCCCGCTTTAATGGGTGTGTGTTAAATTATTTTGAGGGGACAGCAAATTCAGTTACACAAGCTTACACTCACTACTTTACATTGTAGCAAAGTGTAATTTCTTCAGTGAAAAGATATAATAAAATATTTACAAAAATGTGAGGGGGATGTGCTCACATTTCCGAGGCACTTAATTTTACCACAAAAAACTGGGAAAATGTATTGACTCGAGTATAAGCCTAGGGTGTCCATCTGCATGCCTCACTGTGCCCATGACTAGACTGACGTTTAACATGGGAGTCTATGGAAGGGGTGGCCAGCTTTGAAAAATCAGTGCTCCCTGGCTGTAGGTCCCCCAGACAACAAACTTTGCGCACTTGTAGAGGAGAAGTGTCTACATGTGTGCCTGCTGGAACCGGGTCCCCAAATTCAGGCGCAAAAAGGTGACTTGAGTATAAGCCGAGGGGGGCATTTTCAACACAAAAAAAAAAAAAGTGCTGAAAAACTTGGCTTATACTCGAGTACATACGGTAATTGTATTTTTATATTTGTTTGATTCATGTAAGAGATGACATTGTGGAGGTTCAGAAATAGAGTAACACATTTTAGAAAGGTTTTAGGAGTGCTGCACAATTTGATCAATTCAAAGTATTGCACTACAAGCTGAATCACATTATTGTAGGTGTGTAACTTTTTTTTTTGTTTGACAGGAAATGTAACAAGTGAAACCAAAGCTAATTTATAGAAGGGTTGGTTTCAGCAATGTCTTTTAGGAAGATTTTCCCTTGAATCCGCAACATAAAAAAGGACACATACTAGTACAATAAAGAACTAGCTGACTATGAATACAAAGTGCAGGATTCACCGGTTTCAGCTTATAGCCATGCACCTCGAGAACAAGCAAGACACAGACCAGATTTCAGAGAGTCAATAACAAATGACCGTAAAATAAAAAACACATTTTTGCTTTGCTTTGATTTGGCAAAAAATGGAGCAAACATGACAGTAATGGTGAGAAACACTGTTCTTTCTACATTGCAGTCCAGGCAGGGCCATGCAGTTTCTCTTGCAGCAAATACACTTTCTTCTGTAAATATATAACCTTCGTGCCCATTTGGCTGACACAGAAATGATGTAAGATTCTTTCTCTGTCTCTTGTATGAGTCAACAGCTCTGCTCTGGAAAGCCAGTGACTATATAAGAAGTTCCTCCTTCCCCAGCTCAATAACTGGACGATAAATAAAAGGGATTAACTATGTAAGGGGCAGAACAATGAACACATGTGAGGTATCACCGCGATCGTTAGAGTGAGAGCAATAATTCTAGCCTTAGACCTCCTCTGACTCAAAACATGTAACATGTACAAAGTTTTAAATGTCGCCCACGAGCGGGCACAATTTATAAGAGTGGTATGTTGGTTATCAATTTAAATCAGCGTAACATTATCACAATATAAAAAAAATTGGGCCAACTTTTCTGATGTCTTAGTCTTTTAAGTCAAAAATGTGTATTTTTTTCCCCCAAAAAGGTGCACTTGCAAAGTATTGCAATGACCACCATTTTATTCACTAGGATGTTAGGAAAAATATATAAAAGAACAAACAAAAAAAAAACGACCAGCGTACTCAGATGACCGGTGTTAGAGCTGTAAAAACCCAGACGCTGGTAAAAGCTGCTAAACGTGGCTTAACGCTGGATACTGCCACGTCAAGCCTCTATTCAAATTAAATGGTTCCCTACAGGAGCCCATTGATTTGAGTAATAGTGATGATCCAACTTGCGGCGCAGCTTGTGTGCTGAGGATCATGAAGGGAAACCCCTCACCAAAGTGAGGAACACACACACAATATTTAATTATATATATATATATATATATATATATATATATATATATATATATATATATATATATATATATATATATATATATATATTATATACACACACACACATATATATTACATATACACAATTATACATACATACCCTGGCAGATTTTATGATTTCTTGGCCATTTTTCAGAGAATATGAACACAAAAACTTTCTTTCACTCATGGTTAGTGTTTGGCTGACGCCATTTATTATCAATCAACTGTGTACCCAAATGACCCTGATCAAAAATGTACATACCCTGGTAATTTTGGCCTGATAACATGCACACAAGTAGACACAAAGGTTAGAGAACCGGTTTAAACTGGCCTCCGTGAATGAAGCTGTGCGAGTTCAGCTGAACAGATGTTAATGTAATTTGCAAAAAGGTAGTACGGAAACTACTTTTTTGAAAACGGTGCAGCGCCACAGATGCTGCATCGCACCGATTAGGACGGTGCCATTGCTGGCAAATGCCGCTGATTTGACATGTCAAATCATACCAATGTGAACCAGGGCTTAATGGCTATTAAATGTAATCATCCTCACTTGTGATCTTTTTGCCTGTAATTATTGAGTAGAGGTCGACCAATATGGGTCTGTGGCCGATGCCGATATTTACAAATCAGGGTGGCAATGATGGCGATTTTTGCGGCCAATATTTTAGGCCGATTTTATTTCTTTTTTTAACTCACCCACTCCCACTCCACTACACACTTGATGTCCTCCGTACAGAAGGCACTGGCAGGTGGCACGTGGCAGTGGTTAGCACTGACCAGTTGGCACTGGTAGGTGGCACTTGCAAGCACTGATCGGCACTGGAAGCTTCACACTGAGCACACTGGGTGTAACTGACAAATAACTGAATGTAGAGACAGAAGCTGTCAAAATTCAGCTGTGATGTCGGGGGTGGGCGGGACCCAGCAGCTATCAAACACCAGTCAATGATTGGGCTGCTTAAGAAAGGGGGTGGGGCCACATACACATAGCGGCCCATCCAGATTCCATCCCATTGGCTGGTGCTTGATAGCCGCTGGGTCCCACCCACCCCCAACATCAATGCTCAATGTTGACAGCGTCTCTCTCTGCATTCAGTTAGGTGCCAGTGTCACATACTCAACGGCTCTGGGAAGCTTCAAGTGCCGCTCTGCCAGTGGAGTGTGGAGAAGAGAGGAACAATTGTGGGCATGGTGTTAAATATCATTCGACCTCTATTAAGAGAGCGTGTATAAAAGGTCAATGAGTTTCTGGACTCCTGACAGACCCTTGCATTTTTCATCCAGTGCTGTACACTGAAGTTTCTATATTCTGAGTCATTGGGAAAGTAAAAAATTTGTCAAAGGATCTGCGGGAAAGGGTAACTGTATAAAACATGAAAGGTATATAAATTGATATCCAAGAAATTGAGAATGCAAATCAGCAGTGTTCAAACTCTGATAAAGAAGTGGAAAATTAGGTGTTCTGTTGAAACCAAACCACGGTCAGGTAGACCAACTAAAATTTCAGCCACAACTGCCAGGAAACTTGTTCAGGATGCAAAGAAAAACCCAAAAATAACTTCAGCACTTTCTGAAAACATGTGGTGTGGCTGTTTCAAGATGCACAATAAGGAGGCACTTGAAGACAGATGGGCTGCTTGGTCACGTCGCCAGAAGAAATCCATTACTATGCAAATATTACAAAGTGTCCCGTTTGCAATGTGCCAAACAGCACAGAGACAAGCCTCAAACCTTCTGGCACAAAGTCCTTTGGAGTGCAGAGACCAAAGTTGAGCTTTTTGGCCACAACCATAAACGCTTCATTTGGAGAGGAAGCAACAAGGCCTATGATGAAAGGTACACCATTCCTACTGTCAAACACTGAGGTGGATCGCTGATGTTTTGGGGATGTGTGAGCTACAAAAAAGGCACAGGAAATGTGGTCAAGATTTATGGCCAGGAAGCTGCGCATGGAACGTACTTGGGACATTCCAACATGATAATGATCAAAACACACAAAGCCAAGTTTGCCCGTCATTGGCTACAGCAGAATAAAGTGAAGATTCTGGAGTGGCCATCTCAGTCTCCTGACCTCAATATAATTGAGCCACTCTGGGGAGATCTCAAACAAGACAGCTCAAGACTTTACTGGAGGCTTTTTGACAAGGGGAAACAGCAGCTTTACCATCTGAGAAGATAAAGAGCCTCATCCCCAAATACCACAAAAGACTTCAAGCTTTATTGATGTTAAAGGGGGCAATACACAGTATTAGGAACTGGGGTATATAAACTTTTGATCAGGGTCATTTGGGTAGTTTCTGTTGTCATTATAATTTATAAAGAGTAAGCACAGTTGATTGATAATAAATGGCTTCAGCCAAACATTAACCATGAGTGAAAGAAAAGTTTTTGTGTTATCATTCATATTCTCTGAAAAATGGCCAAGAAGTGCTAAATTCTGAGCACAACTGTACATACTCATACAAACAGGGATATAATTACAACTAGAGGGTTCTGGAGGGCAATATCTATACAACCAAGCCTGGCGCTAAAAGCCACTTGATTTTTTAGAAGTATTTTAACCACATGCCGCAAAATCATGTACCTGTATGTCATTCTGCATCAAGTGGTTGTACCGTTGTGATGCCTGCAGCAGGGAATTAACCGGTACTGTTTTCTAGAGCAGAAAGTTGGCTTTCTTGTGATAACAATCGAGCAGCTGCTTGGCTGCACTGGTTATCACAAGCAGCAGGAGGGGACGTCCTCCCCTCCTGCCGCTCTACCCAGGCTCTTCCATGCCACCGGGAGGACTGAGCAACTGCCCGGCATGTCCGCCGGCTGGCCGGAGACCTGAAAAAAGCCGGAATCAGTTTTGATCACATTTTGAATGTAGAAAGCAGGAAGCAATGTCACGTCGCCACTTCCGGTTTACTGGAGTATTAAAGGCACCAGATTTAACAAAATTACAGTTTTTCAAAAACCGCAAAACTTGGCAATTTGAATGCTTTTAAGTACAAAAAGGAAAGATTTGGGGTCTTTTACACCGCAGATCCCAAAAAAAAAAAAAAGAAAATACCTGACATGTGACTATACTGTCATAAGAGATGTTTACATTCCTTGTGACAGCAATAAAAATGATCAAAATAAATAAATAAAGAAATAAAGAAAAAAAAAAAAGAATAAAATACAAAAGGGAAAAAAAGAAAAAAAAGTAAAGCACCTCGGGGGGAGCCCACTTAAAGATTATTACCTGCTGTACTATGCTAAAAAGGAAATAAACAGCTTGGTATTTCTAGGTGTTTTCTTAGCATGTATGCCCAGTAGTTCCAATTCAGGCACACAAAGGAGAGACAGCTGTAGACAGGAATTGATTAACAACCCTCAGCTGTATGGCATCTAGTACAGGTAGAGAAACATTGTGGATGGATTCTGTGCAATCTCTGCGGTGTGAAGTACACCCTATGAAGAAATATCATCTGGATTAATTTGTCTATGGAGGCCATCATCAACCTAGAGCCATCTCCCCCAAACATTCTTCCCTGTCTAATTCAGGAATATCCGTACACGCGATCGGAAATTTCAACAAGAAACGTGAGCTTTTGGACGGAAATTGCGACCGTGTGTATGCTCCATCGGACTTTTGCTGCCAGAATTTCCGCCAACAAAAGATTGAGAGCAGGTTCTCTATTTTTCCGACGGAAGAAGTTCCTATCAGAAAATCCACTCGTCTGTATGCAATTCCGATGCGCAAAAAAACATGCACGCTCAGAATCAAGCAGAAGAGCCGAACTGCCTATTGAACTTGATCTCGGATCGTCGTACGTCACCGCGTTCTTGACGGTCGGAATTTCCGACAAGATTTGTGTGACCGTGTCCATGCAACACAAGTTTGAGCCAACATTCCGTCAGAAAAAATCCATGGTTTTCTTGTCGGAAGTTCCAATCGTGTGTACGCGGCATTAGGTGACTGCAAACCGAGAAGAGCCAGGTAAAGTGCAGAGAGGGGCTTACTCAAAGACACCTGCACTAAAAGCTCCTCTATCGGGTCAGCTTCAAGTGTAGGGGGATCTGTGAATTGGGACCGCACTGCATGCTGTAATTGGAAATAATGGAAGTACAGCCAGCAAGGCAGACTAAAAAGTAGTAGACAGTGTCCCAAGGGACAACCTCATCCCAAAGGGCAACCTCATCCCAAAGGGCATAATATTCTCCAAACCCCAAATCTAGCCCACACCTGTGGGTCAGGTAACATCATAAGGTGAGATAGAGAAGGATTACCCCACAACAGTTGGTAGGGGGACCAATGGTTAAGTTTAGTAAATCTAGCCTATCCACACCCTTAATGTCACACTAGTAGGCAGTGGAAGGGATGGGTAGGCCCTTGACGCCCTATATATCAGATTGCCCAGTCCTGCAAGTGTACTGTATGGACTGTACTGGAACACTGTAAAACCCATCAAAAACGCACCGGTATGCATCTAAACACACTGCAACACTTCTTAAGGGCAAGGTAAATCAGGCCA